>NC_059179.1:3119730-4319730 GCF_019923935.1 Bubalus bubalis | reverse complement strand
TTCAGAAAACAAAGATCATGGCATCCGATCCCACCACTTCTTGGGAAATAGGTGGGAAAACAGTGGAAACAGTGTCAGATTTCATTTTTGGGGGGCTCCAAAGACACAGTAGATGGTGACTGCAGCCATGAAATTAAAAGACGCTTACTCCTTGGAAGGAAAGTTATGACCAACCTAGATAGCATATTCAAAAGCAGAGACATTACTTTGCCAACAATGGTCCATCTAGTCAAAGCTATGGGTTTTCCAGTGGTCATGTATGGATGTGAGAGTTGGACGGTGAAGAAAGCTGAGCACTGAAGAATTGATGCTTTTGAACTGTGGTGTTGGAGAAGACTCTTGAGAATCCCTTGGATTGCAAGGAGATCCAACCTGTCAATTCTGAAGGAGATCAGCCCTGGGATTTCTTTGGAAGGAATGATGCTAAAGCTGAAACTCCAGTACTTTGACCACCTCATGCGAAGAGTTGACTCACTGGAGAAGACTCTGATGTTGGGAGGAATTAGGGGCAGGAGGAGAAGGGGACAACAGAGGATGAGATGGCTGGATGGCATCACTGACTCGATGGACGTGAGTCTGAGTGAACTCTTGGAGTTGGTGATGGACAGGGAGGCCTGACGTGCTGGGACTCATGGAGTCGCAAAGAGTCCAACACAACTGAGTGACTGAACTGAACTGAACTGTGTATCAATAAAATGGACATAGAGATGGTCAAAAAACATGAAAATATGCTCAACATTACTATTAGAGAAATGCAAATCAAAACTACAATGAGGTATCACCACACACGGGCCAGAATGACCATCATCCATAAATTTACAAGCAATAAATGCTGGAGATGGTGTTGAGAAAAGGGAAGTTTCTACACTGTTGGTAGGAATTTAAATTAGTTTAGCTATTATGGAGAACAGTATGGAGGTTCTTTTAAAGACTAAAAATGGAACTACCATGTGACCCAGCAATCCCACTTCTAGGCATTTACCAGAGAATACCATAATTCAAAAAGATACATGCATCCCAATGTTCACTGCAGCATTATTTACAAGAGCCAGGACATGGAAGCAACCTAAATTTCCCTCAACAGAGGAATGGATAAAGAAAATGCAGTACAGATATACAATGGAATGTTACTCAGGTATATAAAGGAACAAAATTGGATCATTTGCAGTGATATAGATGGACCTAGAGACTATCATACAGAGTGAAGTAAGTCAGAAAGAGAAAAACAAATATCATATATTAACACATATTTGTAAAGTATAAAAAAATGGTATAGATGATCTTATTCGCAAAGCAGAAATAGAGACACAGACATAGAGAACATACCTATGGATATCAAGGGGAAAAGGGAGAGGTGCAGTGAATTGGGAGGTGTGGAGTGACATGTATAAACTATGTATGAAATAGGTAACTAATGAGAACCCCCTGCATAGTTCAGGGAACTCTACTTGTTGCTCTGTGGTGACCTAAATGGGAAGGAAATCCAAAAAAGAGGAGATACATCTGTATGTATGAGCAGAAATTGACACAGTAGTGTAAAGCAACTATATTCTAATTAAATAATAAGTAAATTTAAAAAAGATAAAAAGCAAGTTCTCAGGCATCCATGCCTACCTTAATTTTATGATTCAATGACTGTGAGGTGGGTTTATTTTTGTTGATTTGTACACCAAAATTTGAGAAGCATTTTTACATTTTATAGAACAAGTTTTCTCAAGCTGAGCACTTATGATGCTTTGGCCCTGATTACTGTTTGTTATGAGGAACTGGCCCAAGTGTCATGTTTTGTAGGATGTTTAGCAGCATCACTGAACTCCACCTGCTAAATGTTAGTGGCACTCTGTCCCACTCCTGCCTCACTCCTACCCCACCTCTACCCCACCACCTCCCCACTCCCACTAGTTATAACAGCTAAAAATCTCTCTACACATTGCCAAAAACATCCATTATTCCGTGGGGTGGAATTACTTCCAGTATAGAATTTCAAAAATATCAGAATTTTTAAGACAGAATGCATTATTATAGACAAAATAAGGAACATAATCTCAAAGATGAACAATAAAAAGATAAAATGACAAATAAAATAATCCTAAGAGTGCAGTAGACTGGGGAGAGGTGGAGTGATAGCTCCATTAGAACAAGATGACAAACATGAATCTTTTCACAGAGAGAAGTATTTAGACATGAAAAGGTGTCTGCAACCCCACAGAACATTGATGAGCTCAGAGGAATCACAACCGGGGTCAAGAATATAAAACTGTTTGCTAGTCTCAGACTTCATAGAATGCCTGCTATGCTCTGCCTTTTCCTTCTGGCAAAGCCCAGCTTGATTTAAGTAGGGTAGTACTTTCCCCATATCAGCACACTTTCACATTTTCTTTATCTTCCTTTCTCCCTCCCCTCCTTCCCACTCTGCTTCCTTGCTTCCCTCCCACCTCTGCATTGGCTGGCAGAAAAGGAAAAAAAGAAAAAATCTCCTATAGTGAAAACTGTAGGACATGAAATTAACAAATGGTTGGCACTCTTCTCTGTCATAGTCAGGAAAAAGCCATTCTGCAATGAAAGAGAATAAAGCTCATAAGAATATAAAACAAAACAATATAGGATTTAGAGAGGCAGAGAGCCAGTATATTATTAAAGTCTTGGCACCAGTTGATTCCGAGGTTAAGCTATAAGACTGAGATTTTGGTCTATATCATCACTTGTAGTCTATGACACAATTATTCCAGCTTTTCAATCTAATTCAATATACAATGACTCCAATAAAGAAAAGATGAAACATAGCATTTCTGAAGACAAAGTGTACACTGTATAACAAGTATTATACAATGTTCGGTTTTTAAGAGCAGATGCTATATCTTATTTAAAAAAGAAAACAAGAAAAGTTCCCTACAATAGAATCTGGTACTCATGTAGGTAGAAAGGAGTGAGTTTTGATACTTACTGACTTATTGTTTAGCGATTTAAAAACATGACTTTGGAAATAATGCCTTCCTGAGCACAGAACTGACGAATACTGGAGTATGCAGGATACATTCCTTCCTTCTTCAAATTTGTAATTATAATGTGGGAAAGATAGTCTAAGAGGACTGGATATTAATTACTACAATAGAGCAGAATAATTGGTCCTTAGCAAGAGATACATGTACACATCTTAGTCTTTCTAATTTGACAGAGCATACTTGAAATAGGGTGAAATATGTATCAAAAGTTATTTATTAATAGCTTGGCAAATGCCCAAGTGTAAGTCTCTAGCTATATAACGTCCTGTCTTACAATTTTATTTTTTAGTGTCTGTCTATGACTTTTATAAATAAATATGTAGAGGGTGTATTAATTCATATCTATGGGGACATGAATTTGAAGAGATAACAATGACAATAAAAATACTTTAAGAAGCTAGAAAAAAGAATGCAATGAGGACTTTACATTTTCTTCATTTGGGCCAAGGAGACAGACACAGGAATGCTGAATGGCAAATTCTAGTTCTATAAATTGGAGCATGTATAAACAAGATTTAAGGGTTTACTTAACCAGAAACAATGTATTTCAGTAGCTTAATAAGAATATGAAAATGTTAATGAAATTTTCAGTTTCATTAATCAATATATAACCAAAGGCAATGAAAGTTCTTTCCACCCCACATTAATCAGATCACATCAAGAGTTTTATAAATAGTTCTAGCTCACAATGCAAAAACAACATTAATAAGCTAGAACTCATCTAGAACACTACTATAAACAAAATCACAAACTGTTCTGAAGCCATTTTACATTAAAGGTGGTTGAAAGTTGGGACCAAAAAGTACACATTTGGGTGTTGTCAGCTTCTAAATAATTCATAAAATAATTCATCCACTTGTATTGATTTAACCTAGAGATATATGGAAGAAACTGTAGTACATAGTCATCTCTGATTCTATGTGACCCCATGGATGGAGGAGCATGGTAGCCTACAGTCCATGGGGTTGTAAAAAGTCGGACATGACTGAGTGACTTCACTTTTCACTTTTAGTACATAGAGAGGAATATGAAAAGAATACACAATAAGTATAATGCAACTGCTTTTTCCCTGAAGTTTGGCTATGGAGGGAGTTTCTTCCACCTGTGAAAACTTACCTGGAAACAACTAAGAAAACAAATATACTTGTTTTATAAAAAGGAAAAATGAAAGAATTGCCTGTATCCACTTAATTCAATGCAGCATTGTACAAAAGAAACTCATAACTTGAATTATATAGTACTTTTTTCTTTTATTCAGCATTAAATGAACATTTAAATAGCAAAAATATACATATTGTGTATATATATACATATATAATATGCATTTTATATTATATATTTATTTTTTTATTTTTTTCATAAATTTGTTTATTTTATTTATTTATTTTTTTAAATTTTATTTTATTTTTAAACTTTACATAACTGTATTAGTTTTGCCAAATATCAAAATGAATCCGCCACAGGTATACATGTGTTCCCTATCCTGAACCCTCCTCCCTCCTCCCTCCCCATACCATCCCTCTGGGTCGTCCCAGGGCACCAGCCCCAAGCATCCAGTATTGTGCATCGAACCTGGACTGGCAACTCATTTCATACATGATATTTTACATGTTTCAATGCCATTCTCCCAAATCTTCCCACCCTCTCCCTCTCCCACAGAGTCCATAAGACTGTTCTATACATCAGTGTCTCTTTTGCTGTCTCGTACACAGGGTTATTGTTACCATCTTTCTAAATTCCATATATATGCGTTAGTATACTGTTTTGGTATTTTTCTTTCTGGCTTACTTCACTCTGTATAATAGGCTCCAGTTTCATCCACCTCATTAGAACTTTAAAAATGTATATATAATATAAAATGTATATTATATATATGTATATATATACACAATGTGTATATTTTTTGCTATTTATACTACATAATATGTATTTTCCAGTAAGGTGTGTGTGTGTGTGTGTGTGTATACACACACTAACATAGGGGATTCCCTGGTAGCTCAGCTGGTAAAGCATCCACCTGCAATGCAGGCGACCTGGGTTCAATCCCTGGGTTGGGAAGATCCCCTCGAGAAGGGAACGACTACCCACTCCAGTATTCTGGCCTGGAGAATTCCATGGACTATACAGTCCATGGGGTCACAAAGAGTCGGACACGACTGAGTGACTTTCACTTTCACACTATACTAACATAATATACCTATTTTTATGTACTCAATGAGGCAATATCTGTTTATTCCCTTAGTACTGTTGAAATTGTTTTTACATCATGCACACTCTTAAAATTATACCAGTTTAGATGATAAAGAATACGGTCACTTACAATGGGAAGCTAATTATCTCATATTAGTCTCTTCTCATTGGCATTTGTTATGTTCTAGGGTACATGCTAGGAGTTGGACACAACTGAGCGACTTCACTTTCACTTTTCACTTTCATGCATTAGAGAAGGAAATGGCAACCCACTCCAGTGTTCTTGCCTGGAGAATCCCAGGGACCAGGGAGCCTGCTGGGCTGCTGTCTCTGGGGTTGCACAGAGTCGGACATGACTGAAGCGACTCAGCAGCAGCAGCAGCAGCAGGGTACATGCAATTATCATATGAAACTTCATGGTTCTGCAGGGTACTAATGCCTTACAGAATAATTTCAAAAAAATCACGATGAAAATAATATAATACATCTCTTTATCACAAACTTTATGAGTTATTCCCAAGGGGGGGGGAGTGTTACTTAATCAATTGTTAAATCATAATATCAAGAATCTTACTCTCCCAAATAGGAAAATATAAGTGGGGAGATTTTTATAAGCATCACTCTTAGCTCAGGCAGTAAAGAATCTGCCTGCAATGCAGGATACCCAGGTTCAATTTCTGGGTTGGGAAGATCCCCTGGAGAAGGAAAAGGCAACCCACTCCAGTATGCTTACCTGGAGAATCCCATGGACAGAGGAGCCTGGAAGACTACAGTCCATGAGGTTGCAAGAGTCGGATACTACTTAGTGACTAAATCACCACCACCATGGGTAACATGAAATATGATGGTGAATCCACAGAATTCTGTAATGTTTCAGGCAAATCTTAAATACCTGTATTTCTCAGGATTAAAATAAAAGTTAAAGGAGTTCTCTCTGTGCCTAATAATTAGGGGTTGATTTGATAAGTTCAATGAATCACTCATTTCAAATACAAGACTGCAGTTCATCAAAATACACCAGTATTCCAAAATATATGCAATCTGTGATCTCATTTTCTTCCTTTTTTTCCCTCTGTTGTAGGACCTTGATGAACATAAAATCCTTATATTCATATTTAATTCTTTTTATTACAGCAAATATTTTAATAGTAATTTTGATTAGTCAAATAGTGAAGAGTTTTTTTTTAATTAATCAATTTTTAAAAATGGAGGATAATTACTTTACAATATTGTGGTGGTTTTTGCCATACATCAACATGAATCAGCCACAGGTGCACATCTGTCTCCCTATCCTAAATCCCCCTCCCACCTCCCTCCCCACCACATTCCTCTGTGTTGTCCTAGAGTACCAGCTTTGAGTACCCTGCTTCATGTATAGAACTTGCACTGGTCATCTGTTTTACATATGGTAATATACATGTTTCAATGCTATTCTTTCAAATCATCCCACCCTTGCCTTCTCCCACATAGTCCAAAAGTCTTTTCTTCACATCTGTGTCTCTTTTGCTGCCTTGCATATAGTATCATTGTTATTGTCTTTCTAAATTCCATATTTATGCATTAATATACTATGTTGGTATTTTTCTCTTTCTGACTTATTTCACTCTGTATAATAGGCTCCAGAAATATACCATGTTTGTGGACTGGAAGTATCAATATAGTGAAAATGAGTATCCTACCCAAAGCAATCTATATATTCAACAGAATCCCTATCAAGCTACCAATGGTATTTTTCACAGAACTAGAACAAATAATTCCATAATGTGTATGGAAACACAAAAAAACTTGAATAGCCAAAGCAATCTTGAGAAAGAAGAATGGAACTGGAGGAACCAACCTTCCTGACTTTAGACTATACTATGAAGCCACAGTCATCAAGAGAGTATGGTTCTGGCACAAAGACAGAAATATAGATCAATGGAACAAACAGCCCAGAGATAGATAAATCCATGCACCTATGGACACCTTATCTTTGACAAAGGAGGCAAGAATATACAATGGAGAAAAGACAACCTCTTTAACAAGTGGTGCTGGGAAAACTGGTCAACCACATGTAAAAGAATGAAACTAGAACACTTTCTAGCACCATAAACAAAAAAAATAGACTCAAAATGGATTAAAGATCTAAATGTAAGCCCAGTAACATTAAAACTCTTAGAGGAAATCATAGGCAGAGGACTCTCTGACATAAATCACAGCAAGATCCTCTATGACCCACCTCCCAGAGTAACAGAAATAAAAACAATGAACAAATGGGACCTAACTAAACTTGAAAGCTTTTGCACAACAAAAGAAACTGTAAGCAAGGTTAAAGAGCAGCCTTCATAATGGGAGAAAATAATAGCAAATGAAACAACTGACAAAGAATTAATCTCCAAAATATATAAGCAGCTCATGCACCTCAATACCAAAAAAAAAAAAAAAAAAATCAAAAGTGGGCCAAAGAACTAAACAGACATTTCTACAAAGAAGACATACAGATGGCTAACAAACACATGAAAAGATGCTTAACATTGCTCATTATTAGAGAAATGCAAATCAAAACCAAAATGAGGTCTCATCTCACACTAGTCAGAATGGGTCCCATCAAAAAGTCTACAAACAATAAATCCTGAAGAGGGTATGGAGAAAAGGGAGCGCTCTTACACTGTGGGTGGGAATGCAAACTGGTACAGTCACTATGGAGTCCAGTGTGGAGATTCCTTAAAGACCTGGGAATAGAATTGCCATATGACCCAGCAATCCCACTGCTGGGCATACAACCAAGGAAACCAGAATTGAAAGAGACACATGTACCCCAATGTTCATTGGAGCACTGTTTACAATAGCTAGGACATGGAAGCAACCTAGATGTCCACTGACAGATAAATGGATAAGGAAGTGATACATATACACAATGAAATATTACTCAGCTATAAAAAAAAAAACAAACACATTTGAGTCAGTTCTAATGAGGTGGATGAAACTGGAGCCTATTATGCAGAGTGAAGTAAGTCAGAAAGAGAAATACCAATACAGTATATTAACACATATATATGGTATTTAGAAAGACAGTAACAACTATCCTATATGCAAGGCAGCAAAAGAGTTTTTGCTTTAACAGTGCACACTGAGATATCATGGGCTTCCCTTATTGCTCAGATGGTAAAGAATCTGCCTACAATGAAGGAAACCTGGGTTTGATCCTTAGTACTTTGGTATAAAATAAAGTTCTTATATTTTTACAGGTCTTATCTTCCATTTTTAAAGGCCACCATAATTCTATACCTCTTGAGTGATTTTGGTGGCTCAGACAGTAAAGTGTCTGCCTACAATGAGGGAGACCTGGGTTCAATCCCTGGGTTGGGAAGATCCCCTGGAGAAGGAAATGGCAACCCACTCTAGGACTATTGCCTGGAAAATCCCATAGACGGAGGAGCCTGCATGGGGTTGCAAAGACTGAGCGACTTCACTTACTTTCTTTCCTGTTATCTATAGTATCTATGTAATGTATGAATTTACCCTATATAAAATAATTTTAAAATCCATTATGAAAAAACTGGCTTCATCTACAGTATGTATGAGAGTAAGTCACTGTTATACTGTAACAAATTAGTATGATGTGAAATAGCGTTTCATGAGAATGTGTTTGTCAAACTAAGAAAAGCATTCATTATATATTTTCCACTTTATTAAATAACTCTAGGTGCTTTAAATGTATCAAGTTGCATAATTTTCACAACTATCTCATGAGATTTGTACTATTATTTATATTTTGTGTGAGCAATTTGTTTTATATTGACTAAAGTAATGTATTATAATTTAGATTTGAATGGGATTAGAAGGTTAATGGAGAAGGCAATGGCAACCCACTCCAGTACTCTTGCCTGGAAAATCCCATGGGTGGAGGAGCCTGGTAGGCTACAGTCCATGGGGTCACTAAGAATCGGGCACGACGGAGCGACTTCACTTTCACTTTTCACTTTCCTGCATTGGAGAAGGAAATGGCAACCCACTCCAGTGTTGTTGCCTGGAGAATCCCAGGGACGGGGGAGCCTGGTGGGCTGCCATCTCAGGGGTCGCACAGAGTCGGACACGACTGAAGCGACTTAGCAGCAGAAGGTTAATAGTATCAGCCAAGTCAGAAAATAAATACATCAAGCAAGTCCAACTTCCCCCTTTACTTGAATATATATCAGGATAACATCAAAGGTAACATATTGTATATGAATTAATTCTACTTATTGTTTTCCAATGGCTTATTTCAACTACACTCTTTCATTTTCTGAATGTCCTAAAAGACTATATCTATCTTTTCACAACAATAGTATTTATAATATTAATAAAATTAATAAATAATTAAATTATCTTACTAAAATATGTAAGAAAACATAAAGTGTTATAAAGCATTTACTTTTTTAAATAGTTGGTCTTCACTTTATTTTTCCTCAAATTCTAGGAAATGGATAAATTCTAGGAAATGGACCATAGAATCTACCAAAAATATGTCACTATGACAAAGTCCATAGACTCCATAAGTCAGACTCATTTGATTTGCATAACAGTATTAATTTGTGTGAGTTTCAAACAGATAGGCTTTGTGATTTCTTTCTACAATGTTTTTGGCAGGACTGAAAACAGAAACAGCCTCTTTCCTTGTCTTGTAATTCAATGTGCTCAACAGAATGATTATGCCAGTGTACTATACCTTCTTACCATGGAACATGAAAAGAGACTCTAAAAAGAAATAAGCTAAAGAGCACATATTTCTGGACATTAGAAAGAGAAAAGGGCGGGGGTAGGTTCTGTCCTAGATGCTGCAGGTCCTCCCCAGGGAAGCAGTAGTCTATAGAGCTTAGGGAGGGCTGTGAGCTACTTCTAGGAAAGAAGACCCAGCTCTTAGAGAATGTTAGCTTTCTCATTGACATTTCCTAAGCTCCAACTGTAGAATGGGAAGACCTAATACACAAAAGTGTAAAAATCCAGGCAGGATGGAATACATTACCTTTCAACAGCACAGTCTAGGCAGGCAAAGTTGAGTGAGAGCCAAAGAGAAAAACAAGCAACTAAATTTGAGTTACAGCCAGCTTGGAAGGAAAGTTTCCTGAAGGCAAAAGCAAGGTAATTTACTATGATGAAGAAATAAAGGATATCCTTAGCTGAATCAGACTGAAATGAACATCCTCCACAACTCTGAGGAACACATATATCTAGGCTATCTCAGACAAAAAGTTTTACTGCATTGTTAAATGGGGATAGAAATTGGAATTAAAATGGCAACACATTTAGTGACTAGATTTTCTCTCCTTGTGCCTTACTCATTTTGTTTCATTCTCCTTTTACCAAGAATCTTTTTCTCTTTTCTCAAGGCTTCTTTTTTCTTCTGATCCATTATCTCTTCTCACACCACTTTCAGAATTTTTTCTAAGAAAAGAAAACTTCATACTTTTATTCCTAAGTATAACTCACAAGATTCTTGTAGTTCTCAATTCAAATTGCTTAAAAATAGATTTTGCTTGATTCAGCTCATCTTCTTAAAAATCACATCCCTATGATTCTTGATCACTAAACAATACATGAATTAGCTGGTAATGTGGTGTGTGCCCAACCCTCATCAATTTGCATTGGTAGAAGACAGAAGTAAAGAATTTACATGGTTAAAACATACATTCATTCAAGCAAGCAAGCAACTAAGCAAATAATCAATCCTTGAACATGTACTATGAATCAGGCATGTTCTATGCACAGTCAATAAAACAGTTAGCAAAACAGATAAAACTCCGTGCTCACAAAACTTTTATGGGAAACAAAATATAACCATATTTAATAAGTTAAATACATTGACTATTACATGGTATGAGCTTCAGAGAAAAATAAAGCACTGACAGGTAATAAAGAAGAGGTATTCTGGTTTTACATAGAGTGGACAAGGAGATATCTATTGAAAAGGTAACATGTGAGTTAATACTTGAAGTGAGTAAACAAGCCATAAAAACATCAGGTCAAAAAGATTTCCAAGAAGAGGAAATAGTAAGCATATAAGAACTCAGATGAAGTATTCTTGAAAATGTTCAAGGAATAGGAATACCATTGTGTCTGGAATGGAATGATTTTGAGAATTTTAATCATCAAAGTCATATAAGCAAGACACTGGCGGTTTTTGATCTAAGAAATAACATTTTTTTTAAACAGGTTTTTATCCTAGATACTGTGTTGTGAGCAAAATGTAGCAGTTTGAAGCAAAGCAGAAAGATGAATTAAGAATTTTTGCTGCTGCTGTTTTGCAATAATTTAATTGAGAGATGACAATGATGAGGACCAGACAGAGACAAGGACAAACATGTTTTACAGATAGAAAATTTGCATAGAACTGATAAGACTTTCTAACAGATAGTACATGATGTATGGATGAAAAAGTGAGTAGTCAAGGATTTCCCCAAGGCGGGGGTTTGACCTATGCATTAGGTAAGAGAGAGTAGCCAAAAACTGAGGTGGAAAAAAAATGAGAAAGCAGCTTTAAAGGAAAAATCACTAGAAGCTCAGTTTTGGTCAGACTTTGCTTCAGATATCCAAGCAGGGATGTCTAACAGGTAATGGGATATAGACTTCAAGTAATAGGTCTGAGCAGAAAAAAAAAAAAAAAAAAATACTATAATGATTACCGTGTAGATTGGGTTTAAAATTACGTGACTGAAAGAGAGCATCAAAAAAAGGAATACAGAGTAAAGAAAAAGTGTCCAAGGACTACATTCTGGAGCTTTCTGAGCAGAGAGGATAGGATGGTGAAGTCCCATTTAGGAAATAATGAGGACATGGTGATGTCACATGGGTGACATAATGCATGACATTAGAGAAATATTCTATTGACCATCTTTTTCTATTTTTTAAGGATTTTGCATAAATCCTTTCTGGATCACCACTTACCTCAAGAAAATAATCTGCGAATAGGGTTTATTAAGATTAATCTAATATATCTGCCCAGTGTCTTATTCAGCTAACATGTAATATTTCATTATCTATTTACCCAAATGACTCATCTCCAGCCATCATTTATCTGACTCTTAATAATACCTATTGGAATTTCATCTACCAGTTCTCATTCTTCTTGAAAGGTTATTGACAAGTCACCTCTCTGAGTCTGTTTTATCTTTCATCCCCACTGTATTCATCATTACTACAACAACCTTTCTAATTTTCCTCAATTGTTTCATGAGCAGGACTTGCTGATTTGCCCTTATCTTCATGACAAGTAATCCATTCAAATAACTACACTTCTCTATCATCTTTTTTTTTTTAATCACTGTCCCCCTTTCTCCTTTTTCATCCTCAAGAAATGGGGAATCAGTCATGATTTCCTGAGAAAGTTTCCTCCTTCTCTGTTTGCTTCTATTTCTTCCCTTCTAATAGATTCCTCCACACTCCCTTCTCATATCTTCATTCCTGTTGATCTTCACATCTGAACTTGCCAGTCGCTTGTGTAAGCAGCTGAATAAACTGCTCACCTGAAGGTCATATGTTACACCATGCTGCTTTAATTCTATTCCAATCTCTATCCTCTCTCAAAACAGAAAATGTTCCCAATAGTAGTTCCATTTGCTACAACTTCTTCAGGCTGTAACTTCCATTAGCTCACAATGTGTGTAAGTCTTGACTTTCATACATGAATTCCCTGAGTGTTATTTTAATTTCTGAAATACTTGGGGTATTTTGAAAGGTAAATAAAGAAATCTTATAAATCAGAGAAAATCCATGTCCTAAATCTTTGCCATAGACAAATTTTAATTTGCATGGTTTTAGATAATGCTTTCAGTTCAGTTCAGTCGCTCAGTCGTGTCCGACTCTTTGCGACCCCATGAAATGCAGCACGCCAGGCCTCCCTGTCCATCACCAACTCCCGGAGTTCACACAAACTCACGTCCATCGAGTCAGTGATGCCATCCAGCCATCCTCTGTCGTCCCCTTCTCCTCCTGCCCCCAATCCCTCTCAGCATCAGAGTCTTTTCCAATGAGTCAACTCTTCGCATGAGGTGGCCAAAGTTCTGGAGTTTCAGCTTTAGCATCATTCCTTCCAAAGAACATCCAGGACTGATCTCCTTTAGAATGGACTGGTTGGATCTCCTTGCAGTCCAAGGGACTCTCAAGAGTCTTCTCCACCACCACAGTTCAAAAGCATCAAGTCTTCAGTGCTCAGCTTTCTTCACAGTCCAACTCTCACATCCATACATGACCACTGGAAAAACCATAGCCTTGACTAGACAGGTCTTTGTTGGCAAAGTAATGTCTCTGCTTTTGAATATGCTGTCTAGGTTGCTCATAACTTTCCTTCCAAGGAGTGTCTTTTAATTTCATGGCTACAATCACCATCTGCAGTGATTTTGGACCCCCAAAAAATAATGCCTGACACTGTTTCCCCATCTATTTCCCATGAAGTGATGGGACCAGATGCCATGATCTTAGTTTTCTGAACGTTGAGCTTTAAGCCTGGTTCCATCTAATTACTTAATATTTCCATCATAGACTACAGAATGTCAACATAAATATTTCCTGAATATTTTTCCAGGAAGCAGAGCATATTATATTCTAGAATACATAAATTAACATTTGTGATAATGGCTTTAATAATATACCAAACCCTTAAGATTTTTTTCACAAGATTGTTTTTGCATCTGCTTTGCTAAATATTGAATTATAAAGGGAAATTTCAAAGCCGGATTTTCCAGGTTGTGCTTTTGAGACAATAGTTTTGCAAAATACTCTTGCAGTTATTGTGGGCAGATTATAAGCTTGAGAAACACATTCTCTTTTCAGAAAATGAAATTGTCCATTGCACATCACAACTTAAGGACTGTCAAGGGTTATGCTAGAGAAACCTAGTTAACAAGGTTTAGCTCATGTTCCAAGCCTATATGACTACAGAAAGCAATTTAAAATAAATCATTACCTATCAGCATCCTCTAGGACCTGCAGGGCCATTTACTTTAACTAGTTAAAGTAAAGTAGCAAACAGCTATCTAAACTGTGCTTTACTCATATGATTTTTGTGAATTTTGAAGTATGATAGCACCATGACTGGCACATTCTATGTATCCAACACAGTTTAGTCATTGTTATCATTCTCTGAGGTAAAAATGCCTTTTGGAATCTTTAAAACTAGAAAATCATCTAAATGAGAAAAAAAATCTCAGTTCTGATTTTAATTCTTATACATTAAAATAATACTTTCACTTATTTGGGATTCCCTGGTGGCTTAAATGGTAAAGAATCTGCTTGCAATGTGGGAGACCTCAGTTCGATCCCTAGGAAAAGGGAACAGTTATCTACTTCAGTATTCTAGCCGAGAGAATTCCATGGATAAGAGGAGTCTGGCAGGCTACAGTCCATGGGGTTGCAAAGAGTCAGACACGACTGAGCAACTTTCCCTCACTCACTCACTGACATTATATACTTTATAAGAATAATAGCACATATTCTATTAACTGGCCACTTAGTGATTAACAAACAAATGACCAGTGTAAATGTAAATTACATCAAATTCATTATTATTGCTGAGAAGTTAGCTTTGAATTCAGACATTCAGATTTTACTGGTTTTCGCTAAAAAGTGGCAAGTATGAGTATATAAAGTCACAACATTACAACAGCCAATTTCTTTAGTAAACTTGTTTTAATAAAGCATAATAATTAATGATATAATTTTAAAATTAAAGTTCTTGCCTACATACATCAGGATAAACTATCCATGCCCTCAATAAACATACGAATGTGCTAGGTGTGTGTGTGTGTGTGTTGAGGGGTGGAGTCCAACATATAAATAGATTATCATTGAATTTCAGATGTGCAAGAATAAATGTATAATTTTCCACAGGAGAAAATACATGAGAAAGATGCTAAAGTATGAATTATTTAGGTGGATACGAAGATAAAGACTGTCCAGACAAAGGAAACAGCATTTGAAAAGCTACAGAGGCATGAAACTGAACAGCAAGTATGTTCAGGAAATCAAATTTAATTTCATTTTGCTGATAGTGGGGGTGTCCTCATACCTGCCTCATTTTCAGGGCCTAAGTTGGCATTTACAGGCATCAGCAGATGGTGAAGTCACATGAGTCTTATTAAAGATCTCACTGCTTTGTAGGTGTGAGAGGATATGAGTGGGGTACAGACATGTGGGAATTGTGTTTAAGATCTAGCAATCTACCTCTGTGCCATGGTCAGGAGGCAGAAATACAAGGTAGAAGCTCATATTGTTGTAGGTTGCATTAAGACCGTGCATAAAAGGTTCAGAGGAGATAGAATTAATTACAAGTACATAAATTAGATAAAATAGATAGGATTTAATTGCTGTTTGGATACAAGAGGTTTTAACAGCTGTAAGATTCTTAAACAAGATTCCAGATTTCCAGTTTACTTGCTCTGATGGTGGTTTTTACTTAGATGCTAGTTTTGTTCATTAGAAATGATGTGGGAGTTGGGCAAATGGAAGGTACATAACTGAATTCAATCATGGATCCTTGGCAAATGGTTCCCTGTGTGGGTGCTTGGGTGCTGGATCATGAATGGAAATTGGTGCTAGAAAAATCAGGAGTGTATATTGAAACTGGCATCACTGAACTTGAAGAAAATTGACCACAGAGATGGGATTAAAACAAACAAACAAACAAACAAACAAACAAAAAAAGCAAAGGGTAGAGGGTCAAAGATACAAACTTACAGAAAACCAAAAATAGAACTTAGGGTTCAAAGGATTTGAAAAGACAAAGGATAATGGAACAAAATCAAAGAGAGAATTTTGCCCATGTTATCTCATTTTTATTTAACAATAAATAATGATAACAAATAAAGCAGGTAATTGTGTCCTCATTTTAGAAAAAAAAAAAATAAGCCTCAGGGAGGTTAAATTATTTACAGTTATCTTTTGAAGGCAATACAGGTAAGGTCTTAAATGCAATATAGTTCCATAGGCCAGCAATGTAATTTCTCCATGTAATTTTTATTAAACAATCTCTCCACTATTCTATGTGACAATATTAAAATATGGTAATGCTATATTAATAGATACATTTACTTTTGATAAAGTCAGTTAATCTTTCTAGGAAAATTTCATTTGCTGCCCATGACTTAATTAAATCATGCCAAAAGCCAGCGTATTCATCTGCGGTGCCCAGTGGTGGATTGCTGTTTAAACACGGGATGTATATCTCAGTTTTGGGGGCTGCCACATATCACTTCAAGGCTCCCAAAGTGCCATTCATCATCATGCTCTATAAAATGAAAGGTGAACCATTTTACTGTGAAAATAACTATATAACACCACTTCAAAGCCCTAAGCCAGAGTTGAACTACGGCAATTCCTACACCCTCTTGTCAGGTCTACACTCTAGAAATCAGACTCAAATCATTTCAGAAAACATCAAGTTATAATTTACACTACCTTGAGAACTTGTAGGTGGAAAATCATTTTTTTTTCTAATTCTTATTTTATTTTCAATAGTGTAGTATGTATGACCCACCTGTCTTGTTTCATGATGCTATTTTTATGTTACAGATACTAATGTGTTCTATAATAGCTTAGCTTGCCTTTATGAGTATTTTATCTCCTTACAATCTTTTTATGTAGCCTAGTGAAAAAACATCCAAACATTTAGAGTAGATGTTTGTGTTTTTTTTCAAGCTATACAAATACATGTAATAATAAATATATTTCTGTTGCATTGTCTTTTGTTATAGTAGCAGAAATAGTTTATAATGATGTGTATTCTATCTACTGTGGATGATATTAATGGGAATTAGAGAGCTTACCATCATTAACTCATGATAAGTATGAAACAAAATCTAAGACTATTTCACAAAGAAGCCCTGCTGCCGCTGCTGCTGCTGCTAAATTGCTTCAGTCGTGTCTGACTCTGTGCGACCCCATAGACAGCAGCCCACCAGGCTTCCCCGTCCCTGGGATTCTCCAGTCAAGAACACTGGAGTGGGTTGCCGTTTCCTTCTATAATGCATGAAAGTGAAACGTGAAAGTGAAGTCGCTCAGTCATGTCCGACTCTTCGCGACCCCATGGACTGCAGCCCACCAGGCTCCTCCGTCCATGGGATTTTCCAGGCCAACAGAAAAGAAATGTGATGCCAGATTAACAAGCCTTAGCTAAATAACAAATAGCCTGATCTTATTTGATACTTAATGCTACACTACAGTTCATTTGTCATTTCTCACCCACACAAATGAAACCTATGAATACTTATGTGAAAGAGGTAAATAATGGCCCTAATCAAAGAGCAAAACATTTGTGAACATGCAAAAGTATCAAAGGAAAATGAGCAGATGTGGTGGCTTCAGATGAGGAAGTGTTATATTTTATGCACTACAATGAAAACTAAACTCATTTTATCACCAATCTGTGTCTACATAATATTCTTATAGCAGGGGAGTCTGTTGAGGTCAGGAATATAGGAAGTAGGAATCTAACTCTGTAGTTTTTGTTCTTCCTAAGATAAACTTTTCTTTCTTCCTGTCTAAAGGATTCCAGTTTTAAAGTGAGGTGTGTGAAGATCCAGAAAAGACCTCACCCCTTACTCCAAAGTTAAAATAGTTCAGTAGACTTTAACCAGGTATTATCCACTCAAAGATTCAGTGTTGGGCAAGTGAACAAGGTGAAAGCATTGAATCCCAGGAACTTTTCAGTGATTGCAGAAAGAAGAAAAAAACAAGCATATACTTTGGAATCAAGTGGCATGCATTAATCCAAGTTCAGTTATCCCCTTTGAACTTTTGAACTCTGGAGTCAATAAATTAGTATTAAAACTCAAGTCAATGCAAGTGAGTGAAAGTCGCTTAGTTGTGTCCAACTCTTTGCAATCCCATGGACTATTTAGTCCATGAAATTCCCCAGGCTAGAATACTGAAGTGAGAGAGGATCTTCCCAACCCGGGGATCGACCGCAGGCCTCCCACATTGCTGGCAGATTCTTTACCAGCTGAGCCACTATTACAATAGTTCATTATCTTTCTTTCAAACAACAGCATCTTAACTGTGTTATAGGTCTACTCTGGCTAATTATGATTTCTCCAAGTTAAAGATGCATGTGATAGAGAACAGACTGAAGGAGAGGTTGGTAAATTAGAGTGATAATTTGAACAGGTAAGAATCTAGGAGGAAGATGAAAAAAGTATAGTGGAAATTTTTTTTTTTGGTAAGCTTAAAGAGCTTTGTCTAAGAAAATGCAGTTACATAATATGCTTACTTAGACGGCCAAGGACTAACGAATTGTTAGTTTTTACTTCAGTGATAATTATTAATCTTAGCCAGTTCAGTTATTGCCATTAGTCTCCTGAAACATATAAATTAAAAATATATAAATAAAAGTACTTATTGATGGCTTATGTAATTAAATTATAAACATATTAATATATACACAAAATATATATTATTCTCTTTTTTGGAAAAAAAATTAGTGGCTCAATCCCACATAAATACTTCAACAACAGGTTGTAATACATTTGTATTAATATAAATCCATTATCTTTGGATGCTAAAGATATGATTGCATTGTTATAAATGATAGCTTCATTGAAACTTGTTGTATACCAAATACATTTAACCTGTATCTAATCATGTCACTCGCAAATATGTATAGTTATCCCTCAGTATCCATGGTTGTATGACCCCTGCACATACTCAGAACAATCAGCTTTCCATGTCCTTAGCTTCCTTCATCTGTGGACTGTGATCACCAGCCAAACATGAAATTGAATGGACAAAGTATTTAATTGTAAATCCTTTACATAAATCCATTCAGATTTTTGCAACACTAGAAATAACTGTTTATTAGATATTTTGAAAATCTGAAAATCAGAATTCTCATTTCTCTTTATTTTCATTTTGTTCTCAGTAGTTAAAAAATAATGTTTACTTATAGACTTATATGTTCCAGTAGCACATAACTGAACTACAAGAATAAGTCAAATGAGTTTTTTGGAGTCAAAATTGAAACTTTTGATGATGTAGAAACACCAGGACATTCATTTCAAATATAGCAGTTTCAATGGGACATTTAAAAAATGTTAATTGCATAATAATATTTTGCTCAATATGTTATGCTAATAGGCTTAGTTATTCACCTGTCTCTGTTATTGTCCCATGTTACCTGTCCAATACAATTGAAATGTGGTATTTCAAATTTAATTTAATTAAAGAAAATAAATATAACCCAGTTTAACTAACCACATTTTAGATGCTTAATAGGCTCATTTTTCTAGTGGCTATTGTATTACATAGCACAATATAGAATGGAAAATAGGTGGAAATATAGAATGTTTCCACCATTACAGAAAGATGACTGGCAATGCTATGCTAGTTATTTGTGTTTGAAAAACAATTCTCTATGTTTTTGCTTCCCATTCATTCTTTCATTCATGCAAGAAAAATTAAGATTCTATGAATTCTAGACAATGAATTTAGTAACGAACCAAACAAACTTCTGCACTCATATACTTTTCATCTACTGAATGATAAATTAAATACATAAGTGTTTTGAAGAAACTAAAACAATAAGGTGATAATAAGTGAATCAGAAAGGTATACTAGATCATCTGGTTGAAGAATGAGATGACTATCTTGAGAGAAGATCTGAATGAAGGGCTGGAGGAAACTAAGGACATTTATGCACGGAATATTCCTCATGAAGAGAACAATAATTACAAAGGTGCTGAGACAGCGTATTCCTTAATGTGGGTCAAGGAAGAGAAATAAGCCCATAGAGTAAGATATACTAAGATTAACTTTTAAACAGCATCACGCTGACTGTGCTCTGGAGAACTGAACATGTGGGCATAGGCATAAATGGATAGGGAAGCTCAAGAGCTGGCTGAATAGGGCTCTAGAAGGGAGATGGTAGTGACCTGGAACAATAGAGTAGCACAGAAGTCAAAAGAAATATCAGATTTCTTAAGAATAATGCACTTTTTGCTTTAGCATCTACTCTAGTTTTGAACCACCAAGACACTGTTTGGAGACTTACATTACGCTAGATCATTATTTCTGTTGAGTTATAAAGCTCCAGAATCCCCTAACATGACTAATGCTTAGTACTAGAAGACCCTGTCAGCTCTCATAGACACTGGGTTATGTAAAAGTAATTTCAAAACCTATGTTCACAGTTTAAAAGTTTCCAGAAAAGGATGGTTTTCTCATTCTAGTCACATTGATATATATCTCTTCACATCTTTTATCTTAATGAACAACTTTCTTTTGCTAATTACAAAATGACTGCTTCCTGGGGCTCTCATTTTTTCAGATAATGGTTTCCTCAGATGCATTATTGTATATAAGATGTTATGGAAAAAGCCAAATGGACCTTTGGTCCACCCCATTATATTCTATGCTTCAGTTTTCTTTTAATTCCCTCTTTTCATAATGCACTACAATTGTTTGGTAACAATAAATAAGAAATCAATAAAGATACTATGAAATATTTCATTAATAGAACATGCTGCTACTGCTGCTGCTGCTGGTAAGTTGCCTCAGTTGTGTCCGACTCTGTGCGACCCCAGAGACGGCAGCCTACCAGGCTCCACTGTCCCTGGAATTCTCCAGGCAAGAACACTGGAGTGGGTTGCCATTTCCTTCTCCAATTCACGAAAGTGAAAAGTGAAAGAGAAGTTGCTCAGCCGTGTCCGACTCCTAGCGACCCCACGGACTGCAGCCCACCAGGCTCCTCCGTCCATGGGATTTTCCAAGCAAGAGTACTGGAGTGGGGTGCCATATGAGTAGATAATTAAGATCTTTTGAGATTAAATTAAATGCTCAAAGGTCTTAATTCTTTGTTGGTAATATTGGAAAATGATATAAATCAATAGCTGGAGTCCATTAATTGGTTGTTTACCAATTGCTTAAAAATAAACCATAACATATATGAATATTATGTGGACCACATGGTATTTATTTGTTCTTAGTTTTCTATCAAATATCAGACAAATATAAATTTATCAAAAATAGTGACTTTTCTTGAGTTTCCTAATGGTTTTTCTATACTCTTCCAAACTGTTCCTTCATTTTTAGCTCTTATTTTAAATTTATATTTCCCCTCCCTTACCTTTGACTCCTATGTGCATAGTTTTCAATGACAATTTTTATTTGAGATTGGCTTCAGAAGGAGGAGAAAAAAAATTGGCTTATTACCTCATATTTCTCAATGGTATTCAGTACTAACCTGATGCCTTTTATCTATGGATTCTATTCTTACTAATCTTGTTAATGGGTCATGAACTATGTTTTATACAATGTGCTTCATATTGTTGCTGCTCAAATAGTCCAAGACATAAGATAATAATAAATAACTTTTCTCTAGAATTCAACATTAATCCTCTTTCTTCTTCATTATGTTAAATTTTGTCTCTAAAATTCTTCTTTTGCCTCAAATTCAAACCCAGCCGCTCTATCTTTCCACTGTCACCACTTACTCTCTCCACTGAACACCGACTGTTTATCTCTTTGTCTGAGAAACAGACAGATATATGTTCTCTTGTCTTCTGTAGATTCTTTTCACACTGACCATTCTGTCATATGCTGCTCCCAAATTTATACTATTGGTTTGGCCAAAAAGTTCATTTGGTATTTTCTGCAAGATATGATAGAAAAACCCAAATGAAACTTTTGGCCAACTCAATATTTAGATTTATCTTGCAAGGAATAAATATTCTCATTTTCAAACAACATTAAAGTTGGTTTCTTCAGGAATTTAATATTTACCTATGAAGTCCCCACTATTCAAATATCTTTTTTTTTAATTTTATTTTATTTTTAAACTTTACATAATTGTATTAGTTTTGCCAAATATCAAAATGAATCCACCATAGGTATACATGTGTTCCCCATCCTGAAAGTCAAATCTCACTGCTCTCCCTTCAAAATTTTCCATTACTTTATAAATATTAATTGCACTCATCTCACATGCTAGCAAAGTAATGCTTAAAATCCTCCAAGCCAGGCTTGTGAACCATGAACTTCCAGATGTTCAAGCTGGATTTAGATAAGGCAGAGGAACCAGAGATTAAATTGCCAACATCTGTTGGGTCATCAAAAAAGCAAGAGAGTTCCAGAAAAAACATCTACTTCTACTTTACTGACCATGCCACAGCCTTTGACTGTGTAGATCACAAAAATCTGTGGAAAATTCTTCTAGAGATGGAAATACCAGACCACTTTACCTGCCTACTGAGAAATATGTATACAGGTCAAGAAGCAACAGTCAGAACAGGACATGGAGCAACAGACTGTTTCCAAATCAGGAAAGGAGTACATCAAGGCTACGTACATTGTCACTCTGCTTATTCAACTTATATGCAGAGTGTATCATGAAAAATGCCAGGCAGGATGAAGCCTAAGCTGGAATCAAGATTGCTAGGAGAAATATCAACCTCAGATTTGCAGGTGACACCACTTTTATGGCAGAAAGTGAGGAGGAACTAAAGAACCTCCTTGATGAAAGCAAAAGAGGAGAGTGAAAAAGCTGACTTAAAACTTAGCATTTAAAAAACTAAGATCTCAGCATCCAATCTCATCACTTCATGGCAAGTAGATGGAGAAACAATGGAAACAGTAACAGACTTTATTTTTTTAGGTCCCAAAATCACTGTAGATGGTGATTGCAGCCATGAAATTAAAAGATGTTTGTTCCTTGGAAGAAAAATTATGACCAATCTAGACAGCATATTAAAAAGTAGAGACATTACTTTCCTGACAAAGGTCCACCTAGTTCAACCTATGGTTTTTCCAGTAGACATGTATGGATGTGATAGTTGGACTATAAAGAAAGCTGAGCACTGAAGAATTGATGCTTTTGAACTCTGGTGTTGGAGAAGACTCTTGAGAGTCCCTTGGACTGAAAGGAGATCCACCCAGTCAATCCTAAAGGAAATCAGTCCTGAATACTGATTGGAAGGACTGATGCTGAGGCTGAAACGCCAATACTTTGGCCACCTCTGAGAAAAACTGACTCCTTGGAAGAGATTCTGATGCTGGGAAAGATTGAAGGCAGGAAGAGAAGGGGATGAGAGAGTTGTATGGCATTGCTGACTTGATGGACATGAGTTTGAGCAAGCTCTAGGACTTGGTGATGGACAGGGAAGCCTGGCATGCTGTAGTCCATGGGGTCACAAAGAGTCAGACACAACTGAGAGACTGAACTGAACTGAATTACAAGTAAAATACTACTTATAAATTTTGTACCTATATGCCGGCCATGCTGTTAATACTTATTTTAGTAATAATACATATATTAATATTGTATGCATATATTAATAATATATGTATACACACAGTAATAATACATATATTAATTCTCATATACCCTGAATATCTTTGATTCCTCTCTTTACTGTTAGGAGAAAAGTAAAGCTGAAAATATTAAATTACTCAAATTTAGAGAGAAACAAAGTCACAGAGCTGAGATTTGAACTTAACTAGTAGATACTTCTATAAATAGCAGGTCTGGGTTATTAAAAAACAGACTCTGCTTCTAAATCAGACTTTTGATCCTGCAGAACAATAAAACTATACATTTTGGTTTTTAGAAGACCAAACAGAAAATACATTTTTACATTACAGGCAGGTCAGTTCACCAGCTATCTATTTCTTTAGCAACTTAAGATCTTCTTGGCCTCATCTGTCTCTTGTTCCATTTATTATGACACCCAGTCTTGCACAGGCACTAAACAAGTTCAGGTGCCATTCAATTGAGTCTTGTTTCATAACCTTGTTACGCATTACATACACAGTACTTCCTACAGCAAGGGCTTCTCCACTGATTACAAATCACCAAACATGACAAAACCCTCCTTGGTGCCCACGTATGTAGAAATACAAGTTATTGCCCTGTGGGATGAATATTTGTCCAAGGGGATATGAATCAATGGTTAAATTCTCCTTTTGCCTTGTAACATGATAGTTCTAAGGTGCTTATTTGACTTGTCTTCCTGTAGGACTATCCCGAAAAGCCGAGGCAGTGCTTACATTCGACAGCTGCCAGCTCACTAATACCTCCTCACATCTGCTCTCTGTATTCCCCTAATCAACATCCTTTTCGCCCTCACTCCTGCTACTTGGATGCATACTTCCTAATACAACTTTGTCTCTAGATCCTGCTTTCTGGTACCATCAAGAATACAGTTGGGGCTTCATAGTGATATTTTATCACAGAGTGAGTGAAACAACAGGACATATAATAGTAGTTAAGTTTCATAGTAAATCTGAGGTTACATTCAGGGATTGACCTCACTATCTTTATTTATATAGTAATCATGCCCCAGGAAGTTGGATAATTGCAACCAGGCTTCTACCTTGGATTCCTAAAAACAACCATTTCGTAAGTACTGAATGAGGAGTAAGATGGAGTGTCCAGTCTGTGGCACATACCAAGCTCAATGATAAGCAATCAAATGGAATAGGTCACAGTCTCTGAAGCAAGGCAGTTCAGAGTGGATAGAGAAATGGACACATCTGTGAATACTTGAACTTTCCTGATGGCTCAGATGATAAATAATCTGCCTGTAATGCAAGAGACATGGATTCAATCCCTGGGTGGGGAAGATCTCCTGGAGAAGGGAATGGCTACTGCTAAGTCGTGTCAGTCGTGTCCGAATTTGTGCGACCCCATAGACGGCAGCCCAACAGGCTCCTCTGTCCCTGGGCATTCTTCAGGCAAGAATACTGGAGTGGGTTGTCATTCCCTTCTCCAATGCATGAAAGTGAAGTTGCTCAGTCATGTCCGACTCTTAGTGACCCCATGGACTGCAGCCCACCAGGCTCCCCATCCATGGGATTCTCCAGGCAAGAGTACTGGAGTGGGGTGCCATTGCCTTCTCCGAGGGAATGGCTAAGCACTCCAGTATTCTTGCCTAAGCCTGGTGGGCTATAGTACCTGGGTCAAAGAGTTGGACACAACTAGATGACTAACATGAAGACATATACATGCAAATATAGTGGACATTGATCATCTCATAATTTCTCAGATAAGTATTTTTCCTGTGATCATCCTCTACAATTCTATCCATTGACCATAAATTAATGATATAAATATTGGGGGTGTATCCCTTACTCATTGATTTAGAATAGTCAGTGAAAATGGGACCAAAGTACCGGTTCTAAATCCTTGCTGTGCTTTAGAACCACTTAGAGAACATTTGCTGTTGTTGCTGATATCATCCAATGTTAGTATTTAAATCAACACAAAACTGTTTTGTGATATAAACAGTTCTGTAAGTTTTAACATATATATATATGTATGTGTATATATATATACACACACACAGGTTTATGAATCCACAACCAAAATTAAGATACAGAACAATTCCATCACCACAAAAAATCTTTCATGCTTACCCTTTGTAATCACAACTTCCCCCATCCTTAAACTTTAGCAATTATTAGTCTCTAATCTCTCAAAACAGACTTAGCATTTTGACAGTGTAGTGTAAATCTTATAGCAGTTGACTTTGAGACTGCCTTATTTCACTTAGCATAATGCCTTTGGATTTATCCAATATGTTGTATTTATCACTAGCTCCCTTTTATTCTGAACCAGTTCAGTTCAGTTCAGTTGCTTAGTCGTGTCTGACTCTGAGATGCCATGGACTGCAGCACGCCAGGCCTACCTGTCCATCACCAACTTCCAGAGTTTACTCAAACTTATGTCTATTGAGGCAGTGATCCCATCAAACCTCTCATCCTCTGTCATCCCCTTCTCTTCTTACCTTCAATCTTTCCCAGCATAAGGATCTTTTCAAATGAGTCAATTCTTTGCATCAGGTGGCCAAAGTACTGGAGCTTCAGCTTCAGCATTTGTCCTTCAAATGAATACTCAGGACTGATTTCCTTTAGGATGATCTGGTTGGACTCCTTGCAGTCCAAGGGACTCTCAAGAGTCATCTCCAGCATCACAGTTCAAAAGAATCAATTCTTCAGTGCTCAGCTTTCTTTACAGTCCAAGTCTCACATCCATACATGACTACTGGAAAAACCATAGCTTTGACTAGATGGACTCTTGTTGGCAAAGTAATGTGTCTGCTTTTTAATACGCCGTCTAGGTTGGTCATAACTTTCCATCCAAGGAGTAAGCGTCTTTTTATTTCATGGTTGCAATCACCCTCTGCAGTGATTTTGGAGCCCAGAAAAACAAAGTCAGACACTATTTCCACTGTTTCCCCATCTATTTGCCATGAAGTGATGGGACTGGATGTCATGTCTTAGTTTTCTGAATGTTCAGCTTTAAGCAGACTTTTTCACTCTCCTCTTTCACTTTCATTAAGAGGCTCTTTTGTTCTTCTTCACTTTCTGCCATAAGAATGGTGTCATCTGAATATCTGAGGTTATTGAATCAAGCAATCTTGATTCAAGCCTGTGCTTCATCCAGCCCAGCATTTCTAATGATATAATCCGCATATAAATTAAATAAGCAGGGTGACAATATACACGCTTGACATACTTCTTTCCTGATTTGGAACCAGTCTGTTATTCCATGTCCAGTTCTAACTGTTACTTCCTAACCTGTATACAGATTTCTCAAGAGACAGGTCAAGTGGTCTGGTATTCCCATCTCTTTCAGAATTTTCCAGTTTGTTGTGATCCACACAGTCAAAGGCTGTGGCATGGTCAGTAAAGTAGATGTTTTTTCTGGAAGTCTCTTGCTTTTTCGATGACTCAACGGATGTTGGCAATTTGATATCTGGTTCCTCTGCCTTTTCTAAATCCAGCTTGAACATCTGGAAGTTCACGGTTCACATATTGCTGAAGCCTGGCTTGGAGAATTTTGAGCATTTCTTTACTAGGTGTGTGAGATGAGTGCCATTGTGTGGTAGTCTGAGCATTCTTTGGTATTGCCTTTCTTAGGGATTGGAATGAACTTTTCCAGTCCTGTGGCCACTGCTGAGATTTCCAAAGTTGCTGGCATATTGAGTGCAGCATTTTCACAGTATCATCTTTTAGGATTTGAAAGAGCTCAATTGGAATTCCATCACCTCCACTAGCTTTGTTCGAAATAATGCTTCCTAAGCCCCATTTGACTTCACATTCTGGGATGTCTGGCTCTAGGTGAGTGATCACACCATCGTGGTGATCTGGGTTATGAAGATCTTTTTTGTACAGTTCTTCTATGTGTTCTTGCCACCTCTTCTTAATAGCTTCTGCTTTTTTTAGGTCCGTACAATTTCTGGGCTGTATTGTGCCCATCTTTGCATGAAATATTCCCTTGGTATCTCTAAATTTTCTTGAAAAGATCTCTAGTCTTTTCCATTCTATTGTTTTCCTCTATTTCTTTTCATTGATCGCTGAGGAACGCTTTCTTGTCTCTCCATGCTATTCTTTGAACTCTGCATTCAGATGATTATCTCTCTCCTTTTCTCCTTTGCTTTTCACATCTCTTCTTTTCACAGCTATTTGTAAGGCCTCCTCAGACAGCTATTTTGCTTTTTTGCATTTATTTTTCTTGGGGATGGTCTTGATTCCTGTCCCATGTACAATGTCATGAACCTCAGTTCATAGTTCTTCAGGCACTCTGTCTATCAGATCTAATCCCTTGAATCTATTTGCTACTTCCACTGTAAAATCATAGGGATTTGATTTAGGTTATACCTGAATGATCTAGTTGTTTTCCCTACTTTCTTCAATTTCAGTCTGAGTTTGGCAATAGGAGTTCATGATCTGAGCCATCGTCAGCTGCTGGTCTTTTTTTTGCTGACTGTATAGAGATTGTCCATCTTTGGCTCCAAGGAATATAATCAATCTGATTTCAGTATTGACCATCCAGAGATGTCCATGTATTGAGTGCTCTCTTGTGTTGTGGAAGAGGGTGTCTGCTATGACCAGTGTGTTCTCTTGGCAAAACTCTATTATCCTTTGCCCTGCTTCATTCTGTACTCCAAGGCCAAATTTGCCTGTTATTCCAGGTATCTCTTGACTTCCTACTTTTGCATTCTAGTCCCCTATAATGAAAAAGACATCTTTTTTGGGTGTTATTTCTAGAAGGTCTTGAAGGTCTTCCTAGAACTGTTCAACTTCAGCTTCTTCAGCATTACTGGCTGGGGCATAGACTTGGATTACCATGAAATTAAATGGCTTGCCTTGGAACCAAATAGAGGTCATTCTGTCATTTTTGAGACTGCATCCAAGTAGTGCTTTCAGGTTCTTTTGTTGACTAGGAATGCTACTCCATTACTTTTAAGGGATTCTTGCCCACAGTAGTAGATTTAATGGCCATCTGAGTTAAATTCACCCATTCCAGTCCATTTTAGTTTGTTGATTCCTAAAATGTTGATGTTCACTCTTGCCATCTCCTGTTTGACCACTTCCAATTTGCCTTGATTCATTGACCTAACATTCCAGGTTCCTATGCCATATTGCTCTTTACAGCTTCAGACTTTGCTTCTATTACCTGTCACATCCACAACTGAGTGTTGTTTTGCTTTGCCTTGGTCTCTTTAGTCTTTCTTGAGTTATTTCTCCACTGATCTCCAGTAGCATATTGGGCACCTACCGACCTGGGGATTCATCTTTCAGTCCTATCTTTTTGCCTTTTCATACTGTTCATGGGGTTCTCATGGCAAGAATACTGAAGTGGTTTGCCATTCCTTTCTTCAGTGGCCCACCTTTTGTCAGAACTCTCCACCATGACCCGTTCATCTTGGGTGGCCCTACATGGTATACCTCATAGTTTCATTGAGTTAGACAAGGCTGTGGTCCATGTGATCAGTTTGGTTAGTTTTCTGTGATTGTGATTTCAGTCTGTCTGAAGAGGCTTATGGAAGCTTCCTTATGGGAGAGCCTGACCAAGGGGTAAACTGGGCCTTATTCTGATGGGTGGGGCTGTGCTCAGTAAATATTTAATCCAATTTTCTGTTGATGGGTGGAGCTGTGTTCCCTCCCTGTTATTTACCCAGCAAGATGGTAGATGCTGGAGTAAAGGCTGTGTGACTCTAGAGCATCTTTAAGGAGATACCTCATGTCCAAGGGAAATGGAGAAGCCCCAGAAAGATGGTAGGAGGGGCAAATTCACATTTAGAATCAAACCCCATTCCCTCCAGAAATGCTCAGAGGGCTCAAACAAACTTTGTCCATACCAGGACCCAGAGACCCCACAGAGACTGATACAGAACTGTGTTTGAGTGTCTCCTGTGGAGGTATGTTCAGCAGTAGACTACCGTATGGGCAGGGACTCTGGGTGCAACAGACTTGGGTATGAAATAGCCCTCTTGGAGGAGGTTGTCATTAACTCCACCATAGAATGGCCAGAACTTAAACAGGACTGGGAAATAGATTCTTGGTGGCACAAACAGAACCTTGTGTGTACCAGGACCCAGAAGAAAGGAGCAGTGATCCCACAAGAGACTGACCCAGATTTAGCCAGGAGTGTCCAAGAGTCACTGGCAGAGGCGTGGGTCGGTGGTGGCAATCTGGAGGGTTGAGGGCATTGAGTGTAGCAGCACATGCATGGAACCTTTTGAAGGAGGTTGCAATTATCTTTATTCTGAATAGTATTCCATTATATGGATGTACTGTACACCACTTATCCATTCAACTGGTCCAAGACACTTGGGTTGTGTTGAGATTTCTGGTGATTCTGACTAGAGCTGCTAGAAATATTTTCATACAGCATTTGTCTGAATGTGTTTATTACTCAAGGTAAGGCAAATTACCAGGTGCTAGCTTTATGAATTGTATCAGTTCAGTTCCTGAGTCATGTCCGACTCTTTGTGACCCCATGGACGGCAGCACAACAGGCTTTCCTGTCCATCACCATCTTCTGGCACTTGCTCAAACTCATGTCCATCAAGTCAATGATGCCATCCAACTATCTCATCTTCTGATGTCCCCTTCTCCTCCTGCCTTCAATCTTTCCCAGCATCAGGGTCTTTTCAAAAGATTCTATCCTTTGCATCAGGTAGCTAAAATATCAGTGCTTCAGCATCATTATTTCCAATGGATATTCAGGACTGCTTTCCTTTAGGATTGGCTGGTTTGATTTTCTTGCAGTCCAAGGGACTCTCAAGAGTCTTCTCCAACACCACAGTTCAAAAGCATCAATTCTTCAGCGCTCAGCTTTCTTTACAGTCCAACTCTCACATCTATACATGACCACTGGAAAAACCATAGATTTGGCTAGATGGACCTTTGTTGGCAAACTAATGTCTCTGCTTTTCAATATGCTGTCTAGGTTGCTCATAACTTTCCTTCCAAAGAGTATATGTCTTTTAATGTCATGGCTTCAATCACATCTGCAGTGATTTTGGAGCCCAGAAAAATAAAGTCTGTCATTATTTCCATTGTTTTCCCATTTGTTTACCATGACGTGACGGGAACAGATACCATTATCTTCATTTTTTGAATGCTGAGTTTTAAGCAAATTTTTTCATTGTCCTCTTTCACTGTCATCAAAACGCTCTTTAGTTTCTCTTCACTTTCTGCCTTAAGCACATTGACATCTGCATATCTGAGGTTATTGATCTCTGTCCTGGCAATCTTGATTCCAGCTTGTGCTTCATCCAGCCCAGAATTTCACATATAGAAAGTATTTAAGTTTATAAAAAATAATTTGGTCTTTCAGTGTCCTCATAGAAATATACAGTGCTCTTATTGCTGTACATCCTCACCAGTATTGTGTATTGTTAGATATATTTAAAATAGGCATTCTCATGAGTATGTAGTGGTGTCACAACATGGTTTTAATTAATTTCCTGAATATATTTTCAGGGGATTGTTTATCATGTTTATATTCTTTTCATTATAGAGTCTGAAGCTTTTCATCTATTAAAAAAAATGACAAATTTTTATTTCTTATCAAGATCTTCTAGAACTAACATTCCCAAAAGATGTCCTTTTCATCATAGAGGACTGGAATGAAAATGTAGGAAGTCAAGAGATACCTGGAGTAACAAGTAAGTTTGGCCTTGAAGTACAAAATTACACCCACAGACATTTGAATACATATAAAGTTATATATAATACACACAGAAGAACTATATAAAAAAGATCTCAATGGCCCAGATAACCATGGTGGTGTCTAGAGCAAGACATCCTGGAATGTGAAGTAAATTGGGAAGCATCAGTACAAACAAAGCCAGTGGAGGTGATGGAATTCCAATTGAGCTATTTCAAATGCTAAAAGATTAAGCTGTGAAAGTGCTGCATTCAATATGCCAGCAAATTTGGAAAACTTGGCAGTGACCATAGGACTTGAAAAGTTCTGTTTTCATTCCAATCCCAAAGAAGGGCAATGCCAAAGAATTTTCAAACTACCATACAATTGTACTTATTTCACATACAAGCAAGATCATGCTCAAAATCCTTCAAGCTAGGCTTCAACATTACATGAACTGTGACATTCCAGATGTACAAGCTGGATTTAGAAAAGGCAAAGGAACCAGAGATCAAATTCCAAACATCCATTTTTCTCTAGAAAAAGCTAGAGAATCCAGAAAAAAAAATTACTTCTGTTTCATTGACAATGCTAAAGCCTTTGGCTGTGTCAATCACAACAAACTGTGGAAAATTCTTAAAGAAATGGGAATACCAGATCACCTTAGCTGCCTCCTAAAAAACTTGTATGCAGGTCAAGAAGCAAAAGTTAGAACTGTACATGGAACAACGGACTGGTTCCAAATTGGGAAAGGAGTACATTAAGGCTGTATATTGTCACCGTGCTTATTTAACTTATATGCAGTACACATCATGTGAAATACTAGGCTGGATTTATCACAAGCTGGAATTAAGATTGTTGAGAGAAATATAAATAACCTCAAATATGCAGATGACACTACCCTTATGGTAGAAAGTGAAGAGGAACTAAAGAGCATCTTGATGAAGGTGAAAGAGGAGAGTGAAAAAACTTGCTTAAAACTCAACATTCAAAAAATGAAGATCATGGAATCCGGCCCTATCACTTCATGGCAAATATATGGGGAAACAATGGAAATAGTGACAGACTTTATTTTCTTGGGCTCAAAAATCACTGTAGATGGTGACTACAGCCATAAAATTGAGACGCTTGCGCCTTGGAAGGAAAGCTATCACAAACCTAGGCAGCATATTTAAAAGCAGAGACATTACTTTGCCAACAAAGGTCCATCGAGTCAAAGCTATGGTTTTTCCAATTGTCATGTACGGTTGAGAGAGTTCGAGCATAAAAAAAGCTGAGCACATAAGAATTGATGATTTTGAACTATGGTGTTGAGGAAGTCTCTTGAGTGTCCCTTGGACTGCAAGGAGATCAAACCAGCCAATCCTAAAGGAAATTGGACCTGAATATTCATTGGAAATACTGATGCTGAAGCTGATGTGACCAATATTTTGGCCACCTGATGCAAAGGATTGACTCATTGTAAAAGACCCTGATGCTGGGAAAGATTGAAGGCAGGAGGAGAAGGGGACAACAGAGGATGAGATGGTTGGATGACATCACTGGTTCAATGGTCATTGGTCTGAGTAAGTTCTGGGAGATGGTGAAGGACAGGGAAGCCTGGTGTGTTGCAGTCTATGGGGTCACAAAAAGTTGAACACATCTGAATGACTGAACAATGACAACAGTTTGTTTATTTCCTATTGTGAAATGCTGGGTGTTCTTTATATATTGCATCTTTTTTTTAGATATGTGACTTGCAAATAATTTTGCTTTTTCTTTTTTATGATGATCAGGGAAAAACAAAATTATTCATATTCTAAACTTTCATTCTCATTTGCAGTTTTGACTTACTAAATCATAATATCTAGATGTGACACCCAAGAATCTTCACTTAAAAAATAAAATAAAAGTCTTCATTTGATTCTCAACCTAGCTTAAGATCCTCTGTCCTTAAGTAAGGTCAGCAAGTAATGAACTAAGAGATTTTTTTCAAAATAGTGCCTTGGCTATCTAATAAACTGCAACAATAAACTCTGCTGATAATTGAAATAGTTATCATTCTTCATATCTCTGAAAAAAATTACATTAGATACATTGTTTCCACTACACTCTTAATACTAATACACCAAATTCAATGCTTAGTCTGAATTCATTTTCATCTAGCAAACTGCTGCTCTGTTTACATCTCTTATTTTTGTTAAATTCTCAAAATTCATATTATGAGGAAAAGGAAGAAAAAAGAGTGGTTTGATAGGTAGAGAGAGGGTGAGAAGGAAAAGGAAAAGTATTGAGAGATGGAAGATAGGAAAAAGAAGAATGAGGAAAGAGGAATAAAATATAAAAATATAGTTTATGAGCCTCTTTGATTCTTTATATGTTTGTACAGCACACAGTTGTTATATCATGGCACTGATAGGCTAAATGGAGAAGGAAATGGCTACCCACTTCAGTATTCTTGCCTGGAGAATCCCAGTGACAGAGGAGCCTGGCAGGCTGCCATCTGTGGGGTCTCACAGAGTCAGACACGACTGAAGCAACTTAGCAGCAGCAGCAGAAGAAACGGTAAAATCTGGAGTGGGATAGACATGAAAAACAGTCTGATCCATTTTTTGCTAATTTAACCAGCCTGAATCAGAAGGATAATGAAGTAGTAAAATTCTGTTTATAAGGATAAACTGATCAAAGGAAGAATAAATTTATTGTATTTATTTATCCCTTCAAAAATAAAAAAACAACAGTTCTATGAAATTGAATTTTCTAGTAGATAATGTTCTTCACTATGCATCTGGCACTGTTTAAGTATTATTCACACACTATTCAATTTAGCATTTGTAATTATCTTGTAACCTAGTCTCATTGCATTCAGTTGTAAGGCAGGTAAACTGAGATATCTACAGTAACATCCCAAGATCATATCATTAGTCCTAGAACACTAAGAATTGAAACCAGTTTTCACTTTACATCCAAGGCAGTGTACTTCACCATTAACTTTGTTTGCCTCTGTTATGTATAAGTTTTGCATTTAGTATAAACATATACCTCTGTTTTTTATACTCTGCAATTTTAAGGAAGCCTCCACATGTAATTTGAAAATAAGGAAACAGTGTTCTCTAACAAAAATAAGTAAAGAATAAGAAAAAAAAAGTGTGAAAAAAAGAAAAAACAGTTTACATGTCAACAGGAACAGATGGATAGACTAACTCAAGGATACATCTAAATTTAAAGTTATTTTGATCAGAAATGTAATTGGACAATCATGAAATAATGAAAAATATATATAATTTTCCTTTCATAGCATGGAACAATGAATAAACACTAAACAAAAGAGAAAAAATTCAGACAAAAACCTCTAACTGTAACTAACGAATACATATATCTGGCTATTTTCAAAATAGATTTCTCAATTCTGAATGAAATTATTTTATTTGCAAGGTATTTAATCTGTATCACAGTGATTGAAAAATAATCATTATGTTTGGCATTGTGCCAGACTGTAATCTGGCTAAATATCTACATTATCATTATCAATATTTAATGGTATATAATGGAATATTTTTAATTTTTGAGTATTTGACAATATAAAAGTATTTTAAAAAGTTGTCTAAACACCTTGAAAGATGTTTTAAAATGTAAACTTTCACATGCAAAAAAGGAAATTTATGTTGACAATGTAGAAAAAAAGAAATATACTTTCCAAATGCCTGAATTTCTTCATTACTGAATTAAATAGGATTAATTCAACAGATAAAGAGGAAATGAGTAATGTACTAGTTTTTATGTTTATTTTTTTTTAGCAGGAATGGGTTGCAATTTGTAAGAAGGCAATATAATCAATGGGTGAGGAAATGATTATATTGGATAAATTTGTCTATTAAAATGTAGGTCACTAAATTAATAATTATTCTAAAGTATCTACTAAACTCTTGTTTCAGAAATGAAAGGAAGTATTTAAAAATAATGAAGCAGTAAAGGATAGATCTATGTAGATATGAAGAAATAAGAATGAGACTAACACTTAATTTTCTGTGTGATGGAGAAAAAACATGAACTAATAGTGATATTGTCTCATCTGAGAGTCACTTAAAGTCTTGATCCAAAAAAACAGGAATACATATGCATAAATGTTTAGGAACAAAAGAATGCCTCAGAAATATAACCAGAAAAATGGTATAAATAAATCAAAAGCATAATACTTTAAAAAATAAAACTATCTTAGAAAATATCAAAATTGTATGACTAAACCTGTTTCATTAATTTTATCTAGGAAATGTAAAAATATAACAAAAGTATTTAGTAGTATTTAAGTCTGGCACACAGTTCTAATAAATAATAGTATTATTGATTCGGTGTATATGTTTATGCCAGATGGAGCATTCATATACAGATATATAGCTCATGCTGGGCTATATGGATTGTGAACAAACACACTTTTGAGAGTATTTATCTGAGTTTCATTAACTTTAAGTAAAAAGTGCTTAAACTCACAAAAACTCCAGCTTCTGTGTCTCTCTGTCCCACACATCCCATTGTTTACCCAAAGATAAACAAAATGAACATTATGATAACCACTTAGTAGCCAGCAATTGTTTGCAAAGCCAACACCAGGAAACATTGGTGCCAGAACAATTGCCCTGGTTGGGTGGATTTCCTTTCCAGGCGATTGAGCAAAACATTAGCACTTAGCACACCAAACAAGAATAAATAATATTTTCACTTTCTCAAAAGGAGGTGCAGGCCTCTTAAATTCAATATCAGATTTGTTAATAATTATTGTTATCGGTCCCACAGATTGTAAATTAATCATAAAAGGAATATATGTGAAGTCTGATGTTGTTGTTTTCATTCCTCAAAGGGTACTTTGAAGATACTGTGGAATCTCAATTAAGACAAAAATTTTTGCATGTCAGGCAGTATGCTGATTGGCTCTTAGCAGGCTTAGGAAAAATGTTGGGTATGCAAGGATAATCAGACATAGAAGATATGTAAGTTAATTCAGCCAAGAATATAAATAACCTTTGACATTCTTTTCCTGCAAATAATCTGCCAGTCCATGTCATTTTATTCTTTGTCTGGATGGTGCTTCTCATTCTTCTTTGGTATCAGATGGAGCATTATTCAAAAGACTTAATTATATGTAATTCTGTCCTACGCCACTAAATTTTGAGAGCGTATGCAGCATCTCCCTTTGAAAGTAGCTGTGATAGTACTACCAGCTACCACCAAAGTTGAAAGAAACCTACGTATCATATTTAACCATTATTTTGGCCAATCATAGTAAATTTAAAATATCTCCGCCTTGCAGAAGAGGAAATCGTGGCTCACAGAAGTTACATCCTATCCTATTCAACAGTAGAAATGCAGTTCCCATGATTTTGAACTTAAATTTGAATTGCTATTGTAGTTGAAAAGTTACTCATACCTAAACTGCGTAATACTGATATATTTACAGATCACACTAACCAGCACAGTTCTGAGAAAAGAGAACTCCTACATGTTTTAAAGAGCCACCCTTGCTAAAAGTTTAATAAGACTTATTTTGACTGGCAGGTGAGTTGTGAAGAGTAGATCTTTTCTGCAAACCTCAGTAAAAAATTCTGAATTGAAGAATGCTTAAATTCATAATTTTATATCAGTCGTAACTGCTAAGAATGACTGCCCTTAGAAGAGACAAATAATATTACCCATAAGCAATTAGTATTTAAAAAATATATAAACAGCTCATACTGCTGCTGCTAAGTCGCTTCAGTCGTGTCCGACTCTGTGCGACCCCATAGATGGCAGCCAACCAGGCTCCCGCGTCCCTGGGATTCTCAAGGCAAGAACACTGGAGTGGGTTGCCATTTCCTGCTCCAATGCGTGAAAGTGAAAAGTGGATGCTTGGGGCTAGTGGAGTGGGACGACCCAGAGGGATGGTATGGGGAGGGAGGAGGGAGGAGGGTTCAGGATGGGGAACACATGTATACCTGTGGCGGATTCATTTTGATATTTGGCAAAACTAATACAATTATGTAAAGGTTAAAAATAAAATAAAATTAAAAAAAAAAAAAAAGAAAAAGAAAGAAAGTCAAGTCGCTCGGTCGTGTCCGACTCTTCGCGACCTCACTCAACTCAAAAAAAAAAAAAAATAATAATAATAAATAAATAAAATAAAAATTAAGAAACTGGCATTAGATTTGAATAGACACTTTTCCAAAAGAGAAACACAGATGATAAGCAAGTATATGAAAGAATGCTTGACCTTGCTAATCAGTGAAATGCAAATGATAACCACAGTGAAATGATAAGACACATCTTTCAGAATAGCTATTATCAAAAATTTACAAATAACAAATATTGTTGAGGGTGTGAAGCAAAAGAAACCCTCTTACACTGTTGGTGAGAATATAAACTCGCATAGCCACCATAGAAAACTGCATGAAAATTCCCCAAAATCCTGATAATAGAACTACCATGCTGCTGCAGCTGCTGCTGCTAAGTCGCGTCAGTCGTGTCTGACTCTGTGCGACCCCATAGACGGCAGCCCAACAGGCTCCTCCGTCCCTGGGATTCTCCAGGCAGGAATACTGGAGTGGGCCACCATTTCCTTCTCCAATGCATGAAAGTGAAAATTAAAAGTGAAGTCGCTCCATAACACCTAGCAATTCTATTCCTGGATATACAGCCAAAGAAAATATAAACACTAACTTGAACAGAAACATGCACCCTAAGGTCCGTAGCAGCATTGCTTAACAATAGTCAAGATATTAAAGCAACCTAAGTGTCCATCAACAGATGAATGGTTAAAAAAGATGTGATATGTATACACAATGAAGTTATACTTAGTCATAAATAAGAATGAAGTTCTGCCATTTGTAACAACATGGATATTATGTCTAGTGAAATAAGTCAAACAGAGAAAAACAAATATGGTATTTTAACACATAAGTAGAATCTAAGAATTTGAAAAAGAATAGATACATGTATATGTATAACTGAGTCACATTGTTATACACTAGAAACTAATACAATGTTGTTAATCAAGTATACTCAGTGTAAAATAAAAGTTAAAAACATTCCGTACAGTACAGAGAAATATAAGCATTACTCTGTAATAAGTTTAAATGGAGTATAATCTATAAAATTATTGAAATACTATGTTGTACACCTGAAGCTAATGTTGTAAATAGACTATACTTCAATATATAAAAAGAGAAATGGCAATGCATCCACTAAAACATTTTTTAAAAATCCTAGTCATCGCAATTTTATATGCACTGATGCATACTAGTTAAACCAATTTAATCATTTTTTATGTTCTCAGTACAACAAAATAAAACCTGAGCCTGTAATACATACAAGCACTAAAGCAAGAAATATTCAAATAAGTGCCACAAACGGAATTTAAAAGCCATGATATACACCTAATTGGTCAATAAAGTTTATGAATAATACAATTTGCATCTATGGGAAAGTCACTTTTATAAAGATTCACCTTTACTAGAAAATTAGGAAACCAAAAATTTATTTTATAGATCAAAAAAGAATTTATGTTAAAAAATAGTTATTTTATTTATAAATAATTAGTAATAAATTTAAAAATCCATTTGTAAGCAGCATAAAACACACCATTTAGGAATAAATTCAACAAAAACATAAGACATCTATACTAAAACCTACTCAATATTGTGAAAAAAATTAAAGAACTAAACAAAGAGAGAAATACACCAATTTCATAGATAAGAAAATTAATATTAAGATGACAATTCTACCCAAATTGATTGAAAGATCTAATGTAATTCCAATCATAACGTAAATGGAATTTTTTATAAATTTATATGTTGATTCTAAACTTAATATGGAAATTAAAAAGACCTAAAATAGACAAAACAGTATTTTAAACAACCAAAAAAATAAGTTGTAGGACATATATGGTGAATCGCTTTTGTGATAGCAGTGTTCTGGAGTCTTCTCAAAAAGGGATATTGCACATGTATGGGTTAGGTTGTAGGGCAAAAAAAAATCCAAACAAGGCAACAAATCTCAGAAGTGAACATAAAACATAACTGTTTTAAGATTCTAAAAGAAAATATAGGAGAATTCTATCATGATCTAAGCATAAAAGTAAAAAGTGACAAATCTGACTTGTAGGATAAACTACCCTCCCTAAGACTGCTGCTGCTGCGAAGTCGCTTCAGTCACGTCCAACTCTGTGAGACCCCATAGACGGCAGCCCACCAGGCTCCCCCATCCCTGGGATTCTCCAGGCAAGAACACTGGAGTGGGTTGCCATTTCCTTCTCCAATGCATGAAAGTGAAAAGTGAAAGTGAAGTCGCTCAGTTGTGTCTGACTTTTAGCGACCCCATGGACTGCAGCCTACCAGGCTCCTCCGTCCATGGGATTTTCCAGGCAAGAGTACTGGAGTCAGGTGCCATTGCCTTCTCCTCCCTAAGACTAGTCTAATTTAACACTGAAATTACTACATTCCAGCAAATTATTTAATCCTACCCATGTTTGCCCAGCAGACAAGATTAAAAACTGGAAAATAAACTCACAAGATGACTTGAATCCAGAATATTAAATTTCATAAATCAATAATAAGCACTGAAATAATTAAATTAAACATGGACAATATACTTGCAAAGATATTTTAAAAATAGATATACACATGTTCTTTAGGAATGAATAGGTGCTCAATGGACTTAGTTATCAGGGAAACAGGACACCCTTGATTCCTGGCAGTGAAACAGATATGTAAGTTAATATAAATGTATTCATTGTAGGTTACCATTTCCTTCTCAAGGGAATCTTCCTGACTAGGGATTGAACCCAGGTCTTCTACATTGCAGGTGGATTCTTTACTGTCTGAGCTACTGGAGAAGCCAATTAATTGTATGTTTAAAATCTGTGCATTTCACAGCATTTTAATTTTACCTAATAAGAAATATTATATGTACTATTTTATTCACTTAATCCAATTGTCCTTTTTAGTACTTAATATTGATAATAAAAATAATTAAATTATTCTAGTTAGACTATAACTCTAACAATATTCAAGTAAGCATGATATTACTGAACATATATTATCAAAGAACATAAGTGTTTCTTACCTCAAGTTGAATGTATTTCAAATCGAAGAAAGAGTAAGTGGAAATCAAAACACATTCCTTAATCTTTAGCATTTCTGTGGCATATTTTTGTAACAACGCTAGTTTGAAGGGTTTTTGTTTATCTTTATTTACCAGAAAATTATTAAACTTGCCAAAAGTTGCAGGAACTCAGTTTGACATTTCAAAAAGCATCCTGTTATGAATTTACTTTTATAATATTAATTTTTTAATTTTTGCTAGGTTTAAGTAAATCTTTTCATTAATTATGAACATTTCTTCCAAAGCTCATTTCAAATGAATTGAAAGCATCTGATTCTCCCTTCAAAGTATTGTTCAAGCAGAAGTTTCATAACAGAAAATTAGAGAACAAATGTGAATAAAATTCTACCAGTACCAGTACAGAATACTGTACTTACCCCTGGGAAGGAAAGTTGTGACCAACCTAGACAGCATATTAAAAAGCAGAGACATCACTCTGTCAACAAAGGTCTGTCTAATCAAGGCTATGGTTTTTCCAGTAGTCATGTATGGATGTGAGAGTTGGACTATAAAGAAAGCTGAGCGCCGAAGAATTGATGCTTTTGAACTGTGGTGTTGAAGAAGACTCTTGAGAGTCCCCTGGACTGCAAGGAGATCCAACCAGTCCATCCTAAAGGAGATCAGTCCTGGGTGTTCATTGGAAGGACCGATATTGAAGCTTAAACTCCAATACTTTGGCCACCTGATGCAAAGAGCTGACTCCTTTGAAAAGACTCTGATGCTGGCAAAGATTGAAGGCAGGAGGAGAAGGGTATGACAGAGGATGAGATGGTTGGATGGCATCACTGACTTAATGTACACGGGTTTGGGTGGACTCCAGGAGTTGGTGATGGACAGGGAGGCCTGGTGTGCTGAGGTTCATGGGGTCGCAAAGAGTCGGACATGACTGAGCGACTGCACTGAACTGAGTACAGAATACTAGAAAGATAAACTTAAACTTGTGATAATCTATAAGCAACATCCTCAACTTTGTATCTTTATATATAACTGTTTATTAGATATGAATATAGCAAATACATTCAGTTATATTTTAATATTTTATAATTAAAATACAATAGGCAAACACATAGAAACTATAAGAACTCAATATTGTGACAAATTGTCTCAGTTTGATTCTGTTACATCATTCAAATAAACCCTACAAATAGTAAAATTCTAAGACAAATATCTGTTTAAAATAATGGAAGCAATTCACATTTCTGCTTTTGTTTGTCAATATCTGTTTGACTTTATACATTCTAATTTTAGTGACTTTTTCAGTGAATTCTATAGTCTGAAGCACATGAAACTGAATTTTACCACTTCTTTTAAATGTAGAGTACACATTTCAGTGGTATGATTCAGTAACCTGAATGTCATATATTTCTTGTGTATCTGTCTGAAAGTAATTACATGACCTCATATATTTTCCTCTAAACAGAATGCAGCTTCCTAATCTCAGTCAGCAAATCAAGTAACTATTTAGAGTTATTTACACTGACCTCTATTTTTTATAATAGTTGATGCAAAGACAACACCATTTCTGAGTCAGGATAAATCTACATATACAAATATTCTTGTTTCCTGTATATAGCCATCAGTTATACAGGATTAGACTTCCCTGGTGGCTCAGATGGTAAAGCATCTGCCTACAATGCAGGAGACCTGGGTTCAATCCCTGGATTGGGAAGATATCCTGGAGAAGGAAATGGCAACCCATTCCAGTATTCTTGCCTGGAAAACCCCATGGACAGAGAAACCAGGTCGGCTACAGTCCATGGGGTTGCAAAGAGTCATACATGACTGAATGACTTCATTTTGACTTTATACAGGATTATGCAACCAAGATGTGAATCAAGTGTAATCCCAAAGCTAGTGGCTTAGGTTTCCATTACAATAAAAGTCAAAGAGCCTGAAAAGACCTGTGGGACACCATTAGTAAGACTGACATATGTGTTGTGGGAGTGTCCAAAGAAAAAGAGGGAAAAGGATGATAGAATATTTGAAAAAAAACGACTAAAAATTTCCCAAGTTTGATAAAGTACATAAATATAAATATCCAAGAAGTTTAATCAACTTCAAGTAAGATGAACTAAGAGACCCACACTGAAACATTCTCAAACTTTCAAAAGTCAAGAAAAAAGACAGTCTTGAGAGCATCAAGATAAATGTGATCACACAGAAATGACCCTCAATAATATCACCATAAGATTTCTTTCTCATCAGAAAGTTTGGAGGCCAGAAGGAAGTAGGCAAGTACTTTAAAAGGTCCAAAAGAAAACAAAAACAAACAAACAAAAAATTGTCAGAGAAACCTCTTTCTAGCAAAAGTTTCCTCCAAAAGTGAGGGAGATATTAAGACATTCCCAGATAAACAGAAACATAGGTAAGAATTACACAGTGGGAATTATCTAAGAGAGTTTTCCAGGTTGAAATAAAAGGCCACAAGATAGTAATTCAATGTCATATGAAGAAACAAATATTTCTATGAAAGTGAATATTAGAGGCAAATACAAATGCTATTTTTATTTTAATAGTTTCTAACTTTACATTTTGTTTTGTACATGATTTAAAAGACTAACACATTTAAAAATAGCATTAGTCTAAAACCTAATATTTTTGTAGCATTGATTTTAACTCCACAATGTGGTTTCTACATAATTTCAGAGACTAGAAAGAATTTTTCAGCCATGTTTTGGAGCATAGAGTGTATAAAATGTAGTTTGGTGATATCAACACTAAAGCCTACTGATAGACCTGTAAAAGAATAGAGATTTTTATGTTGATGAAGTTAAGCTGGTATATGAAAGTGAAAATGAAAGTCGCTCAGTCGTGTCCAACTCTTTGCGACCCTGTGGACTATACGCTCCATGGAATTCTCCAGGGATCTCCCAACCAAGGGATCAAACTCGGGTCTCCCGCATTGCAGGAGGATTCTTTACCAGCTGAGCCACAAGGGAAGCCCAATTATAAGCTGGTATAAATTCACATTATAACCATTGCCTATTGAATGTAATCTCCGTTGTAACCATAACAAATAAAGCTATAGAATTTATGAAAAAAGGAAATTAGAAAGAAATTTAAATATTCCACTACAAAAATCAAATACAAAAGAATGCAGTAATTCAGAAAATAAGAGACGAAGCAAACTATAAAAATAAAGAACAAAGAGAAAAACGACAGGAGTCACTTCTTATTAGTGATTGTGTTAAATGTAAATATATTTAACTCTCCAATCAAAACAAAGGGACTGGCAGATAGGGGCAAAATGATATAATAAAACTATATGCTGTCTGCCAAACACTCAAATTGGGTCCAGACACAAACAGGTCAAAAGTGAAAGCAGAGAGGTATTCCACACCAATAATAACAAAAAGAGAACAGAGATAGGTATACTAATATCAGTCAAAAGAGACTTTAAAAAAGTTATCAGAGGCAAAGAATTAAATTACCTCTTAATATAAGGCTCAATAAAGCAAGAAGAATATAACAATTATAAACATTTACTACCTAATAACAGACCATTAAAACATAAGAAGCAAAAATTAACAGAATTGAAAAATGAAATAGTTCTATAGTAACAGTTGTAAACTTTAATAGTCCACTTTCAGTAATGGATAGAACAACCAGATAAAAGATAAATAAAGAAATACAGGACTAGAATACTGTGATAAACCAATTAAATTTAACAGTTATATACAGAACACTGTAAACCAAAACAAAATACAACTTTCTAAAGTGCACATAGAATATTTTCCAGGTTATATCATGCATTAGGCCAAAAATTGCCTCAATTGAGTAAAAAGATAGACACAATAAAAATATCAAGTAAATTCACAATATGGATGAAGCTTGAGGACAATATGCTAAATGAAATAAGCTAGTCACAAAAAGTACAACACTTTATGGTTCCACTTACAGGAGGTACGTAGAATAATCAAAATCATAGAAACAGAAAATAGAATGGTGGCTACCAGGGCCTGTGGGGAAGGGAGAAAAGGGAGTTTAATAGGTGTAAAGTTGCAATTATAACAGATGAAGAGTTCTGGAGATGGATAATGATAGCATGATAATAGTAACATATTATGGATGTATTTGTACCACTGAACTGTACACTTAATGGTTAAGATAGTCTACTTCATGCTTATATATTTTACCACATAAGATGTGAGAAAAAACTCAACTATAACAATGAAATTTTGAAAACTAGGGTTGTCTTCATCTTTGGTTTGACTATCATGTGGAATCCATTTTAAATGGGAAAAGTGGAGTTATTTTTCACTTACTGCATGGTGAGGTTTCAGTAGTAAGTGTGGATGAATGAAGATGATACAGATTCTAATTACCTATTCATTGCTATACAACCCATGTCTAATGATCTTCATAAACTCTGTGAGAATTGGTGCAGTACAGGAATTGAAAGCGTAGTCACTATATATAATCTTACTCTGAATCCCATTCCCAATTTACTGAATGAGGTTAAACAAGTTAGTTAATTTTCCGGTTGTTCTTTTACCTCAAATATAAAATAAGGAGAAATCAGCACAATGTGGAAGACAGATAGAGATCGTAAAATGTATTCATAAAAATAGTGAGGGAGGAGGGAGGAGGGTTCAGGATGGGGAACACATGTATACCTGTGGCGGATTCATTTTGATATTTGGCAAATCTAATACAGTTATGTAAAGTTTAAAAATAAAATAAAATTAAAAACAAAAATAGTGAGAATTTTTTTAGGTTTTATCACATCCAATTCTACATGCATGATGACAGAATTCAAAAAATGATTTTTGTATCAATTTCAGAAAAAGTTTGTTCATTTTTCAAGAATTGATTCAAGAAGGTATTACCTATTGAACTCTGAAAAGGTAACACAAACTTCAGATATTCTTCCCTCCCCTGTCTACTCCCTTGACTGATGAATCGCCTGCTTTGATGCCCTTCCAACAGATCCTGACACTATCTCCAGAATCCTATATACTATATTTTCCCTCTTACCCCACATATATTGATACATGTACATATATATATATATATATCGCAAAATTAATATCTAATGCAATGTCATATATAAACAGAATTTATAAATATTCATATATAACATTTATATAATACATGAAATATTTACACATAATAAGTTTTTGAAAATATAAACATATCTTTATGACTCACAATATCAGAATGGACAAATATTTCTTAAAACACACAAATGCCTTCTTTGGAGAAATGTCTATTTAGTTCTTTGGCCCATTTTTTGATTGGGTCATTTATTTTTCTGGAGTTGAGCTGTAGGAGTTGCTTGTATATTCTCGAGATTAGTTGTTTGTCAGTTGCTTTATTTGCTATTATCTTCTCCCATTCTGAAGGCTGTCTTTTCACCTTGCCAATAGTTTCCTTTGATGTGCAGAAGCTTTTAAGGTTAATTAGGTCCCATTTGTTTATTTTTGCTTTTATTTCCAATATTCTGGGAGGTGGGTCATAGAGGATCCTGCTGTGATGTATGTCAGAGAGTGTTTTGCCTATGTTCTCCTCTAGGAGTTTTATGGTTTCTGGTCTTACTTTTAGATCTTTAATCCATTTTGAGTTTATTTTTGTGTATGGTGTTAGAAAGTGTTCTAGTTTCATTCTTTTACAAGTGGTTGACCAGAGTTCCCAGCACCACTTCTTAAAGAGATTGTCTTTAATCCATTGTATATTCTTGCCTCCTTTGTCAAAGATAATGGAGTATTACTCAGCCATTAAAAAGAATACATTTGAATCAGTTCTAATGAGGTGGATGAAACTGGAGCCTATTATACAGAGTGAAGTAAGCCAGAAAGAAAAACACCAATACAGTATACTAACGCATATATATGGAATTTAGAAAGATGGCAACAATAACCCTGTGTACGAGACAGCAAAAGAGACACTGATGTATAGAACAGTCTTATGGACTCTGTGAGAGAGGGAGAGGGTGGGAAGATTTGGGAGAATGGCATTGAAACATGTAAAATATCTTGTATGAAACGAGTTGCCAGTCCAGGTTCGATGCACGATACTGGATGCTTGGGGCTGGTGCACTGGGACGACCCAGAGGGATGGAATGGGGAGGGAGGAGGGAGGAGGGTTCAGGATGGGGAACACATGTACAGCTGTGGTGGATTCATTTTGATATTTGGCAAAACTAATACAGTTATGTAAATTTTAAAAATAAAATAAAATTGAAAAAAAAAAACACACAAATGCTAACTAACAAAAGGAAGACTGATTAATAATTTTACACTATAATTAAAACACCACCAAACAGTGAAAAGATGAGCCACAGGATGGGAGAAGATACTTGAAACATCCAGAAAGTATATGCAACAACAAAAGCAGAAGGATGACCCAATAGAAAAATAGGGAAATTTGGAACCAGCACTTTAAAAAAGGGTATCTAAATGGCTAATAAACATATATAATGGTGCTCTACTTTATTAATCATCACAGCAATGTAAATTAGAATCCTAATAGGTTATCTCTATGTACTCACTTCAAAGGCTCAAAAAAGGAAGTAAGAATATTTGATGACTAGATCTGGTACAATCAAGCGTGGTAAACTCTGGCAGTTTGCTAATACAGAATCTCCCCCTTATATGTGGCGGGATGTGTTCCAAGACCTCCAGTGGATACTGCAACTGTTCATAGTACCTAACTCTCTATATGTTTTGTTTTTTTCCTATACATACTTATAAGTTTCAATTTCTAATTAGACACAGTGAGAGATTACCTATAATAAAATGGAATCATTATAACAATATACTATAATGCATGGTATAAGAATGAGGTCTCTCACCTTAATCAATCTCAACTACTGCCATAAATGTGGGAGCAGTTTCTTCATTGGCAGACTCCTCAGTAATTTTTATATTTTTCAGCCCAAACTTATTCCTGAATTTGTGTACCCATCCCTGACTGGCAGTAAATGGCTTGGTGTCAAATTTTCAGGGGGCCATTTGCTGAAGTCTTTGTGCAGGTAAAGTGCTTTATGGCACAACAAGTTGCTACCAATCAGAACACATTTTCTGCTCATGTCTTCCACCCACAATTTTAATGTCTTTTTCATCTTAACTGATCACTTAGAATGCACTGTAGCTGTAACTTTGCGGGCTGTATAAGTGTGAGGTATGACAGCAAAATAGCATGAATTTCTTTCCTCCTTCACAATATCATAGATAGAAAATCTGTTTTTACTGTAAATCTTAGCAACCTCAGTGTATGATTTTGTTTTCTTTCCGTATTAAGTCAAGCACTTTTACATTTTCACTTAAAGGAAGCATTTTATGGCTACTTTTTGCCATATCTGAGTAGCCAGCATTATAACTCTCACACTTTGGGGCCATTATTAAGCAGAATAAGGAGTATTTGCACACAAACACTGTGATATGTCAACCAATTATCAATCTGACAACCATGAAGGGTAGTAAGTGACTAATGAGTGTTAGTGAGTGTGTACAGTCTGGATAAGCTGGACAATGGGATGATTATGTCCCTAGAGGAAAGGGCAGGAAGGTATAAGATTATATCACTACACAGAAGTTAGCAGTTCAAAATATATGAGTTGCTTATTTCTACAATTTTCCTTTTAATATTTCCAGACCATGGTTGACCACAGGTAACTAAAACCACAGGAAGTGAAACCCTGGATAAAGAACATACATTGTACTGAACACATATGCTCTTTATGAACCACAATTCCATCCTACTATATAAAATATACAAATGCATAGATAAAGTCACGAGAAGACATCAGTAAGGATGTTCTTTTCAAATATCTCAAACTAGAAACAGTCAAAATAAGTACTCAGAGTGAATGGATGAATATATTGTGGAACTCAAAGAAGATAACTATATAGTGATAAAAAGAATGAGGTATAAAAAAACATGAATGCATTCTAAAAATCATGTTGAGTGAAATAAACCATTCACAAAATAGAAGACATTGTATGATTCCATTAATATAAATTTCAAAAAAAGACAGTTATTCTACACTGCTGGAAGGTAGAATAGTGGTCACCCTTGGTGTGGTAAAATGAGCTGAGACTAGATATGACCTGAGGGTGCTCTTGGATAATGTTCTGTTTCTTTTATCCGCTGCTGGTAACAGATGTTTACTTTATAAAATTTAATTGGCATACCTTATTAATTCTGTTTTTAAAATTAGACAAAAGAATACTCAAAAATTCATTAGCCATGAGTTTTCCCTAGAATTTCATAAAAATTCATAGTTTATAATATTTCTATTCTAATTAAAAAGTTCAAAAATTGGCTAAGCCTCTTCTAATACCATTTTTTCATTATATACAATCTTAAATTGTTTCTGTGGTATAATTTAGCCAAAAAATTCAGAGTAAGCTAAATAAAGGGATATTTGATAGTTGCCAACCACAGAAAATAGTTTCAAATATATGGGCAATAATGTATCTGTAAATGAAGTGATATAAAAGATAAAAAAATACATGAAATATGTGCAATTCATCATTATAATACCATTTTTTGAACTATTGAATATGAATAGCATTTTTAATTTTTTTTGAACCATGAAGCCTTAGTATCGGACCAACAGGAGTAGAAGAAATTATACTATCGCAGATATACAGCATTATACCAAATGCATACATCTTTTTCTTATTCTTGAACACATAAGGCTATGGAATATAATTCACTTTTAATGTGGGAGTGACCTTCATCATTCATATACTACATTCACCATGGACCTCTGCTAGTCTGGCTCTGAAAGTAAGTCTCTTCTCTTAGATGAGAAATTAGGTTAGAAACAACAGTGGCACAGCAAGAGCTGTGTCATGTGTCTGATTAACTCTTCACACCTTAGCAGAAGTTAGATGGTCATATTAGCTATGGCTATTGAAGAATATTGTCCATTTTTCCATTGGACATATTTCTTTGTATTATGGAGAAATAGACTCTTGACATAATGAGAATAAACTATATTGCCTGATAGTCTAACCCATTAAATTTAGCAATTCTCTTTAAAATAATCGTTTTCAATAATCTAAATATCTAGAGGCCTAAGAAATTCCTCAGATTACATTTTCATTTAGTGGAATTTCTTTCATGTATTCATTCACTGAAGAAACATTTATCAACCACCTAAAATGTACCAGGTACGATACTAGGTTCTGTGAAGACAAAAATGGATAGGATACTATACCTCAGTAATAGAATGGAAAATCATGCTAACTTTAGGGAGAATTATTTTGGTCTCCTCTGTGCATGATCTAGGTACATTTGAATGGAGAAAATGATGCCTGAGATGATTCAAATATTTTTTCATCCCGTTTCCCTCAATAGGAAAATCTTGTATAAATATGCACAATATCACAACCAGAAAACTAACAGATATAATCCATTGACCTTATTCAAAATTCAGTTTAGCATGCTCTTTGGGAAAATTTATGTGTGTGTGTGTTCACGTCTGTGCAATTTTCCCACACATGTAAGTTCATGTGATCATTACAACAATTAAGACATAAAAGAATTTCATCACAGGGACTCCTCACCATACCCTTTTATAGGCACAGTTATTGCCATGTCCAACTCCTTCTCTTCCTAATATCTGGAAACCACTATTTGCCATCTGTTCTCTCTCATTTTGTCATTTCAAAATTGTATGTAAATGGAATTGAACACCATGTAATTATTTCTGATAGGTTTTCTTTTCGCACAGCATAATTCTCGGGAGATCCATCCACTGTCTTCTATGTATCAGTGGTATCAGAAACATTTCTTTTCATTACTGAGTAGTATTTCATAGCATAAATGTACCACAATTTGTTTAACTGTTCACCTATTGAAAGATACATGGGTCGTTTCCATTTTTTAATGTTACAAATAAAGTTGCTATGAACATTTATGTACAGATATTTGTGTGTATTAAAATTTTCATTTCTCTGGTATAAATGTCCAAGAATGCAATTGTTGAATTACATGGTACATGCATCGATTGTTTCATTAGAAACTGAAAGATATTTTTCCAGAGTGACTGTGCCATTTTATATTTCTACTAGCAAGTATGTGTTCTAATTTCTATTATCCTCAACTCTTTTGGTGTTATCATTATACATTTTTTCTCATTTAGACATTCTGATAGATATGTTGAAGTCAGATCAAGTTTCCCTTGCTGTGATTGTGTATATCTAACATCCACTAACAGCCAGTCTTCATCTCTTGTAACAGATGTGCTTAAACCATTTTATATTTAATGATATTTTTGATATGTTTTGATTTGAGGTCTTCATTTCCGAAAGTCCATTTTTACCTGTGGCATCATTTTCTTTCTCTCTGAGGACTGTCTTTTAGTGTTTATTTAGAGCAGTTCTGCTGACGACAAATTCTTTTAGTTTGCTTTCATCTGAAGATGTATTTAATTTACTTTCATTTCAGAAGGCTATCTTGATTAGAAAAGGAATTATATATTATTAGCCCCTGAAAAATGCCTCTGGTTTCCAACTAGAGTCATCTGAATCATTATTATCCCATGTATAATATATTATTTTCCTCTGAATGCTTAGAAGACTTTTAATCCCTATCTTTGGCCTTTTGCAGTTTTATTCTGATGCACTAGACATAGTTTCTTTAAAACTAACTTGTTTGAGGCCCTTAATTACATATGTTTACATATTCTCTTCCTAATTTAGAAAGTTTTCACTATTAGATATTCTTTATTTTTTGTCTGAGCCATTTTTTTTAATCTTTTTCCCAAAACAAAGGAAATAAAAGCAAAACTAAATGGGACCTAATTAAACTTAAAAGATTATACACAGCAAATGAAATCATTATCAAAAAGACAACAGACAGAATGAGAGAAAATATTTGCAAATGTGACCCATAATAGGTTAATATACAAAATATGTAAACAGCTCTTACAACTCAATGTCAAAAAAAAAAAAACAAAAAACTTTAATTAGAAAATGGACCAAGGACCTGAATAGATATTTTTCCAAAGACATACAGATGACCAATAAGCACATTAAAAGATGCTTAACATTGTTAATCATCAGAAAAATACAAATTAAAACCCCAATGAGATATCACCTCATACCTGTTTAATGGTTATCATCAAAAAGACAACAAATAACAAGTGTTGGTGAGGATGTGCAGCAAACAGAACCCTTAAACACTGTTGGTTCAAGTGTAAATTGGTGCAGCTACTGTAGAAAAGAATATGGAGATTCTTCAAAAACACTAAAAATAGAACTACTATATGATCCAGTAATCCACTCTTGGGAAAATATGAGAAAAAAGCAAAAACAGTAATTCAAAAAATAAATGCATCCCAATGTTTATAGCAGTATTATTTACAATAGCAAAATTTGAAAATAATTTATGTGTTCATCAACAAGTGAATGGATAAAGGGGTGATATATACACATACCATATATATCCATAGGTATCAAAACACACACATGGATTACTACTACTCAGTCATAAGAGAGAAATTTTACCACTTCCAACAACATGAATGGACCTGGATGTTATCATGCCTAGTGATATGTCACATAGGGAAAGGCAAAAACTCTATGTTATCAAATATATAGGAATATGAAAAATAAAACAAATGAATGCACATTAAAAGCAGAAACAGACTTACAGGTATGGAGGACAAACTAATGGTTACCAGTGGGAAGAGGGAAAAGGAGAGACAAGACATGAGCTCAAGCGGTACAAACTATTATGTATAAAATGATTGAGCTACAAGTATCTACTGTATAATACAGGGAATATAGCAATTATTATATAGTAACTTTATTGGCCTTTCTAGACATTGTTATTTGATATAATGCAAAATACATTAGAAATCATATCCTAAAGCAACAAATAAGAGACTATAAAACACTTCTGCTCTCTATTTCACTGAATAGACATCATTTTTGTCAATAATGCTATATAATCAACAATGGAAAAGAATACACTTTGAGAGTTCAAGGCATATCATTTTAAGTTTTTAAAAAAGTAACTTCCATAGCAATATCCTAGCATTTGTATGTATGTGCATCCACATAAGCCACACAAAACACAGTCCTTCAAGTAGGTGGATATGCAAATTAAATATGACCACATTTAAGAAATTCTGTTCTGGATTTCCTTAGAAGCCACTTTTAGTAGCTCTGGACACCAAGGAATCACTGAAAGTCTGGGTAATCATAAAATATATTTGCATTTAGTAGTGATTGCTCTACCTGCAGAACAGAAAAATTTTAGATCACTCAGAAATGTCTGTATGTGTAGAGCATGCAGTCTGAATTCTAAAAGGTATTTGCCATTATTTATAATTTGTGGAATGGATAGCTAATAATATCTATAAATTTGATAGTCTTAAGAATAATATTATAGTCTACACTATATGATGTCAATGAGTATTGGCTGAAAGCCCTGAAAGTGTAATTTCTATTGCTATGAATAGCTCCCAAGAAAATGCCACTATTTCACATCTGAATCAGCGATAATTCCCACTGAATGCTTTCCTGAAACCACGATAATGTATTATTTATACGTAGGCAACTACAGGTGTCTTAAGTAGGATATGTGTTGAGATCATTAATTGAGAAAGCATACAGATGTATTTATCCTTGTACTTTATAAAAGTACAAGTTATTACTTATGGTACAGGTTGAATAGGTCCAAATTTCATCTTTGAGAAGAAAAAAAAAAAATAAAACACAGCAGGAACCTCAGAAACATGCCAGTGGTCAGAAGTCCAATCCTTTTTCTTATTCCCAGTGTCATCTTCTATTCATATATCTCGTAATGCCAGATCTTTTTGTATCCACTGTGTTGTTAGATAAAAATTATTGATGTAACCTTATCTACTAAATCAAGTTTAGAATATTGACACAGAGACTTCTCACTGACTGTATACTCCCCAATAGGAAATCCAGCATTTCAGCTATCACACAAATTCATTATTCTAAATAAATAGTTCACTACTCACTTTGTAAAAGTAATTTCACCTTTATCAAGCACCTGACCCTCTAAACTAACTGATTCAAATAAAACTGAAAGATGTTCTGAATCTCTGTATGTAGGAGTCACTTAACAAATGGAAATCAATAAATATATATTGAATACAGTGGACAAGACTAAATGATATTAATAAGTACAATGGGGATAAAAGTACATTTGATGATGCTGGTAAAAAGAGCATTTCTCTAAACATGACAATAATACCTATTAAATAGTGTTCCATTATGCACTAATTGGAAAAGGCAATGGCACCCCACTCCAGTACTCTTGCCTGGAGAATCCCATGGACAGAGGAGCCTGGTGGGCTGCAGTCCATGGGGTCGCTAAGAGTTGGACACAACTGAAGCGACTTAGCAGCAGCAGCATGCACTAATACCAAATAACCTAAAATGAACCAGATGATACATAAACTATAAACACAAAATATATGAGAAATGTGCTATAATTTATAGCATTTTAAAGAGTAAATTAATTCTAAAGCTTTCAGTTTTTATTCCTACAAATTTAAAAGTGAGTAGGCACTTTACCAAGACTTCTTCCAGAGCAGTGGGAAATCGTATCATCCAATCTCTCACTTTACTGATTCAACAGTTATACCTCATTATCTAGGGTGACATATGTTTGATCATCCAAATGTGTACAATTTTGAGAGAAGGGATATCAATAATTACATAAGGACAAGAGGTATAAATAGGAACTGTTCCTGGACTGAGACTTGTGATTATCCCAATGAACCAGATTTATCTTTGGATAACAAGCAAGATGGTTAAGTACTGGCAACAGCTTGAAAAATACAGGGACCATCCATCAATGTACAGGAGCTAAATTAGAATGACCATAGAGAATAATTTAAACAGATTTTAAATGTTTAACATTTTATAAAGATTTGATACCCACTTGAAAGGAAAGGCTGCAAATAACCAAATAAATCTCAGAAATCAAGACTTTTCCTTACATCTCATGAAAATAAAGCTTTTAAAATAAACGAGGAGGACACAGAGGCCTTCACATAATCACTAAATTACAAAGAACAGATGTGGACCATTTTTGGGTAGATGTGCATGCTGGTAAAAAATAAAATACAATAAAACAGCATGCACAGAACCAAACCAGATTGGCTTTTTAATGACTCATACCTGTGTGATTACTAAATACAACAACAAAAATAAAACTGTTCACTTGACTAGGGCTAACCCACTTTAGCTACTTTAACTGCAAATTGTGTCATTTGCTTGTGTATTCTTTTTTAACAACCAAATATAATGAGTTTTTTCTGGTCTTATAAGTACAGAGACAACCCCTGATTTGTTTATGTCAGGTCATTATTGGTTTGGAGACTAATTGCTCCTCTGGATAAGCACATTCTTTCTTATACTATAAAATTTCTATTCAGAAACAAGTAATGTCATACTTAGTGATCTTTACAAATCATTTATGTTAGCATTTATATTTTAAAATAAATTAGGGATTTCACCTTTAAAGTACGTACGTCCGAAGTAAAAGCTAGGGTTGCTAACTAGGCCAACTCTGTTTTCCCCCATCATTTTCCATACCTACCCTTACTCTAGTTCAGACTATCCATAACATACAATGCAATTGATTGCACTCTTAAGTATCTTACCTGTTATTTTTCATCATGTCTATTTGAAAAATGGGTCTGGATTTCTAATCATGGTGTTACTTATTGAAAGTAAAAACAGGTACTAACACAGGGTTTGGAGCTAAAATTTGAGAGTGCATCTACATTTGGATGTGTGCCAACAGAGAGGATAAAAGCTCAATGATTTGGTTGGGGTGGGCGAAAAGTCAAATCACTTCACTAGTATTTACCTTTTATGGCATCATGGTTTTAACATTGTTTTAAATTTCACATCATAATAGGGCAAAATACAAAAATATGGAATAATGTGAGGGAATCATAATTTTAAGACAGAATAGCAATAGGTAGGGCATGGATTGAAATGATGGAGAATTAAAGTCAACCTAAATTAAGTTATATATTGATTCAGAGAGAAAACTATAGATCAATGGTTCTCAAAATGTGGCTCCCAACCAGCACCTACCAGCATCACTTGGAAATTTGCTAGATTTAAACTTTTGGACCTCACCCCAGATCTACTGACTGAGATATTCTGGTGGAGGAACACTGCGAACATTTTTAAAAGCATGCCAGGTGATTCTGATACATGGTAACAGGTTTAAAAACCACTGTCATAGATATGGAGTTCCCATTAAAAATACTTGGGAGAAAAAAGTTTTACTAAGATATAGAAAGATGTGGAATATAAAAATCAAAATGAAAAACATATTAACTAACAAAACCAAACCTAAACTGAATTATGTAATTCAAAGAACAGAGTACGGATTGCCAGAGGAGAAAGGGTAATGTGAGTGAAGGAGATCAATTGTATGGTGACAGATGGAAAGTACAGTTTTGGTGGTAGGCTCACAGAAGAGTATGCAGAAGTAGAAATATAATGTTGTACACATGAAATTTATATAATGTTATAAGCCAATTTTATCTCAACAAAAATGTTTTAAAAGTTTTAAAAAATATTGCATATACTAAGTTTTAAAAATATCTCAGGGGAATATGTAGGTAAAGTTGGCAAAAAGGAAAAAAATAAACTTGTATTTGCTTAAAAATTTAAGAAAATCTAAAATAACATCCCTAAATATAAAGTTGTATTCTTTAATGTCAAAGACCTTCCTGCAAGCTGGCAGGAAGAATACCATCTTTGGTGAAAAGATGATAATTAAATCAATCCTTAAAAATCAATGAAGTTAAATAAGCTCATAATAATCTCATTTTCTCCTTATAGAATCATGAGAAATACATAGGGTCCATATTCTTAATCTTTTATATTTGTAGAGAAATACATAGATTCATTCCAGATTATACAATGCTTAAATGACAGAGCTCACAAACTACACATTTCTCATTTTAATTAAAATAATCTGACTCTCCCTGCTACTCTGATCCCAATCTTAATGGCAGGCATCAACTCAAGAATTTCAGCTTCTGAGTATGTAAAATAAGGGAAATTATGTCTTTCACCATTTCATGTAGAATGTTAAACACAGAGAACAATGATCTACCAAAATGAGAAATTAATAAAACAATTTCATGTACAATTACATCACAAAAGAATAAAATATCTAGGAAAAAGTTCAACCAAGGAGGTAAAAGACCTGTACTCTGAAAATTATAAGATGTTAATGAAAGAAATTTAAGACAACACAAATATAAAGATATCTTGTGTCCATAGAAGAATTAATATTATTAAAATGTCCCTACTATCCAAAGCAATGTATAGATTCAATTCAATCCCTCTCAAAGTGTCAAAGAAATTTTTCACATAACCAGAACAAGGAATTTTAAAATTTATATGGAACCACAAAAGACCCCAAATTATCAAAGCAATCTTGAGAAAGAAGAAGAAAGCTAGAGGTACCAGGCACCCCGATTCAAACTATACTATAAAGCCAGAGTAATGGAAACAATATGGTATTGGCACAAAAGCAGACAGAACAATGAGCCTGGAAACAAATCCATACTTTCATGCTCAGTTAATCTATGATAAAGTAAATACTATTAAGAAAAAGACTGCCTTTTCAATAAACCATGTATAAAAACTGGACAGCTACAGGCCAGAAAAAAAAAAAAAAGAAAGAAAGAAAGAAAGAAACTGGACCACTTTCTTATACCATATACCCATATACAAAAATCTTCAAAATAGAATAAAGGCTTAAATGAAACAACTGCAACCATATAATTCTTAGAAGAAAACATAGGCAGTAAACTCTTTGACAGTGGTCTTGGTAATATTTTTTGGATCCATTTTCTCAGGCAAAGGCAACAAAAGCTAAAATAAACCAGTAAGACTACATCAAATGAAAAAAATTTTGTGCAATAAAGGAAAACATCAAGAAAATGAAAAGGCATCATACTGAATGGGAGAATATATTTGTAAATGATATATCCAATAAGGGGTTAATATCCAAAACATATAAACAGCACATACAACTCAATAGCAAAAGAATAATCTTATTAAAAATAAACAGGCAGATAACCTGAATAGATAGTTTTCCAAGTGAAACACACTGATGGTCATCAGGAGGGGGAACACATGTAAGCCCATGGCTGACTCATATCAATGTATGGCAAAAACCAGTACAATATTGTAAAGTAATTAGCCTCCAACTAAAATAAATAAATTAAAAAAAAACATGATAGACATAATTATTTGGAGAATGCAAATCAAAACCACAATAAGATATCACCACACACCTGTCAGAAATACTGTCATCAAAAATATAACAAACAACAAATGTTGGTGAGGATGTGAAGCAAAGGGAATCTTCCTGTACTGTTGGTAGAAATGTACATTGGTACTGCCACTATGGAAGTACTTCCAAGAACTAAAAGAAGAATTACCTACAATTTGCCAGTTTTACTTCTAAGTATTTAGCTGAAGGAATCAAAAACATGAATTTATAAAGATACATGTACACCCCCTTTTTCAATGCAGCATTATTTGCAGTAGCCAAGATGTGAAAGCAACCTGTGTCCACCAACATATGAATGGAAAAAGAAGTAGTGTGTATATATATACAATAAAATATTGCTTGGTCATTAAAGAAAAAAGAAAGAAATCTTGCCATTTGTGATGGACCTAGAAGGTACTTTGCTAAAGTGAAGTAAGTCAGACAGAAAAGACAAATACTATACAGTTTAACTTACACTGGAATTTAAAAACAACAAAATAAATGAGAAAACAAAACAGAAACAGACTCATAGATAAAGAGGGGAAGGAATGTGGAGTGAGAAGTTGAGTGAAATAGGTGAAGGGCATTAAGAGGTACAAAGTTTCATTTATAAAATAACTTACTGGGGTATATTATGTAGCATGAGGTCAACACCACTGCGATACCTTTGTATGGTGACTGATGGTTACTAGATTTATTGTGGTGATCATTTCATAATGCATTTAAATGTCGAACTGCTATGTTATTCACCTGAAATGAACATAATGTTGTACATCGACTATCCTTCAATATTTTTTTTTTAAAGTACTGCTTGAAATTGCAACTATAAATGAATCAACTGACTTTTCAACTAGGAAAGCAAAATTTACTAGAGCAAAGATATATGGTAAATATAGTCTTATTACCTTTCCACATGTGAGATATATATATATATATAGTCAACTGAAGATTTATAAGACTGTATAAGAATGGTCAGGAATCAGACTCTCAATGGGCCATTACTAGAATGTTGGGTAGAGTGATTCTTCTTCGTACGCAACCCTAGTCCCTGACTACTTGAGTGCAAAACTTTCCTTATTTACGTTAATAATCAAAATATAAAAACAAACATAAATCTTCCCCTCATACTTCCAAACATTCTCTAGAGAGAATGAACTGTACCACAGTAACCAGCAACACCAATGCTCAAAGAAATGTGAAAATGACTTGGAAAGCAGAAAAGAATTCATACACAATGTATTCCTTCAGTCATCAAAATATCTTTAAAATGCTATATTATTACATTACACTACTGTTAATATATCTATTTGTGATGGTGCCTTGTAATGTTAAGAATCTGCCTGCAATGCAAGAGGCTGGGGTTCAATCCCTGAGTCCGCAAGATGCCCTGGAGAAGGAAATGCAAACCACTCCTGTGCTCTTGCCTGGAGAACTCCAAGGACAGAGGAGCCTGGTGGGCTACATACAGTCCATGGGGTCGCAAAGAGTCAGATATGACTGAGCAACTAACACACCCATACTGTTGTTAGAGTAGTCCTCTTGCCTTCAAAGTATCAAAACTCTCAAATTGCTTTCTTCCCCTACAGAACACTTCATATACCTTCCCTTCCTGGCAGTTAATAAACATGAAAAACATGCAATTCTTCATTCAAGAGTTTTGAAATGCTGCTGCTAAGTTGCTTCAGTCGTGTCCGACTCTGTGTGACCCCATGGACGGCAGCCCAGCAGGCTCCCCAGTCCCTGGGATTCTCCAGGCAAGAACACTGGAGTGGGTTGCCATTTCCTTCTCCAAAGCATGAAAGTGAAAAGTGAAAGTGAAGTCACTCAGTCGTGTCTGACTCTTCGCGACCCCATGGACTGCGGCCCACCAGGCTCCTCCGCCCATGGGATTTTCCAGGCAAGGGTACTGGAGTGGGTTGCTATTGCCCTCTCTGTTTGAAATGCTATTTGAAATGTTTAATTAAAGGAAAATGTTTTAAGGATAGTTTATCTACATGTTATTAGTTTTTGTACACAGTATTTATTAACAGCATTTGTTAAGGTTAATGTAAATAAAGTTGAAACAACCTGAGAGAGGGCTACAACTGTACAAGGAGGAGTTTTTGTGAATTTGCAAAATGGGAGGTTCATTAAGTGCTTATCAATGTTTCAGCGAGAACCGGAGATAACAGAGATGGCAGCAAGCCTACAGGACATGTGTATCAAGACCCAAACAAGTGTTTTGAGAATTCCAAAAAGGAAAACACTACTTTGTGCTTTCAGAGAAGAAAGTGCCAAACCTGAGAGGTGATGGGCTGGACTTTTGGTGATTTCTATAGACAGAAAGATTATTCCAGACAAGAGTCATGATTTTCAAAGAAGAATACCTTGGTTTATTTGACAGCAATAGGGTTAATTAGTTAGCTGGAACAAGGTCTTTATATAGGGGGAAATATATATCAAGGAGTCATGTGCTAGAATGAGAACATGATGATTCCTTCCATAAAAACATATGTATATAAGTAGCAATATGGACTGAAAACAGAAGCATGTACTGTTTATTTGTAGTTACATAAAAGAAAGCTGAGTGTTACCACATCTACAACTCTTTAAAATATAAAAACTAAATACCCAGTGCTCAAGAAAATAAGAATCCAAAAATAGAGAATCACATGCAGTAAACATATTGATGAGAGATCAGAGAGGATTTTAGTTTATAACCTAGAATGACTATGCAGGTGACAAATAAGATAAGGAACCCCAGCTTCAAATCAACATGGATTTTATCTCAAATGTATAATTAAATATAGTACTCATTTACATATGAAATAATAAAAAGATTGCATTCAGCCACTATTATAAATACAAAAATGAATGAAGTGACTACAATATTTTTATTTCAAATATTATTTTTGAGATATTTGAAAATGTCATTGTCAGTGATTACAAGTAGTGAGGCCAGTACATGGCACATAATTGCCTTTCCATATGCGCATGTAAGTTAAATTAACAAAAATAAATAAAGTGATAACTAAACTGACCAACAGAATCTGCCTGTCAAAGTAGGAGATGCAAGTTCCATCACTGGTTCTAGGAGATCCCCTGGAGAATGAAATGTCAACCAGTGTTCTTGTCTGGAAAACCCCATGGACAGAGAAGCCTGGTGGGCTATAGTCCATGGGGTTACAAAGAGTTGGACATGACTTAGTGACTAAATATAACAACAAGCCTGACCAATAATATAAAAATGTCATAGAAGGGGAATTCTATAAAAGATGTTTTTACTAAATTCTGTAAAAATAGTTTTACTAAAATATAATTTTACTATCATTTACTGTGATGAACCATGTTAAATTTTATAAGAAACATCAACTTCAATTACCTTCCATTTTTTCATCCATGACTTTTACACCCTTTCTTTTTTTTTTTCAAAGCATCTCCACATAAAAGTTGTGACAGTTATGTAGAGGTCATGTGAAGCAAACAAACGACTTCTCTTGGTATTGACTTTGGTGGCAATGCCAACTCTGAGCTTGCCACTAGAAGAAAGAACAAAAGCAAGCTTTTGATTTTCCTTTGTCAAAAGCATTGACTACTGTGCTTTTACAGCGAGCATGCTTGAAAGGTCACAAATCCCATTAAGAATGAATTTAAAAAAATAGATGTCTCGTACACAGGGTTATTGTTACCATCTTTCTAAATTCCATATGTATGTGTTAGTATACTGTATTGGTTTTTTTCTTTCTGACTTACTTCACTCTGTATAATAGGCTCCAGTTTCATCCACCTCATTAGAACTGATTCAAATGTATTCTTTTTAATGGCTGAGTAATACTCCATTGTGTATATATACCATAGCTTTTATACGAGACAGCTAAAGAGACACTGATGTATAGACAGTCTTTTGGACTCTGTGGGAGAGGGAGAGGGTGGGATGATTTGGGAGAATGGCATTGAAACATGTATAATATCATGTATGAAATGAGTCACCAGTCCAGGTTTGATGCACGATACTGGATGTTTGCGGCTGGTGCACAGGGACGACCCAGAGGGATGGTATGGGGAGGGAGGAGGGAGGAGGGTTCAGGATGGGGAACACGTGTATACCTGTGGCAGATTCATGTTGATATATGGCAAAACCAAGACAATATTGTAAAGTTAAAAAATAAAATTAAATAAATAAATAAACATAGATGGAATGGAAGTAATATTTCAATCGATTTTTAAGTGAGGTATTCCATGGTCAAAATTAGTGACTTTTGTTATCTTGATTCATTATTTCTTAGCAATAGTTAGATAAGTCACCACTGAGTCCAATTGTAATCATGAAAAAGTGAAAAGTGTTAGTTGGTTAGTCTGACTCTGCAAACCATGAACTATGTAGCCCACCAGGCTCCTCTGTCCATGGGACTTTCCAGGTAAGAATACTAGAGTGAGTTGCCATTCCCTTCTCCAGTGGATCTTTCTACCCCAGGGATCAAACCTGGGTCTCCTGCATTGCAGGCAGATTCTTTACCATCTGAACCACAAGGGAAGCTCAACTTTCAATCACACTTTACAGTAACTCTGGTTTAACTCACATTTGTCTTAAATTTTAAACCCCATGACAAAGCCTTTTGTCAACATAATACAACCTGAACATGGGAAACTGTTGTCAAAACATCTAACATCTTTGTTCTGTTGCAAACTTTTCATCCAAAGGGGTGAGTATGTTCTCTATGTCTCCTTTCTGAGTATCCAAATCAAAGCTATCATACTTCCTTCCCCAAATTGCTTGTATTTTGTAGTTTAGAGTACCTGCACTTGCTTTCCCACCACAGCCAGAATAAAATGGACAATGCTCTTTGTTAGCTCCTCCAACAGCTTGTAATGCTACTTCACTTAATCAGCATGGAGATTTTTTTTCTTCCCACCTAACTAACACATTTGGCTTTAGATTTCCCTCTTGGAAATTACAGGAAAATTAGTGGAATAGAAATTTAACCAGGATTAGAAACATTGTTATTTTTTTAACTACAGTACTCTATATTGACATTTATAAAAATATGTAACTATCAAGAATTAAATGGAAATAAAAAAATTAAAAGAGAATCTTACAGTCATTTATCTGTGCTAAGTTGCATCCACTAGACCATTCAGGTATTCCTTAAATCAAATCCCTTATGATTATACAGTGGAAGTGAGAAATAGATTTAAGGGACTAGATCTGATAGACAGAGTGCCTGATGAACTATGGATGGAGGTTTGTGACATTGTACAGGAGACAGGGATCATAATCATCCCCAAGAAAAAGAAATGCAAAAAAGCAAAATGGCTATCTGAGGAGGCCTTACAAATAGCTGTGAAAAGAAGAGAAGTGAAAAGCAAACAAGAAAAGGAAAGATATAAGCATCTGAATGCAGAGTTCCAAAGAAGAGAAGAAGAGATCAGAAAGCCTTCCTCAGTGATCAGTGCAAAGAAATAGAGGAAAACAATAGAACGGGAGATTAGAGATCTAGACTAGAGATCTCTTCAGAAATACCAAGGGAAGATTTCATGCAAAGATGGGCTCAATAAAGGACAGAAATGGTATGGGTCTAACAGAAGCAGAAGATATTAAGAAGCGGTGGCAAGAATAAACAAAATAACTGTTAAAAAAAAAAAAAAAGATCTTCACGATCCAGACAATCATGATGATGTGATCACTCACCTAGAGCTAGACACGACTGAGTGACTGAACTGAACTGAACTCCTGCATTGAAGGCAGATACTTTACTGCTAAGCCACCAGGGAAGCCCCACATCAGATGATAGTTAATTTCTTAATACTTGGAATTTTCATATTTTCTTTTCACCTGGATGCTTAACTCAAGATTAAATCTGACATTGTGTAAAACTCTGCAGACAAGTTTACACATAACAAATATTTTACTTATTATTTTTATAGATGAATCCAGTTTTTATTTAATTTAGGCAAATTACAGGTATGTTATCCCTCAAGATTTGCATTACTTTAAGCTATGATACTATAAGAAAATTAGACCTCAAAAGAATTATTGCCCTTGGTTTCTCAGCTTTCATCACAAGGAGGCACTATTTATAGGAGAAGATTCTCTTTAGCTTTTATTTAAGCTCATTCTCTGTCCTTATTTTTAAAGAAATGTTTTCTTTCTGCAAGGGGCAGAAGTGTTACATTCTGACTTATAGTATCTGAATCATGTTCTGTTTTTATTTGCCAGAGATTCTCCCAGTTATAGCTTCAATTACTCAGAGAAGAATGTAGGCCGTATTCTTGCATGACCTTTTAGTAGTAAGCATTTTGATCTTATTGACTTTTCTTAATTATTCTATAGACTAATGATTACAAACTAAGTCAAAACAAAGATTTTAATTTTGTTATTGGGGAAGCAATATCTTCATTAATGAATTCTTCAAATAAAATTTGAAACAACATTAAAAAATTGAGGCCCCATTTAAGATGGATTAAATATTTCATATATATTAATAATAAAAAATAGTAGCTTCTGATTAGTAAGCAGGACAAAATGTAATATTAATACTTTAATAGAATATAAATAATAACATCTTCAAAGCAACAAAGTTAAATGTTTGGTTCTTAGACTAAAATTATGTGTCTATTTCTTAAATAAAGCTAGGTATTCAGTCGTATTTTAAAAGAACAATTTTTTTTTTCCAATGGTAAGCAAGGTATTTAAGTGTTTAAATGCTGAGGAAACAGTGGTAAGAATATTTGGTTCATATGTGAGCAGTTGTGTCAGAGCTTTAAAGTGTTTCTTGGCTCTTAACACTGTAGTAACCTTTTCTTCTTAAAAGACAAACAAAATACAGGTTAGACGTAGTATTACCAAGAGAGCACAGCACCCAGACTTGGGATGGTGCGTTCCCAAGGCAAATTTTACTTGTTATAACAGAGGGAAACCTTTACTAGCTACAACCATTTTATCTTGCTATACATCATAAAGATGTTATTTTCTACATTGTATTGCCTCCATATAAGAATAGAGTAGGTCTTTCCAATTCTGCCTTATTAAGATAAATTATTCATTAATCTGTAACATAGAAAAGAGAACAGGTTTCCCTGATGCTTATCTTTAAAACAAGGGTCATTTTGGTTTGTATAAATTTTCCTATGCAAAATATTAATAGATTTCTATTGCTATATGTTTCAAGTTTTCCATAAAAACAATTGTATAGAACTAAGTATTATCTTTACATGAGCTCTTCTTGGTCAGTACAACTTGGTATACCAGGTACCAACCATTTTTTAGTACAATTAACAAGTAAGATTTATTTCACATGTACTCTGAGCTACTACTATATAACCTACTATGCTGCTAGCTTCTAGCACTATGCTGCTAGCTACTATGGGCTTCCCTGGTGGCTCAGAGGGTAAAGCATCTGCCCGCAATGCGGGAGACCCGGGTTCGATCCCTGGGTCGGGAAGATCTCCCGGAGAAGGAATTGGCAACCCACTACAGTATTCTTGCCTGGAGAATCCCATGGACAGAGGAGCCTGGTAAGCTACAGTCCATGGGGTTGCAAAGAGTTGGACATGACTGAGCAACTTCACTTTCACTTTCATGCTGCTACCTATTATTCAATGTACTTGAATTTTAAAACACATAAGTAACTACCAAAGAAAGAAGAAAGATTACTTAAAGTGTAATACACAAAGTGCCCTAGGAATTTAAAAGAAAGATCTCTGTTGGAAATTATACATTTGAAAAATTACTTTTGATAAAGACTGAAATACAAATATCAAGAAGGGACCTGGTTTAAAACAATGAGGTCTAGCACATATTTAGCTTTCATATATACTTTATGTAGCTAATAATTTTAAATTAATATAAAAAGCCCTCCACACCTAATCATCTCTTCACTAGCAAAAGACTACACATTTTTTTAAAATTTGCCATCTTTCAGGATTTTGTTAACAGATACTGACATTATGACAAAATCACTGACTTATGAAGTATATTTATATATTCTAAATTTTATGTTAAAGTAGAAAGTTTTACTTAGGGAAAACCCATAATATTAATGATCATAATAATTAACAGCTAAACTAGGATATCCTAAAAATCAATATAACAAAAATTATGAATACCTTAGAAAGGAATTAAAAAAACATGTAACTATTGTTTCCAGGAAATTTAAACTTATAAAGTAATCAATTAAACAATTTTGGACAGCATTTTAAATAAATAAATACATGTATCAGTAAAAGAATTACATTTCATAAACTTGATCAAATGAGGCATGAACACATTAAATGTTTAACTTGTGTAAATTGATCTTATCTCTATCTATTGTCCATCTATTATATACTTATCTGTCTTCAGGTTTGGGACATAACTTCTTATGAAGAGAATCAAAAGCATAGTATTTACTGAGGACTTTGTAATCCACCCTTCCAACACTCTCCCAGGTAGGACTTAAAATGATGCTATTCAGATCATTTTCTTATTAAATGTAATACTGCACGTTATGAGACTTTTGTAACTGTGTTCAAGATTATTTTTTTTTCCTAACTTCATCCTTCTTAGATGGATTGGTCTTGAACTGAATGAACCCTTGATGCCGTTCTTACTGTTTTCTAAAACCTTCTTCTTGTATTCAGTTTCCCTTTCCTGTCACTTGATTTTTGTTTCTGGACAAAATATGCATTAAATACAATGTATTGAATGTAATACTAAAAATATGCCCTCTCACTTACATTTCTCTTTCTTTCTTAAGCCTTTCAGGATATTTATTCCAATAACAGGTGAGTCATCTCATTCATAAAACTGCATCATATTTGGTCCTAGCCTAGTAACATGAGCAGTGAACTATGCAGGCTGTAATTCCCTGGTGAATTATTCACTGCTCAGAGCAGCTAGAAGTCTTAAGCACAAGAGAATCAGTCTCCCAGCCCCTGTCTCTTTCTGTATTTCTCTCTTCCTTTCTCTTGTCAGTCTCAATCCGTCTGTCTCAATCTGCTCTAAAATGGGCACTGAAAAAGAAAAAAAAAAAAAAAATCAATTGCTACTCTCCTGCATTGCTATAAAAAATTACTTATTTTCTTACTGACCTAATCAGTTGTTTTCACATTCTGAAAAGAGAGTCACTTGGATCTATTTTTAAAAGCCAAATTTTAATGAACAGTGTTCCAGGAACACGTATGAGGAAGGAGAGAGAATATCAATTAATGGTTTTATCAGGGAAACAAATTTCCATTTGCTGATTGGACTTTTTTTTGGTCTCTCACATCAAGAACCTACCTTTCCTCTACAGACGCAGCTATGAATAATCATTTCCCTTGGTATCCTCACTGTCTAAGCCCTTTTGTAAGCACAAATGCTTTTAAAATGTGATTCTCCTGACATCCCCTTGAAAATGTATTAATAGTCCAGAAGACTAGAACCAAAGGTAAGAAAAAAATTTATTTGAAAGGTGAAAAAGAAAAAAAGTGAGGAAAAATGTGAATATATAGGTGAATGTATTTATGAAAAATCATGCATATTGATTCAATTTGGTAAATAATACATAGCAGTTATTTCATATTTTATAAACTCTTGTAAAACAGTAAGATTTTTAGTGCATAGTATATTGTGCTTAACAAATGTCAATGCATTTAATCCTTTCAAAAATACTACTTGGTATATGAGCAAATGGAGACAGAAATAATTTGTCTAATACTGTACAGCTAAATATTAGAGCTAACATTCAAATTTAGGCAGTCTGGCTCCAGAATCTTACCTCAATGCTTTGTCTACATGTGCATAGCTCTTTACTGCTTAAAATCAAGGTGTGTGGCTTCCTGAAAAGCTAGTTTACATGTGTAAAGAGCTTCAAGGTACATCAGCACTACCTCGTTTAGTATATAAAAAAATTGGGAACATGACGTGAAAACACATAGCCATAATTTTGTCTCCTTTGTCAGGGAACATCAGATTTCCCAAATTGTTTCTACCAGAGAAGTTAGTCATTCTAGAAACGCTGAAGGTATTAGACAATAAAGTAAAATAAAGCAATAATTATCTAAGAATAAAGTGGACGAAGTGACAGATTTTATTTTCTTAGGCTCCAAAATCACTCTGGATAGTGATTGCAGCCATAAAATTCAAAGATACTTACTCCTTGGAACAAAAGCTATGACAAACTTAGATAGTGTGTTACAAAGTAGAGACATTACTTTGCTGACAAAGGTCCACACAGTAAAAGCTATGTTTTTTTCCAGTCATCATGCATAATGTGAGAGTTGGACCATAAAGGAGGCAGAGCACTGAAGAACTGATGATTTCAAACCTTAGTGCTGGAGAAGACTCAAGAGTCCCTTGGACTGCAAGGAGATCAAACCAGTCAATCCTATAGGAAATCAACCCTGAATATTCATTAGAAGGCCTGATGATGAAGTTGTAGCTCCAATACTTTGGCCATGTGATTTGAAGGCCAACTCATTGAAAAACACTGTGATGCTGGGATAGACTGAAGGCAACAGGAGAAGTGACCAGCAGAATATGAGATGGTTAGGTAGCATCACTGACTCAATGTACATAAATTTGAGCAAATTCCAGGAGACAGCAGAGGACAGAGGCACCTAGCATGCTGCGATCCACATGGTCACAAAAAGTCAGACACAACTTAGTGACTGAAAACAACAATTTCAGAATAAAGCACTATAAATGTAGGCCAAGAAACCAATGCAAGGCAGGAACTTACTGTCAAAAGAGAAGGATAAATGTTAGACAATCAGTCCAGAGCAAACTTTTAGAGAAAAATGACTATATCAGAGCTTATTTTACATGAGAAAAATAGATGCAAGTCTATTGCTCTAAGTTTATAAACTTACAAATGACAGGTATGGTGTAGAGGCAGGAAGAATTATAGAAAAAATATATGGTGCCACAGCTATCCAAAGAATATTCAGTGGCTAATAATAGGTAAAACAGTAAAAATCCTAAGAGGAAAATTAAGAAATATGTGAGCTAATGGGTTTTAGGATACTGTTTGAAAACCAAGAATTATCTGATACTACAAGCTAGATGATTAATGATAGAAGAGGTACATATGAGTATTTTCTGTGGGTCTCTCCAGCTTCCATACATCTTGTAAGCAAAGACAGTGATAGCTAATGTTTTGAACTTCCTGTCAAGAATGTTGGCATTGAAAACAGCCTTGGAGAGGAGATAGTACTGCCCTTGGCGTGAAAAGCCAAAAAAAAAAAAAAAAAAAAAGGGAAGCTTCTCATCTACAGCCACTTGCCACAAACGAGCTTATCCTCTGTCCACCAGTTCCCACCCAGTACACCTCCTGTTACTTTGCTGGGGCAAAACAGTCTACACATTTCAAAGAAAGCTTTTCTGAAAAAGGAGACAGTGCTAGGGAAGTAGAGGTTACAGATACAGGAGAAATCTGATTATGAAGTGTATAGTTTGAATTCCTTTATTCAGTTGTAGCTGTATTCATCCTACCCTTGAAAACTTAGAAAGGGAAGATAAGAAATTTTATTTTTTTGAGCCTGTCTGACCAGATGGTCAACACTGAAATCAGATTGATTATATTCTTTGCAGCCAAAGATGGAGAAGCTCTATACAGTCAACAAAAACAAGACCAGGAGCTGACTGTGGCTCAGACCATGAACTCCTTATTGCCAAATTCAGACTTAAGTTGAAGAAAGTAGGGAAAACCACTAGACAATTTAGGTATGACCTAAATCAAATCCCTTATGATTATACAGTGGAAAGTGAGAAATAGATTTAAGGGACTAGATCTGATAGATAGAGTACCTGATGAACTATGGACTGATATTCATGACATTGTACAGGAGACAGATATCAAGGCCATACCCATGGAAAAGAAATGCAAAAAAGCAAAATGGCTGTCTGAGGAGGCCTTACAAATAGCTGTGAAAAGAAGAGAAATAAAAAGCAAAGGAGGAAAGGAAAGATATAAGCATCTGAATGCAGAGTTCCAAAGAATAGCAAGGAGAGACAGGAAAGCCTTCCTCCGTGATCAATGCAAAGAAATAGAGGAAAACAATACAATGGGAAAGACCAGAGATCTCTTCAAGAAAATTAGTTTGATATTTGGCAAAACTAATACAATTATGTAAAGTTTAAAAAATAAAATAAAATTAAAAAAAAAGAAAAAAAAATTAGAGATACCAAGGGAATATTTCATGCAAAGATGGGCTCGATAAAGGACAGAAATGGTATGGACCTAACAGAAGCAGAAGATATTAAGAAGAGGTGGCAAGAATACACAGAAGAAATGTACAAAAAAGATCTTCATGTCCCAGATAATCACAATGGTGTGATCGCTCACCTAGAGCCAGACATCCTAGAATTTGAAGTCAAGTGGGCCTTAGAAAGCATCACTACGAACAAAACTAGTGGAGGTGATGGCATTCCAATTGAGCTATTTCAAATCCTGAAAGATGGTTCTGTGAAAGTACTACACTCAATATGCCAGCAAATTTGGAAAACTCAGCAGTGGCCACAGGACTGGAAAGGTCAGTTTTCATTCCAATCCCAAAGAAAGGCAATGCTCAAACTACCTCACAATTGCACTCATCTCACATGCTAGTAAAGTAATGCTCAAATTTCTCCAAGCCAGGTTTCAGCAATACGTGAACTGTGAAATTCCTGATGTTCAAGCTGGTTTTAGAAAAGGCAGAGGAACCAGAGACCAAATTCCCAACATCCGCTGGATCATGGAAAAAGCAAGAGAGTTCCAGAAAAAACATCTATTTCTGGATAAAACATCTTTATTGACTATGTCAAAGCCTTGACTGTGTGGATCACAGTAAACTGTGGAAAATTCTGAAAGAGATGGGAATACCAGACCACCTGACCTGCCTCTTGATAAATTTGTATTCAAGTCGGGAAGCAACACTTAGAACTGGACATGGAACAACAGACTGGTTCCAAATAGGAAAAGGAATACGTCAAGGCTGTATATTGTCACCCTGCTTATTTAACTTATATGCAGAGTGCATCATGAGAAACGCTGAGCTGGAAGAAGCACAAGCTGGAATCTAGATTGCTGGAAGAAATATCAATAACCTCAGATATGCAGATGACACCACCCTTATGGCAGAAAGTGAAGAGGAACTAAAAAGCCTCTTGATGAAGGTGAAAGAGGAGAGTGAAAAAGTTGGCTTAAAGCTCAACATTCAGAAAACGAAGATCATGGCATCCAGTCCCATCACTTCATGGGAAATAGGAGAATCAGTGGATACAGTGTAAGACTTTATTTTTTGGGGCTCCAAAATCACTGCAGATGGTGATTGCAGCCATGAAACTAAAAGACACTTACTCCTTGGAAGGAAAGTTATGACCAACCTAGACAGCATATTCAAAAGCAGAGGCATTACTTTGCCAACAAAGGTCCGTCTAGTCAAGGCTGTGGTTTTTCCTGTGGTCATGTATGGATGTGAGAGTTGGACTGTGAAGAAGGCTGAACGCCAAAGAATTGATGCTTTTGAACTGTGGTGTTGGAGAAGAGTCTTGAGAGTCCCTTGGTCTGCAAGGAGATCCAAGCAGTCCATTCTGAAGGAGATCAGTCCTGGGATTTCTTTGGAAGGAATGATGCTAAAGCTGAAATTCCAGTACTTTGGCCACCTCATGTGAAGTGTGGACTCATTGGAAAAGACTCTAATGCTGGGAGGGATTGGGGGCAGGAGGAGAAGGGGATGACAGAGGATGAGATTGGCTGGATGGCATCATTGACTTGATGTACGTGAGTCTGGGTGAACTCCGGGAGTTGGTGATGGACAGGGAGCCCTGGTGTGCTGTTATTCATGGGGTCGCAAAGAGTTAGACACAACTGAGCAACTGAACTGAACTGAACTGAGTCATTTTCACTCATGGCTATACAAAACAATCCCTAATTGTGCCAGTCACAAACCAGTCTGGTAATTTGGTACTGTGATATCTATTTTTTTTTTCCTGTTTTTCTGAACTCCTCTACATGGTAGGCAGAATAATGGTTCCCCACAATACCCACATCCTAATTCCTGGAACCTCCAAATGTGTTCTATGAAGCAAGAGAATTAAGGGCTGCTTATCGGCTGACCTTAAGATAGAGAAATTGTCGGTGGTGGTCCCAATGTAATTGGAGGAGCCATAAACAGTATAAGAGTGGGTCAGAGAAGAGATCAGAGTATTGCAATGTTAGAAGGACTTGCTGGCTTTAAAGATGAAGGAATTCCCATAAGGCAAGGATACAGATACTCAGCTAGTCTCTCCAGAAAGGTACAGAACCCCACTGACATTTTTATTTTAGCCCAATGGGAAAAATCATACTGCATTCTTTCCTATAGAATTGTGAAATTATAAATCTATTTTTAAGCTGCTAAGTTTCTGGAAATTTGTAGAAAACTAATACACCTACCTAAATTCAGTCTTAGTGACCATGGATCTCTTTGAAGGAACTTCATCTTAGCACTGTTAATAACAATTGTTTAATGAGAATTTTCATGGCACAGTAACTTAGGTCTGTTTCAGAGGAAAAGATGAGCTCCTTTGCAGCTGTTGATACTTTGGGCTCTGAGGTAGACATTAATTATGATACCCATCTCTGGTTGGTCTGAACAATTTCTTATCCTTTGTAAACACACCTAATACCCTGAAGGGAACTAGAGCCCATACTATACCTTCTAAAGCTCTAGAAAATTTACCTCTTATACCTGGAGAAACCAATTATTTATGTTGATAGAGAACTGTACAGTGAATATGCCTGAGTTACCATAAAAAAGCACATAAAAAGATGTGTCTTTAGGTTTTAACCACATGTGTGTGTTTGCTAAATTACTTCAGTTGTATCCAACTCTTTGTTATCCTCTGGACTACAGCTGGCTAGGCTTCTCTGTTTATGGGATTCTTAAGGCAAGAATACTGGAGTGGGTTACCATGCCCTCCTCCAGGAGATCTTCCTGACCTAGGGATCAAACCCACACCTCTTGCATTGGCAAGTGGATTCTTTACCACTAGTGCCACCTGGGAAGCCCTTAACCACATGAAATAATAGCAAATACAAGGTGTAAAATACATCTGTTTTTATGCAAAAAGTATATTACAGAGAACTACAGCCTTTCACATAAATTCAATAAAGTGCATACCTAAAATGGCTATCTTAATAGTATCAAATAATAATCACTGACTCGTTCATATTCTCTGCAACTAAGTGCATCTGGCATGGCATTCCAGGCCAGTCTCAAACTATTTGCTTTATTTACCAACTAGGAAATACTTGAGAATCCTTTTAGACTATTCCTTATGAGTTGCATGAAGATTTAGAGAAGATCTGAATTTTTCAAATAATTGCCTCAAATTAAAATTTGGACACAAAAAATTTCATACTACCAGTGTATAATTTAATACATTCATGTTTTATTTCACCTTTATTGAATTTAATAAATTTATATTTTAAAATCAAATTTCAAAGGAAGACTGTGAAATATTCAAGATGAAAGTGAAAAGTATTCAGTAGTGTCCAACTCTTTGCATCCCCATGGACTGTAATCCACCAGGCTCCTCTGTCCATGGAATTTTCCAGGCAGAATACTGGAGTGGGTGCCATTCCCTTCTCCAGGGCATCTTCCTGACCCAGGGATAGAATCTGGGTTTCTTGCATTATAGGCAGATTCTTTACCATCTTCACCCATTCACAGACTTTATAAACAACTATCTTAAATCTTGAGTAAAAATAACCCTTACTGAAAAATTCTGCAGTACTTGCTATTACAATAAAGTTCAAGTGAGTCAAATAATGTAATGATAGGGAAAATTCTATACATTTAAGTAAAGCAAATATATGTTTAGTCAATTCAGCATCGAATATATAAAATAAAGATACTTGAGAAAGGTTATATGTTATAATCTTGAGAAGCATTTTTTGTAGTACTGAACTTTCTTAAACCCAAAGGGCCTTATTTTGTTTAAAGATAATTATTTTCAACTCAAATATATAAAGTTTCAAATTTGACAACTATGTAATAGTTTAAATTAAAAATGAGTTTCTTGAATTATAGTGTCTACTAGTTATTTTCCTTTAGGTCTAAAATCTTAAGCCTTAAAAATCCTTGAGATTATTTTATTGGCAGCTCTTAATAATATTTTATTTTCAATTTGTTGTCAGAGAATGAAGGTGTTGATATCCTAATTAGATTATCAATCCAGGATAATTGAAATGATATATTTAACCATTCAACAGAACAAGGAGAATTGATGGAAAATGTTACTAGCTTCTTGCCAAAGAACTAGATTCTATACTTTAGAAGGAGTTTTTACAAGCTCTATGCTAAGGGATCTATGGGTGCTCTATTTCATTCTGTCTTTAAAGAGTTTTCACTGATTAACTGGAGCTGAGATAGCCACTTTTCACAAATCCAGTCTATTGCTAATTTTTGCACAAATCAGTTCTCAGAAAGATGATTTTTTTTATTATCTTAGCACCCATATATATGACAAAGGTACTTTAGCTTGTGAAGAATGAATATAGCTTCTTTTCTGGTAAGACTTTTTAAAAGATGAAAATCAGCATCATCCTTACACAGGAAATAATTCCTAATATTCTCTGTCCTATTTGAAGAACAGTTACAAATCATTTTAAAGCCATGGCTCCCAGTGGTGAATTCTTGCAGTGTCCTAGGCTTTTCACCTTACAGGATTTGAAAAATCAATGAGGTAATTTTCAGAATAAAAAATATGAGCACCTTGAACTTGAGAAAGAGCAAATGACACCCTCACACATTGATATTTAACACTTGGTAGCACTTTTCATGGTGGTTAAAATAAATGGAGAAAAAGAGAGATGGGAAATTGAGATTTACATAGACAATACTGAAGTAAATCTATATAGGTTAAATTCTTTGATCTTAGTTCAATAACAGTTTAGTAAACTTTTAGAAATACTAGAGACTGGCATCCATATAACATACTAAGAAAGTTTAAGAAGTAAGAAGGAAAGATCATTTATTATAGATGCAGATAAACTTCAGTTTAATTGTCCATTTTTAAAGTCATTTAACCTGAATCTTGCCATCTGAAAAATGAGGCTAATAATATTTACTTTAGAGGGTTCTTTTGAAGAGTTGATGAAGTCACAGATTATGAGTGTCAAGCCAACAGAGTATGCTGTTATGGGAAAAAAACCAATGGAATTAGAAGTCAGAACTCAGATTCCAATTTTAGTTCAGTGACACCTAGTTGCATGATTTGTTTTTGTGATGTAAATACTTAGAATGTCATTAATTCTATCTGAAAAAAGGAAACTATATCTATTCCACCTTTCTCATGGCTCTATTTTCAAATCAAGTGAGATAGATATTTATAAATTGAAAAAAAGAAAAGACTATTTTTATGACAATATTAATCACGGCAGAAAAGCAGTCTGAAAATACCTTTCTGAGGATCCTCCATATCCCTTAGAAGAAAAAAGTACATAGAAAAAAATTACCTCATGTTTATATTCTGTTCATTACTTTAGAAAATATGTTTCAGTTTGTGTTTACTGAGATGAATTATCTTTACTTGTATCAGCTAACTTCATAAAAGAGATATTAGAAGCAAAGTGCTTATATAATATTTGTCTTGAAATCTTACATTCTATGTTGTCATTTTTTTCCATGTAAAGAGAAGGATTTAGTAATAATAGTATTTTCCACTGAGAAGGAAGTGATTTTCAAAAAATATCTTATTGCCCAATAACATATCATGTCATTGTGAAGTCTCACACATTTATCCTTCAAGCAAAGTAATCCACTCTGTTTTCCACATTAACTGCAAAGCACAAATATAGCCCTTTATTACGAGGTATTGAAATTCATAGATGTTTTTCACAAATTATTCTAAATCTGACTCTTTAAACAAATATATAAAAAGAAAATACGCCACAGCATTACAGGAAAACTTCAGAAGTTATATTAGGATTGGTAACATTCTTAAATACAAGTTCCTTGACATTGGGCCAAGAGGTAAAAATACTATGAATATTTTTCAAAAAGTTCTTAGGTTATGTTGTATTTTGATATATCTCAGTAATGTTTAAAATTCACAAAAAGGAATGATGTGTTGTCTGGTAGATTTTCTTTTCTCGAAGTTGGGGAGGGGATGTTCTCTTTGAAATATACATTTCGGCAAAAGAAAACTAGTCAAAAAGTAATCAAATTAAGCAAGTTTTGCTAATCTAGATTTACAAGAAAACCATTGTGGTTAATGCTCCAATGCTTGTGCCACTCTGTTGCTGTGGAATTGGGCTTTGAAACAGGTAAAATAAACATTCATTCATGCACCCTTTCAAACTACACATATTGAACACCTATCATGTATCATTTGGATTCTAGTCCCTGGGCAGAGGAGGAAGGAAAACAAAGTTACTATTCCCATAAAGATTACATTCTAGAAGTAAAGGAGAATAAAGGAAACATTTATGTTAAGTGGTGGTGTATATTGTACTCAAGAGAACAATAAAGAGAGGAAAGGAGCTAGGGGTGGTAATAGAGGAGGCAGCAGTCCAAAATTAACTTACTTTAACATTGAAGCAGAATTTGAAACACAGATAAACCAGAGCTATTCTCTGGAGGAAAAAAGAATATAAAACTGTATCATATAACCTGATTATAAACTCAAACTCAATTTGTCAATAACTCATCGTTGAGAAGTCCTCAAAAGTAACAATTCATAGTGCCAGAGAAGATTAAAGTTTTTTGTTGAAAATTAAAATTCTAGGCACTAAATTAAATATAATATATATGTGTGTGTGTATACATATGTGTGTATTAATATATATGCATATACATATATACACACACACACTCACATGCATGTCTAGTTGTGTCCAACTCTTTGTGACCCTATGGACTGTAACCTGCTGCCAGGATCCTCAGTTAATAGGATTTTCCAGGTAAGAATGGAGTCGTTTGCCATTTCTTCCTCCAGGGGAAACTTCCTGACCCAGGGATTCAACCCATGGCTCTTGAGTCTCCTACACTGGCAGGTGGATTCTTTACCACTGTGCCACCTGGGAAACCCTATATATGTATTCTGTTACAAGACATCTTTCAGTTTTTTCTGTTTTAGAGACTGCAGTCAATGAACTACAGCTCTATATTACTTGCAGCTCCTGCCATCAATAAGTGGATGGCAGCTTACCTTGAATCTGCTCCAGCCTTGTGAGTTGCTTCTATCAGCAAAAAGAGGCAGAAGCAACATCCTGTGAGTTCCAAAGCTTGGAACTCAACAGAACTGCAGTTTCTGCCTTTGCACCTTTGGGGATGCTGCCCTGAGATTGCCACAGAATGAGGAGTTTTGCCATGAAAGACCACTTGTGGAAAGATACCAGATGATTCAGCTGCCCCAATTGAGCTTAGACTCAGTAAAACAAGCATTTCGTGAGCAAACTCAAGATTGGCAAAAAAATTTTCCAGGTAACCTTCGTAGTCCATGAAAGTGAAAGTGAAGTCGCTCAGTCCTGTCCGACTCTTTGCGACCCCATGGACTGTAGCCTACCAGTCTCCTCAGTCCATGGAATTTTCTAAGCAGGAATACTGGAGTGGGTTGGCATTTCTTTCTCCCTAGATATAATAAATCCCTGCTGTTTGAAGACTGTAAACTTTGTGGCAGTTTGCTATGCTGCAGCAGATAGATTATGACACACATGGAGAAACTGAAAGTGACAGCGTTCGGAGATTCCACAGTAGGTGAAGAAGAGGTAGGACTGCCGTTCCCGGCTATCAGAATACAATCACTATCTATACTTATAGCCTACATTTTCTGAAAACTCACTTCTGTATCATGAAAGATTGAGGTGAAAAAAGATAATCCCTACAATTCAAGTTCAAAATTTCTAACTTTCTATGAATATATGAACATTTAGATACATTCCCCGCCGAGCCCCATGCTCTAGATAATCACACCATCCTAGCAGTTTCCATGGAGAAGGCAATGGCAACCCACTCCAGTACTCTTGCCTGGAAAATCCCATGGACAGAGGAGCCTGGTAGACTGCAGTCCATGGGGTCGCGAAGAGTCAGACACGACTGAGTGACTTCACTTTCACTTTACACTTTCATGCATTGGAGAAGGAAATCGCAACCCACTCCAGTGTTCTTGCCTGGAGAATCCCAGGGAGAGAGGAGCCTGGTGGGCTGCCATCTATGGGGTCGCACAGAGTTGGACACAACTGAAGCGACTTAGCAGCAGCAGCAGTTTCCAGGATAAAAATTATGTCACTAGATTCAAATTCAACTTACATCACTAATGTTTAACAATCTAGCCTAAAATAAATTTTCTGTATGAGGAAGACATGAAGGAGAATAAAACACTTTAGTAAGTAGTACCTGTGCAGGATTATATATAGTATAGTACAAAATGCATACAAGTATGTGTGATATACATGTATATGTATAATAAACGTATGTTCATAAATAGCATAACTGGGATAAGTTACTTATGAATGTATAAGTAACTCAAACCCAGGTCTCCTGCATTGCAGGCAGATTCTTTACCATCTGAGCCACCGGGAAAGCTCTTATTACATGACACCTGAGATTAAAGATGGTCACAAATTCTTTGATGGTCCTGCTGCTGCTGCTGCTGCTAAGTCACCTCAGTCGTGTCTGACTCTGTGTGACCCCATAGACGGCAGCCCACCAGGCTCCCCCATCCCTGGGATTCTCCAGGCAAGAACACTGGAGTGGGTTGCTATTTCCTTCTCCAGTGCATGAAAGTGAAAAGTGAAAGTGAAGTCGCTCAGTCGTTTCCAACTCTTAGCGGCCCCATGGACTGCAGCCCACCAGGCTCTTCTGTCCATGCGATTTTCCAGGCAAGAGTACTGGAGTGGGGTGCCATTGCCTTTTCCTTCATGGTCCTACCATTGAGAATTAACATCTACATTTTATCTCCTTGAATCTCTTGGAGTTCTCAATCATAATGTATGGCATCAAACTTTACTGAGCCTTTCAGGTTATGAGGGAAGCCTATGCTATGCTAAGTCACTTCAGTCGTGTCCGACTCTGTGCGACCCCATAGACGGCAGCCCACCAGGCTCCCCTGTCCCTGGGGTTCTCCAGGCAAGAACACTGGAGTGGGTTGCCATTTCCTTCTCCAATGCATGAAAGTGAAAAGAGAAAGTGAAGTCGCTCAGTCGTGTCCGACTCTTAGCGACCCCATGGACTGCAGCCCACCAGGCTCCTCATCCATGGGATTTTCCAGGCAAGAGTACTGGAGTGGGGTGCCGAGGGAAGCCTAGTTAACCACATAAAGAGGTTCACAGAGAGAGAGAGAGAGAGAGAGAGGTGACCAATTTCCCCTTAATTGAAAGAGGATGAAAAGTCTCCTGATGACTTCAACTCCTGCTGCCCTCTAATTGAAACTGTATGAGGGACTCCAAATGGCAACCACTTAGTTCAGTCAATCAGTCCTGAATATCACAAAAGATAAGGTATTTTTAATCTATGAAGTTTTCAGGTAGTTTATTTTGTAGAAATAGATGACCAGAACATGTGTGGCTCTCATTGCCAAAAAAATATGTAACATTTTGGAAATGTCTTGTCTAGCTTAATAACTTTATGCCTGCTAGAACAGATTCTGTCTCTGTCTCTTTTTACACACACACACACACACACACACACACACACACATCCCAATATACATATCTAAATGAACATGAAGGTGAAAGTCACTCACTGGTGTCCAACTCTGAGACCCCATGGATTGTATGTTCATAGAATTCTCCAGGCCAGAATACTGGAGTGGGTATCCTTTCCTGTCTCCAGTGGATCTTCCCAACCCAGAGATCGAGCCCAGGTCTCCCAAACTGCAAGCAGATTATTTACCAGCTGAGCCACAGGGAAGTCCAAGAACACTAGAGTGGGTAGCCTACCCCTTCTCCAGTGGATCTTCCTGACCCAGGAATAGAACTGGGGTCTCCTGCATTGCAGGTGGATTCTTTACCAACTGAGCTATGAGGGATCTATCATGCACACATAAAAATATAATTGTTTTCAGACTGCCCAATAAAATACAGATGTAAATTGAAAACCAAATTGTAAAATGGAAGAAAAATATACTAATAATGACAGCAAGTAAAAATTTAATTGACTATCAAACTTGACTAAAATTTCCAGCAACCATGATTCATACAGGAAAAATACTATGCATTTCTCATAATTGAAGTGAAACACACTAATTACTCAAGACTTGTATCATTTTCCAAGAAATGAATGTAAATTCTGTTGTAATGGTGCATTTTATACACATCACTAGAGAATATAAAAAAAGAGGAGTTTGACACTGATAATTATTCTCAATTAGCTTTTATAACAAATCCAGAGCCCTAAAACAAAATAACATTAAATGCAATTCATAAGTAAAACTTAAAAGTAAAGAAGTTTGACCATCTTTTTCAAAAAACAAAAGAAGGTAATTTTATTAATATTAAAAGGGTTCTGATAAATTAATTAGAAAACAGGATACTGATGTAAGCAATTTATGGAAAAAAATAAAGAAATGGCTTTCAACTGTATGAAAATATGCCCAATCTACTAGCTATTAAAGAAGGCAATTAAAATTTTAAATGACAATATTTTCAAAGATAAAATAAATTTGATGATGTACCACGTGGCAGAGGAAGTAAACATACAGCCTTTCAGTCAACATCACTGTTGACCTGAGTCTCTGTGGCTCACTGGAGAGCAATCTTCAGTAACTCCTAGCATTTTCACCTCTAGGGCTCCATCCTACATAAATGTTTGCACATATTTGCCAATACTTCTATAAAGTTGAGCAGTAAATAATTGTAATTAATAAAAGTCTAAAAATCACAATCTATTAATTATTGGTAAAATAAATATTGCCTTAGCCAAATATTGTATATTATTAAACACTATATAGAATTTAAATTATACCCTCAAATAAGGAAAGCAGGTTAATATTTCTTAGGTGCATAAATTAAAGTACAAATCAGTGATTTTTTTAATTTTTTTACCTGTATAAAAAAGGAACATGTTGGGGTCTGCATATGTACATACATGTGCAGGCCACAGGCAAGTGTATGGGATACTTTTGGAAAGAGAAGAAATTAAAACAAATATATACCTGGAAAATATGATAGAAAAATAAAAAGAAGCTGATTTATCTATAAAACAAGTTTTTCAATATTTAAATTTCTTTTCACCAAGTGCCATTATTTCTCACTAAAATTAGCGGCATTGGAGGAAGTGAAACAATTTTTCAGTGGCTTACCAATGACTTGCAAGAAACCCAGTACTGTGATCCAAGCGTGTTACATTTTAGTGGCTGAAATTTATACAGTTGACAGCTGTGGTTTTAAACTACATTTCAGAGAACCCTAGAATTCCCCAGAGATATGTGGTGCCAGTGGGGAAGACTGATGGGGAGACAAAGGGATCAAGAGTATGCTGGAAGTCTCTCACTTTCACCAATTGCATCTTAATCATTCTTTTATTTACTTTATACATTGAAGCTGCACAGAATACTTTGAATGGAAAAATTCCACTTAGAAAAGTTTGAAAATTCTCGACATATTGGGGTACATAAATAACACATCTGCTGTTAACTGTTGTACATGAGGCAACTAAAGAGTTTGATTTAAACCTATATTATTCTGTAATATTTGAAAGACCTTTTGTGGTATGTGGCAATTGCATGTGTAAGTAAAGCCACCTACACATTTCTTATTGGAATGTATTCAAACTATGACACAATATCTAGGAAAGTCAGTGGCAACTTATGGGCCAAATTTCCAAATTGAAAAAAAAAAAAAAAAAAACACCCAAATGTTTTCTACTTAATACTGCAAGTTTTACTCTAAGAAAAAAAGTGTTTTGTGTTGTTGTTTTTTTTTTTAATTTACAAGAGTAATTTCACATCAGCCTTAGAACTTTGTCATATTTATTGAGGAACCAATTGTCAGAATCTATAACTTCATAGAACACAACTCAATATTTTCTTTAATAAACAGAGGTTTCAGATTTCAAGTTTTGGCTTACTTTCTAATGGTTGCTGCTGCTGCTGCTGCTGCTGCTAAGTCGCTTCAGTCGTGTCTGACTCTGTGTGACCCCATAGACGGCAGCCCACCAGGCTCCCCTGTCCCCGGGATTCTCCAGGCAAGAATACTGGAGTGGGTTGCCATTTCCTTCTCCTGATGCTGTTAGCTTCAACTGAAACCTCAGTATCTTCTTCCAGGAACAATTCCTATAAATTGTGACTGCTTCCACATATGCTTAATCTCTATTTTTACCTATGCTTCTGTACTGGATTTTCCACTGGATTCTACCCAGATCTCTAATAACTCACAGGAAATTACCCTTTCCAAATGACTCATCTTCATTTCTGGACCTAATTTTCATCAACTTTCTTCACTCTCCCTAATTCCTTCCATTTACCACCTCCACGCCATTTCCTTGGTCTTTCCTATCTCTAAGCCTACTGACAGCTTTTTCTACTGTTCTCTTGTTCCACTGAGACCCTAAATAGAAATTGATCCTCTATCTGCATAGGATTTTCAAACAAAATTAAAGAGGTTTTGAGATTCTTTCAGGTTTAAACAATATGAAATGTTTTAAATCCAGAATGCTATTCTGTACGGACAATCACAGAGAATATATTAGAACGTGAATGGGACAGGGAAGCCTGGCTTGCTGCAGTCCATGGTGTCAAAAAGAGTGGAAAAAGACTGAGTGACTGAATGACAAAGATGCTAATAAGGAATTTAACATTGATTATCAAAAGTCCATAACCACAGAAACCAACTTTGGCTCAAAAATAAAGGAATGGGAAGGAGTTTTCTCCATCATAAACTATGGCACAGAATATTTTTACAGTAATATCAACCTGTTCCTAATCTAAACTTAACCAATATATTGGGTAAAACAATGACAAGTAGTTTGTGGGAATTTAATAAACTTCTAAGACTTCTCCATCATTGGGAAATGAACCACTAGAAATTTGTAAGCCATAGCAGTTTAGGGGCTTTTGGAGATGAAAAAAAGATTACCAGAAATAATCAGTTCCTTCTCTGAATGATAATTGTGAGAGATTCTTTAAGTAGATTATGAAAGAAGGCAACTAAGAAGAATGACTTCATTACGTTCCTATAATTGTTTTAATATAATTGCATATGTATATCCAGACCATATAGTGAAGAATGGAATGAAGGCAAAATGAACTCCCAATGATGAATCAATCTTTTCCAGAGTCAAAAGCTGACATTTCCGTTTCCCTGAGGGAGAGTTTAGAAAAAGTGAATGGGGTGAGGAGACTCAGACGTGTCAGCATGCTGTCTGAGAAGAGGGAAGGTGAAGCAAATAGCTGTCAATTGAGATGGGAAAATAGAAGGGATGTAGAAAATATTCTGACAAACCAACCGTGCTCCTAGTCTTTTAGACAAGCCAGCAAACTTACTATTTTTTTTTCCCTTCTTAAAACATAGCTCATCCTCAGAATCAAATAGTTTTACTTAATCCTAAATGATCTCTGTTACAGTCAATATTACCAGCTAATCTTTGCCATTGCTAATTTGCAACAATGCCATTCCTCTGAGGCACAAAAACATGATTAACAAAATAAACCCAAATTGAATGATAAGGAAGATAGTCAGCAGTGAAGCTATAAATAGAAATATGTGATGTCCTTAGAGAACATCTACAAAATCCATAAGTATCTCCTATTAAATCAGATTTTCCAATATTTCTGCAATAGTAGAGTGAAAAATCTTGTCACTCTGGAAACTTGTCTATTTTTCTTATTTTGCTGAGAGGAATATTAAGACACTTACAAAAGCCTCTTGAATATTGAACTCTAATTTTCAGCCAATTCACTCATGTATCATCAAGCTGGCATTTGAAATAGTATCAAAGCTCTATTTTGAAGTCTAGGGAAAATCTTTAAAAATTTAAAAGGTACTGTTTTCACGGAAATTTAAAAAAAATAAACATCCCCCAAAGCTTTGATATCTTGCAAAATGCTAAATAAATAATAAATTCTGGTTTAAAAGACAAATTTAAAACGTTACATTATTTTAAGAAAGCTTTGCTTCGAGAGTATTTTTAGATTCATAGAAAAACTGAGGATAGATTACAGGGAGTTTTTAGGTACCCAACACCCAGCTTTCCCTATTATAAACATCGTACATTAGTGTAGTGCACTTTTCACAATTAGTGAGCTAAATATTGATATACTATTTTCAATTTCTTACTTTGTTAAAATTTTCTTAGTTAATAACTAATGTCTTTTTTTTCTCTTTTATCATTTCAGCATGACATCCAGAACATCTTATTATTGTTGTCAACCTTGATCACTGGCTGAGGGATGTTTTTAAGGTTTCCCATTATAAACTTACTTCCCACTCCCCTTTCCATAGAGCACTCTTTGGAAGGAAGTATATATATATATATATATATATATATATATATATATACACACACACATATATATAGCCCAAACTTAAGGAATGGATAATTACTTCCCTCTTGAGAACTGAGTATCTAAATATTGAATTGGCCAAAAAGTTTGTACAGGTTTTTCCCATAACATCTTATAGAAAAACCCAAATGAACTTTTTGGCCAATCTAATGTTTTATTACTTGCAATTTTTCTAATAAAGTTCGTCCTTCTTTGCCAGTTAGTTACGTAGTCATTTATTTATATCAGGATGGCCTCAAAGGTATTTATTTTGGATTACAATCCAGTATTATTTTATTGCTCAAATTGTTCTGTCTCTGGCCATCATGGGTTATTTCAGGTAGCTGTGGAGTCCCTTTAACAGAATCGCATGCATGTGGATTTTGTTTGTTTTGAAAACTTCATTACTTTCTGACCAAATAATATATTACAGGCTTGTCATGTACATTCTTTGCCTGAATTCTAGAACTAGTCATTTCTCCAAGAGAACCTGCTGCTTTTATTGGAGAATGGCATGAGAAACCAAGATATGGCCACCAGATGCATTCATTGTTACCAGAGTTTTATTGCTTCTAATCCCTATCAGCTGCCTGAACAAATTAATATATGTGTTTCCTAATGTATATGGGCTTTTTAGGTGGCACAGTGGTAAAGAATCCTGCCAATGCAGGAAGTGCAAGAGATGTGGGTTTGATCCCTGTGTCAGGGAGATCCCCTGGAGAAGGAAATAGCAACCTGCTCCAGTATTCTTTCCTGGAAAATTTCATGGACACAGGAGCCTGGTCCATGAGGTTGCAAAGAGTTGGTCATGACTGAGCACACACACACACACTAATGCATATGCATATATGTGTACATTTTTCTACATGTATGTGTGCACTAAGTCGCTTCAGTTGTGTCCAACTTTTGTGACCCTAGTTTGCCGGGCGCCTCTGTCTATGGGACTCTCCCAGCAAGAATACTGGAGTGGATTGACATGTTCTGCTGCTGCTACGTTACTTCAGTCGTGTCCGACTCTGTGCGGCCCTATGGCAGCAGCCCACCAGGCTCCTCTCTCCACGGGATTCTCTAGCAAGAATACTGGAGTGGGTTGCGATTTCCTTCTCCTTGCCATGTCCTACTCCAGGGCATTTTCCCAACCTAGGGATCGAACCCATGACTCTAATATTTCCTTCACTGGCAGGTGGATTCTTTACCACTAGCACCACCTGGGAAGCCCCTTTCTATATGGAGCCATCTCTATATCAAGCTAAACATGAGTTCATACAAACATCATTCTAGACTTGTCTCCTTGCTAATCTTAAACCTCCTACTCCAGTGATGAGAAGCTTGGCTCCTTTAAACTACCATCCATTTTTGATGTACAAATATATTCTGTAACTTACTCTCAAAATCTGTTTCCTAGAGAGACATAGATTCACAGACACATCGATCACAATCTATCACACACACACACAGTCTAAAAAGGCATCAGAGATCATATGGCCCATCTTCTCTTTTGTATATGTGCTATTTCAGAAATCAGATTAAATGACTTATCTAAGGGAATGAAACTAATAATTGACATATTTACAACTAAAGATACTGAGTGTCCTCTCTATTGAAATTGCTTTTAGAATGACTCATCCACATACTCATATTGCAGATGAAATTTATACCCATAGAATTTAACATTTTATAGCTGGTCAACTGGAAGATTACCTAAAATAAAGCCATCTAAAATTAGAAAAAACAAAAACCAAACCCCTATATTTTTTGCTTTCAAAAATTATCAAAACTTTATCAAAATGGAATCTTGTAAGTTCACATATTCCTATGTTAAAGACAATTTCAATAAATTTGAGGATTACAGCTAAAGTGTTTTGAAATAGATTAATAGTCCATGAGCTTAGTACTAAAGAAAATTGGGTCAATTTAGATCATTACAGAATTGTTTATTGAAACAATGAAGTCTACTTATATTCTACTCTTTTCTACCCAGCAGCAAATCATGTTCCAATGGTCTTGACAGTCTTCCCAAGAAATTATGCAATTATGTTGCAATAAATTATGCAAAAATGTTGACTTTTGGTTAATCAAAATAAGTTGCTAAAGAAATGCTGCTATTTGATTTACATAGAAGATAATGCTCATGATAAATATTTATATATTTCACTAAGGTAAAAATAATATGTTTCAGTTATTTATATAATACAAAAAAAACACATTAGAAAATCAGCAGATGAATGGATAAGAAAGCTGTGGTACATATACACAATGGAGTATTAATCAGCCATTAAAAAGAATACATTTGAATCAGTTCTAACGGGGTGGATGAACTGGAGCCTATTATACAGAGTGAAGTAAGCCAGAAAGAAAAACACCAATACAGTATACTAACGCATATATATGGAATTTAGAAAGATGGTAATGATAACCCTGTATGCAAAGAGCAAAAGAGACACAGATGTATAGAACAGTCTTTTAGACTCTGTGGGAGAGGGGTAGGGGGTGATGATTTGGGAGAATGGCATTAAAACATGTATAATATCATATAAGAAATGAATCGCCAGTCCAGGTTCGATGCAGGATACAGGAAGCTTGGGGCTGGTGCACTGGGATGACCCAGAGGGATGGTATGGGGAGGGAGTTGGGAGGGGGGTTCAGGATGGGGAACACATGTACACCCGTGGTGGATGCATGTTGATGTATGGCAAAACCAATACAATATTGTAAAGTAAAAAAAATAAAATAAAAAATATGTAAAATAAAATTTATCTAAAATTTTTACAACTTTTTCATGGTAAAATTTGTAAAGATATATGCAGAGTAACTTATTAATATATAGATGAGCAACAGAATGGAGAAGGCACTGGCGACCCACTCCAGTACTCTTGCCTGGAAAACCCCATGGACAGAGGAGCCTGGTGGGCTGCAGTCCATGGGGTTGCGAAGAGTCGGCACGACTGAGTGATTTCACTTTCACTTTTCACTTTCATGCATTGGAGAAGGAAATGGCAACCCACTCCAGTGTTCTTGCCTGGAGAATCCCAGGGACGGGGGAGCCTGGTGGGCTGCCGTCTGTGGGGTTGCACAGAGTCGGACACAACTGAAGCGTCTTAGCAGCAGCAGCAGAGCAACAGAAACTAAGACAACAAAAATTAAAATAATACTTAGCTGTTCTTATATGTCAGGTACTACTTTAGTGTTTTATATGTTTTAGTTTAATCTCAACAATAAAGAGTGTTATTTTAGTTTTCTAAGGATCCTCCATACTCTTCTCCATAGTGGCTGTACCAATTTACATTCTCACCAACAGTGTAGGAGAAGGTTTCTCTCTGATCCAGGAATCACTCTCCTGAGCATATACCCAGAGAAAACAGTAATTTGAAAAGATAGATGCACCCTGGTGTTCATTTCAGTGCTATATACAATAGACAGGACATGGAAGCAACATAAACGTCCACCCAGACAGGAATGGATAAAGAAGATGTGGCATATATATATATACGTGGAATATTATTCAGTAATTAAAATAAAGTAAGATAATGCCATTGCATTGACATGGATGGATCTAGAGATTGTCATACTGAGTGAAGTGAGAGAGAAAAATATCACAGACATCACTTATAAGTGGAATCTAAAAACGTGATACAAATGAACTTATTTACAAAATAGAAAGAGAGTCATATATGTAGAAAACAAACTCATAGCTACCAAGGAGAGAATGAAAGGGGGATAAAATAGGATATTGAGATTCACACATACACACTGCTATATATAAGATAGATAATAAGAACCTATGTATAGCAGAAGGAACTCTACTGAATACTCTAATGATGTATATGGGCAAAGAATCTTAAGAGTGGATATTTTTAATCTAAATCTAGATTTAGATTTCAATCAAGTAATCCAAAAAAGAGTGGGTAACTGATTCACTTTGCTGTTCAACATAAACTAACACAGCATTTTAAATCAACTGTACTCCAATAAATGTATGTATATATATATATATATATATATATATATATATTTTTTTTTTTTTAACACGAAAGGTGAAAAGACAGAGAAAGATACATTTCTTTACAACAATGTTCACTTCAGAACCAAAAGCAACTACTGCAGTATTTAGGTACATGTGGCTTGTTATTTATAAATTTATAAGTTACAATTCTCTATTTGACTTGGAGGACTCAATCTTCAAAATTAATTAATTTTTACACAGATGTATAAAAATATATAAAAATGAAAACTTTATGAAAAATGTATCAATTTACTTATTTTTATATGAGGAATCTGTACCACACTGTAAAACAAATTCAAGAGGTAAAGTGTATATGAATGTGTATATATGAATATGAATAAGTATATGAATGTGTGTTCTTGTATTTTTTGAAATTTACTTTTTTAAATAAACCTTTAGAGGACTTATTGACCTCAGAGATCTTTTTATCCAGTGGTTCTTAGTGCTACCTAATAGTAGAATAACCTAGATCACTAAATATAACATCAATATAGAACCTCACACAGATATGGTTCTTAAATTTACAATTCAAATCACAGGGATTGCTTTGTGATGTAGTAGTTCAAGAATGGATCCCAGTGATCTCTATTTTAAACAAATACAGGATTTCTGATGTAATGGTTCATGGGTAGATCCAAATAATCTGTATTTTAAACTAATGAACAGGTAATGACATTGTTCTGGGCACCATAATCTGGGAACCAGTAATTCAAAGAATTAAATTAAAATCTCTAGAACTGGTAAAACTAGAGCGTGAGAAAAAACTGTAGATTTTTGTTGTTGTTGTTTTTGAATTTGCAACTGCACACAAAAATGAAGGGAGAATGAAGCCTTCTGCCTCAACCAACCAACCTCAATACTTAATAGACAGTATTGTTTCATGTATTACCCAGAGCTTAATTTTCTTTCTTTCTTTTTTCTGTTCCATTTTTCCTTGTAGTCCCTTTGCTTTTCTTTCCCCTTCCACTTGTCTTTTTTTGTTGTTTATTTCTTTCTGTTCTTTTTTTTTTTCCTTCTGAAGTCTATTTGAAAGCAAACATCAACCAACCAACCTCAATACTTAATAGACCGTATTGTTTTATCTATTACTCAGAGCTTAATTTTCTTTCTTTCTTTTTGTTCCATCGTAGTCACTTCGCTTTTCTTTCCCCTTCCACTTGCCTTTATTGTTGTTTATTTCTTTCTCTTCTTTTTTTTTCCTTCTGAAGTCTATTTGAAAGCAAATTCCAGATGCGATTTCCCTCATAAAAAATCCACATGCACTTCTAAATGGTAAGACTTAAAAAAGTAGCAACCATACCATTATTAAATAAGTAGCTTTTAAAGTGCCTTGGATATCAATACTTAGTCAGCACAGGGAATTTATAACTCTTTGTTTGAGATCATTAAGAATATAGGGTAGAAGGTCGGAATTACATGTTTCATCTCTTAACCCTCAATCTTAAACAAGTGCCTCCATAGATGTGCTCATTTATCACTATCAATATCTGTGGAGTACTGGGAAGTTTATTTAAAGTTTAAACACATAGTTTTTGTTTCTAACTCAACTATATATTTATTGTCAGTCCTAAGTCCTAGGATAAGGTATTCCTTTACAGATCAGTCTCTTAACCTTGTGCAACATCAATAATAGTAACAAGAATAGTAATAATAACAACAATAATAATAACCAACTAAAGAAGCATGTAAAAGGTCTATATAAAACAGCAATAACAAATATAAATTAAATCAACAACTTTTAAAAATAACTTATTTAACCACACATTTTGGAGACCAAAAAGATTGAATATTTTGACTTAAAAGTGTGTACGTATGTGGTTTTAATTACAGATATAATGGACACTTAAAGTATTCTAAATCTGTTTTAAGGACTTGCTTGTTATGTCTTATTTAAGCTATTCTATTGTCCAGAAAAACATCTATTTCTGCTTTATTGACTATGCCAAAGCCTTTGACTGTGTGGATCACAATAAACTGTGGAAAATTCTGAAAGAGATGGGAATAACAGACCACCTGACCTGCCTCTTGAGAAATCTGTATGCAGGTCAGAAAGCAACAGTTAGAACTGGACATGGAACAACAGACTGGTTCCAAATAGGAAAAGGAGTACGTCAAGGCTGTATATTGTCACCCTGCTTATTTAACTTCTATGCAGAGTACATCATGAGAAACGCTGGACTGGAAGAAACAGAAGCTGGACTCAAGATTGCCGGGAGAAATATCAATAACCTCAGATATGCAGATGACACCACGCTTATGGCAGAAAGTGAAGAGGAACTAAAAAGCCTCTTGATGAAAGTGAAAGTGGAGAGTGAAAAAGTTGGCTTAAAGCTCAACATTCAGAAAACGAAGATCATGGCATCTGGTCCCATCACTTCATGGGAAATCGATGGGGAAACAGTGGAAACAGTGTCAGAATTTATTTTTCTGGGTTCCAAAATCACTGCAGATAGTGACTGCAGCCATGAAAGTAAAAGACGCTTACTCCTTGGAAGGAAAGTTATGACCAACCTAGACAGCATATTCAAAAGCAGAGACATTACTTTGCCAACAAAGGTCCGTCTAGCCAAGGCTATGGTTTTTCCAGTGTGCATGTATGGATGTGAGAGTTGGACTGTGAAGAAGGCTGAGTGCCGAAGAATGGATGCTTTTGAACTGTGGTGTTGGAGAAGACTCTTGAGAGTCCCTTGGACTGCAAGGAGATCCAACCAGTCCATTCTGAAGGAGATCAGCCCTGGGATTTCTTTGGAAAGAATGATGCTAAAGCTGAAACTCTAGTACTTTGGCCACCTCATGTAGAGAGTTGACTCATTGGAAAAGACTCTGATGCTGGGCGGGATTGGGGGCAAGAGGAGAAGGGGACGACAGAGGATGAGATGGCTGGATGGCATCACTGACTCAATGGATGTGAGTCTGAGTGAACTCCTGGCGTTGGTGATGGACAGGGAAGCCTGGAGTGCTGCAATTCATGGGGTTGCAAAGAGTCAGACACGACTGAGTGACTGATCTGATCTGATCTGATTGACCAAAAAGTTCCTTCAGATTTTTCCCTAACATAAATCTTTATGGAAAAGCCCAGATGAACCTTTTGGTCAATCCAGTATTAAAATTACCAGTTACTAGAGAGTTAAATCTGATATTCATATTGCCATGTAATTTTCTAATATTTTTGTTTCTTCTTCATTTATAGATCATTAAATCTTATATGAAAGTCAGATAAGCCCTTTCCTAGTTTGCATAAAATTACTGATTACAGTTATAAAATTTCACATTAAAAATGGAAAAAAGAATTTGTATAATGGCCCCTCAAATGATGAATGGAAATTAATGTGTTTGATATATTTTGTTAAATTTGCCAGTGTTGAATTTATGTCTTTAAATATATATTCTGATTATTCTCTAGTTTGTAAAATTTATAGGATAAATTTCAAACAAGCAAGCAAGTTTGGAAAAACATCAGTTTAAAATTAACCTAAGAAATTCAAATTCTTTGTACTATTTAATATTGTTTAACAGATTGTGATTGTAGCCATGAAATTAAAAGACACTTACTCCTTGGAAGGAAAGTTATGACCAACCTAGATAGCATATTCAAAAGCAGAGACATTACTTTGCCAACAAAGGTCCATCTAGCCAAAGCTATGGTTTTTCCAGTGGTCATGTATGGATGTGAGAGTTGGACTGTGAAGCAAGCTGAGCACCGAAGAACTGATGTTTTTGAACTGTGCTGTTGGAGAAGACTCTTGAGAGTCCCTTGGACTGCAAGGAGATCTAACCAGTCCATTCTAAAGGAGATCAGCCCTGGGTGTTCTTTGGAAGGAATGATGCTAAAGCTGAAACTTCAGTACTTTGGCCACCTCATGCGAAGAGTTGACTCAATGGAAAAGACTCTGATGCTGGGAGGGATTGGGGGCAGGAGGAGAAGGGGATGACAGAGGATGAGATGGATGGATGGCATCACTGACTTAACGGACATGAGTTTGGGTGAACTCTGGGAGTTGGTGATGGGAGGCCTGGCATGCTGCAGTTCATGGGGTCGCAAAGAGTCGGACACGACTGAGTGACTGAACTGAACTGAACTGAATAAAGGCAAGTATGAATCTGTACTTGTACAAAGTGTGAAGGACACTATCCTTTCTCAGGTTTTCCTTATACTTCAAACTGAAGTTCTATATCCTATAATATCACAAGAAGACTCCACAATGTTCTGCAACATTCAATTGTAAATTTGAGGAATGTTTAATATAAATTCTATCAGAACAGCATATGCCTGCCACAACTAATCTTACAAATGCTCCATTAGCCAGCATTGTGATGGAATTTTACATTAAAATATATTTTAGTATTATCTGAATTCATGAGACTTAAAAAATACTGAGGAAATATGTCAGTATCTTTGGTACTTAGCACAGTTAATTTATTGCTTTCTGGAAAACTTTCTTTCTCAGGTGAAATGTGACACGAACAGCAGAATTAAAAGCGGTGTTGAAGTATCTCCCTATCACTCATTTCAACACTTTAGAGACACTTCCCCATTTCCTGATTAACCTTGTCCAGGAAAGATAAATGTTGGCTTAGGTTATTCTGTGGAAATAAAACACCAGATGCCCTTTGCTGTTGGAAGTCTGTTGTCTACACAAACCAACTCTCATGTCAGTTTGTCAATACATGAGTCAAAGTGAAGCTGGATGGATTTTCATCAAGTTTGGGGTTTTGTTGTAATAACTTGACCGCAAATGCAGCATAAGAGGTGTCTTCAAGATGTCATTATACTGGAATCCTTCAGAAGTGCTAAAATTGGTATCTAATATGAGACTTGGTGTTAGAGAGACATTGCTGCTGCTGCTGCTGCTGCTGCTGCTGCTAAGTTGCTTCAGTCGGGTCCAACTCTGTGCGATCCCACTGAGGGCAGCCCACCAGGCTCCCCCATCTCTGGGATTCTCCAGGCAAGAACACTGGAGTGGGTTGCCATTTCCCTCTCCAATGCACGAAAGTGAAAAGTGAAAGTGAAGTCACTCTGTCGTGCCCGACTCTTAGCAAGCCCATGGACTGCAGCCCACCAGGCTCCTCCATCCATGGGATTTTCCAGGCAAGAGTACTAGAGTGGGGTGCCATTGCCCTCTCCAAGAGAGACATTAGGGTAACTCAATCTCCCAATTAAAAGAAGAATGAAAAGAAACATTTCTTTCCTATAAGTGATTGAACTCACAGGCATTCTGGCTCTTGCAATATGTCACACAACATGGGTATCCTTAGAACAGGAATGTCGCAGTATTATGGGATCAAGTTCAGCCCACTTGACACTATTTAATACTTTGAACCAGTTATTTTAAAATGGGATACACACACAAACACATACACAAATTAGTTAACAATGACTGGGGGAGATACAGGTTCAATAGCTAAAACAATTTTAAATGATCAAAGACCAGTTTTTGACATATCATTCATAATATTAATTCTTAAGCTTGAGGACAATTGAATAGTAAACAAAACATGTGCATCCCCACATTTATTCTACATTGAGAATTGTCATCATTTTCACTTTAGTTAAGAATCCTGAAATTAATATATGTGTTTAATTGGACATGTTGAAAAATAATTTCAGCTCTGAACATGGTATTACTATCACTTTTCAAATGTAATTACTTAGTCAATGGGTGTTACTCTTCCGTGAAGCTTTTAGTTCTAAGTACAAGCCATTCTTTTATTATTATTTATCATATTATATGTGATTTTTGTTTCTTGCTACTTCTGTAGCAGTCTACCTTCTTCATATCAAGTTATTTAAGAAAAAACTATTTATTCTCTTCATTTTATTAATGTTTGTGTGCTTCATTTTGACTGGCTCTCCTGTACACTGCCTTTCATTTTTTGTAGGCCCAGTGAGGGGATATGCTAAAGAGGTAACTAGTCTTCCAAAAGGACTGAAGAGAAGGACTGATTTTTGTTTCCAGTTATAATGTTCTCAATGGTAAAATCATTTTTATTTAATGTAGTAAGTCTATATGTTAGAACAAATACCCTGTGAAGTCGACCTCTGATCCACACCCTAAGCCAAGGGTTTATAATTTCCAATGTCAAGAATTTCAGGTTTTAAAACTATTCAGTTACAAGCAACAACAACAAAAGATTCTCTACAAGTTTATCTTTTATATTGTAACACTTAAAAAATGAGTGGCTGGAGCTCAGCATGAAAAACCTTTAGCCTGCTAGATAAAGCCAAGAGAGGGAAAAAAATAAACAGAAGTGAGAAAGATTTAAAATATTCGATTTTATCACTTCTCTAGAGGAGGGCTGCACAGACGTTGGATTAGGTCAACAAGAAGTGCTCTGATACTTTCTGATCAGTTACACATGATAGGGGCACTGCCAAAAATTTTAAGTTCTATGTGGATGAGGCATTTGTTATGTTATTACATGTAGTGTCTCTTTCTTGAAAATTCTCTTTTCTCCTCTGTCCTTCTCTCTCAATATATTTTAAACTACAAAATAAAATTATTCTGAACAAGTACATAAGTCTGTAAGTATAATTTACTGATTCAAAAACACAGACTGAATCATAAAATTGGAAACGGGGATGGTCCTGTTATTCCCCTTCATTGCACTCCTCACCAGCTGGCATATTACATATAGACTTGACTCATTTAATTGTTAACTGTCTATCTCACCACACTAAAATGAACATTTGATGAGTTCAGGATAATTTTACATGGGTTATATATGTCAGTTCTATAATATGCCGCATGCTAAGTGATTTCAGTCATCCAGCTTTTTGTGACCCCACGGACTGTAGCCCGCCAGGCTACTCTGTCCTTGGGATTCTCTAGAATACTGGAGTTGGTTGTCATGTCCTCCTTCAGGGGATCTTCCCAACCCACAGATCGAATCCCAGTCTCTGCATTTCCTGCACTTTCAGGAAGGTTCTTTAACACTAGCGTCACCTGGGAAGCCCAGTTACATAGTAGGTGCTCAATAAGTAACCAATAAATATTTGCTCAAGGACTAAACAAAGAGATAAATTAACTAGATAAAAGAAATAATGTTACTACAATTATTCATCCTGTCAAAAAATCAGGTTGATATACATATAAAGAGTCAGTATTTTTTTTAGAAATATTTGATTTGTAAACTATCATTCACATATAACAGTAAATAGGTAAAGTCAGTACTGTGTATATTTTTTTGATGGATTTTGTCTTTATCTATTGTTAAATTCTTGGGATTTTTAAACTGTCAACAAATTAAAAAAAAGATTTTAAAGGATCTGAAACCAAAATTTAAGTATTTACCTCTATTTCAATATTAGAAAAAATGTCCTCTAATTGAACAGTAAAATTTGTACTATAAAAAATATAAACTCAGCACATACAATTTTAAAATTTAAAACAATTATGAGCATTAACTCTGATGCTGGGAGGGATTGGGGGCAGGAGGAAAAGGGGACGACAGAGGATGAGATGGCTGGATGGCATCACTGACTCGATGGACGTGAGTCTGAGTGAACTCCGGGAGTTGGTGATGGACAGGGAGGCCTGACGTGCTGCGATTCATGGGGTCACAAAGAGTCGGACACCACTGAGCGACTGATCTGATCTGATCTGAAGTGGAAATATTTTCTTCTATAATGAACAGAAGATATGTATTTTTGGAAAAAGATCAGATATGAAATTACGTGATTTATAAGCACTAAGTTGCTCTCTGCATGATGAATCTTACTTTAAGCCCTGCTGCTGCTGCAAAGGCGCTTCAGTCATGTCCAACTGTGTGTGACCCCATAGACGGCAGCCCACCAGGCTCCCACATCCCTGGGATTCTCCAAGCAAGAATACTGAAGTGGGTTGCCATTTCCTTCTCCAATGCATGAAAGAGAAAAGTGAAAATGAAGTCGCTCAGCTACGTCCTACTCCTAGCGACCCCATAGACTGCAGCCTACCAGGCTCCTCCGTCCATGGGATTTTCCAGGCAAGAGTACTGGAATGGGTTGCCATTGCCTTCTCCAACTTTAAGCCCTAGAAGTTCTAAGAATCAGAGGAACAGGAGTTTTAGAACACTCTTAACTATACTAAATCCCATGTTACTCACTTCACAATGCATGTTTGATTTAGTGGAAGAAGGGAAATGAATTAAGGGTGCCTGAAGAAGATCTGATATGAGAGGAGCCTGTTATGTTATTCAAGGACAAAAACAGAATCACAAACTTAATTTTCCATCATATTGGCAGGAGAAGACATCAATAAAGTCCTTTAGTTTAAGTATATTTTTTGTATGAGAAAAACCCATTGTTTGGTTTTAGGAGATACATACATACATACATACATACATACATACATATATGTAGTCTATACCATGCTGCCATGGTAAGTTGCTTCAGTCATGTCTCTCTCTGTGTGACCCCACGAGGTCAGGGGTCTGCTGACCTAGTCCAAAAGGCTCCTCTGTCCATGAAATTTTCCAGGCAAGAATACTGGAGTGGATTGCCATGCTCTCCTTCTGGGGATCTTCCTGATCCAGGGATGGAACCCATGTCTTTTATGTCTCTTGCATTGGCAGGTGGGTTCTTTACCGCTAGCACCACCTAGGAAGCCCATATAGTTCTATAATGTAGGTGAAAATACCCTATATAAACACATTCGGAACCAAATTTTAATATTTGCTATTTTGGTATTTTTTTCTAATCCTTGCTTAATATCATTCTTCTAGGACTAATTGTATCTGATATCTTCAAAACTGGTAGTGGGACTCTGCAAGATGATTATTCAGTATCACTTGGGTATAGTTTGTTAATCCATGTGTGGCAGTCTAAATATTTCAACAAATGTTTCCAGTTTTCTTCCTGCACTTGTACCTCACCCTGCTTCCAGATAGCTGGTAAAACTATGGCCCATGTTCTCTTGTGTTTGGGTAAAGAGATGAGATTAGTCTGTAACGATAAGAAACAGGCCATTGCAGGTCAAGGAGTTTAACTGTCAAAAGTGCATCCTCCTGAGGCCTTTTTTTTTTTTTTTTTTTTTTTTCCCCCTATGATGAACAGAAACTATTGTGATATTGGCTGTCTATTAACATGGGTTTCTGTGTGATTACTCTGGTCACAAACTTTAAAACTCTAGGCACCGAAATGTGTTGGATATGTAATATGAGTTGGAAAGAAAACTTATTTTAACCCATTAAGGACTGGATGGTTGTTACACAACACAACTCATATTTTTCTAAGTATAAAATTTTTCTGAATCAATACTAGGGTGCTCCTATGGTCATTTCCTGGCATGTGTAGAGCAGCTAGCAATTTGAATCACCTGATGCACACTCCCCAGCTGAGTTCACACAGGGGTTTGATATTGTAGCAAATGTCCTTTACACAGTCTATTTAGTGCCATGTGTTTTTGTGCTGGCAATTCTCCACACACCAGTCTCTAAGCTTCCATATTTAGAGTTTCCTAATTCTCCATTTCCCTTGCATCTCATCCCAGATAAAGCCCAGACAAACTCAGTGAGACCACAACCAGATGCACTAAGATTGTCCTATTTCTTCACTCTCAAAATCCAGATATTGAGGCACTGAGACATGCTTATACATATGCCTGGAGGTTGGGGTGGGACATAAAAAGTAGAGCTCTAACTTTGGTAAAAATATATTCCTATGGCAACTAACAAATCAAGTCCAGTTAAACAACTTGGTTAAGTTTTAGAATTAATATTTATTGTTGACTAAGTAGGCATGTTTTAGGTTGTCCTAACCTATCATTTTTAATATTGTTTCTATGGGAAAATGTATTTCAAGTTCCAGACAATTGATTCACAAATTAACTTCTGGAACATGACCAGCTTTTATAATGTGGCTCCCGCATGGCAAATTGAGTAAGGCATAGAAACAAAGAGATAATACCCAGGTTTCCTATCTTCTGTATCCAAAGATGGTAGCTTAATAATGATAAGACTATCTGTCTGAGAAGCCTATAAAAATATGTATTTGCTGAGCATTCACTATTGAGATTAAAATTTCTGTCAATTTCTGCTACATAATTCACAGTCATGTGGGAAGAATTTAGCCCTAGAAGTGAAGGAAAAGTGATAGAACACATGATGTCATGACTCTGTCCACAGTACATCAGTGTATTTCTAATCCAAAGGTCTATGCCCTGACAATTATCTCCATTAGATTGATTCTGAAGCAGATAGAAAATCACAGCTGGACAGAACTTTCTACCTCTTTAGTGTACTTCTCACAATGACATTTTACAGTTCATGGTATAGTGAATATACATTATTTTGCATCAATCTGTCTGAGTATGTTACAGTATGAACATGATAATCCTAAATTATAGGATGAGAAATAGCAAAGGTGAAATCAGGATTTCTATTAAAAGACCAAGTGTACATTTGATATGCTCTATATGTTTAGGCAAAAGAGTTTAATATTTGGCTATTCATCTTCCTTGATATGAAATTCCTGCCACTGTGCAGAAATCCCATGAATTGAAAGGAATTAGGGGCCATAGGTCTTATAAAATATATTTAGTTTTAAACCAGGCAATACTGGCATATTTACAGAATGGAAGCAACCCTGAAAAATAATTGCATCTATTACAGGTTGCAAAGAGAAGCCAGGACTCCACTGTTCACTGAACATGCTAATTGAATCCGACCTTGCAAAAAGATGAAGCAAAGAATGTTTTCTCTAATTGCAAAGGTCTCTGGCTGGGTACATTTTCCTATTTATCACTTCACACTTGGATAATTCATGGTGTTTCATACAGATTCTCTTTCTTAGGAAAGGATTCTTAATTTGCAAAATAAGCCCATTGTTTTTTTATTGATGCCTCGTAGAGCATTTTGGCATGAACCCTTGGGGAAGAAAGTTCCAATTTATTTCAAGGGGGCTTTTAAACTTCCAGGTTATGGATAACCTCCTCAAATAAGTTTCAGAGCCAGTAATAACTACTCAAGTACTTTTCCAGATTAAATACCAGTTGGAAGAAGTACATCCTTTTCATGCTGACAGCCACTTTCTATGAGTTGTCTTGCTAATAGCAGTTTGGACAGATAAATGTCTACTATAAAGAGTTAGAGGTGGAGGATGGGCAAGCCACACTAGAAGCTATACATGCTATAAGCAATGTAACTACTAAGTTATGAATGCAGCCAAATTGTACTATATTCTTATTAGACCAATACAAATATCTAATTGCCATTTTGGAGTATTGTTTTATCTAGAAAAAATATGGGAGTTCTGAATCACTGGGAGGGGTAAAGCTTAGAAAAAAATACCAGTAAGCCCACAGCAGGAGTCTTATGACCAAACCACTGAAGAAGCCCATGTTGATAAAGATAAAGAAGATTCTACATTAAGAGAGTGACCACAGTTATTGGAACTCATGAGATAGACATGCTTGATTAATTCTATGACTGGCTCCCTGGGACAAGCAAGTAAGGTTGTACACTAGTGCTTTTGGAGATTAAGAGTATGAATATTACTATGGCAATTTTATTTTTCATTATCTGATGACTAAAAGACATGCTGTCAGCTAACTTTCTTTTTTCTCAAAAAAAAAAAGTTTTAAGTGGAAAGGTGGACTTCCCACCTAAAAGCCCAAAATCAGAATATGAGTGAAGGGGTATGGCTCTAAAGCAACATGAATCTCTTAGATATATGAATGAGAATATGAACCAAAAGAATCTAATATATCTACAAAGAAGATAACTGGATATCGTGTTTTTATCCTATTTCTAATAGTAAACATCATTAGGTCTTTATTAGGAATGTATAAAAATGAATACATTTAAAATTGAGATCAAAAAGATAATGAGTGTTTCTGTTTTGCATATTTCAGCCCTGGAAGATAATTTCATACCATGGCATCTAGAACATAAAATAATATCAGACTTACATAGATTAAAAAGTCTGGAAATAGTTTACATGTATATAGTCAGGAAGCACACCTGTGTACACAAGCATGTAAGTGAAGTTAGCTATATATCATGTAATTCAAATTTATATAACTGATATAAGAAAATATAAAATTTCTCTAGAGTCATATGAAGTCAGTTATAAGCTAAAACTTTTTTCCAGTTAATCAGCTTGCTATCGACCTTCAGAAAGTTGTATTTAATTGAACAGAAAAGTGCTATGTTCAGGGTTTCAATTTAGCATACATTAAAAAAAAAAAACAGCCAGATAACAAGCTTCATAATGGCACATTATTTTGCTATTTAGGACCTAAAATATAAATCATAAAGATAGGAAAATGATGTTTTGGAATTACTCTGTAAATTCTGTGGGAAACCAATAGCTTCCTTTAGATCTGTTTCTCAGTTCAGTTCAGTCACTCAGTCACGTCCGACTCTTTCTGACCCCATGAACCGCAGCACGCCAGGCCTCCCTGTCCATCACCAACTCCCAGAGTTCACCCAAACCCATGTCCATCGAGTTGGTGATGCCATCCAACCATCTCACCCTCTGTCGTCCCCTTCTCCTCCTGCCCTCGATCTTTCCCAGCATCAGGGTCTTTTTAAATGAGTCAGCTCTTCACATCAGGTGGCCAAAGATTTGCATCTCAGTTAAGTACAAACATGTATCTATACACAGAAACATTCTGATATATACATACATGTATGCTTGTGCTTATAATTCTAAATGACATATAAAGATGATGTTCCATGTTCTATCATAATATGGTAGAGTATTCTTTATCCAAAAAAAAAAAAAAAAAAGAGTCTGCTTCAGTTTGGATACCTCTCTTCTGTCATCATGGTTATACACATCACTTTTTGAGCCTTTGTTTTTTCTAACTCATAATACTTATCTGTTTCCCTATAGTTTACATAGGTTTCCTTTGTGTCATTTCTGCAATTACTCAAAGATCAATAAAATACAGTAATCTATATGGGATTATGGAGAAGGAAATGGCAACCCACTCCAATATTCTTGCCTGGAGAATCCCAGGGACAGAGCAGCCTGGTGGGCTGCCACCTCTGGGGTCGAACAGAGTCGGACACGACTGAAGCGATGCAGCAGCATATGGGATTAACATGCAACAAATTAGAAAAAAATTGGGTTTTAAATGGAATTTATATTTCTATTCCAATATACACATCAAGGTAAGAGTACCACTTTTGAATGTAGAAACTTTAATAAAATGCCTTAACTCATAGATATTTATTGTATACCTACTATAAGCCAAGAACTGTTCTACACGATTAGGATATATTGGTGGAAAAAACAAACAGAATCTCTGCTTTTACAGAGTTTATGATTCTAGCAGTGGGACCTACACAATACAAATGTACACAATAAGTATAATATTTAGTATATTAGAAGCTTATAAATATTATGAGAAAAACTTACCCAAGTAATTGGAATAGGGAATATAAGTGGTAGAAGGAAGATATGATTTTAAATAGAGAAATTAGGGTCTGTCTTAATAAGAAAGTAGCATCTAAGCTCAAACATGAAGGAAGTGATGGTGTGAGCTCTATGTCCATTTAGGGGAACCACCATTTTTGTTAGTTTCTCAGTCATGTCTGACTCTTCGTGATCCCATGGACTGTAGCCCGCCAGGTTCCTCTGTCCATGAGATTCTCCAGACAAGAATAGTGGAGTGGGTTGGCACTCCTTTCTCCAGGAGATCTTCCCAACCTAGGGATAGAACCTGGGTCTCTTGCATTGCAGGCAGGTTCTTTACCATCTGAGCCACCAGGGAAACCCAAGAGTTGGTGAAAGTATTAGTTGCCTCGTTGTGTCTGGGCTCTTGTGTCCAACTCTTTGTGACCCCATGGACTATAGTCCGCTAGGCTCCTCTGTCCATGGAATTTTCCAGGTAAGAATACTGGAGTGAGTTGCCATTTTTTCCTCCATGAGACCTTCCCCACACAGGGATTGAAAGTGAGTCTCCTGCATTGCAGGTGAACTCTTTACTAAGCCACCAAGAGTTTGAGGGGGGAAACAGTGCAAAGTTCTACAGTTTTAGCATGCTAGATGTGCTCCACTAATGGAAAGGAGGTCAGTACACCTGTAAGACTTGGGCTAAAATAAAAGTTGGAGATGAATTCAGCAAAGTAATAGAGGCCTAAATTATATAAAATCCTATAGGCCTCAGAGGGCTTTGGCTGGTGCTAAACAAGAAATGGAGACACATATTGGACTTTGAACAGGAAAGTAACATGAACAGATAAGTAACACTTGCATAAAGTGTAACTCTTGTTATTATACTGAATAGAATAAAATCAAGAAAATCTCTTAAAAGCCTACAGCAATAATCCAGTTGTAAGATGATTATCATTTGAACCCTGTTGATTACAATGAAAATGGTAAAAATTCATCAGAATATGAATGTATTTTGAGAAATTTTCTGATGGATGAATTGCAAGATGAGAAACAATGACAGGAGTTAGATAAGACACCAAGGTTTCAAAAATGAGCAAACAAAGAATGGAAATGCCATCAAGTGAAACAGAAGATTACACACACAACAGTTTTCATGTGAATACTGAGAATACAGGTTGGACATGTTAAGTTTTAAACATTTATTAGATATAAAGCTAGATATGATGATAAGTGCTCAGTTGGATATTCAACAGAGGAGTTCAGGAAAGAGGTATAAGAGGGAGATAGAACTTTCGGAGTCACTATCTACAGAAAATATTCAAAGCCTGAAGTGGATGATCTAGGAGTATGAACCATTTTAGACAACTGAAATGTACAAAGACTGACAATTCTGGGGTGCTTTAACATTAAGACATGGTAGAAAGCAAGAGGCACCAGTAAAAGAGTGACAAGTAAAGTAGAATATACACAAAAACGTCAAGTAAAGAAAAAAAGAAGTTAAGTTGTGATTAACTATGCCAAACGTTTGTTGTTTAGCTGAAAATTGATCAAAGTTGTGAAAGTGTGGATCATTCATGACCTTGACAAGAGGGTCTTTAATGAAGTGATAGAGATGAAATCATTTAGTATGCAAAAGGTAAAAAAAAAGGTGAAAAACTAAGATGAGATTATTAGTTTTGCATAAAATGTGCAAAGAAACATGGGAAAGCAACTAACAGGTAAGTTGGGTTGAGAGAAGTTTTTACCATTGACTCCTGACAAACAAAGGGGTGAATGGGAACTGACCAACATGCAGTCAAAAATCCATGTATGTTAGTGATCCCTATGCATTCAATATTCTACATTCCTGGCTCAAATAACTATGTAGCATTATAATATGTATTTGCATCATTATAGAGGACTAGAATGCAAAAGTAGGAAGTCAAGAGATACCTGGAATAACAGGCACATTTGGCCTTGGAGTACAAAATGAAGCAGGGCAAAGGCTAACAGATTTTGGAAAAAGAATACATGGGTCAGAGCTAACACCCTCTTCTAACAACACAAGAGAAGACTCTACACATGAACATCACTAGATAGTCAATACTGAAATCAGACTGATTATATTCTGTGCAGCCAAAGATGGAGAAGCTTTATACAGTAAGCAAAAGCAAGACCAGGAACCGACGATGGCTCAGATCATGAACTCCTTATTGTCAAATTCAGACTTCAATTGAGGAAAGTAGGAAAAACCACTAGACCATTCAGGTATGAGCTACCTGAATGGTAGGATACAGAGGAAGTAACAAATAGATTTCAAGGGATTAGATCTGATAGACAGAATGCCTGAAGAATTATGGATGAAGGTTCATGACATTGTACAGGAGGCAGTGATCAAGACCATCCCCAAGAAAAATAAATGCAAAAAGGCAACATGGTGGTCTGAGGAGGCCTTACAAATACCTGAGAAAAGAAAAGATGCAAAAGGCAAAGTTGAGTATTCTTTGAATGCAGAGTTTCAAAGAATAGCAAGGAGAGATAAGAAAGCCTTCCTCAGTGCAAAGAAATAGAGGAAAACAATAGAATGGGGAAGACTAGAGATCTCTTCAAGAAAATTAGAGATACCAAGGGAACATTTTATGCAAAGAAGGGCACAATAAAGGACAGCAATGGTATGGACCTAACATAAGCAGAAGATATTAAGAGGTGGCAAGAATACACAGAAGTATATAAAAAAGATCTTCATGACCCAGATCACCACAATGGTATGATCACTCACCTAGAGCCAGACATCCTGGAGTATGAAGTAAAGTGAGCCTTAAGAACATCAAGATGAACAAAGCTAGTGGAGGTAATGGAATTCCAGTTGAGCTGTTTCAAATCCTAAAAGATGTTGCTGTGAAACTCATGAACTGATGCCAGCAAATTTGGAAAACTTAGCAGTGGCCACAAGACTGGAAAAAGTCAGTTTTCATTCTAATCCCAAACAAAGGCAATGCCTAAGAATGCTCAAACTACTGCACAATTGCACTCATCTCACATGCTAGTAAAGTAATGCCCACAGTTCTCCAAGCCAGGCTTCAACAATACATGAACCATGAACTTCCAAATGTTCAAGCTGGATTTAGAAAAGGCCAAGGAACCAGAGGTCAAATTGCCAACATCTGTTGGACCATCAAAACAGCAAGGGAGTTCCAGAAAAAACATCTACTTTTGCTTTATTAACTACACTAAACCCTTTGACCATGTGGATCACAACTGGAAAATTCTTCAAGAGATGGGAATATCAGACCACGTGACCTTCCTCCCAGTAAATCTGTATGGAGGTCAAGAAGCAACAGTTAGAACTGGACATGGAACAACAGACTGGTTCCAAATTAGGAAAGGAGTACGTCAAGGCTGTATATTGTCACCCTGCTTATTTAACTTATATGCAGAGTACATCATGAGAAATGCCAGACTGGATGAAGCACAAGCTGGAATCAAGATTGCTGGGAGAAATATCAATAACCTCAGGTATGCAGATAACACCACCCTTATGGCAGAAAGTGAAGAAGGACTAAGTGCCTCTTGATATAAGTGAAAGAGGAGAGTGAAAAAGTAGGCTTAAAGCTCAACATTCAGAAAACGAAGATCATGGCATCTGGTCCCATCACTTCATGGCAAATAGATGGGGATACTATGGAAAAGTGTCAGACTTTATTTTTTGGGGCTCCAAAATCACTGCCAGAGAAGGCAATGGCACCCCACTCCAGTACTCTTGCTTGGAAAATCCCATGGACAGAGGAGCCTGTTAGGCTGCAATCCATGGGGTCGCTAAGAGTCGGACACGACTGAGCGACTTCACTTTCACTTTTCACTTTCATGCATTGGAGAAGGAAATGGCAGCCCACTCCAATGTTCTTGCCTGGAGAATCCCAGGGACGGGGGAGCCTGGTGGGCTGCCGTCTATGGGGTCACACAGAGTCAGAAACGACTGAAGTGACTTAGCAAAATCACTGCAGATGGTGACTGCAGCCATGAAATTAAAAGACGCTTCCTCCTTGAAAAAAAAAGTTATGACTAATCTAGACAGCATATTAAAAAGGAGAGATATTACTTTGCCAATAAAAGTCCATCTAGTCAAAGCTTTGGTTTTTCCATTAGTCATGTATGGTTGTGAGAGTTGGACTATAAAGAAAGGGCCAAAGAATTGATACTTTTGAACTTCATGTTTGAGAAGACTCTTCAGAGTCCCTTGGACTGCAAGGAGATCCAACCAGTCAATCCTAAATGAAATCAGCCCTGAATATTCATTGGAAGGACTAATGGTGAAGCTGAAACTCCAGTACTTTGGCCATCTGATGCAAAGAACTGACTTATTTGAAAAGATCCTGATGCTGGCAAAGATTGAACTCAGGAGAAGGAGACAGCAGAGGATTAGATGGTTATGACATCACTGAGTCAATGGACATGAATTTGTGTAAGCTCCAGGAATTGGTGAAAGACAGGGAAGCCTAGCGTACTGCAGTCCATTGGGTCGCAAAGAGTTGGACATAACCGAGCAACTGAACTAACTGAATGAGTATGTATTTATTGAAAACCATCTTCATATAAGTGGACCCACAGAGTTTAAACCCAAGTTGTTCATGGGTCAGCTGTACTTGTTTTCTTTGTTTCATTTTGTTTTAAATTTAGGGGAAAAAACTGCATATTTGTACATTGTTCAGACTATTTTTGGCTGGGAAAAACTAATGAGATACAAGAGACTCTCTGGAGAAATATTTTGCTGGTAGTCAAAGGAGAAAATTATACAGTAAAATGGAAAGATATGGCCCAGTTTCCCATAAAAAAAGGTGTTGGAGATGTAGACTCTCTTCTTCTTATCCCAAGAAAAGTAGTCTCCAAAGAACTTTTGTTTGAAAAGCTCTTTTCCAACTTATTTCATCTATTAGGCATCTTGTTCATCATCCTTAAACCTCAGACTCTATCAACAAAGGTTATTAATGTGAATCTTGGGGGAATATTAAGCTATGTTCCAGAAAGGCCAAACTAATGCAGCAAGGAAGGAGGAGGATTACAGAGTCTGGCTCGTCAGTGAGCCTTGCTAATCAACTCCCATAAATTACTCCCACACACAAACAGGCACAAACACACATGTGCACTGGCACTGGGATAAAAGAGAAAGATATTTCTCAGAAAAGAGAAGACAATTATGAATAAGTTTCTGGAAAAGTAACCTTAAATCTATACTTCAAGAAATAAGAATCTGAATAGACTGAAGTCTTAAGTCTTAGAGATGTTTTTCTTGGCAAAGGAAACTATCTTGCATTCTCAAGTCTAGGCAGGTGGTGGTGGTGGTTTAGTTACTAAGTCATGTCTGACTCTTTGCAACCCCATGGACTGTAGCCTGCCAGGTTCCTCCGTCCATGGGATTTTCCAGGCAAGAATATTGGAGTGGGTGCCATTTCATTCTCTGGGATATCTTCCTGACTCAGGTGTTAAACCTGTATCCCCTGCTTGGCAGGCAGATTCTTTACCACTGAGCCACCTGGGAAGACCCCTGTAGGCAGTCTGTAGTAGTTAATACAGAAGTGGATGGGATGGATACAGAGTTTGGCAAAAGTCATCCAAGCAGATCTCAAAGTGGTACAAGAAGTATGTTCTATGAAAACTAAGTATTAAGGATTCCAAAATTGTAACAATAAATTTTCCTCAAAGAAATCATGTCCCAGTGATTTAACAGTCATGTTCTACCAATTCTTCAATTTGGTCAGAAAATTGGAAGAATGGAAAACCACTAACTCATGCTATGGTTCTAAAATAAGCTTGATTCTAAAACTGGTAAAGAATAAAAATAATACAAAAGAATCTATAGGCCCAGTTTAGTTATGAACATAGACTTGAAAAATCTATCTAAGGAAGACACCAACATGGCAATGAAAAATTAGTGCGGTTTCCTGCAGGGCGCTAGTTCTAGTGCCGGCAGAACAGAGATCTGTTAACACACGGGGCTGAGTTCCCGCTCTGTTAAGGCTGATCAATCGATGTCTGATATACTGCCCGGTGAGTCTCAGACTGGCTGTCTAGTCCTGCCTCCCTCTGTTGATACAAGAGGCTTGCTTGTTAAACCAGCATGGATGCTACTGTGGCAGTTTTTCCACCACAGGAGAGGCTAGTAACCAGAGATAACCAACACCTTGCTTCTTGAAACACTGGTCTTTCAGCAGTTTGGTTCAAAGCAGTAACAGGGCATGGTTATATGGAATCATGGAGTACGAAATGGCAACCCACTCCAGCATTCTTGCCTGGAGAAGCCCAGGGACCGAGGAGCCTGGTGGGCTACAGTCTATAGCATTGCAAAGAGTTGGACACGACTGAACAACTAAGCACATATGGAATCAATCCCTGTTGGAAATCCTTTCCTGTGTACTATTTCTTAAAGAACATGTACTCAATGCCTTCTCTTTAGTTTAACCATTACAATACTATCCAGACAGCACTTCAAGCACCTGAACTAACTATGTAGCAATGTGGGGAAATGTGCTTCTTTTCAAAAAGGTGGAGAATTCCAGGAGTTCAACTGCCAAACACAGAATCTGACTCACTGTAGAGGGTCAAGAAATGCCTATTAGCAGTCTTTACAATCTCTCTTTGGAAACAGCAATCTGCCCTGAAGTTTTGCCTTGAGAACCAGGCTGTCTCTGATCTGGAGGTGGAGACTCTTGACTGGATTTTAAGGAGGCTGCAAACGGTGAGGGAGAGTAAAATCCTTATATCTCAAAAGCCCAAGGATTTAGTCCATCAAATCCTTTTTCAGGATGCCTGGATGTTTTCTGAGGGTATCTGGACCTGAAATGGGCATTTCATGTGGAGAATATATACAGTGCTATCACTTTTAAATATTCTGTTACACCATAACTATTATAGGTAAGAAAGTCTAATGTTACACATGTTTTCAATATAAAACCTTTGTGAACTGAAGTTCTAAATGAAATTGCTGGGTATATATGTGTGTATACACATAAAATAGTCTTAATCCCAATAAAAGTTTTGAAAATTTAAAAGAAAAACCTCATATGATCTCACCTGATTCAATAATATTCAAATGGATTCATTCTAGATGTATAAAGATAATAATCAGCATATCTATTAAAATAACTCATATTAGCAGAAAATGGAGATGTTCACATTTTAGCAATAGGTGCAGAAAAGAATTTGATCTACATAGAAGTGTTTTAGAGGAATTTGTTTTCTATTAGATATGCAAGAAGTGCAAGACTTATCAGTGCTACTGTACAATATGGTGCTAGTGATCAAACGAAAGATGAACAGGTAAATATGTAGAAAGGAAAGGTAAGAAATAATTTATTCTTGCATATGATATGGACTTACATAAAATGCAACAGAATCAACTAAGAGAATTAATATAGTCTAGTATATTTGATGAGTAAATATCAACTTTGGAAAAAAAAAGTATTACCCTTTAGTGCTAATATGTAATGAGGGGGTCAGGGAAGAAAAGAGAAAAACAAACCAGTATTTTATCTCAAGATCACCTTAACAAATAATGCAGAGTACCATTAATTATTCTTAGTTTTGTTTCTAAAATACTCATACAGGTATATAAACATGACTGCATAAATACAGATTCACACATCTACTAATAGAAACTTGGCATGGGATAAATATGCCCACAAAAATCTATTAATAAGGAAATGAACAGTTTTAAATTTCATGTCTTGTCTCATTGATTTTGCCAGTCCATAGCATACCACACAATATTTCCATGCCTGCATTACCTCTAACAAAGCTTTCTGTGAGGGCAAGTTCACTCTGTCCATAATGTAGCCTAGAAGTGACCAAGAATCTAACACTGCCTCAGTGGGAAATAACCACTAGAGTTGTGCTTCACAACAGATCTCATATTTCTGCCATGGTCTTAAGGTCCAGTTATACATCTTGGTTCAGTTCAGTTCAGTTCAGTCCCTCAGTCGTGTCCAACTCTTTGAGATCCCACAAATCACAGCACGCCAGGCCTCCCTGTCCATCACCAACTCCCAGAGTTCACTCAGACTCACATCCATTGAGTCAGTGATGCCATCCAGCCATCTCATCCTCTGTCATCCCCTTCTCCTCCTGCCCCCAATCCCTCCCAGCATCAGAGTCTTTTCCAATGAGTCAACTCTTCCCATGAGGTGGCCAAAGTACCAGAGTTTCAGCATTAGTATCATTCCTTCCAAAGAAATCCCAGGGCTGATCTCCTTCAGAATGGACTGGTTGGATCTCCTTGCAGTCCAAGGGACTCTCAAGAGTCCTCTCCAACACCACAGTTCAAAACCATCAATTTTTCGGCGCTCAGCCTTCTTCACAGTCCAACTCTCACATCCATACATGACCACAGGAAAAACCATAGCCTTGACTAGACGAAGCTTTGTTGGCAAAGTAATGTCTCTGCTTTTGAATATGCTATCTAGGTTGGTCATAACTTTCCTTCCAAAGAGTAAGCGTCTTTTAATTTCATGGCTGCAGTCACCATCTGTAGTGATTTTGGAGCCCTGAAAAATAAAGTCTGACACTGTTTCCACTGTTTCCCCATCTATCTGCCGTGAAGTGGTGGGACCGGATGCCATGATCTTCGTTTTCTGAATGTTGAGCTTTAAGCCAACTTTTTCACTCTCCACTTTCACTTTCATCAAGAGGCTTTTCAGTTGCTCTTCACTTTCTGCCATAAGGGTGGTGTCATCTGCATATCTGAGGTTATTGATATTTCTCTGGGCAATCTTGATTCCACCTTGTGCTTCTTCCAGTCCAGCGTTTCTCATGAGATACTCTGCATATAAGTTAAATAAGCAGAGTGACAATATACAGCCTTGACGTACTCCTTTTCTTATTTGGAATCAGTCTGTTGTTCCATGTCCAGTTCTATCTGTTGTTCCTGACCTGCATACAGATTTCTCAAGAGGTAGGTGGTCTGGTATTCCCATCTCTTTCAGAATTTTCCACAGTTTATTGTGATCCACACAGTCAAAGGATTTGTCATAGTCAATAAAGCAGAAATAGATGTTTTTCTGGAACTCTCTTGGTTTTTCCATGATCCAGCGGATGTTGGCAATTTGATCTCTGGTTCCTCTGCCTTTTCTAAAACCAGCTTGAACATCAGGAAGTTCATGGTTCACATATTGCTGAAGCCTGGCTTGGAGAATTTTGAACATTACTTTACTAGCATGTGAGATGAGTGCAATTGTGCAGTAGTTTGAGCATTCTTTAGCATTGCCTTTCTTTGGGATTGGAATGAAAACTGACCTTTTCCAATCCTGTGGCCACTGCTGAGTTTTCCAAATTTGCTGGCATATTGAGTGCTGCACTTTCACAGCATCATCTTTCTGGATTTGAAATAGCTCAGCTGGAATTCCATCCCCTCCACTAGCTTTGTTCGTAGTGATGCTTTCTAAGGCCCACTTCACTTCACATTCCAGGATGTCTGGCTCTAGGTCAGTGATCGCACCATCATGATTATCTGGGTCGTGAAAATCTTTTTTGTACAGTTCTTCTGTGTATTCTTGCCACCTCTTCTACACCTTGGTAGCTTGCTGGAAAATTCTTCTTTCATTGGCACTCTTCCCTTCCTTTCTTATTTAACCATTCTTCTTATTTTTTTTTTTTTTTCCTGGGATAGTATCTCATAGATCAGGGCTTCTCTAGTGGCTCAGAGGGTAAAGCATCTGGCTGCAATGCAGGAGACCCGGGTTTGATCCCTATGTGGGGAAGATCCCCTGGAGAAGGAAATGGCAACTCACTCCAGTATTCTGGCCTGGAAAACCCCATGGATGGAGAAACCTGGTAGTCTACAGTCCGTAGGGTTGCAAAGAGTCAGAAATGACTGAGCGACTTCACTTTCACTTTCATCTCATAGATCATGTACTATCTACAGTTCTTGGCTAAGGATTGTCTGCTTTGGGAGAAACCCAAACCAAGGCAGTGTTCTATTTCATTCTTCAAAGATGAAATTCAGTTGGATTTATACCCAAATGTCAAAATTAAAATTTAATGCAAAAGAAATTCATGGAAAAGAATATCCCTGTAGCCTTGGGGTAAGCAAAAATGGTTAAATAAAATATCAAAACATTGAACTTGACTATGACAAAATTAAAGATTACTACTTACAATGGACAAAATTAAGTTCATGATACAGTGAATGACCAGGGAAAAATAAGTAAATGTCTAAAAGTTGAAAACTGATTGGTATCTAAATGTATTAATAGATGAATTTCTGGAAAAATAAGAAAAAGAATGTTTAGTACAGAAATGGGCAAACAGGGTGACTAGGCAATTTACAGAAAAGCAAAAGTGAAAAAGCTAGTAGAAAAAGATGCTCTTAAATACCACTTATCAGAGAAATATAAATTAAAAACAGCAAGGTGTCATCTATAAACATGATCATAGTTCAAGAATTATAGATGTTGATAATACTCTTTGATAGACTGCAGGAAATGGTGGCCTTCAAATACTACTGACTTGAGAAAACACATTTTGGTAAGGATCTATGAAACTAATTTTGTGTAACCAATGGCCCTTCAAACAAAATTCTGCACATAAGGTGGTTTCTTACAAAACCAAACATACTCTTGCCATACAATCCAGCAATTACAATTCTTGGTATTTACTCAAAGATTTGAAAACTATTTCCACACAAAAACCTGCACACAGATGTTGTTATCAAGCTTCATTCCTAACTGACAAAACTTAGAGAAAACCAAGATGCCCTTTAGTAGGTGAATGGATAAATGAACTGTGACATAGCTACACAACCTAACATTAGTGCTAGAAAACAAATTAACTATAAAGCCAATAAAAGACAAAGGAAACCATGTATACTGCTACGTGAAAGACTCAAATCTGAAAAGATTAATTACTGTATGATTCCAACTACATAACATTCTGGAAAAGGAAAAAATCTTAGAGTAAAAGGATCAGTTGTTGACATGGGATGAGGGTAGAGAGGGATGAATAAGCAAAGTAGCTTTTCTTTTTTGTCTTTATTTATTTATTTTTTTAGGGCAGTGAAATTAATCTGTAAGATACTCTAATGGTAGATACAAGTCATTATCAAGTTTTCCAAACCTGTAGACAATGTCAAGAGTCAGTCAATGCTAATGTAAATTATGGACTTTGGGTGATAATGATGTGTCTATGTAGATGTAGGTTTTTCAACTGTAACAAATGGACTACTCTGGTTGGGGATGTTGATAATGGGGGAAGTTATGCACCTGTGGGACAGGGGATATATAGATAATCTCTGTATGCTCCTCTTAATTTTGCTGTGTACTTGAAACTACTTTAAAAATAGTATTTTTAAAAGTCTGCAAATATGACCTAGAGAATATCTTATTTAGTTAGAAAACATCTTAATTCAAATAGCAATAAACTATAATCGTTGATCTACAAATGGTGATTGCCCAGAATGTTCATCACACTGAAGTTTTGATAGTGTAAAATATAATAACACACATCACCAAGGAAATGATAGGTAAAATGTAAATAACAATATTTTGTAGTGGTTAGAAGCAATAATATCCATTCAGCATCAGAGGTAGAACTTTCAAACACAGTGCTGAACAAGTCTGTATTCAAGAGTATTAGGAAAGGCACGATAAGAAAAAACTTAGATTATGTTGAAAGTGAAAAAGTGAAAGTCACTCAGTCATGTCCAACTCTTTGCAACCCCACAGACCATACAGTCCCTGGAGTTCTCCAGGCCAGAATACTGGAGTGGGTAGCCTTTTGCTTCTCCAGGGGATCTTCCCAACCCAGGGATCAAACCCAGGTCTTCTGCATTGCAGGTGGATTCTTTACCAGCTGAGCCACCAGGGAAGCCCATATTTAGCAAACATATATAAAATCCTAATCCAGGAACCATATTAATATGGTAAACTGTTAATTGACTTGTGAGGAAAAGAATGGGCATGGAGACTAGGAATAAAGGAACAAACTATTAAAAAGTCAATGCCTAGTAAAAAGAAGAGATTTGTGGACATAGGTCAATCATGATAGCGCACCAAGAACTGCAGACTCTAATTAACACAAATTTCTGATTCTAGGGTCAAAACAAAAACAGAAAGGATATTTCCTACCATTTAATCTGTGAAGATTAATTTAGAAAGTGTATTTAAAGAGCTTAACACAACTTAGTATTTAATGAATATTAAATAAGTGTGAACTATCATGGTGTTATAAGTATTGTCATTAATATAGATGGTGTGTGTTTTTTTTTTTTTTTAATCTTTAATGGGCATTTTCATCAAAGCCATTTTTCTCCATAAGTCCTTATAAAATTAAATATTATATAAAACAGTTACTATAAAGCTATGATTTACTTTTAGAAACATAATGTGCAATTTATCTTAATATTATATTGGTTTGCCTAGGACCAAGAAGGAGAGGCTTTGGAAAAAATTCACTTTTATAATGAAACAGGAGTTCATCTTTATTAGTGAGTTTGTTTGTTTGCTTTTTCATATCTTCAGACATTTTGGAATCTGGAAGGAAGGCGATGTGGCTTGATCTTACTGGATTTCACTCTGCAGTTTCTGAGATCAGGGAATAAGATGAGAAATAAACAACTTTGTAAATTCAACCTGTAATCAAAGGTGATTTGCTTCAGGTTGATTTTCAGAAAAGCAAAACCTGCAGTCTTACCCCAGTCAGTCAGAAATAACACAATGAGGCAATTCTGTCTGATGGGATCCAGGCTGGATGAAATCCAAGATAATACAATGCAGCGTTTCCCAGAGCAGAAAGCTTGGTTCATCGTGCCAAACAATGGCAGGATCGGTGGCTCTTGTTCAGAGGCAGCTCTGCCAGTTTTGCTTTCGGGAGGCTCTCTGCTGAGTACAGAAAACACCTGCTGCTCAATAATTAACTCCTCCCAAACATCAGGCAAGGCAGCAGCAACAGTGACCTCTTCTGCCACTCCCAGTCTCATTTCCCCAATGTGTTTTCAAGCCTGTGTTTGCTTTTTCTAGGGCAATTACTGTCTATGTATGCATCATCGCTCCTTGTCCTGCAGGTTCTTCCACAGGCATTTTTGTGTTCAGTGGTTACTCTGGATATACTTCACACCTTTTCTGCATAGAATACCAAGCACTGAACAGGATGCATACTGATATTTTCTAAATGCCTTTAATAAAACCCATCATGAAGAAGGTAGAGTTGAAGGAAGGGAAATAATATTAAATAAGTGAAGAAAAAAGATTCAGCATCTTTGGCCTGGTGATTTTAGGTGGTAAAACACACAGGATTTAATCTTAGAGACAGAATTGGAATCTTGGCTTTACTTCCTTCTTCATAGTTGACCTTACATAATTAACTTAAAATCTCTACATCTCAGTTTACTCAGTTATACAATTGTACCCAATGCTGCTAGAATAAAAGTAAATGATGTTATCTATGTAGACTGATGATCATAACACCTAGAATGGGAGAATCAAATAGGTATTGTATTTATAAACCAGAAGAACAAATATCACTAATTATATACAATATACTCTTTTATTTAAGTAATTGGAGAAGGAAATGGCAACCCACTTCGGTATTCTTGCCTAGAAAATCCTGTGGACAGAGGAGCCTGGTGGGCAGCTGTCCATAGGGTCACACAGAGTTGGACACAATTGAAGTGACTTAGCATCCGTGCTTGCATTGGAGACAGAAATGGCAACCCACTCCAGTATTCTTGCCTGGAGAATCCCAGGGACAGAGGAGCCTGGTGGGCTGCCAACTATGGGGTTGCACAGAGTCAGACACAACTGAAGTGACTTAGCATGTATGCATTAAGTAATAAATAATAGAACAACCACTACTATATCCATTACTATCTCTTGGTTACTGTGATTTTGCCATACTTTCTCAAAAGGCATAGTTAATAACTCTGCCCCCAGTGTATCATCTGGCTTTTTGGCACAGTATCAGTCAAGGAGTAACTTTAGGTGCCCATGAAATTCATTAATATGCCATTAATATGGAATTTGTTCTCAATTGCATGGCCCCCTTTCAGTCTGTTTGCCCTTAGTTTTTAATATTTCTAGGTAAATTAGGAATAAACAGATGTTCCCCGGTCCTCCACTGAGTCAGTCAGTCCTGGTGGCTTAGTCAAAGAGATAGTATACAAATTCTACAAATTATTAATGGATCTACTATGTTAGGTATACCTTGTAGCCCTTCCTAAATAATCTCACACTCATGTGAGTTGAAAGTATTGCAAATTAATAATTAAAGGATAATAAAGATATGCATAAAGAGCTATGGAATCTTAAAGAGAATGGTAGGCTGCTTGAAGAATACAAAGAACTTTACATAACCTATGATATTCAAGATTAGAGGAGAAGGACATTTATACAATATGGCAGAGATGAAGTAAATTATCATCAGAGAGGAAAATATGCAATCATTAGAGCAGCATGGAAAACTAAAACAGACATGAGCATCATAAAGTCATCTGGACTAATTCCTCTCATTCTACATGTCTCATCCCCCATCAAGTAGCCATTAAATTGCATCCACTTCCCTCACTGAATTTATGTATTTCTGTAAGAGATCTGAGTTGCAGTTATAAGTTGACATAGCAATGCATCTTGTGGATATTTATGTAAGCAAATATTGATTTTTATGTTTTTTCTCTCTATTGCCAATAGTTTGACAATTCAGAATTTTTAAACTCTGGACAGTTTAGTAGTCATTTAAAGTGATACTCTAATAGACAACAGCATTATTGCACATGTATAATAATGAGTAGAGGCTTCCCTGGTGGCTTAGACGGTCAAGTGTCTGCCTACAATGCGGGAGACCAGGGTTCAATCCCTGGTTTGGGAAGATCCTCTGGAGAAGGAAATGGCAACCCACTCCAGTACTGTTGCCTGGAAAATCTCATGGACAGAGGAACCTGGTGGGCTACAGTCCCTGGGGTCACAGAGGAGAGTGTGGTTAGGTATTAGGAACTGTGGAAGGAAATGCAAACAGAAATCTTAAAAAGGAGGTTGGGATAAAAAATGAATGGCATAATAGCATATTAAGGAAATAAGGCACATGGAATAGAGGACCATCATAAAGAATGGCTTTGTGTATCAGGTAGATGGATTGATAACATGGAACAATAATTGGAGTATAAAAGAGTGGGAAGCTGCCTGGCACTCTGTGACAACCTACACAGGTGGGATGGGAGAGAGGAAGGAAGTTCAAGAAGGAAGGGATATATATATATATATATATATATACACAATTGTGACTTTTTGCATTAGTGTATGGAAGAAACCAACACAACACTGTGAAACAATTATTCACCAATTAAAAATAAATAAAAATAAAAGATTGCTTAAGAGATAAACAAATAATCTAAGAAATATTTCACCATTGCTGAATTACTTCCATGTCTATAAGGATAAAAAAAAAAATTAGATCCAGAGTAATGTGAGACTTCAAATTTTTCACTACTGGTCAAAGAAATGTCAACTCTATTTACTTAGGGAATAAACGTTGTTATGTATAAGTATCTAAATTTTCTTTCCTCGGGTAAAACTGGATACTTGCTGAAAGATTTAGTCAATAATAACAATAAACACACACATAACAGATTTAACTCAGCTAGTCAAGCCCATAATTAAAGTGCAAAAACCTAGTTACCCTGAAGCTACAGGAGATGGATCCATTCATTATAAATGATGACCATCAGGTAACAAGTACATCATTAATGGATAAACTAAACCTTTTTGGAAAAAAAAGAATTTTAGGTTGTTAAACACATCCGTATATATCTTAATACCTTTATGCTTATAATTCTAAACATCATAAGATTTAAAATCTTATTAATTTGATCAGTGCTATGGTCTGAATGTTTTTGTCTCCTCAGATTCCTTTGTCGAAATCCTAACCCCAGGTGATGGTAGTAGAAGGTAGGGCCTTAGGGAAGTGATTAGCTCCTGAGGTGGAATCCTCATGAATGGGATTATAGCTCTTATAAAGAAGAGCCCACAGAGCTCTCTAGTTCCTTCTATCATGTGTGGATTGAAGAATTCTGCAATCTGGAGAAGGATCCTCGTTCAATCACACTGTCATCCTGCTCTCTGAGTTCCAGATCCCAGAATTGTGAGAAATGAATTTCCAATATTTATAAGCCACCCTTCCATGGTATTTTGTTATAGCAGCCTAAACAGACTAATACAAAGGCTTTAAATAATTATGAACTCATCTGACAGGAATTAAATGTACATTCAGTCATTCAACATTTGTTGGGTAATTATTATTTGTCTTAACATCATTGCTAGCCCCAGAAATACAGCAATGACCAACATAAATAAATGCCCCTACCATTCTGGACCTTATGTTCTGTAAAAGAATTATATGTAGTATACATAAAAGTGAAGTAGCACTTAAGTGCTCTTTAAAAGGATGGCTACATGTTAATAGTTTAGACTTTTAAAAGAAGTACTATGATATACAAATTTTACATTTCCAGTGAATAGATGAAGTCTGCTCCAAAGTGGGAAAGGAGGAATTTTCAAATGTTTCTAGGACTATTGAACTTTTAAGTTGCAGTCAAAGGCTTCTGTAAGCATATATCTCCACACTATTCATAAATCCATAGACTCCTAGTACTTCTTCATCAGTCTTTATACTTAATATATTGGTTTAGCTATTATAACAGAAAGCATACTGCTTCAGTGTGATTTTGAGTACAGATCTAGTCTTTAACAGGCTCCCAAAACTACATTATTATTACATACTTTTCTAATGTCAACTGAAGTAGAGTTGATAATGAAATAGAAGATTTTATCTACCTGCAAATGCACCCTACAGGTAAGTCCAGAGACTGTATAAAAAACATTCCAAATTACAAAGAGTGTCTGGTATTTTGAACATAGGTGATCCTGTCTACTATCATTAATCAGGTATAAAATAAAGTTTAAGTAGGAGAGTGGGGAGTTAATTCAAAGTCGTCTCTTTCATCTTGTATCCATTAGTATTGACTCAGATTAAAATTTTGCATAAACTATACTTTGACCTCCTAATTTTATACATCTTACCAAGTGATTTAAAAGTAATCTTGGGTGTATGTGAGATCCCAAAGTATACTTTTTGTATATCTGCATGTATGTATATTTATACATATATATTTTTCAGATAAAAATACCACTTTCTAAAACAACATGTTTTTATAATACTTCCTGTTCCTCACATGCAGTGGCCTAGTTCAGTTTTGATACTAAATTACAATGGAACATTTTTCATGTTACAAACTCTTAAAAGAAATTCTGTAATTATACTGTGAACAGATTTCTGACACTAAAGTGTTAATTTCCTAAATGAAAGTTAGGCCTGAAAAATTATCCTATTAGATCAATACAAATGGAATGAATTAAGCTCAGTGAAAGGTAGTCAGATTTATATCCAGCTTGAACTCACATTATAAAATAATTAATAAAAACTACATGCATATGTAATCATTGTTCAAGAAACATAATAGTAATATGATGCACACATTTCAGAGTAGAAATTATAGCAAATCTCAAGGGGAAGATAGATATTGCAGGGCTTGCAGCACTAGGGAATTCTCAGAAAGTATGGCACTCAAGACAGTGTGACCTAATGGATTAAAATAATTATTTTCCTCTCCTAAAAAACATAATTATGACAAAGTATGGTAACTGGCAAGTATTGTGTGTGTGGCCAATTTTAAAAACATGTTTATGCTTTTCTTAACAGAATTTTTTACCTCTTTAAAAGGCATGTCTATTTACACATGATTTGTCATTGAGGGTAGACAATATATTAAACTGAAAAACCCAGCTTACTGCTGGTGGGTATGCAAAATGGTACTGTTACTTTGGAAGATAGTTGGGTGGATGGTTTTGAACAAAACTCAACTTACTCTATATGATGCAGCAATCATGCTCCTTGGTATTTACCCAAAGGAACTGAAAACACATCCACACAAAAGCCTGCACAAAGATGCTTAGGGCAGCTTCATTCATAACTGCAAACATTCAGAAACAACCAAGAGTTCACCAGGGAAATTAGTAAATAATTTGTCAATAGAATATTATTCAGTGCTAAAAATAAACGAACTGTTCCCCATGGAAAGAGAAATTTTAAATGCATATTACTAAAGCGAAAGAAGTCAATCTGCAAAGGCTACATGCTATATAATTTCAACTATATGACATTCTGAAAAACTCAAAAATTTGAAGACCATAAAGAGATTAGTTGTTGCCAGAGGACAGGAGAAAGGAGTGATGAATAGGTAGAGCAAAGAGTTTATTTAAGGGAGTGAAACTCTTCTGTATGTTATAATAGTGGATACATGTCATTATGAATTTCTCCACACCCATAGGATGTTAAACACAAGTGTAAATGGTAATGTAAGCTATGGATTTTGGAGGATAATGATACATCAATGTATGTTCACCAGTTGTGCCAGTGATGCTGAGGGATGTTGATAATGGGGAGGCCCTGCATTTGTGTGTGGGGGGTGGGTCACGTGAGAAATCTCAGTAACGTCTACTCAATATTACTGAGAATCTAAAATCTGGTCAACCACTTGTAAAAGAATAAAACTAGAACACTTTCTAACACCATACACAAAAATAAACTCAAAATGGATTAAAGATCTCAACGTAAGACCAGAAACTATAAAACTCCTAGAGAAGAACATAGGCAAAACACTCTCTGACATACATCACAGCAGGATCCTCTATGACCCACCTCCCAGAATATTGGAAATAAAAGCAAAAATAAACAAATGGGACCTAATTAACCTTAAAAGCTTCTGCGCATCAAAGGAAACTATTAGCAAGGTGAAAAGACAGCCTTCAGAATGGGAGAAGATAATAGCAAATGAAGCAACTGACAAACAACTAATCTCAAAAATATACAAGCAACTCCTACAGCTCAACTCCAGAAAAATAAATGACCCAATCAAAAAATGGGCCAAAGAACTAAATAGACGTTTCTCCAAAGAAGACATACAGATGGCTAACAAACACATGAAAAGATGCTCAACATCACTCATTGTCAGAGAAATGCAAATCAAAACCACTATGAGGTACCATTTCACACCAGTCAGAATGGCTGCGATCCAAAAGTCTACAAGTAATAAATGCTGGAGAGGGTGTGGAGAAAAGGGAACCCTCTTACACTGTTGGTGGGAATGCAAACTAGTACAGCCACTATGGAGAACAGTGTGGAGATTCCTTAAAAAACTGGAAATAGAACCGCCTTATGATCCAGCAATCCCACTGCTGGGCATACACACTGAGGAAACCAGAAGGGAAAGAGACACATGTACCCCCAATGTTCATCGCAGCACTGTTTATAATAGCCAGGACATGGAAGCAACCTAGATGTCCATCAGCAGATGAATGGATAAGAAAGCTGTGGTACATATACACAATGGAGTATTACTCAGCCATTAAAAAGAATACATTTGAATCAGTTCTAATGAGGTGGATGAAACTGGAGCCTATTATAGAGTGAAGTAAGCCAGAAAGAAAAACACCAATACAGTATACTAACGCATATATATGGAATTTAGAAAGATGGTAACAATAACCCTGTGTACGAGACAGCAAAACAGACACTTATGTATAGAACAGTCTTATGGACTCTGTGGGAGAGGGAGAGGGTGGGAAGATTTGGGAGAATGGCATTGAAACATGTAAAATATCATGTATGAAACGAGTTGCCAGTCCAGGTTCGATGCACGATACTGGATGCTTGGGGCTGGTGCACTGGGACGACCCAGAGGGATGGTATGGGGAGGGAGGAGGGAGGAGGGTTCAGGATGGGGAACACATGTATACCTGTGGCGGATTCATTTTGATATTTGGCAAAACTAATACAATTATGTAAAGTTTAAAAATAAAATAAAATTAAAAAAAAACTATTCTAAAAAACCCTAATTCTAAAAACAAAGTCTATTTAAAAAAAAAAAAAACAAACTATAGCAGTAAGAAAACAGATCAGAATATAGCCATGAAAAGCACACTTATAGCCCCTACTCTTCATGCTATCTTCTGTACAAAACAAAGAGCAAGTGAAGAAATCTCATATCTATTTTGAACCATCTATAAAGGCAAAATTATAAGAATGTAAGCAATTAGCAAATAAAGAGACATCTACAAAATCAAGGATACACTTCTTTTCACTATGAATGTGAATTATAAGAATTCTAAAGTTTAATAATCAAACTAATTGTTCAACTAGAAAAAAATTGTTTACAGAAATCTGGTTTACACTTATTTACGTGCTAAATTAAGCACATTAACAGAGAAAGATGGTGTTTGTGTACACTCATATCTTTGTTTGCATATGAGTCTCTTCAAATCCTACTAATCATTAAGCAGCTATGAACATGGCTGGTACTGGGGAGGGAGGAAAGTATAGATTCCTATAGAAGATAAAATAACTTTAATGTGCTATGAACTCACTTAATTGGAGATTAAAAGTTGAATTCTAGTCCAGCTGGGCTGTATTCTGGCTATGTGATTTGAACATGACTTGTCCCCATTGTGATCTAGAAAGAAATTTGAGGTTCAGGCCTTAACTATTGCTGCTTTGATCTATGATATTTTAGGTTCAAGGTCAGGGAGACAGTCATTTTCTATAGTTATTCCCTAATTCCAACACTCAGCAGAGATAATGAAGCTCCAAAATGACAGGAAAGCCGAGTACTTTTGCTGATTTCTAGCAGCAAATTGAATCAGTCAGAGTCTACCTGAAAACTGCTTGGCTGAAGCTGATTTCCAGAGGTAACGTGAGACACGGCAACTTGAGACTGCCTAGCGATCATTTGATGACACATTAATAAAGGCACTGAAGCTTTATATTATTGTTACATAGAAGAGGGCTGTAAGGCAAGGCTCCTTGTAGGTTATTTTATATTTATCTCCAGACTGGACAGGTCTAATGATATTTCTTATATACGCATTATTCCTAATCTATTTTAAACTCTGAAGAATTAGTCAAATTTCCAATTACATATGGGCACAGTACTTGTAAGCATTTTTTCCTTCAAGGTCATACAAGCTGGAAGGGTTATATTCATGATTTGATCCTGCTGGATCAAAAAACCAAGGATAGAACCCCTGTGGGTAAACTGTTTGCATATATGTGTGTATGTGTATAATACTGGAATGCTTATTTTCTCAGATGCTACACTTTCTAATATCAATGGAAATTTCACAATTGGTGGTGGAATCACAGTCCTGATAGAGCAAATGTAATTGTCACCTTAATTCTTCATAGTGATTAATTAATTAGGGAAAGAATCAGCATCCTATACTTGCCAAATTCAAGTTGTTTATTCTGAATGCTTTTATTATTTACCATTTAATGTGGATTTATTGTTCCACAGTAGTTGTGTTTTACATATTTGCTTAAAAAAAAAAAACACTTGAAAGGAGAAAAACAACTTTACAAACTTTTAGTAGAAGAATTCATTTTCTCTATGGATATTATAGGTGGACCATTCTCTACCCTATTCAATTTTGCATTTTCATGAGAGATTTTGGGAGATTTGTTAGGAAAAATATTAAAAAGATTTTTGCTAAGTTTTTCACCCAGCATTAAATAAATGTTTTTACCCTTTCTAAGTATCAAAGTAACTATTCCATCATTTTAGAGGAAGAGATACCTTGAATATGCAATAAAACGGTTAGATATCTGGAGATCATTTAATTTTCCATGTCATCAAGAATTAAAGTCATCTGACATTGGAACTGAAATTTACTTTAATAATGATGCTCTAAACTTTAGAGAGGGAAAGCAATCATTTGCAGGGTCCACAGACTTCAGAAGAACTGCAGTGGGGGATATAGAGGCTACATTATCTCCTGAGAGTTTCCTACTGCCAGAGTTAATTCAGAGAAGTTTGTTTCTCTGCAGAAGCAGCTTGAAAGGATTTGAACACAATAATTCCATAGAGTATCCTTTCTGCTATGCTGCAGTGCACAAGTTCTAAGAAGGAAAAAAAACTCACGGTGGGGTGTTGACAGTACTAAGCTTTTCAATGTATTTCTTTTAAGCAGGACTTTACTTTGTTCCTGTCAACTGTACATAATACAATTACCTAACATTTATTGAACATTCATGGTTAAATTTATTTTATTTTATTTTGTTCTTCAATTTTATTTTATTTTTAAACTTTACATAATTGTATTAGTTTTGCCAAATATCAAAATGAATCCGCCGAGATAAAGTAACACAGGATAAACAGGACCCAGAAACATGATCAAGTGACATAGTAAGCTTCAGAGCTCATGTTCAAACCAGTCTGATAAAAGTTCAGATCCTTCTGATGCACGATCAATATTTGCTCCTTCTCTAGGTCTGTCTTTGTGCTGTCAGCACGTGTATAGTTATTCCCTCACTGGATACCTATAAAATGTATCTTTTCTTTAAACAACCACTTAACTTGGAAAAGTGATTATTTTCCGTGTGAAAGCAGTTCCTGTTTCTGCATTAAAAAGACACTTTAAGGCAGGTTACCTCACCATTCTGCAGTTTCACAAGAATAATACAGAAAATAATATTATTTCACAATAATAATGATACAGAATAATAATAATAATTTCACAACTGTAATTCTCCTTACAGTTTTTGAGTGCATCAAAGCATCAAGAAAGATTAAAATAATCACCACATATATATGCTTTCTATGCTGAACCTCCATAAACCTCACAGCATGAGTTTTCTGTTAACAAAATGTATCATCAGGTACTGCATTTCACTTTTTAAAGACAGGGTAAGTTCAGAAATAAGATGTTTGTATCAGTGCCAGAAAAATTACCTTCTATCCTATAAATAAATGTATTTAATTAAGAATTGTTTTTTTTTTTAAAGAATTGTATTTGTCGCTAAATTTTTAAGGATGACCATATGAACTATTAAATGACATCACATCTTACAGGAGAAATGAAAATTCTCTGTGTCATGTAAGCATAATTATAACCTTATTATATAAACTACATAGCAATGATTTAGCCAATTTTCGGGGAAATCTCAAAGAATGTTCAAACCACCGCACAGCTGTACTCCTTTCACACACTAGCAAGGTAATGCTCAAAATCCTTCATGCTAGGCTTCAACAGTATGTGAACCAAGAACTTTCAGATGTATAAGCTGGATTTAGGAAAGGCAGAGGAACCACAGATCAAATTGCCAACATCTGTTGGATCATAGAAAACACAAAAGAATTACAGAGAAACAGCTACTTCTGCTTCATTGGCTACACTAAAGCCATTGACTGTGTGGATCACAACAAACTGTGGAAAATTCTGGAAGAGTTTGGAATATCAGAATACCTTACCTGCCTCCTGAGAAACCTGTATGCAGGTCAAGAAGCAACATTTAGAACAGGACATGGAACAACAGACTGGTTCCAAGTTAGGGAAGGAGTACATTAAGGCTGTATATTGTCACCCTGGTTATTTAACTTTTATGCAGAGTACATCATGCAAAATGCTTGAAGGCAGGAGGACAAGAGGATGACAGGGGAAGAGATGGTTGGATGGCATCACTGATTCAATGGACATGAGTTTGAGTAAACTCTGGGAGTTGGTGATGGACAGGGAGGCCTGGCATGCTGCAGTCCATGGGGTTGCAAAGAGTCAGACATGATTGAGCTACTGAACTGAAACAATCTTCTAAATAGTCCCTTCTGTTTTGGGATTCACTTAAATTACATATACTTTACATTTCCTCTACCAAGATTTAAAACTAGAGAAGATCAACTCAAGTTCTGGCATTGATCTTTATTCTAAATCCAAAAGATTTTGAAAAGTGGAAGTTTGAGAAATGAGATTAAGTATAAGAAACAAGAATCATCAATTGCATGTGATAAAGTAGTTAACTACTGACTGACATCTGTCAAGCCAGGGAATGAGAAGACTGGGTGAAATACAAATATTTCTATCAAAGTGAGCTATTTTAAATGCCAAGTATAATTAGAACTAGAAATTCAAGATTTTTTAATTGTCATACTCTCAAGATTTACACTGAAGAAAATAGAAACGACTTCCTGTTAGGACCTTGATTTAATATCCCATGGGAAGATTGATTTTCACATACATGGATGCACTGATAATTATATAAATTGAATAATAAAGGGCATCAGGGCACTCTGAGGGGTTTCTGCCAAGAGTTTGTTTTAGAAATATTTTTAAAAACATACCTACTATTTCCTCATATCAGTAGCAGAACTCAAGTATCAAAAAAGGTCCCAATATTCCACAGTTGGGAGAATCCACAGTTAAATGTTTTAAAGATATCATGATAACCTTAGATCCCCAAAGAGACATGTATAATATACAAATAATACTAAAATATAATTTTCAACGGTTTTTCATTATAATTAGTAAAATAGATATCATGCAAAACTTTCCATCCTTGTTCTTCCTTCTGGTAACAACTTCCCCAACACCAATGAAACAATAAAATACTCAGATTTGCTTTTGGAACTTGAACCATACTACCTTCACTTGGATGAATAAACAATTATAACCACTTTAATCAAGCCTGATACTACATTATCATGTAAGGATAAATCTCATTTAACTTGAAATGTGTTGGTTTTTATTCAAGATGTCTGTGTAGTTACATAGATGTGTCTTCTATCCTGTCTATAATGCTGCTGAAATAAAATTCTAAAAGCACAATAAGGAAAAATTAATAGTGAAGAAAAGAAAACAGTGTTCTTTTCTCAGTAGAATATAAATTCAACAAATTAAGGTAAAAAGTGTGTGGAGCAAGTTAGTGAATCAAGTCTGTAGAAAAGTTAAACTCAGAGATGAATAAGAAGATCCAGTGAATGTGGACCACAGGCCCCTCCTGAAAGCTTTGCAGCTGAGTAAAATGGACACTTCTACAGAGTGGTAAAATTCTGGTTTTAATTGGAAGTTTGATACTTAGTTTTGAAGATAAGGTATCTATGTCAGTGTCCTTCCTCAGTCACTTTCCCACAAAACAAATGGCTCTGCATTTTTCCAGGTTTTCACCTATGGGTTTAATAATGCCTTTGGGATAAAAAGAGGCAGTGAAGAGACATGTGGGTTTGATATTATAAAATTTACTAAAGATGGCCTAAAAATAAAAAGATATAAAAAGCTTTAAAATAAAGGTCTCTAAACTACTTCAAATGAGTCAAATCCAGTTGTTATGCTGAAGTTTTTTTCAGATTAAACCTTTTAGTCAGTTTTTACTTCATTTCAAGGTATAGTTTATATACAGTAAAGGTTCACAATTCTTAAGTTCATAGTTTGATGAATGTTTTTTACCAGTGAATCCATGCTGATGTTTTATAAGTCCTAACATCTAAGAACTTTTTGGGAAATTATTGAAAAATGAAAAGATATTCAAGAAACTTAGAAATTATATGAAATTCAAATTCATTCTCTATTAATCCTTTTCCTGGAACACAGTCATACCAATTGTTTATTTAGCATCTATGGCCACATTATCACTACAACAGAGAGAGAGAGAGAGAGAGAGAGAGACACTATGGGCTGAAAGTCCTAAAATATTTACTTAAAAAAAAACATTTGCTCATGCCTTCCTCACAAGGCATTAAGATTGAAAAGAAAAAGCCATAGAATGAAATATATTTCTGATATTTTGTCAGGAATATCTCACAAGAGATTCATTCCTAGAAAGCATAATAAAATCCTACAAATAAAAAATGAGGACAACTTTCCATGTGCAAAAATTCAAAGCAGTAGTCTACAAAAGAAGATATATAAATGAAATGTATAGAAAGGCTCTAGATATCTTTACTCATTGGGAATGGGGGGAAAAAAACCCACAGCAGAATGGTTAACATATAAAAAAATATGAACAAAGCAAATCCACTGTCAAGAATATATCCAGGTTTCTTGGCTTATGAGATGCATACTCTTGACCTATCTGCATACTACCAGAGAATATAAGCAAATGGATTTTCATGTGTTCATAGTTAAGTACCATAGTTCCACAGTAAACTTGAATAATAGTTACCTGTTTACTACTTTTCTCAGTTTCTTATAAGGTATATTTTCCCCTATCTCATCTGAGATCTAACCCATTACTGGCTATCATTCTAATTCAGTTTCCATGTGGAAGCATATCTTACAGGTTAAGTATTTGCCATAATTCCCATTGCTGGAGTAGGTACTGAACAGAAGCTCTTGTAGTCAACTAGTGGCCATGTACTTTGGGTTTAATGCTGATTTTTCTGAATATATTCCGAGAGTATATATATATATATATATATATATATATATATATATATATATATATTCTGAATGTATATGATTATAGTCAATGGGGCTGCAAAGAGTCAGACATGACTGAGTGACTAACACTTTCACTTTTCACCTTCACTTTCTGAATATATTATCTAACTAGAAGTGTAGAGTAAAACATAGCATATATGATAAGAATCAAAACTACCACTTATTAACTAGCTATTATGTTCTTGACTCTATGCTTAAATAAAATAACTACTTTTAATCCTAATGACAATATCATGACTCTCTTTTGTGACATCATGGACTGTAGCCTACCAGACTCCTCTATCCATGGAATTTTCCAGGCAAGAATACTGGAGTGGGTTGCCATCTCCTTCTCCAGGGAATGTTCCCAACTCAGGGATCAAACTTGAGACTCTGGCATTGGAAGATATGTTCTTTACTACTGAGCTACCTGGGAAAGCCATTATAACTCTATTTCTGTTTTAAAAACAAAGAATCTAATGCATTGGAGATGGTAGAGTGTATAGGTTAAGAGTATGAACTTGGCCAAATTTCTTGGGTTCCAAACATGGCTCTGGTATTTTCTTACTATGTGATTTTGATAAATTAATGAAACTAGTGAGAGAAATACCCATGTTTCAACAATTTTTCATATTCTCATATTAAAAATATTAACAAAACAAATGTTGGTCATTTAGTATTCATGAAAATTTGGATGTTATTCTCCACATATGCCTTAAGTTTATGTTAAATATATTTAATCACCTCTTCCATTACTCAATTTGAAAAAAATTACAATTTGAAACATATTTTGTTCTTTGTCGATTTTATATATTTTTGCTGAAATATATTATAGATGAGTGAAACTTCATCCTCCCTCTAAATGTTGTACACAGCTAATTTTAGTAAGGCTTGACATAGAATCTGTATTGCAAGACTCTTCAAATATTCTTTTCTTTGGACCCTATATGATTCCTTTATTTAATAGATAGTTTGTCTAAAATAATCATCATATGTATCTTTCTGAAAAGTCATAAATCTAAATTTTTTTAGTAAATTATTATTTCCTTTTTAAAATATCCTTAACTAACAGACACAAATCCGGGAACCAAAACCAAGAAACTATGAATTCTGAAACCAGCAGTAAAGGCTTCTTAAAGGCCATTGAAATGTAGGGAGAGAGTTCCATATATTGGCTTGGTAATGTTAACTTTTTAATAGATTATGTGCCTGTAAAGTAGAGACATTATTTAAATGTAGTCACAGTGTAATATGTAATATCATAATTAAAATTAAGGTAAGATCTGGGAAGCAAGATGATTATCACATTTAATTAATTGTGTTAAATAATATTTTAATTGTGTTACCTAATTATTTCTTGGTAAATTATATCTGTACTTCTACCTTCTAACATCAACACTATATGAGATTTATTCTAATTTTATAAATTAGAACACTGAAAGCAAAGAGCTTACATAATTTAAATAAATTTATCAGTATATAGATCTGGAACTGAAAATCCATTCTTCTATCATTGAATCACTATAATATAATTGGATACTGAATTTCGTTACACAAGGAGGGAGTTAAGATGTTTCTAGGAACACTTGGGTCATGATAATGTACACTTTAATTAAAAATACTGAAAATGAATAAGATTATATCTTTAAAAGTCACAGTAAACCTTAATTTGATTCCTTGCTAAATAATAACATAAATAATTAGATAGTAAATTGTTTTAATACTGGTAAAAGATTTTGACAGAAAATTATTAGTCTCCAGCACATTGTGGAAGAGAACTTTGTTTAAAAGAGTCACACAAGTAGCGGGAAAGGGTAAAATTTGGAATAGAACAGAAGTTTAGCTGGTAGATTTTGCAGTTATTTTTTCCTTCAAAAGATAATATAGAGTTATTTGGGTCAACTATTCACAGTATGCTGAATGTCACTCATATATTGTGGCAGACCAAAAAAAGAAGAACTGATTAACATTTTATTGAGACTAATTATGAATAAAGAAAATAGAAAGCATGTGACAAATATAATAGTTTTACAAACAGAAAGTGTAATACAATAAAAAAGTCTGTTGAGGGTTAAAACTGGTGCATGAAAGTGATTTAAAATAGAAAATATGAGTTACTATATCTAGCAATTACAGCCTATGGAGTAGATGCTCTCTTAATGAGAAAACACTTGTAACTAGAATTCTTCAAGGACATCATAAAGAATAGTAAGCATAACACATTACAAAAGAGGACATAATATGATGCTAACATAAAAAATATGGGAAAGTAGCATATTTTGTTTTGCATGAGAAATCAAGTTTTATTCCTATAGATTCTAGTTGTAATAAAAAATGAATTTTCCATATAGGCATGGGTCATATTAGTGGGGAATGTTTAAAATAGACAAGTAGTCTCCTCTGGGACATAATTTGTAGGTCAAATGTAATAATCTTCTTCTAATCTGGAAAAGATGTCTTATCTCTCCCTAGCTGAAACTGTATCTACGTATAAATGTGATACCTAAAAAATGACACCTTACATTTCCAAAAGACGTGACCATTTTAATACCTTAGATTTATAGTTCATAATCCTACTCTGTACAAATGTCTTGTATAAGTCCTATCCACCATCTGCTCTAGATTAATAAAAGGTGCATTATTAAATAGTAATTTATGTAAAATCCATTTCACATCGATTTTTTTTTCACATCGATTTTTTAACTTAACTTCTCTAACTAGCACCTCATAATAGTAATTAAGACTACCAATAAAACTTAAAAAAATACTTGGAAATGAAGTAAAAATTTTCGTGATTTGAAAGACTAATGGACTTCTAGACAGGAGTTATAATTTACATACAAATTTTGACCTTTGAACAGACATTAATATTAATATAATTTTCTCCTCAGTGTTTTGGTCTATGAAATAAAAATCCAATATGTTAAAAGTTGATCACGTATCTAAACATACCCAAGTAGTAACTCATTCTGAGTTATACTCCTTTTCTACAAGATGAATTTCTTTGATCATTTTTTAGATATTTAGATATACATGTATGAACAGATACATATATAAATGTATTTCTCTATACCTATCTTGAATATATATTCAATTCCATACTATATTTTGTTTTTTGTATTTATATACCTTTTTAAATAAAATAGTTGAAACAAAGTTATGTCATATTGCCTTTCAATCAAGTCAAAGTATTTAAAGAGATTGTTTTTGAAAATTCAATCAACTTCACTGTTTGATTTTGTTAATCCTACCATACTCAAAACAAACAAACAAACAAAATCAATATAGTTATTTATTAGTTAGCTTCTATTGAGTTCTTTGCTTAAGTAGGTATGAAGGAAATTTAGACATAACACATAAGGAAATAGTAAGTTTAGCTAATTGTATAATCAAAATTACATTAAAATCCATAGAAGGCACTAAAATGTTAGGATACATTTTCAAAAATGCAGTCCTGTTTAATGCACAAAGCAAAATCTCTTAGTACAAACTTTGTTATTGTTTTTGTCATTTTGTTCTTCTAAGTAAAACATATTTAATAAATAAGGCATTTACATCTGCACTCCAAAACTGTATTTTTCTTTCAATGGGGTATCCCAAATAAACAAGAAGAATGATAAAATACTAGATACTCAAATACTATCCTCAGTTAAGAAAAAAGCTCATATATTATTAAAAATTATTATCTAAACTCCAAAATTCCACTCCTTCTTCTTCATCCCAGAAGAAACCACTATCAAGTTTGAAGATTTCTATGCACATTATTCAAACACTCCTCTAAATTCCAGGCAGACTATAATGAATAATAATAATAAGTTTTGTGGATATATGTTTTGTCAGATTGTGATAGGTGAAACAAAACAAGAGTGATTGGGATAAAGAGAGCTATCAAATAAATGGCTTCATTGGTCAATTACTGTTTGAACAGGGACTCTTAAGAAGTTGAAGGATAAGCTATGTGGTTATTTGGGGAATAACATAACAGGTAAAGTAAATTCAAAGACTTAAACCAGAGCATTCTTATTTTGTGTGAAAAATAGAGAGGCCAGTGTGTCTGAGAAATAAATGATGAGTAGGAGATATGAACTTATGGACACACTGGGGGCTTGCAGATCAGTATGTTTTCTAAATTTACTTAGATTTCACTCTGAAAAATATGGAAGGTATTGCATGAGTCTAAGCAGAGGATTGACATCATCCAACTTAACATTTCAGGAAACTACTCTAGATCTGTTTGAGAATGGACTACAAAGAGGCAGAAATAAACATGTAGAGACTTGTTTAGAGATGACTGATGATGACTTAAATCAAGTGGCAAAAGTGGAAGAACATCAAGGATATAAATTGGATAGACTCTGGATATAATATGAGGGAATATTTCACAGACTTTTTTCTATATGAGATGTCTTTAAAATATATATATTTCCCATGTTTTATGGAGTCATATGATGGAAAAATTTTAATTTTTTATGAAAATGTATCTTTATTATGATTTTCAATTTTTCCATTCTCTTTCTTCCAAAAACATGATGACAGTACCCTAAATATTCATATAAAGATTTAAAGGTTTTATTATTTAAGATTGAATTCAATTTAGATTGATCTCTGTGTCTTATTTGAGACAGGAATCTTAATTTTGTTCCTATATACAAGCACTTATCCCTAAACAATTTACTGATCAATCTACCTTTTCCCTACCAAAAAGCAATGCTTTCTCTGTCATATATGAAGCTTATATATGTGTGTGGACAGTTTATTTCTGGACTCTATAATGTCTTCCAATGGCCTTTACCTATACTTTTACAAGATGGGCACAATAAAGGACAGAAATGGTATGGACCTAACAGAAGCAGAAGATATTAAGAAGAGGTGGAAGAATACACAGAACTATACAAAAAAGATCTTAATGACCCAAATAACCACAATGGGGTGATCACTCACGTAGAGACAGACATCCTGGAGTGGAAAGTCAAGTGGGCCATAGGAAACATCATTACAAACAAAGCTGGTGGAGGTGATGGAATTCCAGTTGAGCTATATCAAATCCTAAAAGATAATACTGTGAAAGTGCTGCACTCAATATGCCAGCAAATTTGGAAAACTCAGCAGTGGCCACAGGACTGGAAAAGGTCAGTTTTCATTCCAGTCCCAAAGAAAGGCAATGCCAAAGAATGCTCAAACTATTGCACGATTGTATTCATTTCACATGCTACTAAAGTAATGCTCAAAATTCTCCAAGGTAGGCTTAAACAGTATGTGAACTGTGAGCTTCCAGATGTTCAAGCTGGATTTAGAAAAGGCAGAGGAATCAGAGATCAAATAGCCAACATCTGTTGGATCACAGAAAAAACAAGGTAATTCCAGAAAAACATCTACTTCTGCTTCATTGACTACCCTAAAGCCTTTGACTGTGGAGATCACAACAAACGTGGAAATTCCTCAGGAGATGGGAATACCTGACCACCTTACCTGCCTCCTACAAAACCTGGATGCAGCTCAAGAAGCAACAGTTAGAACAGGACATGGAACAATGTACTGGTTCCAAATTGGGAAAGAAGTACGTCAAGGTTGTATATTGTCAATCTGCTTATTTAAATGTATGCAGAGCAAATAATGTGAAATGCTGGGCTGGATGAAGCATAAGCTGGAATCAAGATTGCCAGGAGAAATATCAATAGCCTCAGATATGCAGATGACACCACCCTTATGGCTGAAAGCGAAGAGGAACTAAATAGCCTCTTTAGTTCCTTTAGAACTAAAGGAGAGTGAAAAAGGAGAGTGAAAAAGCTAACTTAAAACTCAATATTCAAAAAACTAAGATCATGTCATCCAGTCCCATCACTTCTTGGCAAATAGATGTGGAAACAATGAAAATAGTGACAGACTTTATTTTCTTGGACTACAAAGTCACTTCAGATGGTGACTGCAGCCATGGAATTAAAAGGTGCTTGCTCCTTGGGAGAAAAGTTATGACCAACCCAGACAACATATTAAAAAGCAGAGACATTACTTTGCCAAAAAAGGTCCATCTAGTCAAGTCTATGGTTTTTCCAGTAGTCATGTATGGATGTGAGTTGGACTATAAAGGAAGCTGAGCACCAAAGAATTGATGCTTTTGGACTGTATTAGAGAAGACTCTTGAGAATCCCCTGGACTGCAAAGAGATCAATCCAGTCCATCCTAAAGGAAATCAACCCTGAATATTCTTTGGAAGGACTGATGTTAAAACTCCAATACTTTGGCCACCTGATGTGAAGAACTTACTCATTGGTAAAGACCTTGATGAAGGCAAAGATTTAAGGCAAGAAGAGGAGATGACATGACAGAGGACGAGATGATTGGATGGCATCACCCACACAATGGACATAAGCTTGAGCAAACTCCATGAGTTGATGATGGACAAGGAAACCTGGAGTGCTGTAGTCCATGGGGTTGCAAAGAATTGGACAGAACTGAATGACTCAACTGATACTTTTACCATATTACTCAGAATTATTTACTGTAGCTTGATAATTTTGAATACATAGAGAACTCTCCTCTCTTTTCTCTTTCAAGTGGCATTTTTTGTTCTAAGATATTTATATTTCCACATTCATTTTTCAAATAAGATTCATAATTTGCCAAGTAATCTTAATGTAACTTTTCCAATGAGTTTATCAGTTAGAATATGGAGATTACTGACATCATGATGTAAAATTTATCCATTCACTGCAATAGTATTTCTTTGTAGGTATTTGTTAATGTCTCTCAATAGCATGTTTTAATTTTTCAATTATCTTTTAAAGTCACAACATTTTTGTAATATTTCAACCCAATATTTTCAAAAGTTAAGGATCCTATTTAAGATTTATTTCATATAAACCAATAATAATACTTGGACATTTTTGTAATATTTCAACCCAAAATTTTCAAAAGTTAAGGATCTTATTTAAGATTTATTTCATATAAACCAATAATCATACTTGTAGAATAGCAACACATAAGTTTGTATATTATGTGGAGAGCTGGAATGAAGCCAAGTTTTGGTCAGAAAGGGGAAGTGATTAATTGTCAGGTAGGAAATTAAAAAAAAAAAGATCAGTAAGTCAAAGGACACAGTTACAAAAAAAAATAAGCTCAGTGTAATGCTTTTTCAGGCAATATAAATTATTTAATAAGATGGAAGTCTTCCTAATTATAGTATAAATACTATATAGATATATACTTATTTGATATGAACTCAGACAAAGATATAAAAGTACTGTCACAAATGATCAACATTTGTTACCTGAGAATGTGCGATTACTAAGGTATTGAGAAAAAGGTAGCGAATATTATTCCTAATATAATATTAATAGTATTTTGCCTGAATTTTTATCAAATGTTATTTGCTATTTAGAAAATTTTCAAAAAATTAAATCATGAGAGCATCTGGTAGCAGTTGACCATTATTCCTTTGGAATCATCACATGAATTTCATCTACTTTATCTAATCCATACTATCCCTAATGTAGAAAACAGATTAGATGGGCTGGGGTTTGTTGCTTTAACCCTCATATCCTCCTACTCTGGGAAATAGTTCTTCAATTAAATTAAAAAAATAAAATATGAAGAATGGGAGGAAATGGAAAACAATTCAACCAGGGTCAACTAAAATGAAAGAGTAGAGAAAAAAAAGTGGGAAATAGAAAATTTGTAAAGCTTAGAATTAGAAAAAAAGAGTACATTGGCAGAAAATCTGTATATATTTATATTAAAAAAGAGAGAGGGATTAATAAAGGAAAAAATTTGCAAGCATTTCCTGTAATTCCTAATTATTTTTCCTAATGTGGTATGAAGCAGATGAGTGTATGGCAAACATACTTGTCAACTTGTATCAATCAACTTATGTATAATTAATATACTAAAATATCCCATAACCACAAATATAGGGGACGACAGAGGATGAGATGGTTGGATGGCATCACTGACTCAATGGACATGGGTTTGGGTGGATTCCAGGAGTTGGTGATGGACAGGGAGGCCTGGTGTGCTGCAATTCATGGGGTCACAAAAAGTCAGACATGACTGAGCTACTGAACTGAACTGAAGCACAAATATTTGTCCTTAATCCAAGGGTGAAAATTTCTAATTATGAAAATTAATGAATCAAATTAACTTATATTCAATCAAGTTAAATACAGTGATAGTGTTGCAAAGTGAGGACTGAGTCTCTTAACTCAAACGCATATACTTTGTTTGCAAAGTGTTAGATTTCTAATACCTTATTTTTACATTGCAGAATATAAACAAACAACTCCTCTAAACATACATGGAAAAATGAAATGATAAGAGTCAGTGCTTTTAAAATATAGATTTAAAATTTAGTTTGGCCATATTTAAAAATAGATAATGGAAAAAAATTAAAACCTATCTTAATTTCAGTGAAACAGCAGTCTCAGTGCTGCATTTAAATATTTTTGGCATTATGTATATGTAACTTATTCTTATCTTGTGTAAAATCTAATAGGCTGTGGGTTTGTTTCTGTGTTTGTTTTGTTTAGTTTTGTTCTCTATAAGCCTACAGGTCATTTTCAGAGAATCCTCTATTGATTATTTGGGAAGATGAAAATATGTTACTCTACAGACACGGCTGAGTGACTTCACTTTCACTTTTCACTTTCATGCATTGGAGAAGGAAATGGCAACCCACTCCAGTGTTCTTGCATGGAGAATTCTAGGGACGGGGGAGCCTGGTGGGCTGCCGTCTATGGGGTCACACAGAGTCGGACATGACTGAGGTGACTTAGCAGCAGCAGCAGCAGGGGATCTTAACTACCATTAATGGGAAATCTTAAGTTCAGTTCACAAAAAAATACATGCTACTAAATAAGAGTGTCAGTTTGTAAAAGAAAGTAAATCTCCACTTATTGTCTGAGTTTGCATATAGAACATTTATTATGCAATGATGGAAAGTTAAACATACTTAAAGAATTGGCAGTTGTGTGCAGATAAGTAAATCATGGAACTGGTAATTGTGGGGATAGGTAATTATTAGCAGGGTTATCTATTGTGCTGGGAAAATTCCATAGCATCCTTAAAAAAGAAAGGGACTTTTGCCTTTATTGTAGTAAATAAAGGTTATGAAGGATCTGCTAATGTTAAAGTTTTTTAATTCCCATTAAATCTTAATTTCTAAATTATATATGTAATTATATTATATTATACATTATATTGCCTGTGTGCTCAGTCATGTCGGACTCTTGGCAACACCATGGACTGTCACCCAACAGGCTCCTCTGTCCATCGAATTTTATAGTCAAAAATACTTCAGTGCGTTGCCATTTCCCACTCCAGGGGGTCTTCCTGACCCAGGGATTGAACCCACATCTCCTGTGTCAGCAGGCAGATTCTTTACCACTGAGCCACGTGGGAAGCCCATACATTATATTGGGTTGGTCAAAAAGTTTTTTCGTGAAGCTGTTACAGAAAAACTTGAATGAACTTTCTGGCCAACCCAATATTTTAGCCCAGGAGAGTTACTTTATCAGAATAATTTGTTACTTGGTTATTGGAACATATGATTTTGTTCAAGTTTGGAATTTACAACATAAAAACATAATGAGGATAAAGGTGGTCATCTTGAATATCCCCATCAACTTTTTAAAAACCGTACATATCACTGAGGAAATCAAGTTATATCACTCATATCTCAAGCTTATAGAGTGAATAAGAGAAAAGAGTACTGCAAACTTCAATACTCCTGTCCCTGAAGGAAAAAAACAAAAACAAAAACAAAAACACAAGTTGACTCAGACCCTTATCAGAGTACTAGGCACAGCATACCCAGAGTGTGGTGTATCTTTACTACTGGCTAAACCCTGACATTATAACTGTGGTCTATTACCAGAAAGTTATCTCCCACACCTGGGTGGGAACTATTAAGAGCACATGTATGTTCTGGAGGTCCAGAATTACAGTTATTAAGAAGCTACAAGAAATGGACTTGTAAAGTGTATGGACTTGAGATGACAATTTTGTGAAGAAGACAGTTTGGATGGCGATGGCCCTAGTTTACATGATAAAAAGTAACAAAGAAATAAAGGGCTCTACTGTTACAAGTATTAACTATTTAGAAGATGACATACAGAAAGTACTAATTATTATAGAAACTACACTTTTCCATAGCATTATAAAAGATAGTAATAGACCCAAGAAACTGAACTAAGTATGGCATATATTCCTTTTCTGATAGTATGTCTTATTATGGCTGATTCAGGAAAAGAAAACACAAGTACACAGAAAAAGAAAAATGGAATCAAGCACCACTGAATGGCACTTGAAGACAACAGCAAGTAAACAGACCGAATTATCTATTTGCATCTGTAAGCAGTTATGTTTTTAAAAATGACCTGCACACACACACACACACACACACACAAATACTCAAGAATTTATTAAATACAATTTTGTTGTGCCAGCTAAGCATATGTTGCAACTATTAACTTATGTAGGATATGCAACATCTTTCTCCTAGTTTAAAAATCATTAGAAATACCAATATATAAAACAGAAATGTTAAGAAAACAATAAAGTATAAACATCAGTTATCCATTAAAATCTACATTGTTTTATCTCTATAGAAATGTTTGCCAGTTAAAGTACAGTTGCTAGAGTAATATATATATGTGTGTGTGTATGTGTGTGTGTATATATATATATATCTATATATATCTATTTTTTTTTTTTTTGCCTTCATGGCACTGTGACAAGTGACTGCAAAAAGTTACTGCAGGCTTATTCTTAACAAATTAGCCAACAATAGGAAGAGGTAACATGTAGCTGATTCAACACAGGAAAAACATTACAAGATGCCTAAGTACAAATAGATAAAATTAAGAGTGCCCGAAGGGACTTTGAGATAAAAATAGAAAGTGCCAAAAAATATTAATAGAAACAATATTCAGGTTTTAACTCATCACAGAAAAAATAATGATGAATATTGAAGACTGATACTGAACAAATATTTAAAACAATTAATTCAAAACCTTCATGCAATGAGGTGATGGCTTAAATTTATATAATGAATGTTTCTACCACGTGCCAGGGAAAATTTGCCTGGAATAGTCAAAAACATAAGGACCTCTAAGCAGAAAATATATGTGACCCAGTCACATACAAAGTAAATAACATATGTATCAGTATTCTGGACAGCAAATTACAGGGTATGCCAGCAGTGGAATAACAAGAATAAATCTAATGAAAGGAATATCAGGTAAGTATATATTCACCTAAGCTGATCTTTATGTTTTTTCTATTTTTTTAAAATTTATTTAATTGGAGGCTAATTACTTTACAATATTGTACAATTTCTGCCATACATTGACATGAATCAGCCATGGATGTACATGTGATCCCATCCTGAGCCCCGCTCCTACCTCCCTCCCCATCCCATCCCTCTGGGTCATCCCAGTGCACCAGCCCTGAGCACCCTGTCTCATGCATGGAACCTGGACTGGCAATCTGTTTCACATATGATAATATACATGTTTCAATGCTATTCTCTCAAATCATCCCACTCTTGCCTTCTCCCACAGAGTCCAAAAGACTGTTCTATACATCTGTGTCTCTTTTGCTATCTCACATATAGGGTTATCATTATTATCTTTCTAAATTCCATATATATGCATTAGTATATGGTATTGGTGTTTTTCTTTCTGGCTTACTTCACTCTGTATAATAGGCTCCAGTTTCATCTGCCTCATTAGAACTGATTCAAATGTATTCTTTTTAATGGCTGAGTAATACTCTATTGTTAATATGTACCACAGCTTTCTTATCCATTCATCTGCTGATGGACATCGAGGTTGCTTCCATGTCCTGGCTATTATAAACAGTGCTGCGATGAACACTGGGGTACATATGTCTCTTTCAATTCTGGTTTCCTCAGTGTGTATGCCCAGCAGTGGGATTGCTGGGTCATATGGCAGTTCTATTTCCAGTTTTTTAAGGAATCTCCACACTGTTCTCCATAGTGGCTGTACTAGTTTGCATTCCCACCAACAGTGTAAGAGTGTTCCCTCTTCTCCACACCCTCTCCAGCATTTATTATTGGATTGCAGGCATTCTGACCAGCGTGTGATGGTACCTCATTGTGGTTTTGCCTTGCATTTCTCTGATAATGAGTGATGTTGAGCATCTTTTCATGTGTTTGTTAACCATCTGTATGTCTTCTTTGGATAAATATCTGTTAAGTTCTTTGGCCAATTTTTTTTTTTTCTGGGTCGTTTATTTTTCTGGAATTGAGCTGCAGGAGTTGCCAAGCTGATCTTTAAAATCAAGGCTACAAATACCATTTTAGATTGCTACCATTCAATAAATATTATGCCCAAGAGGGTCTACTAAGAATGACCCTCATTCTATAAAATATGACTAAAGGAAGCATAGGCAAAAATCAATTTGAATAAATGCATCAGAAGATTCAAGATGTAAACAAAGGTGAAGGGAAGAGTTAATATGTAAGTGACAACCTAGAAAGACATAACTAAAACATGAATGAAGGAAAAGTGACAACAATATAAAAATAGCTCATTGACTACTTTTTAGGTAATAAGTTGAAGATAAGGACCTCATTTAAAGCTGACAAGCAGGGTAGCAGAATGAGATCAAGAAAAGGGAAATAGGGCACTCTATAAAGCTGTTAGTAGAAATGTAATCAAAATAAAACAGACCTTATAAGAATAAAAGTACACTAATTTTGAATATTTTTAATTGTAATATAGATAGCAGTTAATAGTACAAACAATATAGACTACAACATGCAGAGTAACAGTTGTTGAAGAATGGACTGGAGTTTACTTGTACACATGAATGCTAACAGGTTTAACTCATCTATTAAAAATGTTTTCTATTAACCTACAGAAGAAAACAATTCTACAGATCTATTTTATTTAACAATCAGAATGATTAATAGAAATGAATAATTAACAACATGCAAGACAAAGGACACAAAAAAGAAATTAAGGTGGTGATATGGATATCTGGTACATTAGAATTCACAGAAAAGAATATACTGAAGCAAAGTAGGATAACGAACTACACAACAGTGAGCAACAATGTTCATAACATGATACAATTATAATGGATAAAAGGACATATGAAGTAAAGATAAAAAAGAAATGTAGTAAATATAGGCACCTTTTATATACCTCTGTGAAAAACAATGCCTGTGGATAAAAATGCATAAGGATATAGAGGAGCCTAAAACCAATTAATAAGGTTGTTCTTGTCAATATTTTATTGACCACTTACCTCAAAATTTAGAAAAGGAATAAGTAAATCAATAAAACAAGAGGAAGAAATTAAGATATGAGCAGAAATAATGTATAACCTCAAATATGCAGATAACACCACCCTTATAGCAGAAAGTGAAGAGGAACTAAAGAGCATCTTGATGAAAGTGAAGGGAGAGTGAAAAAGCTGGCTTAAAAGTCAACATTAAAAAAACAGATCACAACATCTGGTCCCATCACTTCATGGCAAATAGATGGGAAACAATGAAAACAATAACAGACTTTATTTTCTTGGGCTCCAAAATTACTGCAGTTGGTGACTGCAGCCATGAAATTAAAAGATGTTCACTCCTTGGAAGAAAGCTGTGACCAACCCAGACAGCATATTAAAATGCAGATACATTCCTTCCCCTACAAAAGTCCATATAGTCAAAGCTATGGTTTTTCCAATAGTCATGCATGGATGTGAGAGCAGGTCAATATAATCAATTCTTCTTGAATTGATGAATTGATGCTGTTGAACTGTGGTGCTGGAGAAGACTCTTGAAAATCCCCTTGGACTGCAAGAGATCAAACCAGTCAATCCTAAAGAAATCAAACCTAGTTATTCATTGCAAGGACTGATGCTAAAACTCCAATATTTTGACCACCTGATGCAATTAGCTGATTCACTAGAAAAGACCCTGATGCAGGGAAAGATCGAAGGCAGGAAGAGAAGGGGAGAACAGAGGACAAGATGGTTGGATGGGATCACTGACTCAGTGGACATGAGTTTGAGCAAAGTCTGAGAGATGATGAAAGACAGGGAAGCCTGGTATGCTGCAGTCCATGGGGTCACAAAGAGTCCAACATGAATGAACGACTGAACAACAACAAAATGCATTTTAATAGAGAAATAAAGCTATTAGGTCATTATGCTGCTTCTTTTAAAAATCTATTTTTTTAGAAGATAAAGCAGAAAAGCAAGTGTAAATATTGATACACTGGAAATTTTAAAAGATAAATTTAGAAATATCAAAACTAAGAAAGGAATGGAGGGAGGAATTTAAAAAAAAAGACAAAGGGGAGGGAAGAAGAGCAGTAAAGGAAGGAAGGGTCTAACTAAACTGACTTCTAAGAAAATATAATTTGCAAAAATTGAATCAATAGAAATATATACTTTAAATTTCAAATTTCTTAGAAGAAAGCGTAGAATTTATGTGCGGACAACTATATCTTAGCCACACACAAAAAAGACAGTCCCATTTTCACAAGGGAGTTCTACCATACCTTCCAGAACTAAAGAATCCTAATGCTACATTAATAAGCACAGCAATGGTGAAAAGAGAGGACCTTTATGTTAGTAGGCTAAATCAGCTTGAATGGCGATTCGAGGAGAGTGTGTGCATGCCTTAATCCTAGGACCTATAAATGTGACCTGCATTTGGAAAAGGGGTCTTTGCAGACGTAATTAAGTTAAAAAAAATTTCAGATGAGAGTTTAAGGGAATTTCAAGGCAGATCCTAAATGTCATCCCAAATATGGGACAGACAGAAGGAAATCAGAAACATACACAGGAGAAATTGATGTGAAGATGGAGAGAGATGCAGCTGCAAAACAAAGAATGCTGACAGTCACCATCTAGTGGGAAAGGCAAGGACTGGCTTATCAGATTCTCTGTGGGGAATGTGGCTCTGCTGACAGTTTGATTTTGGAATTCTGGCGTTTAGGCCTGTGAGCAAATAAGTGCCTGTTGTAGCCAAATTAGTGGTTATATCAAGTACAGGAAACTAATATTGTACTAATATTGAAAATTGACAAGCTGTTAAATAACATATCAGTTGGAAGGTTATTGAAGATATTAAAAAATGCTCATATCTATGCCAAATGATGTTTCACTGCCTATCCATCATATGGTTGATAAAAAGAAAAAATAGTTAAGCTGGAGATGTTTAAGATGTAAAATATTCTATACTTGTATATAGGCAAGAATGCATAACATTTAGTGGAGACAGAAGAGTGAAAGTGAAAAAAAGATTAAAGATGATAAAGATGGTAAGAAAAAGGGAGAGACACAGAACAATATCAATGTAGAAACTTAAAACCGTATGTTAAAAAGAACCATATAGAACTTCCCATGTGGTCTAGTGATTAAGAATCTATCTGTCAATACAGGTTTGATTCCTGATCTAGGAAGATCCCACATGCCATGGAGCAACTAAGCCCATGCACAACTACTGAGCCTGCGCTTCTCAACAAGAAAAACCACTGAAATGAAAAGCCCACACACTGCAACTTAGAGTAGCCCCCACTGACCACAACTAGAGAAAGCCTGCAGGCAGCAACAAAGACCCAGCCCAGGCAAAAATAAATAAATCTTAAAAAAAATTAAAATTAAAAAAAAGAATCATGTATCAGCAGATTAAAAATAGACATATAATAATCAAATTAGATTTATTCTAGGATTGTGTGAATGACTCATATTAGAAAATCCATTAATATGTTTATAAGATGTAGAAAAAGTTCTGTCTAGCCATATGTTCCTTTCCCTGAAAAAGATATAAATTTCTGGAATAACAAACTAAAAAAACAGAAACAGATGTCTTCATAATTTGAAAACATATTTCAAGCTTCAAATCATCTAAAATACATCTAAAGTCATGCCAAAGAATTGATGCTTTTGAACTGTGGTGTTGGAGAAGACTCTTGAGAGTCCCTTGGACTGCAAGGAGATCCAACCAATCCATCCTAAAGGAAATCAGTCCTGAATATCCATTGGAAGGACTAATGCTGAAGCTGAAACTCCAATACATTGGCCACCTGATGCGAAGAGCTGACTCATTTGAAAAGACCCTGTTGCTGGGAAAAGTTGAAGGCGGGAGGAGGGGATGACAGAGGATGAGATGGTTGGATGGCATCACCGACTCAATGGACATGAGTTTGAGTAAACTCTGGGAGTTGGTGATGGACAGGGAAGCCTGATGTGCTGCAGTCCATGGGGTCTCAAAGAAATGGACACGAATGAGCAACTGAACTGAACTGAAAGTCATGTTAAAGAAAAGGATTTAAAAAATTGCAATCTTTATTTTTACTTATTTTGGGGAATAATTCAATTCAATCAAAAGAGAAAACTATAAGAATGAGTAATGCATAAGAAGTTAAAAATACTATCATTTAGAATGATTTGATAAATTTGGAAAATCAAATGAAAAACAAATTTGAAAAATTAAATGTTTCAGTATAGTAGCTGAATAATATATGAAAGTAAAAAACTAGCACATATACAAAAAACTCAAGGAGATAATATATTTGAAAAAGATATTCAATTTATAATTATAAAAAATTCTAGGATAAAAGCTTAGTATATGAGAATTGTTATCTTAATGATTTTTACAAACCTGATTATACTTTATTGAAGGTAAAATTATTTATTTTTATATCACATATAGAATAAACCTCAAATGATTTATCTTTTACATGTGCTTTAAAAATCAATATTAAAAGTAAAAAGTATGGGACTTCCTTGGTGGTCCAGTGACTAAGGCTCTGTTAACAATGCAGGGGGACTGGGTTCAATCCCTCTTCAAGGAACTAGATCCCACATGCTGTAACTAAGAGCTACAACTACGAGCTTGCATGCTGCAACAAAGATTAAAGATCCCAGATCCCACATGCCCCAACTAAGAACGGGTGTAGCCAAAGAAAGAAACATTTAAAATTAAAAACTAAAATTTATGAGGTTTTGGTATCACTGAAAGTATAAGGATGATCTTATATCACACTTTCATCCTCTGTTGCCACCTTCTTTTCATGTCCTCAATCTTTCGCAGCATCAGGGTCTTTTCCAGTGAATTGTCTTTTCACATCAGGTGACCAAAGTACTGGAGCTTCAGCTTCAACATCAGTCCTTCCAATGAATATTTAGGGTTGATTAATTGTGGTAGCCTCTTAATTTATGGTTAGTCATATTTTACATGGAATATAAATTTAGAAACAGCCAATTACATACAGTTAATATACTGATAGAGAATTCTTAAAAAAAATCACTACTGATTTTTAATTCAAGTAAAATTTTAAAAAATAAAACATTTTCTTTGGGCTGGTTAAAAGAAAACACAGAAACAACCAGTTCATTGAAATTAGATTCTCCTCCCCAAAGAGAAAGAAGGAATCTAAAATCCAGCACTTCTGTCATGAAGAAAATGGAATATTCTGAATATTTTCCACAATTTGTCTCTCATTTGACTGGAATTTAAACATTAAATAGGGCAGTGCTCTTCTATCAATTTGTTTAAAACTGACAAGCTGTTAAATAACATATCAGTTGGAAGGTTATTGAAGATATTTAAAAATGCTCATATCTATGCCAAATGATGTTTAAATGCCTATCCATTATATGGTTGATAAAAAGAATGAATAGTTAAGCTGGAGATGTTTAATATGTAAAATATTCTATACTTGTATATAGGCAAGAATGCATAACATTTAGTGGAGACAGAAAAGTGAGAGTGAAAAAAAGATTAATTATTCCAATTTTATTTTTAATGGTTTTATTCATACTTAAAGTCTCAATCACACCCATTGGAATGACTGAATTGGAAAACATATAGATATTGTGAATATAGAAAGCCATCGGTACCAATGGCTTGTTTTTTCTCTATTTTTCATTCTTCAATATTTGCTTAATGAGGCAGAAAAGTCTGTTGAAGTTTCTAGATTGGAGTCTGAACACCTTGATTTTCCTGCTTCTTTTCTGCATCCCTGAAGAATTACCTAAATTACAGTGACTAAAAGGGATGAAGATTCCCAACTGGAGGGAGAAAAAAACTTTAATTACTTTTTATCACAGGAAAGTGAAATGTGAATCAGTTTCATCCTTGCTTAAGACATGGAGCAATCTTGAATCTTCAGAGCAATTTCTGAATCTCAGTTGATTCAATTTTAAAACAGCTATTAATAGTACCTATTTATATACCAATGCATGTAATGACATAAACCAATGCCATAATTGCATAACTAGATATAAAAAATAAAACTACAGAACAGCTGAAATAAATTGTATTCTTGTGATTTTCTTTATATACAATAGGAATTGTTTGGGGCCTCAGGTAAATATGAGAAAAGAAAACATGCATTTCTCTTTCCCCACAAAGCTCTACAAAAACATTAAATATTGATACTAAAAATATAGTACAGTGGCCAAGGACTTCATAAATGGAGATGTGATATACTCCTAATTATAGGATGTGTAGCTGGGCCTGAAAACAGGAGAGTCTGGTTCAACTTTATATTTGGGACTTCATAATCATTTGATCCACTCTGAATAATTACAAAACTAACCTCCTAAGACACAAACACCTTAAAATCTGGGTAGTTAATTTTTGAAAAAACTGAACCAGAGAATACTTGAAAACTGCCAATCTCAACAAAGGGGATGTATTAGGAGAGGTTTAACTGAAATGTTCATAGTTAACAATGGGATGCCAAACACAGCCATTCCATACCACCTAGAATGCTAGTAGCTAGCCTTTATCTGAAAAGAGTGAATTAAAGGATTCATCACAGTTATGCATGCAACTCAGTAGTGGCCACAGGACTGGAAAAGGTCTGTTTTCATTTCAATCCCAAAGAATGCTCAAATTACTGCACAATTGCACTCATCTCACATGCTAGTAAAGTAATGCTCAAAATTCTCCAAGCCAGGCTTTAACAATACGTGAACCATGAACTTTCAGGTGTTCAAGCTGGTTTTATTTATTTTTTTTTAATTTTATTTTATTTTTAAACTTTACATAACTGTATTAGTTTTGCCAAATATCAAAATGAATCCTCCACAGGTATACATGTGTTAAGAAAAGGCAGAGGAAACAGAGATCAAATTGCCAACATCCACGGGATCATCAAAAAGGCAGGAGAGTTCCAGAAAAACATCTATTTCTGCTTTATTGACTATGCCAAAGCCTTTGACTGTGTGGATCACAACTAACTGTTGAAAATTCTGAAACAGATGGGAATGCCAGACCACCTCACCTGCCTCTTGAGAAATCTGTATGCAGGTCAGGAAGCAGCAGTTAGAACTGGACATGGAACAACAGACTGGTTCCAAATAGGAAAAGGAGGATATCAAGGCTGCATATTGTAACCCTGCTTATTTAACTTATATGCAGAGTACATCATGAGAAATGCCAGGCTGGATGAAGTACAAGCTGGAATCAAGGTTGCTGGGAAAAATATCAATAACCTCAGATATGCAGATGACACCACTCTTATGGCAGAAAGCAAAGAAGAACTAAAGAGCCTCTTGATGAAAATGAAAGAGCAGAGTGAAAAAATTGGCTTACAGCTCAACATTCAGAAAACTAACATCATGGCATCTAGTCCCATCACTTCATGGCAGATAGATGGGGAAACAGTGGGAACAGTGGCAGACTATATTTGGGGCTCCAAAATCACTTCAGATGGTGACTGCAGCTATGAAATTAAAAGATGCTTGCTCTTTGGAAGAAAAGTTATGACCAACCTAGACAGCATATTAAAAAGCAGAGAGATTACTTTGGCAACAAGAGTCCATCTAGTCAAGGCTATGGTTTTTCCAGTGGTCATGTATGGATGTAAGAGTTGGACTACAAAGAAAGCTGAGCCCCAAAGAATTGATGATTTTGAACTGTGGTGTTGGAGAAGACTCTTGAAAGTCCCTTGGACTGCAAGGAAATCCAACCAGTACATCCTAAAGGAAATCAGTCCTGAATATTCATTGGAAGGACTGATGCTGAAGTTGAAACTCCAATATTTTGGCCATCTGACGCAAAGAAGTGACTCATTTGAAAATACCCTGATGCTGGGAAAGACTGCAGGCAGATGAAGAAGGGGATGACAGAGGATGAATGGTTGGATGGCATCACCATCTCAATGGACATGAGTTTGAGTAAATTCCGGCAGTTGGTGATGGACAGGGAGGCCTGGCGTGCTGCAGTCCATGGGGTCACAAATAGTCAGACATCACTGAGCGACTGAACTGAACACTTCACCAGTTTGCAACCTACCTATATGGAGGGTTTACATCAACATTTCATTTTTCAGTCTTAAATGCAAAGGAACATTAATGACAATTAGATACTTAAAATCTTTTACACTAAAGACAGGTGGACACTCACACCAATAGAAACAAAGAAACCCTGAAGAAAGTCATGTTCCTGAGCAAGAATACCTCAAAAAATATATGTGTTATATACACATGTGTACCTCAAAATATATATGTTTTCATACAGACACATACAATTATTAGTTACATACACAATATTTCATAAAATAAAAACAAAATCCCATAAGAATAACATTCACAGAGAAAAGCATTCTTGAGGACTTTTTTTTTAAATGATGGAGAAACTCAAATGAAGGGTTGAAAGAGAAAAGCAGAAGAATCTCCCAAAAGGTAGCATAAGGAAAAAAGTTGGGGGAGGGATAAACATAGTTAAGGGGGAGGTACAAGGTCCCATGGATGTGATTTCCAAAGAAAGTGTGGGTCACGTTATTGGCCGTGATTATCTAGTCCTCCACATGCACAGACCGGCTATGGTCTCATCATGGGCAAAGTTCACTTCCCATTCAGTGTTATATGATGAAAATGACAGTGAGCTGGTTTTAAGCCTGCTTGTTTATCTGCCATTGATACGTGAGGAGCACACACCTAGCTAGTTTACTACTTAGACACAGGAAGCAGACTCATACTAGCTGACTCATAGGTCTGTAGTATAAAGCACAGTCATTCAGCTAAATCATGTCAAGTCACAGCAAGAAAGCAGAGAGGTGAGAAAAGATAAATGAACATTGCTGTAAAATGTCATTTGAGGCTGGTCTGTTACATAGCAACTGCTAACTGAAAGAGAAACAATGGACATCTTAATATATCAAAGAAATAATAAAGAAAACTTTCTCAAATAGCAGGTGCAATATTTCTGTCGAAAGAGCATCAATTAGCATCAAGTATAACAAATTAATATTAACCAAATGGTATAATTATGATATTAAACAAAATGGATAAGAAATTACACTGCATCTCCTTAGAGCACTGGAAGGGTAAAATTAGTAAGGTTTTCAGTCAAAGTATAAAAGCCAGAAATCCTTAAGAATTAAATTTGTTAATCACAAGAAGCACCTATGAGACAATAAAATGACTTCAAAATTTGAAGGGAAAATTATTTTACCTCAGAATTTTATTACAGGCAATCTATACTCAAGGGTGAACATAGCATCAAGACATTTTAGATGGGCCTTCTGAGATATTAATTCCTAAACATGCTTCCTTGGTGAACTCCCTAAGAAGGAAATCCAACAAAGGAGAATTTTTTTTTTAAAGACAATGGTTTTATATTTTATAATAACTGTAAATAGAGTGTAACCTTTAAAAATGGTATAAAATTGTTTTTAAAAATGCACTCACAAAGCACAAAAACCTTCCATTACCTTGACACCAACAGATGGTATGTTACTATCTTACTTCATGCTAACAAAGAATAATGAAATTTATAGGTGTTGAGGACAGAAAATGCCATTAATAAGATCTTGCAAGTAAGGATTTGCAAATCAACTATGACCATATTAACTGTGAGGAATTTGCCTCAAATTATTTTTTTTTCACAAATTACTCACAAACTTTCCATAACTTTATCAACTGTGATAATCAAGAACTAACTGCTTCACATTGCTTTGTCTCAGTCCCCTTTCCTCCTGTAACTTGTTGGCTGCACATTTTCTTCCAAATGTTTTTTGACTTAGCTCTCTTATAAAACATATTAGTGTAACACTCTTAAATACATCACAGAAGTAAAAATAGAACTATTTAATTTAAAAATTGTTTTTACCTAAAGACAGAGAGAGAGACATAATTCCATAGGTGACATTAAGGATCTAGCTAAGCTGGCCTTACCATTTTCATTCATCAGGAAACAAACATAAGTTGCCTTACTCACAGAAACTAAGCTCAACAAGAATCAGAGTCACAGTTTCTTGTATATTAACATTCCCTTTTAATGAATTTCTCACCTATATAAGATAAATCAAGATTTATGTATTTTCAAGCTGCAAATTCATTCTTAAAAAAGATTTTTCTTCCATGTCCAGGAAATATTTGTGTTAAATAACCAGTTTGAACTTACAAAATAATTGTTTGTTAAAAAAAAAAAGGCTGACACATAAGCAGTGCAATAAAAAGATCTTCCTTTGTTCTTTGTGGAAATTTTGATAATTTTAGGCTAAGTAAACCTTTCAAGTTTAGCAATGCTTTGGTATTACTGATAAAATTTGAAATGTGAAAGAACGGTGATTATGTACCACAGCTTATTTATATCCTCAGTTTCTCTCTGATGCAAATCTGTCAAAACACATTATTGTTTAAATAATCACTCTTCTTAATACAAGATATATTTCTAAAGATCCCAGAAGATGGGAAAATTAAAAAGCAATATATTCAGATATCTTCATTGTATGTTATAAATTCAAAGCAATCAGTTCACTAGCTAATATGCTTTTTAATTTGCCATTCTAGTCATACAAAGAAGTCATTCAATTCAGGAGTTGATAAATGAAAATAGTTGTGAAACTAAACAGGATGGTAATTTATTCAACAGATTTAATTTCATAATCTTATGAAATTGCATTCTAGATCCCACATTTTACATTTAACCCCAATGTGTATCAATAAACATGATTAATATATTTATAATCAAATACATATCATATTGATAAACCCAGGATTATAATTTACTTTAAATATTAACCAAGTGATAAAATAATTCCAAATACTTTTAAATGCAAAGAAAATTACAAATGTGACCACTCGTATTTCAATTATAACACCTTGTTTTAAATCCAAACCTCTGCTTACTTCATATTCTCTCAATGTTTCCATATAGATGGCATCAATGCCTATTATTTCAGGGCATCAGGATTATCTTTATTATTCTGTACAATCTTGGTTGTCTTTCAAACAAATGCTGATTTTCAGTTATTCCAGGAAACAAGGCAATGCAGTTTAACATACCAAATCAGATGAAACTTATGATGTCTTAAGAGTATACCTATAATTCTGTGCCTATCCACATGTATTAAAAATAACATAAAGACTGTCTTGTCTAAAATGAGAAACATAAAAAGAGTGGAAAAGAAATGCACAAATCGAAATCAATATGGATCACTTTAAAAAAAGACATTAGTATCTATAAGAAAAATAATAAGCAGCTAAAATACTAAACAGTTTGCACAACAATGCATATGCTGTAGAAAAGGAAACAAATAAACTATTCCAGGTTACTACTGAGAATAAAGGACAGTGCATTTCTATTTAAAACAGCAGAGTCCCCCATCACTCTACAATGGCCTATGTACCTTTTACTATCAAGATGCATGTGCTTTCAAAAACAAACAAAAAAAAAGATGACATGAAATCACCATGAAGAAATTATATAGTGGTTAGAAGATATGTGCCAAATAACAGGAATGCAATTTTTAAAGAGAACAAAAGTTGGATATAAACCTGGACACGTGGGAAAGATAGAAAGCCCCAGAAACAAATGTTCTTCACACAGAGTATATAATAGAATGAATAGTTTTATTGATTTCTGTTTTAATTTTAAAGACCTCAGAAACCTCTTAGGACTATCAGTACATCCTTCTAACTATTCTTACTTGATTCCATCATTTATGTCTCTCAGGCTTCTCATTGTAAGAAAACTTGCAACCAATGAACTTTGGTTCATAAATTTTGTTTGTCCCAATTTTTCTACAAGGGAGTAAAGTATTTGTGGTAGGTAACTTTCTCAGTAATATTTGTAACCCCAAACTTCCAGTATATAGATAAGAATTGATAGCATTACTGCCTCTGCTAAGTCGCTTCAGTCGTGTCCGACTCTGTGCGACCCCATAGACGGCAGCCCACCAGGCTCCCCATTCCCTGGGATTCTCCAGGCAAGAACACTGGAGTAGGTTGCCATTTCCTTCTCCAACGTATGAAAGTGAAAAGTGAAAGTGAAGTCGTTCAGTCGCGTCCAACTCTTCGCGACCCCGTGGACTGCAGCCTACCAGACTCCTCTGTCCATGGCATTTTCCAGGCAAGAGTACTGGAGTGGGGTGCCATTGCCTTCTCCGGATAGCATTACTAAATATGCTCAAAAAGATTAGCTTAGGTATTTCTGAGAAGTCTGGGAAGATATAAAACGGAAAAGACATGAATGGCCCAGACCTGGCTTAAAAATGTTTCTCCCCTATTTTAGCATTTGCTTATCATATAGAAATGATATCTATTGCTTTTAGGAAGCTAAGGGGAGATACAGTAGTGCTCCATAATATCAAACTGAATGCATAATAGGACTTTCCAGGTGGCTCAGTGGTCAAGAATGCTCTTGCCAATGCAGGGGACTCAGATTTCTATCCCTGGGTTTGGAAGATCCCGTGGAGGGGGAAATGGCAACTCTCTCCAGTATTCTTGCCTAGAAAATTCCATGGACAGTGGAGCTTGACGGACTATAGTCAATGGAGTCATAAAGAGTCAGACATGACTTAGTGACTGAGCACAATGTAGGTGATGCTATCGAATGTTGTCTGGAAAATCTAGTTCGGCTGCCAGAAGCTAAGGAAATTCATCTCCCTACAGGAATGAAACTTGAGACAATCTAGGAATGAATGGACAGTTCAGCTCAATGCCATCATAAAACATAATTATTTCTCAGGCTCACTTATATGGGGGAAAAGATTATCTTATTCTCAAATAATCTGAAGGAATAAAAAATTTGTCAGTGATGAGAGGCACTGTCACTTTGGATAACGGATAACATGCAATCCCAGGAGATGATTTAAGAAAACAAGTGGAGCAAAATTAGAAACAGCCTACAGGCCCCTGATGAGTGGTAACAGCTATGAATCTGTCAGAAAGCCAGTAATAGTTGAACTTCAGTTCAGTCAGGCTCTCTTGGGCATCTACCACAGGAAGCAAGTGGCCAGAACTCTTTTGGAACTTAAAAATAATCTAAGACAGCAATGTTTTGCAATTGTCTTCTTCACATTGGTCAACTGTGCAACATCACTGGAATTTTCAGAAATTACTTATTCTTGTATAGAAACCAGTCTTGCAATGCTCCTTTAGGAGTTCACATTTTACACTTCGAAGTGTTCAAATACAGAGGCCTCCTTGGTTGTTGAAAAAATGTATACTTTTGACTATGGACTCTATTTTTGCTTTCTGTAAGCTTACTTCAATTGTAAAAACACTAAGTGATTGGTTCCCACAAATAGGCAAATCAATCTTATGTACATGTGTTCTATGTAGCTTTAGTCATGTCCAACTGTTTGAGACCACATGGATTGTAGCCCTCCAGGCTCCTCTGTCCATGGGATTGTCCAGGCAAGAATACTGGAGTGGGTAGCCATTCCCTTCTCCAGGGGATCTTCTGAATGCAGGGATTGAACCAGCATCTCTTATGTCTCCTACCTGACAGGCAGGTTCTTTACCACTAGCACCATCTAGGAATCCCAAAATTCTGACTGTTGTGCTTTGTCAGTGTCTGGTGTCTGACTTTTTGTGAACCCATGGACTGCAGCATGCCAGGCTCCTTGGTCCATGCGGATTCTCCAGGCAAGAATACTGGAATGGGTTTCCATGCCCTCCTCCAGGGGATCCTCCCAACCCAGAGCTGCCTCTCTTGCATGTCTGCACCGGCAGGCAAGTTTTTCTTTTCTTTTTTTTTTTCTTTTTTACCACTAGTGGCAGCTAGGAAAGTCCAGTCTCACATATCCCATCAATTTCTCTGACATACAGTTGTTTTTCTATGTTTCTAAAACATCAAAAAGAATAGTGAAAATATTTGAAAGAAGAAGGTAAATGGAATAAGGGGCATCTACTATATACCTGTTATGATCCCAACATAGCCTGCTACATTAGACAGCTACATAAGCTACTTAAGACAGCAATGTTTTGGAATTGTCTTCTTCACGTTTAAGTGCCTGTGTGTGTATGTGTGTGTGTGTGTGTGCTCAGTTGTGTCCAACTCTTTGTGACCCCATGGACTGTAGCCTGCCAGTCTCCTCTGTCCATGGAATTTTCCAGGCAAGAATACTGGAGTGGGTTGCCATTTCTTACTCCAGGGATCTTCCTGAGCCAGGGATCAAATCCACGTCTCTTATATCTCCTGAATTGGCAGGCAGATTATTCACCATTGGGCCACCTAGTTTAAAGAGTCTTAAAGATGGCAGAGAGGTAAAGTGGCACAATAAGTCAGTAAGCTGATAGCCATCAGCTCAAGTGATATTCAGGTATAGGTCTTTTGAATCCAGAGCTCATATTTCTTTTATTATGCTATACTACCCTGGCCTAAGTGTTGTTCCAATCCACTCTCCCTGTAAAAGAAAACAGTCTGTGTTTATACTGTGACATATAAAGCTCTGACCATACACTACAAAAGTGTACTCCTTCAAAACCATGAATCACGTACAGTCCTATCTTGGTTCTGAGACTAAGCATAAGTAACTCGGTCCAAAATGACTGCGACAGAGAAAACATATAAGTTCTAACTCTGCTGCTGATTCTGCATACCAGCACCATGTGAAGATACAAACAAAAAATGCATGCTTATATGTAGCTATGTAGCTATGTTTATTGGTTGTGATCTGCTTATTTCTGAACACTTAGAATTATACAGTTTAAACTTCTTCCCAGCCTCTATTCCTTTATTCAATAAAGGCAAGATACCACATTCTTTGGTATCTAAGAATAAGGTTCTAACTGTAAAGTTATATGCATACGTGCTCAGTCATTCAGTCATATCCAACTCTTTGTGACCCTGTGGACTGTGGCCCGCCAGGCTCCTTGGTCCATGGGATTTTTCTGGCAAGAACATTGGAGTGGGTTGCCATTTTCTCCTCCAGGGGATCTTCCCAACCCAGGGAATGAACACACATGTCCTGTGTTCCCTGTACTGCAGGTAGTGTCTTTACCACTGAGCCACCAGGAAAGCACTCAAGTTATCTGAAATGTGAGGAAATACATTAAAATAGTACTGCTGCTGCTGCTAAGTCGCTTCAGTCGTGTCCGACTCTGTGCGACCCCATAGACGGCATCCCACCAGGCTCCCCTGTCCCTGGGACTCTCCAGGCAAGAACACTGGAGTGGGTTGCCATTTCCTTCTCCAATGCATGAAAGTGAAAAGTGAAAGTGAAGTCGCTCAGTCGTGTCCGACTCTAGCGACCCCATGAACTGCAACCTACCAGGCTCCTCCATCCATGGGATTTTCCAGGCAAGAGTACTGGAGTTTAACCATTTTAAGAAACATTTATATTATGAATGATGAGATAATTCTTGTCATTTCATTATTGTATACTCTAGTATAAAACATAACACTGATTTAGATATATTCAAGGATGTCTTTGAAAAAGGGTACATTTAAAAAAATAATTTACAAATGCCTATTTCAAATACCTTTGGAACTGCCTTTTATGAGTGGCTCGTAATACCCAAAGACTAGAGCATAACTCATCATTGTGTTAGTTTGCCTCTGAAGTAAACTTAATTATCCACTTGGTTGTCCTGCATGGCAATCTTGACCCATAGCTGGAAGTCAACTCAGGAAAATGCCAAATAACAGGATTCCATAAGGCATATAGAGGCCAAGATTAGAGTATTCACCCCATCTTGAATTCACCTAAAGCGGTTTGTTTTAATACCCAACTACATTCCATTTTTTTTAAGGAATCTGAATTTTAGTTTCCTTTTTTTAACCTGACATCAGCCTACAGTTGAATAATTTAAAAGTGAATAATTTATTCTTGTGTTCAGAAAATAATTGAAATGCATTTTGCATATCAATATAGTGTGTCTCTATGTGGTATATAAAGCAGAAACTGAAATATTACAACCCAAATTCTTATTTAACTTTGGTTTGATACATAAATGCTGACTTAAAAATAAAACAAACCAGACAAAAAACCCCAACAAAATATTCCGATGACATCATGTTAATAGTATATTCTATCACCATAAAAACTAGAATTTATGTGCTGTGAATCAGCTTGCTCTTGAAATAGAGTAGAAATGAGAAACTTTAGGGATAAAGAAATGTCAGATCAACCTCAATATCTCCAAATGTATCCCCACACAAAGACTATGCATTTTTTAAATATCAAACACATAGGAGGATTTGCCTGGGAGGGGACTTGGAACACAGAACAGTAATGATAAGCAATGGGCAGAGATTCCAAGAAATTTAAACCACTATCTCTGCATTTGTTGAATTTATAGTTTGATTCAAAACACTATACAAATTCAAATAAAAATAAGTGCCTGATGATTATTTCCATGCACAAAAAATTATCACCTAGAGTTGTTTAGGGCTTAAAATAGCTGATATGTTACTGCATAAAAACTGTTTAGTATAATACTAGGCCTTTGGTTTGCTTTTCCAGGTCTTTGCATTCTGTAAAGGTGACTGTTGGGTCATCTCACATGAAAATATGAGGTCAGCCAATGAATAAATGGCACCCTCACAGTAGAACATATTCTGACTTGAAAAGTACACGTACAAATAAGTTTCCTTGCTGTAGAGTTTTGACAGGACACCTAAACATGCATAAAGACATTTTTTCCCCTAGAAGTGTTAAGATAAAAGAAATCGAGTAAGAGGTTACTTTTGCCCATGAAATATAATCAGAAGCCAACCTCCTCACTGAAGCCTTGTGGCTCCTTTAAGTCACCCTGCCCACCTCCTTCTTGACTCTGCACTTTCTTAACCACATTCACTGAATCTTGCATCTGACTTTTCCATTGTATGCTGACTTGGTTTGTGTTTTGGTTGGGGAGTCAACTAGTCATTGCATTCTGTTTTCACTCCCATTTACCTGGCTTTGACGGCAGCCTCTTTTGACAATAGCATTAGACACTCAGCCAGGCTACAGGGGACTTGCCACAAGTGACAAGCCAACCTCTAAGCTCTATCCAACTTCTATATCTTAGGCCAATATGTCCAACAGACTCACTCCTGTGTTAAAATATCTTTCTTTATGTTTTAAGTTTTATTGAAAAATAGGAATTGTATATATTTAAGGTGCACAGATTGATGTTTTGATGTATACACTGCAAAGTAATCACAACAATTAAGCCAATTAACATACCCATTACCTCACATAGTAACTATCTTTTTTTGTGGTAAGAACATTTAAGATTTACTCTCTTAGCAAATTTCAAGTGTATAATACAGTGTGATTAACTGTAGTCACCATGCAGTACATCAGATCTCCAGAACCTTTTCATCTTGTGTAACTGTAAGGAAGAATAGAATATGACATCCCCAAAATATGCCGCTTTGGCATGTGGTTCTTTTGAGCTAAAGGCTCAAATTAAGAGACAATGGACTCAGGAAAAGTATTTTACCTCTCCATTAACTGCCTAAAAGAGTTTGGATCGGGGGGTGGTTTAGATCTTAGAAAGCCTTATCTGCATGGCATATAAACATTTGTTTACCAAACACTTGCTTTTCTCATCTTCTTGTGAACCATCTTCCTTCTTTTAGAAGGTCAACATCCCTCTTCCTTTCTCCTTAGCACAGGATGGAATATAAGTCTCAACTGTCTCTGAGTCTTAATTTTATAGGACTCCTGAATGTAAAAAAATTAAATGTTTTCCTCCTGCTACTGCTTTATGTCAACTGAATTATTAGGCCAAAGAACCTAGACAAGGAAGGACTGAAAACATTTCCTCCCCTACAACTGAAACTTTGTACTCTTGACTAAGTCTCCATTTACCTCCCATTTCCACTTGCCCCTGGCAATTGCCATTCTATTAGTTTGACTACTTTAGATTCCACATATAAGTGAGATCATGTAGCATTTGTTTTTCATGTCTGACTTATTTCATTTAGCATGCCTTTCAGTTACATCCATGTTGTCACAATGAAGTATTTCCTTAAGGCTGAATAATATTCCAATTTATACATTACATTTTCTTCATTCATCTATTGAAGGACATTGAGGTTGCTTCCATATCTTGGCTATTGTGAATAGTGCTACAATGAACATGGGCATGCAGACATTCAAGATACTGATTTTATTTCCTTTGCATAAATACTTAGAAATAAGATTGATGAATCATATAGTAATTCTATTTTTAATTTGTTGATAAACACTGTTTTCCCATAATGCCTATATCCTTTCTTTGCATCTTGAAAGAAGACCATTCACTGAGAATATCCCATTGAGATTCTATCAGATCTGGGGAATTTAAGGGTTTAAATTATGGATTATTGCAATTTTGTCTTCTCACAGCAGAGTAATTTCCCATATCACAACAGCCAAAAAATTGTTTTGTTTTTTCTTTTACTAAATAGAAATACCTTGATTTGATTTGGTTCTTTACTCTCTAAAGTATGTATACCAATAAGGAAGTGCTGTTGACAACAACATATACAGAAACATAGTGTGGATATTTATATTTATGAGAATATGGATTATTCATTTGATATTCAAAATAAATCTGCATATTACTTTAATAATCCAAACCTAAGAGGAACACTATGTTCTTTTGTGATAAAGGCACTTCTCAGAATACACACAAAGCAATTTAGTTAAATTAGGAAATGCTTAGCATTTCTTTTTAAATAAAACTTAAATACTGCTATATCAGACCTTAAATACAAAGTAAATGCAAAAAATATTCAACTTTCCCACCAATTTAAATAGTTTTATGTTATTGTAACTAAAAAAAGCAAATGGAAATAAAATTATAGGTCATTTTCTGTGTTAAGGTCAAACAAACACATGTGCTTTTAATGACTCATTTGTAAAACAAAGATAACAAGCCAAAGCTAGTAAGGTTATGGTGAGAATCAGATAAACTCTCTTGTGACACATGTGTACATCATAGATTGTCAATTATTGACAATTCACTAAGTAGAAGGCTATGCTATGCTATGCTATGCTAAGTCGCTTCAGTCGTGTCCGACTCTGTGTGACCCCATAGACGGCAGCCCACCAGGTTCTGTCGTCCCTGGGATTCTTCAGGCAAGAATACTGGAGTGGGTTGCCATTTCCTTCTCCAGTGCATGAAAAGAGAAAAGTGAAAGTGAAGTCGCTCACTCCTGTCCGACTCTTAGAGACCCCATGGACTGCAGCCTACCAGGCTCCTCCATCCATGGGATTTTTCAGGCAAGAGTACTAGAGTGGGGTGCAATTGCCTTCTCCAAAGCAGAAGGCTAAATCTCTACAAAAGATGAACTACTTTCTGTTCATTCAGACTAGTTATCCATAAACTTAATTTACTGTTACTGTTCAGCTCCTGCCTTACATTAAGTAAATTCAGGCATTCAGATCAATATACACTGGAAAAAGTTTAGGAAGTTACTATATCATATTAATATTTACCACTTACTGAAATCATAACATAATCATGATATTAAAAATCATTATCCGAGCTATTATACAACTTCAGAAAGATCACTATATTCTTTCCTCATTGCCATGATAGGCATCCATTAAAAAAAAAAAAAAGTGAATTAGTACCTTTGTTTACTTTCTATTCAGTATCAAATTAAAAACAATATATTCATTGCTGGTGAGCATATAAATGAGTATAACTGTTTGAGGACTATATGACTATATCAAATGCATATACTTATTGCTACTGCTGCTGCTAAGTCGCTTCAGTCCTGTCCAACTCTGCGCGACCCCACAGACAGCAGCCCACCAGGCTCCTCCGTCCCTGGGATTCTCCAGGAAAGAACACTGGAGTGGGTTGCCATTTCCTTCTCCAATGCATGAAAGTGAAAAGCGAAAGTGAAGTCACTCAATTGTGTCCGACTCTTAGCGACCCCATGGACTGGAGCCTACCAGGTTCCTCTCTCCATGGGATTATCCAGACAAGAGTACCGGAGTGGGGTGCCATTACTTACTGCTGCTGCTGCTGCTAAGTCACTTCAGTCGTGTCCGACTCTGTGTGACCCCATACACGGCAGCCCACCATGCTCCCCCGTTCCTGGGATTCTCCAGGCAAGGGTACTAGAGTGGGTTGCCATTAGTGACCTACTAATTCCAAATTAATCTATGGGTTTATTTATTGATTAAAGTGATAGGGACTAACTATCAACATCAGGGTAGATGGCATGATGTATATAAAGAAAAATGTCATGATATGTGTATGCACATAAGTATGCTTATTATAGATTCTTTTTTGAATATGCATTGTGATATAAGACAGGAAAATACTATGTTGGCCAAAAGTCTGTTTGAATTCTTCCATAACATCTTATGGAAAAACCTGAGAGGACTTTTGGCCAACCCAGCATTAATAGTGATTAGCACACGCATCAATGGAGAAAAGGCCAAGAAAGGTAAGCAAGAAAAAATTAGTTTTGTCTGTGCCTGTGGCTTGAATTTTTAAACTATTTTATGTTTTAATTGTTAAGAGATTAAAAAAAACATTTAATTTGCCCATATTCTGTTTTAAAAATTTTATTAGTAATAGTATTAAATCACCAAACTCTTTATCCTATGCTTATGGTAGAACGTGTCATCCTCAAGATGCGTGAACTAGTCAGTGGAAGGGAATGATTCTATTTAAATAGGATGGAAGAATGTCTTCTTGAATTTTCAATCCATAACACCAATTAGACAATGTTTTAAAAAACACATTTCAGATGAAAATAGAATTACTTGACATTTTCATTGAAAGACACCTGAATTATGAGAGATCTGGAAAGCGTCTGCCTGCAGTGCAGGAGACCCGGTTTCAATTCCTGGGTTGTGAAGATCCTCTGGAGAAGGAAATGACAACCCACTCCAGTACTCTTGCCTGGAAAATTCCGTGGACTGAGGAGCCTAATAGGCTACAGTCCATGGGGTGGCAAAGAGTCAGACACGACTGAGCGACTTCACTTCACTTCACTTTTCACCAGAGTTTAGAATGACGGGTTTGCCCTATTCTGACCACAATTTGCTCTAACTCATTTTTGGATTTTATGGAACCACTGATGATAATGCTGTCAAGTCAAGTTCTGTTAACACTTCATCTTGTTAGAGACCTGAAAAATAAATTGGTAATTAGCATTTTAGGCTTTATCATTCTTCCTGAGCAAAATACCAGAAAGAAGGGTAATTTTTCAGAATGGCATTACGAATTAGTCATGCTGCTGGGCTTATGTGGATCTCTGGTGAAGATTCAAAAGAAAAAAAAAAAAAAAAGATGAGGGAAAATCTCTTTTAAAAGTCCATTTAATACACTGTTGGAGACCAAAATCTAGAAATATACAAACATATAATGTGATAGTAAAAATGACATGAGAAGACATATCACACAATGCTACTCAAAGAGGGCTTGGGGGTGAGGGTAGGAGTATTCACACTTAGTTATTATCCTATGAAAAGCAAACATTATCAATATAATTAGATAAAATTGAAGTTATCTACTCTGAACAATCCAAGATCTTAAAATAATCTAGGAATCAATAATTATTCCATGCTTCGTGTCAGTTGAAATAATCAACTAAAATTGAATATGTTGAAGTAACTTGTGCTCATCTGCACTAATATATATCTGAACACAATAAGTAATAATCCACAATGTTATATATTTTTGTGTGTGTATTCAGTCATGTACTCAGTTATGTCCATGTGTGATACATGTGAAAAGAGTATGTTGATTCAAAGCAGCAGAACTTTTTCACTATGAGACAGCTATCAGAAAAGACCGTTTTTAGAATTAAAACTTTCTACTTGTTGTTCCCTGGAGACTGCCCCAGTTCTCCAAGAAAGGCTATGCCTTTCTTATGGTGTAAGCAGAGAGACAGCAATTAACTTAGTAAACTCCAGCAGGTATTAAAAACAAAAGTACTGGTAGGGTGAATGACCTGGTGCCAGAATTCTCCTCAAGCCTGATGCTTTCTGTCTACAAGCCTAGTGGGTTTCATTATAATTCTTACAGAAAGTCAGTAGCCCTTTCCAAGCTAGACTGCACAGGCTGACCAACCCATCTATCGTCTCTCATTCCCTTTCAAAATATCAGTAGTCTTAAGTCAAACACAACCTTAATCCCTAAATTGATATTACTATGCCATAAGGTGGCATATCATCATCAACACTATCTAATTTAGAGAAGAATCAGAGGCTTAACAAAGAAAAATTTTACCTTAAAAATGCAGTTTATTGAATAGCCTAGAACCTTTTAAAGAAGAATTTTTCCAGAAATTACTACCTTTACAAAAATATAGACATTATTCAACAGCAGATTCAATAAAGGATAAAAATCCAAAACTCATGCACCCAAAAAAATCACAATGGTAATAAGAAATATGGTCAGCCCTTGAAGCTAAGACACATTGTTCTAAATGCTAGAGACTTCCTGGAATCTGGTTATATATTACGGTTTTTACAGACCAAATTTGTGCCCATTTGACACCTGGATAAGTTAGTCAAAAACAACACCAATCAGTTAAGAAAGCTTGTTACGCATCAACTCTGCAAGCTTGCTATTTTGATTGACTTCATCACTTAACAAGTTATCTACTTTAACTACATGAAATTGTGTTCTTTAGTCATTAAGTCCTGTCTGATTCTTTTGCAAACCCATGGACTATAATCACCAAGCTCTGCTTCCATTCTAGTATTGGATTGGATTGCCATTTCCTTCTCCAAGGGATCTTCCTGACCCAGGCATCCAACCCATGTCTCTTGAGTCTCCGACTTTGGCAGGCAGATTCTTTACCACTGAGTCACCAGGGAAATCCCACATGAAATCTTAGTTCCACATAAGGTCATGACACCTCAAGCTAACAGTGGATTTTAGACATAATACTTAACATCCAACTTCTTGTTTAAAAAAAAAAACAAAAAAACTCTATAACTTTGTCATGCCAGCAGTTGGAGATGAAACCTTATTTCCTTCCAGACAGTTCTTTCATTTCTCAAAGGGTCCTTAGGAAACCATCTGATTTTGAAACAACTTTGCTTCTTATGAAAAATGTTGGCTAATAGAACCTTCCCTAGAAGTATTAAAAAGTTCCCTTAAGTGGATTTTATATACGCAAAAATTTGAGTAGCCTCTCAGCAATTGAAAGATCCTGAAAGATGACTACTTATGTTCCATTAGGAAACATAACTCCTTATGTTGAGTTAAAATGTGTTTCTGGGTGGCAGTGCTTTCTGGGAAAAATCTTAAAATGTGTGAAACTTATCTACTTCCCAGGCTAACAATTTGTATCTTTCAGTGACTCCTATCCCATAAAAATATTATCTGCCAGGACCATTTAGCTCAACTTACTCATTTTACTGAAAAATGGAGCACAGCAGTGATTCTCAATCTTGAGTGTGTATCAGAATCACGTGGAGGGCTCTGGTTAACCAAAAATATCTGGGTCTCCTTCATAATGTTTCATTCTCTGGTAGTACAGAGAGGAGGTGGTCCAAGAATTCTTATCTGAAGTAATTTCTCAAATATTACTGAGGCTGCTGATCTGGGGAATGAATTTTGAGACCAGCAGACTGGATTAGAGAATAATTCTGAACTTGCCCTTGTTCTTTCATCAAATCAGCCTTAGAGCACATTCGTTTTTTTTTTTTGTTTGTTTGTTTGTTTGTTTTAATCACAATCCTGACATTGAGTCAAAGCAAGGTGTCAGTAAACTGAATCTCCAAGTGTCTTCTATATGCTTTGTTTTTTAACTCACAAAGTCACCAAATTGTAATGACTTGGAATTTCATGTGTGTTTACAAATTTATATGGTGTTGTTCAACTGATTTTTTGATTGACTGATTGATGTCAACTTTCTCTTGTTACTTTAACTCAATTGCTGGTTTCAATAGTTTTCATTACACTGTGCTAGATTTCATCCATCAACTGATATGTGTCAAGATATTTATGGAAACTGATTCACTTAATTTTAGCTACATCTCTCATTTTTCTCTTCAGAATTTAGTTGTCTTTAAAACATGTTCCAAATTGGTAACTTTATCATAGTTGCGTCTTTGCCCAGTTTGCCAGTATTTACCAAATATGTTAACATTTGTCAGTACTTGTTAATACATTGAGAGAAAGAAATATCTGGCTTTAGAAGTCTTTCCCAGCCTAAAATGGACTCTATTCACACATGTGCAAAATTTAGAATTAAATATAGTATCTGCAAAACACAGCCATGATAATATATATGGGGCTGATTTACATAACACTAACATTCATCCTTTTTGAGTTTCAGTTTTCTACAGTTTCAGTAATAGGGCAAAGTTTTAAAATACCCATGCTAGCATTCACTGTTAACATATTCCAGGGTCAAATATTTGAAACAAATGCTATGATCGTTGTCTAATTTATCTGCCCTCTGTAACCTAGCTTATGTTACTGTAAATTTGGGTTATAACCTTAACTCTGAATATTCAATACTTCATAGGCAAAAAAAAAAAAAAAAATCATCCAGTAAGTTACATTACTTTATAAAGTCAAAATATTTTTTTTTTCTAGGTAGTAAGGCCGGGGTGCGGGTGGTGGGGGGAAAAGCAAAATTCTGTATTTACCATGTGATTATATTCTGCATTCAATTAACATAAGCTTACTTGATTTGGGGCCACTGAAATCCCTGCACTAGACTGACACTGGCAAATCATGGGAAAACAAAGTTGCAAAATAAACCAAAGGTTAAATAGCAGTTTGCGCAAGACCAGTGTTGCATTGCAATGTTTAACAGAAATCTAACTATACAAGCTTAGCCAAATGGACATTTGTTTATTTACTTAATAAAAAGCCTGGAGGGAAACACTTTAAGTGTAGTGGCTTATTGATGTTCCTTATGCCTATATCTTTGCTTATAGCACAAGATTTTCAATCTTATAGTTGCCTCATGGTAAGAAAACAAATTTCATCTACTGCCTCAGCTAATTTCTTTCTTTCTTTCTTTTTTTTTAAATCTTGATTACCTAGGAACTATAGAAAACTTTTCTTCCACAGAAAACTCCATTTTTGAGCCCAACTTTTGCTATGTATCTGCCTGGAATAGCAATGACGGGTGGAATGTAGATTTAACAAAATGCATTTCATCCCCAAACAAAATCCATGTTCTATTAATTCCAAATAGGAAAAGGAGTATGTCAAGGCTGTATATTGTCACCCTGCTTATGTAACTTATATGCAGAATACATCATGAGAAATGCTGGGCTGGAGGAAGCACCAGATGGAATCAAGATTGCTGGGATAAATATCAATAACCTCAGATATGCAAATGACACCACCCTTATGGCAGAAAGTGAAGAAGAAATAAAGAGCCTCTTGATGAAAGTGAAAGAGGAAAGTGAAAAAGTTGGCCTAAAGCTCAACATTCAGAAAACTAAGATCATGGCATCCAGTCCCATCACCTCATGGCAAATAGATGGGGAAACAGTAGAAACAGTGGCTCACTTTATTTTTCTGGGCTCCAAAATCACTGCAGATGGTGATCGCAGCCATGAAATTAAAAGATGCTTACTCCTTGGAAGGAAAGTTATGACCAACCTAGACAGCATATTAAAAAGCAGAGACATTACTTTGCCAACAAAGGTCCGTCTAGTCAAGGCTATGGTTTTTTCAGTAGTCATGTATGGATATGAGAGTTGGACTATAAAGAAAGCTGAGTGGCAAAGAATTGATGCTTTTGAACTGTGGTGTTGGAGAAGACTCTTGAGAGTCCCTTGGACTTCAAGGAGATCCAACCGGTCCATCCTAAAGGAGATCAGTCCTGGGTGTTCATTAGTAGGACTGATGTTGAAGCTGCAACTCCAATACTTTGGCTACCTGATGCAAAGAGCTGACTCATTTGAAAAGACCCTGATGGTTTTGATTTGCATTTCTCTGATAATGAGTGATGTTGAGCATCTTTTCATGTGTTTGTTAGCCATCTGTATGTCTTCTTTGGAGAAATGTCTATTTAGTTCTTTGGCCCATTTTTTGATTGGGTCATTTATTTTTCTGGAGTTGAGCTGTAGGAGTTGCTTGTATATTCTCGAGATTAGTTGTTTGTCAGTTGCTTCATTTGCTATTATCTTCTCCCATTCTGAAGGCTGTCTTTTCACCTTGCTAATAGTTTCCTTTGATGTGCAGAAGCTTTTAAGGTTAATTAGGTCCCATTTGTTTATTTTTGCTTTTATTTCCAATATTCTGGGAGGTGGGTCATAGAGGATCCTGCTGTGATGTATGTCAGAGAGTGTTTTGCCTATGTTCTCCTCTAGGAGTTTTATAGTTTCTGGTCTTACGTTGAGATCTTTAATCCATTTTGAGTTTATTTTTGTGTATGGTGTTAGAAAGTGTTCTAGTTTCATTCTTTTACAAGTGGTTGACCAGAGTTCCCAGCACCACTTGTTAAAGAGATTGTCTTTAATCCATTGTATATTCTTGCCTCCTTTGTCAAAGATAAGGTGTCCATATGTGCGTGGATTTATCTCTGGGCTTTCTATTTTGTTCCATTGATCTATATTTCTGTCTTTGTGCCAGTACCATACTGTCTTGATGACTGTGGCTTTGTAGTAGAGCCTGAAGTCAGGTAGGTTGATTCCTCCAGTTCCATTCTTCTTTCTCAAGATCGCTTTGGCTATTCGAGGTTTTTTGTTTTTCCATACAAATTGTGAAATTATTTGTTCTAGCTCTGTGAAGAATGCTGTTGGTAGCTTGATAGGGATTGCATTGAATCTATAGATTGCTTTGGGTAGTATACTCATTTTCACTATATTGATTCTTCCAATCCATGAACATGGTATATTTCTCCATCTGTTAGTGTCCTCTTTGATTTCTTTCACTAGTGTTTTATAGTTTTCTATATATAGGTCTTTAGATTCTTTAGGTAGATATATTCCTAAGTATTTTATTCTTTCCATTGCAATGGTGAATGGAATTGTTTCCTTAATTTCTCTTTCTGTTTTCTCATTATTAGTGTATAGGAATGCAAGGGATTTCTGGGTGTTGATTTTATATCCTGCAACTTTACTATAGTCATTGATTAGTTCTAGTAATTTTCTGGTGGAGTCTTTAGGGTTTTCTATGTAGAGGATCACACGCCAGTCAGAATGGCTGCGATCCAAAAGTCTACAAGTAATAAATGCTGGAGAGGGTGTGGAGAAAAGGGAACCCTCTTACACTGTTGGTGGGAATGCAAACTAGTACAGCCACTATGGAGAACAGTGTGGAGATTCCTTAAAAAACTGGAAATAGACCTGCCTTATGATCCAGCAATCCCACTGCTGGGCATACACACTGAGGAAACCAGAAGGGAAAGAGACACGTGTACCCCAGTGTTCATTGCAGCACTGTTTATAATAGCCAGGACATGGAAGCAACCTAGATGTCCATCATCAGATGAATGGATAAGAAAGCTTTGGTACATATACACAATGGAGTATTACTCAGCCATTAAAAAGAATACATTTGAAACAGTTCTAATGAGGTGGATGAAACTGGAGCCTATTATACAGAGTGAAGTAAGCCAGAAAGAAAAACACCAATACAGTATACTAACGCATATATATGGAATTTAGAAAGATGGTAACAATAACCCTGTGTACGAGACAGCAAAAGAGACACTGATGTATAGAACAGTCTTATGGACTCTGTGGGAGAGGGAGAGGGTGGGAAGATTTGGGAGAATGGCATTGAAACATGTAAAATATCATGTATGAAACGAGTTGCCAGTCCAGGTTTGATGCACGATACTGGATGCTTGGGGCTGGTGCACTGGGACGACCCAGAGGGATGGTATGGGGAGGGAGGAGGGAGGAGGGTTCAGGATGGGGAACACATGTATACCTGTGGCGGATTCATTTTGATATTTGGCAAAACTAATACAGTTATGTAAAGTTTAAAAATAAAATTAAAAAAAAAATAAAAAAATTAAAAAAAATAAAAAAATAAAAAAAAAAAAAAATAAAAAAAAAAAAAAAAAGACCCTGATGCTGGGAAAGATAGAGGGCAGAAGGATAAGGGGACGACAGACGGTGAAATGGTTGGATGGCATCACCGACTCTATGGAGACGGGTTTGGGTGGACTCTGGGAGTTGGTGATGGACAGGGATGCCTGGCGTGCTGCAGTTCATGGGGTTGCAAAGAATTAGACACAACTGAGTGACTGAACTGAAGTGAATATTTGATAATCAACAAAATTAAAATATGAGGAAACTGGAGCAAAGCAAGACTGGAAATAGGGGAGTAATTAAAAATTAACCATTTTGATACTTTTAGGATTTGGTATTAAAATTTGGTAGGTAGGACCTATGCAGGGCTTACCTAGGTTTAATTATTTCCCACAGCTGAGGCAAGAGCCTTCCATGTAAGGCTGCTAGTACACTGGATTTGAAAAGTCACCATACTCAGCACTGTGTGAGAAGCAGGCACCATCATCTCTCATATTTTGCATTGTTTGTTCTCAGCTTCAGAGAGTTCTGCAATATACACACTCATCAATTCTCAAGTGGATATTTGAGGACTTTCTCTGAAGATACCTGGAGTTCTCTCTGCATCTGTCTTTTCTTCAATACTCTGTCCTATGAAATCTATCTTAGACTCCTCAGTTTCTCAATACCAACTTCTTCAACCCAGACAGTCTGTTCAGCTTTGCCTGGGTTGCTCTTCTTTGCACCTCTATGGTAATTCTCAGGGAAGTAACCAGCTTCAGGCAGTCCAGTAAACCAAGTACCCATTACTCTGTTTTAGCCAAGAAAGCTTACACATCAAAGTACTTTAAAATAGTGTTATATCCCCTGTAATCCTTTATATTATGGTGAGATCCAGGGATTTCATAAAATGTAATTCTTTTAATTTCCTAATACATGCCATTAGAAGGCACATAATGTTGATTTTATTTATAACTGCCTTCTTGGACTCACTTTAAAATCATATGATTAACATTTAAACAGAGGCATTTTGACAAAATTTGTCAGTCAGTTCAGCCACTCAGTCATGTCTGACTCTGCAGCCCCTTGGACTGCAACATGCCAGGCTTCCCTGTCCATCACCAACTCCTGGAGCTTACTTAAACTCATGTCCATCAAGTCAGTGATGCTGTCCAACTATCTCATCCTCTGTCATCCCCTTCTCCTCCTGCCTTCAATTTTTCCCATCTTCAGGGTCTTTTCCAATGACAAAATACTCCAAATATAAAATTCTCAGTTACTTATTTACTTTATAGAATGACAGTAGAGGTAAAAATACTCAAGGTTTTAATACTTAATTTGATAACACCTCATAGCTCAGTTGGTAAAGAATCAGCCTGCAATGCAGGAGACTCCTGTTTGATTCCTGGGTCAGGAAGATCAGCTAGAGAAGGGATAGGCTACCCACTCCAGTATTCTTGGGCTTCCCTTGTGGTTTCCCTTGTGGCTTAGCTGGTAAAGAATTAGCTTGCAATGTGGGAGACCTGGGTTTGATCCCTGGGTTGGGAAGATCTCCTGGAGAAGAGAAAGGCTACCCAGTCCAGTATTCTGGCCTGGAGAATTCCATGAGTTGGACACAACTGAGTGACTTTCATTTGGTAACACAACACTTGTACTTAGTTTCAAAGACTCCTAGCACTTATTTTTTAGCATATTTTAGTTCTCACTTATGAATATAACAAAAACAGAGTTTGCCAAAAATATTATATTCTGACTACACCCTCAGGTGAATTGTTGTCTCTAATGAAGTAGTCACCCTCTTACCATGGAAATAGCACTATGCCACTGCCAACTCTAGAAAACTCAATCACACTCATTAATGGCCAAGCTGACCATTGTTATGTCTGAGGAAGACATGGCTCTTTTTATTCAATCCATGAGACTAAGATAAACAATGATCTTAACATAATTTCACTACCACAAGTAGGAGCATTTTACTAATGAAAGACTTGATGAATATAATGAATGTTCACAGATATAAAATATATATTGTATTACATATTTTTATATATTTCCAAATGTAACTGACTTTTATAATTTGTGGTACATGTGTTCACATTCTTAGCGTGTGCATTTTTATGCCAGAACTAAGATATGGTGCACAATCTGCTCTTACTTCAAGGAGGTGGTAGCCCATATACCACAGATCCTTTGGTATTTTTCCTATGATACATCACACACTTACAATGGACAAGTGAAAATATAAATTTCAGTCACTCATTCTAGAAAATAACAACCTAAAGGCAAAGTAAAAGAATCTTTACTGGGCAGAAATTTCTAGATATTCCTCCACCTATGGCAAGGATTGTCAGTATTCCCTTCCACCTATGGCAAGGAATGTCAGTACTCCCTTCCACCTATGGCAAGGAATGTCAGTATTCCCTTCCACCTATGGCAAGGAATGTCAGTATTCCCTTCCACCTATGGCAAGGATTGTCAGTATTCCCACTGTTGCTTTAAAGCAGGGGTCCCCAACATCTGGGCTGTGGACCAGTTTGTGGTCTTCTAGGAACTGGGCCACACAGCAGGAGGTAAGCAGCAGGTAAGGGAGCAAAGCTTTATCTGCTTTTCCCATCGCTCACATTACCACTTGAATCTTCTCCAACTCTTTCTGTGGAAAAATTGTCTTCCATGAAACCAGGTCCCTGATGCTAAAAAGTCGGAGACTGCTGCTTTACAGCATTCATAACTGGTTTCAACCAGTAATATTGTCATCTCAGATTGCCAACCAGTATGCAACAAAAGGAAAGCTACCTAACATCATGAGGTTCAAATTCCTTAAGAAAGCCAAGCTGCTAAGTGTATTGTACCTACTCAGTCTTAACTCCAGCATTACATTTTTTCATTAGGTCAGGCTCCATCACATTGGCAATCTTCTGTGATCATTACACAGCCTAGTTTCACCAATATATTTGTTCTTTTCCTTAGGCTTTGATAAATTTAATAAGCCTTGAAAGTTGCTGAGTCTGCCAACTGTGGTAAATGCAAGGAAAGTAGACCATACTAAATCCATAAGATTTCTAGAATCACAAATGATACAAAGTATATACTTCTTTCAAGATGAGATTGTTTTAAATTAAGAGAAACATATAGATGACTGTTCTTTTCTAGATGTCCAAGGATGTTTTGTGGAATATGTTTTGATCTGAGGCAAAATCCTGACTGCACATCTTGCTATCTTCATCTGTTTGAATGTGAGCAGAGATGAGCTAAACAAGTGGGAAAATGAGACTGAAAAGAAAAGAAGGGTCAGGACTCAGCAGCATAAAACCAGAAAGTGGAAAACTGACAATAACACCAACTACAGTTCAATCACTTTTGAATGACTGAGATCAGCCCAATTTTCTAGCACTGTGAACAAAGCAAGTTACTCAGACTTAACTTCATTTACTAGAGTTGCGCTGATAGGAAATCTACTGTTAGGTTGATCATCCTGTTGATATTTATTCCCCCCAAATATATATTCTGGTCTATTTGGGGAAAGGAAGAGTGGGAGAACTGGGATAAATAGAAGACTGTTGAAGTTTGGATCAATCAATGTTGCATTGCTTAAACATCATTGTTCTCAGAAAAATACACAGAAAAGTTAAAGCCATTGCTGTGTGAGTAAAACCATATGTTTAACACACTCAAAAATCCATAATAAGTCAAAGACCAGAATACAAATATTGTAATTCTTTTGTCACCCTCATTTTATCAATTTGATTTAATACGGGTAGCAATTTTTAAAAAAAGTTTTTGAAAAAGGAACAGGGAATGGGCCTGCAGTCAATAGCTTCAACCTGGAGACTCTCATAGCTTTCTAAGTAATTACAAAGCAAGTATGCATTCATAAACAAACACAAAACAATGATGTTTAGAAATCTCACAAGGATGAATAAAGACTGTACAATACTGTTATGATTAACTGTTTTTCCCTCTAAGGGGCTGTTTAGGTTTTTATTGTTATTTTTCAGCTTAATAAAAATGTAAATGTCATTCTGAATGACAACAGTGGGGAAAATATTGAGGGAAAAAATAAAGATAGGTGCCCCAGGGCACCTGAGTAACAGATGGCAAAAAAGATGGCCTGGGTCTACCTCAGGAATTCTAGGGCTCACCATGCATATCATGGAGGTTCGAATAAGGTAATTAACACCTCTGCTCCACAAGGCAACTAAAAACCAGGCTGGTTCATGGTGGTTAAAAGCTTTCAAAATGACCTAACACAGCAAGAAGGGGAAAAAATTATATAAGTAAGCATATACTGAGAAACTGTGCTTGTATAAATCCCATTAGTTCTGAGGTAGTCCTTTGTACTTAAGCACTTTGTTTTATTTTAATCCTTATATCCCAACCCTTCCATTTTTCAGTTCACAAGATAGAAACAGTAAATATTTTGCCATCAAAATAAAACCACTGTAAAGTGTTTATCAAGAAAATGGATATATTGAAAAGTCAGTTTCTCTAAACAAGTCACTGGGGTAAATTCAAACTCTGTGTAATGGCTGAGCACCAAAGGCCACAAGGACTTTAATCATATCTTCAAAACACTACAAAGCTATTTAATTTATACCATATCAAGCATTGCTTTCCAAATGTTTTCAGGGGATATAAAGGGATATGAACAAAACCCTGTCTAGAATCCACAAGAATAACAAAAGAATGTCCAAGAAATGTGAAAACCAGCAACATGGAATCCTGTTACAGAGTCTGTGATTTACTTTGAAATATGCCAGCATATCACATAACTATTAAGTTTGCATCAGTCAAGTTTTAATTCAGAGTCAGACAGACTTAAGTTTCAACAACCTATCATCTCTAATTACTTTGAGAACCTTACAAGACATTTCATCTTTCCAGATTTTAGTTGGTCCAAATGTAAACTGGTTTCTAAGGTTGAAAGAAGCACAAGCTGGAATCAAGGTGGCTGGGAGAGATATCAATAATTTCAGATATTCAGATGACACCACCCTTATGGCAGAAAGTGAAGAAGAAATAAAGAGCCTCTTGATGAAAGTGAAAGAGGAAAGTGAAAAAGTTGGCCTAAAACCCAACATTCAGAAAACTAAGATCATGGCATCCAGTCCCATCACTTCACGGCAAATAGATGGAGAAACAATGGAAACAGTGACAGACTTTATTTTTTGGGCTCCAAACTCACTTCAGATGGTGACTGCAGCCATGAAATTAAAAGATGCTTGCTCTTTGGAAGAAAAACTGACAAACCTAGACAGCATATTAAAAAGCAGACAGATTACTTTGCCAACAAAGGTCCGTCTAGTCAAGGCTATGGTTTTTCCAGTAGTCATGTATGGATGTGAGATTTGGACTATAAAGAAAGCTGAGTGCCGAAGAATTGATGCTTTTGAACTGTGGTGTTGGAGAAGACTCTTGAGAGTCTCTTGGAAACAGCAAGGAGATTCAACCAATCAATTCTAAAGGAAATCAGTCCTGAGTATTCATTCAAAGGACTGATGCTGAAGCTGAAGCTCCAATAATTTGGCCACCTGATGCAAAGAACTAACTCATTGGAAAAGACCCTGATGTTTGGAAAGACTGAAAGCAGGAGGAGAAGGGAAAGACAGGATGAGATGGTTGGATGGCATCACCGACTCGATGGACATAAGTTTGAGTAAGTTCCGGGAGTTGGTGACGGACAGGGAGGCCTGGTGTGCTGCAGTCCGTGAGGTCACAAAGAGTCGGACATGACTGGGCGACTGAACTAAATTGAAGGTTTAAAGACAAAGCCTATGTCAGACTAGAGCTTAGCTTCTCTGGAGAAAAAGAAAAGAACCAATAGGTACGTGAGAGAGAGAAATTTATTTTAAGGAACTGACTCACCCTTTTGTAGGTCTGATAAATCCAAAATCTGCAAGGCAGGCCAGGAGACTGGAGACCCAGGGTAGAGTCAACTTGCAGTCTTAATTCAAAGGGCAATAAAGGGAAAAAAGGCTCCTCCCTCTTAGAATTTATTTCCTGCAGGGCCTATTTAAGCACTTAGTGGAGATCCCAGGTGCTTTGTATTAGGGTTTGGAACTGAGGATACTGGCTTGTAGGGCAGTGATTCTCAGGCCTATAGCAACTAAGATCACCTCCAGAGATTTTAAAACCTACTAATACAAACCCCTCATAGCTCAGTTGGTAAAGAACCTGCCTGAAATGCAGGAGACCTGGATTCAATTCCTGGGTCAGGAAGATCCCCTGGAGAAGGAACTGGCAACCCACACCAGTATTCTTGTCTGGAGAATTCCATGGACAGAGGAGCTTAGCAGGCTACAGTCCATGGTGTTGCAAGAGTCCGAGATGACTTAGTGACTAGATCACCACCGATACAAGCCCCTCCCTTCCCCATTCTTAATTTGAATGCTCCCCAGGTGATTCTAATATGTACCCAATGTTAGAAACCACTTTTGTAAGAAAAAGAGATTATTCTAGAAATAATTAGAAAAATATGTCATCCCCTATACACCAGAAATATAAACTAAAGCACTGTTCCAGCTAAGGAATTGACTCTACAGCTCCACATTGCCTTCAGTGTTGACCTGGCGCCACCAGAGCATCCCTAGCCACAGGTGGCAAATCACCTAAATTCCCTTTCTGACATTGATTTGTTATTGGATACACAGAGCAGTTTGCAGAAACTTTTTGTTAAGTGCAAGAAATTTAAAAAAATGAAAAAAATCCATGATATTCATTTAAAAAACATTTAGAGTAATGTAGTCCAAGGAAATTACAAATGCAAATAAAATGATGAAAAATAACTTGAAAAATATGGGCTTCCTTGGTGGCTTAGATGGTAAGGAATCTGCCTGCAATGTAGGTGCCCTGGGTTAATCCCTGGGTCAGGAAGATCCCCTGGAGGAGGGAATGGCTACACCCACTCCAGTATTCTTGACTGGAGAATTCCATGGATGGAGGAACCTGGCAGGCTATAGTCCATGGGATTGCAAAGAAAGAGACAGGAAAATCAAACTATACTAATATTTAACATAAAATAAACATCATTCATTCATTAAAACTCTATTTTGACCTAGCTTTTATACTAAAACCTGTGAATGATATAAGCCATGTTTTGAAAGAAGTACTACCTCAGTAGAGATGACTGAAGTATCATGTGACGGACTAGATAAATAGAGACAACTATCATTTGTTTAGCACCGTATGTTAAACACTGTTTAAGCACTTACATCTATGAACTCAATTCTCATAAAATGCATGAATGGTAATTGCCATTTTTCTGACAAAGAGACAGGTATATATTATTAAATACATTATTTCTCATATAGCTAATTGCTTGCAGAATTAGAAAAACAACAAAAAGGAAACAGGGAAAGTTGCAATTGAGAAAAAGAGGTCAAGAAGTTTCTAGTGAGGAAATGTTGATCATTCATATAAAGATAACCCTGGAAAGTATAGGGTAGAATTGAAGTAACCTAGAAAATAATATAATGGAGGAAATAACAAAATGGTTCCCACTCTCTCCAGACTCTCCATTCTTATTTTTCTTAATTCATATCTAGTATTTTATACTGAAAGCAATCTTCATCAATTGTATTTATCCAAGTAAAGCTTACCCACTCATAACTGCCTGGAGTCTCACCATAATTCGTAGAGAGAAAATAATCTGTTTTCCCAGCTGTACTCTTTGCCCCTTTCTTGTCCACGCTGAGTGTTTCTTTCTCTCCACTGGGAGGCTTCTTCAGGCTCTTTGCCAGTCAGTGCTCTATCTGCTGGATCTCATAACATTTTTCACATGTCACTCCAAGACCCTGGAGTTTAATTATATACTGGAAAACCTCTCTCCTCTCAGGGACTCTCTGTACCCTCAAAGATGGAGTTCCAGTCTTATAGAGATATATATCCCAAGTTGCTCAGTAAAAAAATGAATCTCCAGCTAAGACAATGTCCGAGGTTATTTTTTGTTTTTTGTTTTTTTTAAACTAAACGGAATAAACGAACAAAACAGAAAAAGAAGGGAAAGAAGGAATGGGGCTAGTGAGGCAAGATAGTACAATTTCCAGAGTTGGCTGCAGGTTTGGAACAGAGAGAAGGTAGACTGACTTCCAGCTGTCGTGGAAAGAGGTTGGAAGGAAATGAGGGGGAAAAAACCCTACAAAAACCTGCTAAATCTAGGAAGTCAGTCTCCTCAATCTTCACAAAGTTACAGAGACTCCCAACACTGAGATTTCTAAAATAAGTATAAATCTTGTCTCAAATATAAATCCTTCATGAATCTAGAGTGTGATGAAATTTGAAATCTGAAAATATGGCAGAATTACAAAATTTTGTCTTATGATAAAACATTTATCTAAATTTTTGACATTTTTCTAAATACATATTTTAGAAATGTACATTTATATACATATTTACAGATATAAACTCACATTAGACAAAAAAATAAATTCATAAGTGTACTCTTTAAAGAAATACATACGCATCCCATCACATTTAATGGTCCATATACCTCTACTTCGGAGAAGGCAATGGTACCCCACTCCAGGACTCTTGCCTGGAAAGTCCCATGGATGGAGGAGCCTGGTACGCTGCAGTCCATGGAGTCACTAAGAGTAGGACACGACTGAGTGACTTCACTTTCACTTTTCACTTTCATGCATTGGAGAAGGAAATGACAACCCACTCCAGTGTTCTTGCCTGGAGAATCCCATGGACGGAGGAGCCTGGTGGGCTGCTGTCTATGGGGTCGCACAGAGTCATACAGGACTGAAGCGACTTAGCAGCAGAAGCAGCATACCTCTGTTTGTTCTAATCCTGGTACCAGTCCCAAAAAGACTGTTTCATTAGTACTTAGTCTGCTTTTTAGCTTTTCTTATTTGAAAACAAAACCAAAGAATCAGAGCTTTTCCATCCACCCAACAGTACTTTCTTAACTGAAAAATTTTGCCCTGAAACTATAAAGGAAGACTTTTATTGATTGTGAAATATCAGTTATTAAAGAAACTGTTTTCTAAGCATTAAAAAAAAATCATTAATAGAATAAGTATAAACAGCTTGATCCTTAAGGATCAAGTTCTCAAGAAAACACTGAGATCAATTGCCGAAAGTTTTCAAACATAGAATCCAGACCAATTCTGTTGAGTGAAATTTTTCTCAAAGAAATCAGGCCACAAGGAAGAGGGAAATGGAATTGAGGATATCTTGATTTTCTTTCCATCATAATCTAAATTTCATTGGAATTTTATGTTAAAAGTTAATCCTGAGCAGTGCTTAAACTTCCACCTCCTTCTCAAAAAAAAGTGACTATATAAATTTTGTCTTCTGTATCACAAACTGAGGGCTTCTTTGGTGACTCAGATGGTAAAGAATCTGTCTGCAATATAAGAGACCCAGGCTTGATCCCTGGTTCAGGAAGATCTCCTGGAGAAGGGGTAGTCACCCACTGCAGTATTCTGCCAGGAGAATTCCATGGACAGAGGAGCCTGGCAGGCTAAAGTCCATGGGGTTGCAGAGTTGTTCACAACTGAGTGACTAACACTACCAGAAACTGGAAAGTGAAAATTGCTTCAAGATATGGTCCCTGTTATGAAACATAAGTTGTGGAATTTATCTTAATTTTAAAAGGATGGTAACAATAACCCTGTGTTCGAGACAGCAAAAGAGACACTGATGTATAGAACAGTCTTATGGACACTGTGAGAGAGGGAGAGGGTGGGAAGATTTGGGAGAATGGCATTGAAACATGTAAAATATCATGTATGGAACGAGTTGCCAGTCCAGGTTCGATGCACGATACTGGATGCTTGGGGCTGGTGCACTGGGATGACCCAGAGGGATGGAATGGGGAGGGAGGAGGGAGGAGGGTTCAGGATGGGGAACACATGTATACCTGTGGCAGATTCATTTTGATATTTGGCAAAACTAATACGATTATGTAAAGTTTAAAAATAAAATAAAATTAAAAAAATAAAAGGAAAATACATATTACTGACCTAATAAAATACAATTAAGCAACTATTTATATAAAGAAAGTAAAGCATTTTTCATAATTTGCTAATTTTCATCTGCAACAGATTTGATCTAGGGTTTACTCTATAGTGACAAAATAATAAAGCATCTAATTTTAAAAAGTATTTGGATTTCATTTGAGATTTTATAGATGGGAAATAAGCCATTGACTGTATTTACACTTTTAAAGGGCTGTTTCGCTTTCCAGAATGTAAGCAAAAAACTCTAACCTGAACAATTTCCAGCTTTGAAGCATGAGAAAAAAGTATATTATCTTTTATTTTCACACACTGTCACCTAATTAATTTCTTCAAAAGCTTGGGGAATTGTGCTTTGATTCTCTTCTTAAATCATCAAAATTAGCTTTCTGTTCACCAACTACAAGCTGCTAAAATACCAACTGTCACTGTGAATCAAAGAAAACAGTTTTGAACTAAAAAAAAAAAATTTGAGAAATAGGAATCAAATTAATTTTTCATGCTATCATCTTTAGAACCAAACAAAAAGAAACATGCATACAGAAAATTTGCATTTTTTGGTTTGTCACATTAGGCATTAAAACATATATAATTTTTATATTCTAATGTATCAACTTGCAACAGCTTGTTCCATGGTTATTTTTCCACATACACACACATGTATTTACATATATGCTTATATAGTGATACTCATGAGTACATAAACACAATTTTTTATGAAAATATTCTACTTTTTCCCTTGCCTATATGTTAGAATTTTCTTCATTACAACCCACACAGATATACTTTATGATTTTATATTTATATTTACTATTTGTTAACATTGCTGTGTTATATATAATTATTATGTAGTGAGGAAAGCATCTTATTTTTTTCCCTAACAATACTGCTTAAAATTGTATCCTCTTTGTACAGATTTATTTGTGAAATTAAAAGTCTTCAAGCTTTCTTTCTTTACACCCAAGGTTGTTTTCAAGGTTTTTTCCTTACATGCAAGGTTATCTTTGTACTGTTTAGTTTGTAGGAATAGTATACTTATTATGAATATTAGCTCTTTGTCATATTGAAACAACTATATTTCCAACTATTGAAAATAGTTGTTTCAATATGACAAAGAGCTAATAGTATGCTTTCCTTCTCCATCTTAAACATTTAGGTATAGGTATATCACTATATAGGGCTTCCCTGGTGGCTCAGAGATTAAAGCGTCTGCCTGCAGTGTGGGAGACCTGGGTTCAATCCCTGGGTTGGGAAGATGCCCTGGAGAAGGAAATGGCAACCCACTCCAATATGCTTGCCTGGAGAATCCCATGGATGGAGGAGCCTGGTGGGCTACAGTCCATAGGGTGGCAAAGAGTTGGACATGACTGAGCGACTTTAAACATGGCTGATTACATTTACTCAGACATAGTTTATATTAATATTAATACTTTTAAAGGTTTTTGATCATATTTCTAAATGTGTCATACTTTGTAAATTAAAGTTACTCATTTTATTTGTAAATAATATTGCCAGTGAAATTAAATTTTAAATACATTTTAATTGTTTACTACATTTAAGATATGCAATCATGTTATACTCATATTAAAAGAATATCTTCTCCTTTTAAAAATACATATTCTTTTTAACATGCAGTTTTGTTTAACTAGAACAAATGTGAAATAAAAGCTGAGATAGAGCTATCTTTCTTTTCCCTTGAAAAGCTTATTTTTCACTCTGAAAAATTTTAGTGATATATATATATATTTGGCAAGATGGCAACATAATAAATTTCAGATGGGGTTTCCTCCTATATTCTAGCAGTTTTAATTATTACAATATTCTCAAAATAAAAGTTACTGTAATTCACTTAATTTAAGTAATGATGTATCTTTATACAAATTAAGGAATGTTATGGAAAAAAGCAATGGCACCCCACTCCAGTCCTCTTGCCTGGAAAATCCCATGGATGGAGGAGCCTGGTGGGCTGCAGTCCATGGGGTCACTAAGAGTCCAACAGGACTGAGCGACTTCACTTTCACTTTTCACTTTCATGCCTTGGAGAAGGAAATGGCAACCCACTCCAGTGTTCTTGCCTGGAGAATCCCAGGGATGGGGGAGCCTGGTAGGAGGCCATCTATGGGATCGCACAGAGTCAGACATGACTGAAGCGACTTAGCAGCAGGAAAAAACACAAGCAGTAATCAAATGTCACCCTCTCAAACAGGATTGGAAATCTTGACTCTAGCAATCTGTTGCCTCTAAATTTTGATTGTTAGGTTCAAGTCAGGGTCAGAAGTCATAAGCTCCAAAAGGAGATTTGGAATACAGAATTTATTTTTTATTGAAACATATTAATGACATAATTTAATATTGGTTATCATATTATTGGCCACAATTAATTCATACATAAAACTATTCTTTTAACACATACTGAAGTACAAAACGGTAGTTTAAGTTAAAAAAACGACCCTTGTTCTTAACTCTTTTCTTCTTTTCATCAGTTCAGTTCAGTTGTTCAGTCGTGTCCGACTCTTTACGACCCCATGAATCGCAATAGCCAAGCCTCCCTGTACATCACCAGCTCCCGAAGTTCACCCAGACTCAACCATTGAGTCAGTGATGCCATCCAGCCATCTCATCCTCTGTTGTCCCCTTCTCCTCCTGCCCCCAATCCCTCCCAGCATCAGAATCTTTTCCAATGAGTCAACTCTTCGCATGAGGTGGCCAAAGTACTGGAGTTTCAGCTTTAGCATCATTCCTTCCAAAGAAATCCCAGAATGAACCTTAAATCCATTAAGAAATCTTCTTGGTTCTACCTTCAAAATACCCTTTCTCCATACTTGCTTCCTTGAGTTTCTAGCTGTCTGCTCATATGTCACCTTTTCATAGAGGTCATTCTTGATTATTTTATTAACAGCCTAACATTACATTCTAACCTGTTACCTGCTTGTTCACTCAGGACTAATCTCCAGGTCACATAATCTGGTAAAACCTTGTAATAATAATAAATAAGATTTGAGACTACATTTGTTGTTGTTGTTCATTACTAAGTCCAACTCTTTGTGACCCCACAAATTGTAGCATGCCAGGCTTCCCTATCCTTCACTATTTCCCATGACTCAGAAGGTAAAGAATCTGCCTGCCGATGCAGGAGACCTGGGTTCAATCCCTGGGCTAGGAAGACTCCCTGGAGAAGGGAATGACTACCCACTCCCTTATTCTTGCCTGTAGAATTCCATGGACAGAAGAGTCTGGCTGGCTACAGTCCATGGGGTTACAAAGAGTCAGAAACGACTGAGCAAGTAACACTTTCAAGGTTATTAGGAATCATATTATTGTGAAGCTGCTGAAAAACAAAATTTTTAGATGTGGTCTATATTATCAGAAATGCATAATGAAACAAGGAATTCTTAGTGACAAGGAAATCAGTTCCCAGTTTATACTCAACCATTTCCTACCCCTTAGAAGATCAGAATTTTAGCCAGCCTGTACTGGAGGACAGGAGTGAGCAGACTGACAATCAACTGTCAGTCACATTATATCGAATACAAGTTATCTTGGGTGTTTTATCTCACATTTTACTTCATTTCACAATTACATTTTCATTCATTTGTTGACTTTATGTCCCCACTACAATGTAGGCTCTATGATGACAAGATCATTTAGTTCACTGCTTATTATCCAGTGCAATAATAGCTGGGACTCAATAAACATATGCTGAAACAATTACTGAATGGGTTTTGATTGTTACAGAATATGCCAATGTATGAATCAGGTTTCTAAGAAGGCTTCAGAGTGATCCATTTCCCAGTGTATTAAATCTACTACCAATAATACTTGCACATTTCAGTAGCTGCCTAGGAGAATGGAACAATAGACTTCACTTCATACATGGGCAGAATTTAAAACACAATCATCTGAAGCATATGACAAAGCAGCAAATGAGTCATTTCCAGAAATTCAGTCTCTCACTTCATCATCATACAGCCAACTCCCAAACCAGTTGGTAGCTCAGGAACTTCTGAAAGTGTAATATTTTAGCTGACAAAAGTTGGTAATGTTCCAAGAATATTGTCTTACATCTTAAGTTGAAATGGAAGAATACTCTAAACTGTTCTATGTATAAAATACAATATAGCTATGGAAAAAATGATAGACTGACTTTCCATTAGTATATACTTGGAAAATCTAGTTTCAAAAGGGATAATAAAGAAAGATTAGAAAGAGAAATTTTAAGTTGATTGATGTATTATCTGGCTCTCAAAAATTTTAAACATGAAGAAAATAAATTCTATTTTACTTAGTCTGCTTACTTTACTATTTACTTATCTTGGCAATTTTAAAAAATACGATTTTTCTTCTAATCTATCTTGTATCAAAAATAAAACTAAAGAAAATGGCAACTGTACTTACTCATGGCAATAAATATTCTGTAGATTGTCCCCGTGATTATCTTATTTCCTCAATTATTGAGCTGCCTAACTCTTTTTGCCTTCATAAACTAATAAAAAGAAATCCAGTCCTGTGTTCCTGATTTTCACAAAATTTTAACCACATAATAAAATCCTTTCTTAGCAAAAACTGTCAACACAAGTCATGCATTAATATACTCGAATGTGAAACAATAAGGTATCTCTGTATATCTGTATGTCCTGTCTGCTTGATAAGGAACTGAGATTCCCTGAAAAGAGCTATACCTTCCTTTTCATCACAAATCCAAATATTAAAATATAATTATCATACTTTTTGTTGGGCATGGATATTTCTTTTACTCCTAGATAGAAGAAAAGCATTGTACATTCTAGATGCAGCAAAGAATGGAAGGCAGAAGGGAAGACTTATATGTACTGTGTAGCTTTTCTTTAATAGAGATCCTTGGATTGGGCTTGGACATCTATGTTTAAACAGAGGAGAGCCAGAACTCAAGAAATGCAAAAAGCAAAATGGCTGTCTGGGGAGGCCTTACAAATAGCTGTGAAAAGAAGAGAAGCGAAAAGCAAAGGAGAAAAGGAAAGATATAAACATCTGAATGCAGAGTTCCAAAGAATAGCATGAAGAGATAAGAAAGCCTTCTTCAGCGATCAATGCAAAAAATAGAGGAAAACAACAGAATGGGAAAGACTAGAGATCTCTTCAAGAAAATCAGAGATACCAAAGGAACATTTCATGCAAAGATGGGATTGATAAAGGACAGAAATGGTATGGACCTAACAGAAGCAGAAGATATTAAGAAGAGATGGCAAGAATACACAGAAGAACTGTACAAAAAAGATCTTCACGACCCAGAAAATCACGATGGTGTGATCACTGACCTAGAGCCAGACATCCTGGAATGTGAAGTCGAATGGGCCTTAGAAAACATCACTACGAACAAAGCTAATGGAGGTGATAGAAACCCAGTTGAGCTATTCCAAATCCTGAAAGATGATGCTGTGAAAGTGCTGCACTCAATATGCTGCACTCAATATGCCAGCAAATTTGGAAAACTCAGCAGTGGCCACAGGACTGGGAAAGGTCAGTTTTCCTTCCAATCTCAAAGAAAGGCAATGCCAAGGATGCTCAAACTACTGCACAATTGCACTCATCTCACACGCTAGTAAAGTAATGCTCAAAATTCTCCAAGCCAGGCTTCAGCAGTATGTGAACCGTGAACTTCCTGATGTTCAAGCTGGTTTTAGAAAAGGCAGAGGAACCAGAGATCAAATTGCCAACATCCACTGGATCATGGAAAAAGCAAGAGAGTTCCAGAAAAACATTTATTTCTGCTTTATTGACTATGCCAAAGCCTTTGACTGTGTGGATCACAATAAGCTGTGGATAATTCTGAAAGAGATGGGAATACCAGAAAACCTGATCTGCCTCTTGAGAAATTTGTATGCAGGTCAGGAAGCAAGAGTTAGAACTGGACATGGAACAACAGACTGGTTCCAAATAGGAAAAGGAATACATCAAGGCTGTATATTGTCACCATGTTTATTTAACTTCTATGCAGAGTACATCATGAGAAACGCTGGACTGGAAGAAACATAAGCTGGAATCAAGATTGTGGGAGAAATATCAATAACCTCAGATATGCAGATGACACCAGCCTTATGGCAGAAAGTGAAGAGGAACTAAAAAGCCTCTTCATGAAAGTGAAAGTGGAGAGTGAAAAAGTTGGCTTAAAGCTCAACATTCAGAAAACTAAGATCATGGCATCCGGTCCTACCACTTCATGGGAAATAGATGGGGAAACAGTGGAAACAGTGTCAGACTTTATTTTTTGGGGCTCCAAAATCACTGCAGATGGCAACTGCAGCCATGAAACTAAAAGACGCTTACTCCTTGGAAGGAAAGTTATGACCAACCTAGATAGCATATTCAAAAGCAGAGACATTACTTTGCCAACAAAGGTCCGTCTAGTCAAGGCTATGGTTTTTCCTGTGGTCATGTATGGATGTGAGAGTTGGACTGTGAAGAAGGCTGAGCACTGAAGAACTGATGCTTTTGAACTGTGGTGTTGGAGGAGACTCTTGAGAGTCCCTTGGACTGCAAGGAGATCCAACCAGTCCATTCTGAAGGAGATCAGCCCTGGGATTTCTTTGGAAGGAATGATGCTAAAGCTGAAACTCCAGTACTTTGGCCACCTCATGCAAAGAGTTGACTCATTGGAAAAGACTCTGATGCTGGGAGGGATTGGGGGCAGGAGGAGAAGGGGACGACAGAGGATGAGATGGCTAGATGGCATCACTGACTTGATGGACGTGAGTCTGAGTGAACTCCAGGAGTTGGTGATGGACAGGGAGACCTGGCATGCTGCGATTCATGGGGTCTCAAAGAGTCGGAGACGACTGAGCGACTGATCTGAGAACTCAAGTGCAATGTCTACATAAGAAAAAGTATGAGACTAAGGACAGTGGTTTGAGAATCAAGTCAAAAAAGTGTTCAAAAGAGAATTATTGGGTTCAGTTCAGTTGTTCAGTAGTGTCCGACTCTGCGAGCCCATGAACCACAGCACGCCAGACCTCCCTGTCCATCACCCACTCCCAGAGTCCACCCAAACCCATCTCCATAGAGTCGGTGATGCCATCCAACCATTTCACCCTCTGTTGTCCTCTTCTCCTCCTGCCCTCAATCTTTCCCAGCATCAGGGTCTTTTCTAATGAGTCAGCTCTTTGCATCAGGTGGCCAGAGTATTGGAGTTTCAGCTTCAACATCAGTCCTACTAATGAACATCCAGGACTGATCTCCTTTAGGATGGACTGGTTGGATCTCCTTGCAATCCAAGGGACTCTCAAGAGTCTTCTCTAACACCACAGTTCAAAAGCATCAATTCTTCAGTGCTCAGCTTTCTTTATAGTCCAGCTCTCACATCCATATTTGACCACTCTAAAACCCATAGCCTTGATTCTGATTATAAGCAGGGTTGCTTCAGTGCTTAAAGGGTATAATCTGGCAGACTGGAAAGGGTTATTGTCTCCATGCCAGTCCAAAACTTGTCAATGTTCTGGAGCTCTGTGGACTATAGATTTGGGGAACATGGTAGAAACAAAGTGCTTGGAACAAACATGATATCACAAGTAATGACATTAGCATGCCATCCTTTAGTGTTTTTGAAATAGCTTGTTTGGCCTTAGATATTGATTAGAATGCCCTCAATATTTGTTGGACAAGTAGAGTTTAGCTCTCTACTCAGATGTCTAGAACTATGTTTTGTACAAAGTAGGTACAAAATAAATACAGACAGAACAGAAGAATGAAGTGGAAGCCTTAAGAGAGGAGAAAAAATATGGAACATACTATATCAGGACCTTTCCTAGCCAGATGGCTGTTATTTGCTATGGATATAAGGAATAAACTATTGATTCCTACGTTGCAGCAAATATTCCTTTAGCCAAATCAGGACTAAGAGTTCATGTAATTTGTCCATGAACAAAAATATTCTATCATTATTTATGTATAAAGTGGTGAGATCAGGTACCATTTGGATTTCATACACACAAAAGTAAGGCACAAAGGTCAACTTGACCAAGAATATGATAAAAGGTAAGTTAGGAAGATTTCCCATTTGTGTTTTATTTGCATTTTTTCAAACATACAGTAAAGATAACTTTAAAAGGGTTTTTAAAACTCAGAAAGTGTCTATATTTTAAAAAGTTAGATCATGACTTCCATTCTTGGTAATGAAAAGCAATACTCTTAACAACTGCCCCCAAAACACTCATACAAAACCTGGCACAATATTAAAATGATAATTCTCCTTATACTGATCTATAGATTCAATGCGTTCCTAGAAAAATTGCAACAGGACTTTTGAATAAAATGACAAACTGATTCTAAAATTTAAATGGAAAGAAAAATAAACTTGAATAGCCAAAACAGTTTCACAAAGAAAAAGTTTAAAGCACTTACACTATCTGATTTCAAGATTTACTATGAATCTGCATAATCAAAGAAGCACTTTGTTTGCATAAGTACAGAGATAGAGATCAATAGAATAGAATCAAAATACAGATCCTGAATTATATAGTCAATTGACTTTTGACAAAACTGCCTGTGTAATCAATGGAATAAAGATACTATTTTTGATAAATGATGTTGAAGAAACTTGGAAAAAGAATGAACCTTGATTTTTACTTCATAATGCATTAAACACAGACACACATGATGGGCTTAAGACCTAAAAGCAGGCACTAAAATTGCTAAGCTACTAAAACAGAATAGGACAAAAACAGCTTTGTGACATTGCTTAAAGCAAAGATTTTTTTAAAAAATGAAAATAGTTCAATTCATAAAAGAAAAACAACGGTAAAATATACTTATTCAAAATTTAAAAAACAAACAAAACATTTGTTCTTTGGAAGATGTGATTAAAAAAAAAGTTCAGCCACAGACTAGGAGAAAATATCCATAAACTTCTGAAAATAACTCAAGCATGCATTACCTGGTAAAGGGATAAGCAAATTATAAGCTATCCATACTGCCCACACTCAGTAATAAAAATGAACGGAATATTAATCTAAAATGACATGGATAAAGCTTAACAAAAATGCAGACTGAAAAAAATCAAATATAGAGATAACATACCACATTATTCTATTGACATGACTTTGTACAAGAGGAAATATAAATAATTATTATAAACATTTGAAAAAACTAATATGAATACTTAAAATTTTATAGATGATCATTAATTTTATCTCAAAGTCAACCCTTTTTATCTTTAAAAATGCCTATCTAGAAAGATGCCTATTTTTTTGAACTCCTAATTTCTGATTTATATATTATTATAACTAAGGTTTTTATTTAACTAGGTTACATTTAATGGATGTTTTATCCCTCCATTGCCTAACTCCTCACATATAAACATATATATTCTTCATTAAACTTGTTTCTGGAAGTCTGTTAACAAATGAGAAATTAAATCATAAAATTTAAATTTCAAAGGGACATAGGAGTCAAACTTGAACTCCCAATGGCCAAATATGGAACAATTTGAGCAATAAGATAAATAATATGGTAACACAGTATAACCTAAAATATAAAATAAATATATACATATAAATGTAAATAAGTGATTGAATAAATAAATATATGGAAGAAGAAAGTCAAATCTGCCCTTCTAAAAAATTCTAAAAAAATACATAGATATGGTCTCCCTCCAGGAGGTAGAACTTAATTCTATATCTACCTCCTACTTGAGAATAGGCTAAACTTAGCACTAACTTCTTCCAGAAGAATAAAGTAAGGAAAGTGAAAAACATTTACTTTACAATGAAGAATGCTGAAAAACACTGTGTTAACATATTCAGTGTTAATATCCCTTCTGCTGCTATATGCATATCATATATCCTTGACATGATATGATGAAAAAAGCATTTTTCCTTGACAGTACTATTTTTCAAAATCCATTCAATGTATCAGAAAAACACTAGCCAAATCCAGATGTGGGGACATTCTATAAGATACCTATCTGGTACTCCTCAAAATTGTTAAGGTAAGGAAAAACAAGGAAATGCTGAGAGACAGTTTCAGACTAAAGGAGACCAAGAAAACATAAAACCTGAGTACAATGTTGTATTCTAGATTGAATCCTAGAATAAAAAGAAAACATTGTTGGTGAAATACTATACATACAACATTGGGAGTTTAGTTACTAACCATGTGCCAGTGTTGGTATTTTAGTTGTGACAAATGTATCATGGTAACCTAAGAAGCTAACAGTGGTAGAAACGAAGTGAAAGATATTTTGAAATTCTCTATACCATCTTTCAAATTTTAAATATTTATACAAACCTATATTTTTTCAAAAGAAAAGTTTCTTTGAAAGGTAACAGAAAAAAAAAAAAAAAAGATCATTTTTGTTACCTACCAAAGTAGAAACTGTCTAATCAGAGATGGCAATTAACTCCATTAAAAGGAGTGACCTTAAAGATACTTGTACTTGCTTTGAAGCAGAGAACAACGTCTTTGAAAATGCTTCTCATGTGATTAACTGTCATCTTATATAAATACATGAAAAACATTTGCACCTTTTCTTTTCTAGATTTTTTTCCCAGTAAAGAATCTGCCTGCAATGCAAGAGACCCAGCTTCTATCCCTGGGTTGGGAAGATGCCCTGGAGAAGAGAATGGCTACCCATTCAAGTATTCTGGCTTGGTGAATTCCATAGACAGAGGAACCTAGCAGTCTACAGTCCATGGGTTCTCAAAGAGTTGGACACAGCTGAGTGACTAATACTTTTCTAGGACTATAGGTAATTATTTGCTAAATTCTGAGGCTTAGTACAAAGCAGAATTTATGCATTCCTAATAAGTCTCTAAATGATTAGTCTGTTGGACTTTGGGAAAAGGATTCAGTAAGTTAAATTTTAATAACGGGGTGGAGAGAAAAAAAGAAAAGAATAAATGTAAGAAAAATGTAACGTAACTATATGATTGTTGTTATTGTTTAGTCACTAAGTCATGTCTTACTCATTTGCCATCCCATGGACTGTAGCCCGCCAGGTGCCTCTGTTCATGGGATTTCCCAGGAAAGAATACTGGAATGGGTTCCCATTTCCTTCTCCAGAGAATCATCTTCACCCAGGGATTGAACTCACATCTCCTGCTTGGCAGGTGGATTATTTATCACTAGGCACCTGGGAGGCCCATAACTATATGATTAAATTGCCTAATTTAGAGAAAGGTAAATAGTTGGTCTTTATTATTAGTGAATTCTGTATGTTTGAGTTTTCCTACTGAGTAAAATTTATTTGAAATCTCAAATTAATGTTCATGGTATTTTCACTCATTTGTGGATCTATACAGAGCAGTAAAAATTGAGTACCCAATATACGCATGACAATTTGAGCTTGAAAAAGCCTATGCTCTGATTACCCTTGTTACCTCTCATATTTTAAACCACTATTCTTTACATGGTCTATTTAAGTGTCATGTCTTTGCATTTCTGTGTCTTATGTTGGTGATAGTGATGTTTTTAAACGGCCCCTTGTATAGTACTAATGTGCTGTCTAATGTCTCTAAGCACAAGAAGGTTATATAATGTGCCTTGGGGAGAGAATGCATTTGCTAGGTAAGCTTCATTTGGGCATTGAGTTATACTGTTGAGTTCCATGTTAATTGATCAGTAATATATGTATAAGGTGTTTTTAAACATAAGTACACATATGAGTTTATATATTGATCTATTAAGCAAAATATTGTTACCAAAGGCTCACAGGAATCTAACCCTATATTTCCTTTGAGAGCAATAGCTCAGTATTTATTAATTCAGTGATTGTGATAACTTTCTATAAATTACCTATCACAAATGATAAGAATCTACTATACAGACCCTTGATGTGAAAATATAGGTTGTTACCATTAAATAACAAAAGTCTTGGTTTGTAAAGTATAATTGTTACACATCTATAAAATGTTTATTTATTTATTTATTTTGGTTTTGAGCTGATGTTTAATGTTATGGTGACAATTATTTTGTAATACATAACTATCAAATGAATGCACTGTATACCTTAAACTTATACAACATTACATGTCAATTATATCTCAATAAATGAGAGTGAAAAAGTTGGCTTAAAATAACATTCAAAAAATGAAGATCATGCTATCTGGTCCCATCATGGCAAATAGATGGGGAAACAATGGAAACAGTGAGAGACTTTCTTTTCTTTTTTTTTTTTTTTAATATTTAACATTTTTGTTCTAGAATTAAGATGGCCCATCCTACTTATTTATTCAAGATTTTCTCTCGAGATGTTTATTTCTTTTTTTTTTTAATTTTATTTTATTTTTAAACTTTACAAAATTATATTAGTTTTGCTAAATATCAAAATGAATCCACCACAGGTATACATGTGTTCCCCATCCTGAGCCCTCCTCCCTCCTCCCTTCCCATACCATCCCTTTGGGTCTTCCCAGTGCACTAGCCCCAAGCATCCAGTATCGTGCATCGAACCTGGACTGGCAACTCATTTCATACATGATATTTTACATGTTTCAATGCCATTCTCCCAAATCTTCCCACCCTCTCCCTCTCCCACAGAGTCCATTAGGCTTTGAAATCACTGCAGATGGTGACTGCAGCCATGAAATTAAAAGATGCTTGCTGCTTGGAAGAAAAGCTGTGACCAACCTAGACAGTATATTAAAAAGTAAAGACACAACTTTGCTGACAAAGGTCCATCTAGTCAAAGCTATGGTTTTTTCAATAGTCATGTATGGATGTGAGAGTTAGAACATAAAGAAAGCTGAGTGCCAAAGAACTGATGCTTTTTGAACTGTGATGTTGGAGAAGACTCTTAAGAGTCCCATGGACAGCAAGGAGATCCAGCCAGTCAATCCTAAAGGAAATCAGTCCTGAATATTCATTGGAAGAACTGATGCTGAAGCTGAAGCTCCAATCCTTTGGTCACCTGATGCAAAGAACTGATTCATTAGAAAAGACCCTGATGCAGGGAAATATTGAAGGCAGGAGGAGAAGGAAGGGCAGAGTATGAGATGGTTGGATGACATCACCAACCTGATGCACATGAGTTTGAGCAAGCTCTGGGAGTTGGGGATGGAGAGGGAAGCTTGACATGCTACAGTCCATGGGGTCTGAAAGATTTGGACATGACTGAGTGACTGAACTAATATCTCAATAAATCTGGAAAAAAATATTGGAACAAAAATGTGATCTTTTTAGTTGTGCAATACAGAATTAATTGAACAGAACTGAGTTGCTCAAACCTCGAACATTCCCAGGAAGAGTCTGTTTTCATGATTGTCTTTGGGAAATTCATGGGAATTGAAGTTTTGGTATGTTCTAATTGGTAAGAATATTTTGTATATACCAGGCCTTGAATCATACTGAATTATCTCGATCAATTTGTCTAGCTAGTTCATATAAACACATTGATTTATCTTAAACACTTGTTTTCTTTTTGGAGTCTGGCACTTCAATGATCTTGATCAGTCATGTAGTAATACTATTTGCCTAAAAGACTACCTCCAATAAAAACCCTGGATTCTTAAGCTTAGAAATATTTCCTTGGCAGATATCACTTTACATGTAATAATTTATTGATGGATTAATTAAGCATATTCTGTGAAATTCTACTTAGGAAATCTGCACTTGGCTTTCTCTAGGCATTGTTCTCTGCACTTTTTTTTTTCTTTGCTGATTTGCCATATATCTTTTTACTGTAGTAAGTCAAAACCATGAGTATAATGACCTCTGAGTCCTAAGAGTCATTTTAGCAAATCACTGATCTTTGGGATAACATTGGAGACCCTTTCACAATAATTTTCAACATAACAAATAAATGAAGGGATCAAAGAATGAAGAAAAGAATTTCCCAGTTAGTTAAAAGAGTAATCAATCAAACATATTTATTTATAACAGTCTGCATATTAAATATCTAATATATATCAGAAATGGTTAAAACAATAGCGATAGAGAAAGATGCAATCATTTACTTCTCTGAATTTTTATATATCATAAACAAGCTATGTAGGCCATTTTTGTAAAAACATGCAAATATAAAAATTAAAATTTTCTGAAGAGATGAGTTAATTCATATTACCAAATCATACTATATATAACAAGGGGAAAAGTAAATTAAGAAGTCTCATCTATACATGCTCATATGTTTCCCTTGACATTGAGAAAATACCATGCTAAATGTCTGAGTCCTCCAATGCTCCTTAGATAATACAAAACACCAGCTGTTAAGCATGTATAAGATGTTTCCCTGGTGGCTCAGATGGTAAAGCACCTGTCTGCAATGTGGGAGACCCGGGTTTAATCCCTGGGTTGTGAAGATCCCCTGGAGAAGAAAATGGCAGCCCACTCCAGGACTCTTGACTGGAAAATCCCATGGAAGGAAAAGCCTGGTAGGCTACACTCCATGGAGTTGCAAAGAGTCAGTAGTGAGTGACTTCATTTTCACTTTCAAGATGTCCTAAGGCCTTAGTCTTGGTTCAAAACAAGGTCCCTATAAGGAGGAAATGACAATTGATTCCTCTCCTTTCATCCCAGGATACCATTAACATGGAGTTCCCCAGGCCTATGACCCCACAAGAGACCGACCCAGACTTGCCCAGAAGTGTCCAGGAGTCTCTGGCAGAGGCATGGGTCAGCAGTGGCCAGCTGCAGGGTTGGGGGCACTGAGTGTAGCAGTGCATGCATGGGACTTTTTGAAGGAGGTTTCCATTATCTTCATTACCTCCACCATAGTTTGGCCTCAGGTTAAATAACAGGGAGGGAACCCCACCTTTCAACAGAAAATTGGATTAAAGATTTACTGATCATGGCCCAGCCCAGGAGAACAAGACCCAGATTCCCCTTCAGTCAGTGTCTCCCATCAGGAAGCTTCCATAAGCCTCTTATCTTCTCCACCAGAGGGCAGACAGACTGAAAATCACAATACAGAAAACTAACCAATCTAATCACATGGACCATAGTCTTGTCTAATTCAATGAAACTATAAGCCATGCCCTGTAGGGCCACCCAAGATGGACAGGTCAAGAGGGAGAGTTCTGATAAAATGTGGTCTATTGGAAAAGGGAATGGCAAACCACTGCAGTATTCTTGCCTTGAGAACCCCATGAACATTATGAAAAGACAAAAAATGGGACACTGAAAGATGAATTCCCCAGGTCAGTAGGTGCCCAATATGCTACTGGAGATGAGTGGAGAACTAACTCCAGGAAAGAATGAAGAGATGGAACCAAAGCAAAAACAACACCCAGCTGTGGATGTGACTGGTGATGGAAGCAAAGTCAAATGCTGTAAAGAGCAATATTGCATATGAACCTGGAATCTTAGGTCCATGAATCAAGGCAAATTTGAAGTGGTCAGACAGGAGATGGCAAGAGAATGTCAACATTTTAGGAATCAGTGAACTAAAATGGACTGTAATGGATGGATTTAACTCTGCTGCCTGCCAAGTCGCTTCAGTCGTGTCTGACTCTCTGAGACCCCATGGACTGCAGCCTACCAGGCTTCTTTGTCCATGGGATTCTCCAGGCAAGAACACTGGAGTGGGTTGCCATTTTCTTCTCCAGGATTTAACTCAGATGACCATTATATTTACTACTGTGGGCAAGAATCCCTTAGAAGAAATGGAGTAGCCATTGTAGCCAACAAAAGAGACCAAAATGCAGTACTTGGATGCAATCTCAAAAACAGAATGATCTCTATTCATTTCCAAGGCAAATCATTCAATATCACAGTAATCTAAGTCTATGCCATGACCAGTAATGTTGAAGAAGTAGAAGTTGAATGGTTCTATGAAGACCTACAAGATTTTCAAGAACTAACATGCAAAAAAGATGTCCTTTTCATTATAGGGGATTGGAATGCAAAAGTAGGAAGTAAAGAAATACCTGGAGTAACAGTTGAATTTGGCCTTAGAGTAGAGAATGAAGCAGGGCAAAGGCTAATAGAGCTTTGCTAAGAGAACGCATTGGTCATAGCAAACACCCTCTTCCAACAACACAAGAGAAGACTCTACACATAGACATCACCAGATAGCCAATACTGAAATCAGACTGATTATATTCTCTGCAGCCATAGATGGAGAAGCTCTTTACAGTCAGCAAAAACAAGACCTGGAGCTAACTGTGGCTCAGATCATGAACTAGTTATTTCCAAATTCAGACTGAAATTGAAGAAAGTAGGGAAAACCACTAGACAATTCAGCTATGACCTAAATCAAATCCCTTATGATTATACAGTGGAAGTAGCAAATAGATTCAAGTGGTTAGATCTGATAGTGTGCCTGAAGAACTATGGATGGAGGTTTGTGACATTGTACAGGAGGCAGATATCAAGATCATCCCCAAGAAAAAGAAATGCAAAAAGTCAAAATGGTTATCTGAGAAGGCCTTACAAATAGCTCTGAAAAGATGAGAAGTAAAAGGGAAAGAAGGAAAGGAAAGACATACCCATTGGAATGCAGAGTTCCAAAGAATAGCAAGGAGAGATAAGAAAGGCGTCCTCAGTGATCAATGCAAAGGAATAGAGGAAAACAATAGAATGGGAAAAATTAGAGATACCAAGGGAACTTTTCATGCAAGAATGGGCACAAAAGGACAGAAATGCTATTGACCTAAAAGAAGCAGAAAATATTAAGAAGAGGTGTCGAGAATACACAGAAGAACTATATAAAAAAGATCTTAATGACCCAGATAATCACGATGGTGTGATCCTTCACCTAGAGCCAGACATTCTGGAATGTGAAGTCAAGTGGGCCTTAGGAAGCATCACTAAGAGCAGAACTAGTGGAGGTGATGGAATTCCAGTTGAGCTATTTCAAATCCTAAAAGATGATGCTGTGAAAATGCTGTACTCAATATGTCAGCAAATTTGGAAAACTCAGCAGTGGCCACAGGACTGGAAAATATCAGTTTTCATTCCAATCCCAAGTAAAATCAATGCCAGTGAATGCTCAAACTACTGCACAATTGCACTCTCTCACACACTGGCAAAGTAATGCTCAAAATTCTCCAAGCCAGGCTTCAATAGTACATGAACTGTGAACTTCCAGATTTTCAAGCTGGTTTTAGGAAAGGCAGAGGAACCAGAGATCAAATTGCCAACATACATTGGGTCATTGAATAAGCAAGAGTGTTCCAGAAAAACATCTATTTCTGCTTTATTGACTACATCAAAGCCTTTGACTGTGTGGATTACAACAGGCTGTGGAAAATTCTTAAAGAGATGGGAATACCAGACCACCTGACCTGCCACCTGAGAAGTCTGTATGCAGGTTAAAAAGCAACAGTTATTACTGAACATGGAACAACAGGCTGGTTCCATATCAGGAAAGGTGTAGGTCAAGGCTGTATATTGTCACCATGCTTATTTAACTTATATTCAGAGTACATCATGAGAAATGCTGGGCTGGAGGAAGCATAAGCTGGAATCAAGTTTGCTGGGAGAAATATCAATAACCTCAGATATGCAGATGACACCACCCTTATGGCCTCTTGATGAGCCTCTTGATGAAAGTGAAAGAGGACAGTGAAAAAGTTGGCTTAAAATCCCACATTCAGAAAACTAAGATCATGGCTTCTGGTCCCATCACTTCATGGCAAATAGATGGAGAAACAATGGAAACAGTGACAGCCTTCATTTTGTTGAGCTCCAAAATCACTGCAGATGGTGAACTGCAGCCATGAAATGAAAAGACACTTGCTCCTTGGAAGAAAAATTATGACCAACCTGGACAGCATATTAAAAAGCAGGGACATTATTTTGCCAACAATTGTCCGTCTAGTCAAAGGTGTGGTTTTCCCAGTAGTCATGTATGGATGTGAGAGCTGTACTATAAAGAAAGCTGAGCACCAAAGAATTATGCTTTTGAAGTGTGGTGTTGGAGAAGACTCTTGAGAGTCCCTTGGACTGCAGGAGGATCCATCCAGTCCATCCTAAAGTGATTTCTTCTGTCCTGAATGTTCATTGGAAGGACTGATGTTGAAGCTGAAACTGCAATACTTTGGACACCTGATGCAAAGAACTGACTCGGTTAGAAAGATCCTGATGCTTGGCAAGATTGAAGGCAGGAGGAGAAGTGGAAAGATAGAGGATGAGATATTTGGATGGCTTCACTCACTCAATGGACATAAATTTGAGTAAACTCTGGAGTTGGTGATGGACAGGGAGGCCTGGAGTGCTGTACTCCATTGGGTTGCAAAAAGTCAGACACAACAGAGCAGCTGATCTGAACTGAACCTCAGGCCTATATATGTTTTCATATATAGGACCTGACATTTTTATTAGTCTCTACATCCTCTCTGAGACATCTCCCTTGTAGTGAATTTCCTTTTAAGCAGTTTCACTGTGTACTTAGAAATAATATTTTACTGGGCAAAAAAAAAAAAAACAACTCTCCTATTACCTAAAACCTCAACATTTTCACAAAATAGCTGTCCTTCATGCTTGACTTCAATGAAACATAAAATTTTCCTTTCCTCAGAGAATAAAAGCATTCACCCTAATGCTTATTTTCTAAGACCATACAAAGTATGAAGACTGCAAAGAAACACAACCTCCTCTTTCTTGCCTACAGTCATTTAAACTATTTATACCCTATTCATAATCTCAAGTCCTTAGGATCACTTTGTTTGATCAATTATTCTGGTATGTATGGATGCTCTTTATGGCTTCAGTGACATTCTGCTGTACTCACTTTGGAACAGAGCATCAAAACTTTGCTCTGAGCCCTTAACTATTCAGCTTTAATATCTTCTACCTTTACCCACCTCTAGGACACAACTGACACAATTCCATAATCACACCAAAGCTTTGTCATTATCAGATATTTTCCACCTCATTTGCATTTAGCATTCTCTCCTTCCCCTTGAGTTTTAAAATGTGCACATCCATTAGTCAAATACACACATACACACAAAAGCAAAAACCTATCCATTTCCTTTTTATGTATCTTTCCTTTCTTTCCATCTTTCATCTCCTTCCTCTCAGAGCATATCCCTGAGGCACATCTATTTAACCACTCTACAACCATAACTCACAGAATTCTTGCCATTTTGTCTTTTAATTGAATTCCGTCTGTAAACTGGTTAAATCCAGCTATCATACTTACCAGTTTTGAGTGTGGCTATGAAATCCGATGCCACAATGTATTCTCACTAATGCATTCAAATCAAATTGACTTTTATTATCTAATTATGAAATAATTGATATATTCAATATATTTAAGACTATATTTATATTATTTGATTTATACTAACAATAAATCAGTTCTTCAGTCAGAGACAGAAAGATATAAGAAAAATTTTTAAATAAGGAAAAAGTAATCATATATAGCAGTAAAAATACTTTAACCATCATAATTTCATCTTAAAAGAAAAATAATTCCCTACAAAAACAATTCCATCGATTTAGTTATAAAATGTTAACACATTACTTATCATTTAACAGTCTAAAAGTTGCCATCTAAATAGTAATTGCAGAATTTTATTTCTGCCAGTGATAAATGTGGCTGTAATAGATGAGATTAACTTTACAATTCCAGCAGTTAGAAAACTCTCTCTGTCTTGATATACCATAAAATTTTATTTAAAAGCTATTGAAAAGGAATAAATATAGAATCCTGTAATGTAATTTTCATATTCACTTTTTCAGAGAATATCTTCACTTTAAAATACAAGTTCTTACACTTAACGGGCTATACTTAGCTTCCAAATGTAAAATCCACTGCTCACTTTTACCCCATGGTATAGAAAGTGATCTCAGTAAGTCACATCTCCCAAGTAAGAAACATTTCCATGTATACCTTCTATCAAAGAGAGATAACTAGTTAACATTAAATATTCCTTTCAAAATTCAGTTCAGTTCAAGTCAGTTGCTCAGTCGTGTACAACTCTTTGTGACCCCATGGACTGCAGCACGCCAGGCTTTCCTGTCCATCTCCCAACTCCCAGAGCTTGCTCAAACTTATGTCCATCCAGTCGGTTATGCCATCCAACTATCTCATCCTCTGCCATCCCCTTCTCGTCCTGCCTTCAATCTTTCCCAACATCAGAGGCTTTTCCAATGAGTCAGTTCTTTGCATCAGATGGCCAAAGTATTGGCATTTCAGCTTCATCATCAGTCCTTCCAATTAATATTGATTGATTTCCTTTAGGATTGACTGATTTGATCCCCTTACAGTCCAAGGGACTCTTAAGAGTCTTCTTTAACACTACAGTTCAAAAGCATCATTACGGCTGGTGCACTGGGATGACCCAGGAGGAGGGTGTGGGGAGGGGGTTTCAGGATGTGGGGCACGGGTGTACCTGTGGCGGATTCATTTCGATGTTTGGCGGAGCTAATACAATATTGTCAAGTTTAAAAATAAAATAAAATTAAAAAAAAAAAACAAAAACACAAAAGCATCAATTCTTTGGCACTCGGCTTTCTTTACAGTCCAACTGTCACATCCATACATGACTACTGGAAAAACCATAGCTTTGACTAGAAGGACGTTTTTTGGTAAAGTAATGTCTCTGCTTTTTAATATGCTGTCTAGGTTGGTCATAGCTTTCAAAATTACTTTCAAAATTACTAAAGCTCATACTTAACCACAGACTGAGCAAAAACATAGTCTTTTATTTTCTTCTGCCATCTCTAAAGCATTGTAATGTGATAGTGGCTTGGGCAGCAAATAGTCAATATATGTTTATCCTGATATTAATTTAAAGCTATAAAAATAAGAACTCAAACAACAAAATTTTTAAAAATTTTATCTAAAATATTACAAATTGGGCTTCCTTGGTGGCCCAGTACTTGAGAGTCTGCCTGCCAGTGTGGGGGATGTGGGTTCAATCCCTGGAGCAGGAGGATCCCACAGTCTGTGGAGCAAATAATTCTGTGCATCACAACTATTAAGCCTGTGCTCTAGAGCCTGGGAACTCCAACAACTGAGCCTATGTGTTTTAGCTACTGAAGACTGCACACCTAGAGCCTGCACTCCTCAACAAAAGAAACCACCACAACGAGAAGCCTGGGCACTACAAAAAGAGAGTAGTCCCTACTTGCCACAAATAGAGAAAAGCCCACACAGCAAAGACCAAGCACAGCCACTAATAAATAAATAAATAATTAAAAAATAATATGGTGTGAAAAATTAAACTTCCAAGTGTAAAATAAATGGAAGTAAAGGAACTTAGTGTTAAAAATGAAAAATAAATAAGTAAATAAACTTTGCTAACAGTTATAAAAGTTGTTTTTCTGCTTAAAAACATGTTTTTACCAATGAAGTTTTAATTATTATAAAACTTACCAAAAAAAAAACCAGAAAACAAAAAAAGCATGGGGAAAAATACATGAAACCACTCTTTTCATAGACCAGGCCATAGAACTGCAGAATGAGAAGAATCTGCTGAGTTCCTAGCATTCTTCCAGGAGGGAATTTAACAACTGCAGGGGAGAAAGGGAACAGACACAGAATCAGAGATTTTTGCAACACTGAAGAGAAACAAATCAGAGTTCAGAGATACTAAGGCTCCTAGAATCTGCAAGTGAACTGCAAAAGATAAAACTAAAAAGAGAAAGAGGTCTAGAAAGAGCTGACTGAGGGCTAACTGTGACTCTGCAGTTGAATAACAATCTGCATATTAAATTCCATGAGACTGGACAAATAACAAGTGCTAAGGAAAGAAACATTACAGTGGACTTAAAAGCTAAAAAATTTCCAGATCTCACAAAGTGCTAGAAATCTTTTGAGTAGCCACTAGCCAGAGCACAGTGATATCATTGACTGTATGGGAATTTGCCTGAGAACCAAGAAGGCCTACACATTGGGAACAGAGCTACTTAGCCCTAGAGTAAAGGCAACTCAGACTTTTCCTAAAATGTCTAAAAATTACACACAAAAACATCAAGTTGATTTGGATATCAGTCTAACATATGTGCAACTGCTACTCAGAGATGAATGGATAAGAGACAGAAAATTTATATGAAAAAATAACATTTGATAAAAATATAAGTTATGAAATTTTAAACTTCCAAGTGTAAAAGAAATGGAAGTAAAGGAACTTAGTGTTAAAAATTAAACAAAATAAATAAATAAGTAAAACTTTGTTAAACAGTTTTAAAGGTTGTTTTTCTGCTAAAAACATGTGTTTACCCATGAAATTTTAATTATTATAAAGCCACTCTTACCAACAAAACAAAAACAACAAAAATATATATTTATATATAAATTAATGATCCAAGAAACTCATTAAAGGCCAAGAAGGAAAACACAAAGAAAATTACATAAATGAAGTTTCTATAAGAATAAAAAAAAAAAAAAAAAAAGGAAAACTCCCATCATAAACATTCCATGCAGGAGAAGAAAGTTAAAACCCATCACAGAAGAACTGAAATTGCAAGTAAAGAGCTTAGTTGAACCTATCCTCAGTAAAATAACAACCGGTGAAAATTATTTTTAAGAATTATTTAAAATCTTTGGAAAATTTTTTAAGGCTGAACAGAAAATGAAGAAACATTTCTTCAAAAGTCTACTTAATTTCAGTAATAATAAGAATCTGTGGAATTTGAACCCCAATCTGCTCCCCTATCACCTCCTTCAGATCTGTTTTGGAAGCTCTAACCTCAATGTTCTATCTCTGGACCAAGAAAACCAGGGCCTCCTTTACTCCAGACTCTCAGTCTGTGTGTGATTTCACCACGGAAGACCAGACTGCCAGCATTTTTCATTCTGCCTCCAGGCTCAGTTGCAGAAGTTGAACTCTAGGCAGTTCTGGCAGAGAGTACTGGGTCTCACTACTCCCATCCAGTCATTCTACAAAGGCTTGAGGCTCTACTCCAGGTTCTGTTGCTGAAAATATTGGGGTTACTTTTGCCCTTGGCTCAGAAGGGTGAGAGAGGATGATATGGCTGCATGGCATCACTGACTCAATGGACATGAGTTTGAGCAAACTCCGAGAAATAGTGAAGGACAGGGAAGCCTGGCATGTGGCAGTCCATGGGGTCACAAAGATTCTGACATGACATATCGACTGAACAAAAACAACCACCACTTGCTCATAACGTGAGGTGGGTGTGAAAAGTGAAAATACAGGGGCTGCCACTCTCACTCAGTCTCATGCAATGGTTCAGGGGATCAGGCAAGGAGAGAGACAGCCCAGAAGAATGAAAAAATCTGCAGTTCAATCTGCAGAGACTGCTTTTACTTGAAACAGAATATGGAAAGTTCCATGTTTAGAACCACTGTTAAAAACAGAGGAAATCTTAGTGGAGAGAAATTAAGAGGAAATGTTAGTTCCATAACACAAAAATGGCACAACAGAAGAAAATGAGAGCGCTAAGACTAGGTCTCCTGGTATCAAGTTCAACTCTGGTAGTCAAGTAGGATGTATACACGTGCTAAGCTGCACCCACTTAGGGACAATGACCGGAGGACATTAAGCTTACACAAAATCATTCCCCAGCAGTATACAAAGCCAATCAATAGAAAGCAAAACCCTCATAGGCTCAAGGAGTTTGAACACTACTTCTGACCACACACTTACTGAACAATAACTCTGGCCTAAGAATGACTCCTAGGAAAAGAAGTTTGAATATAAAATAAAAATAGGCATTACTGGCAATCTGGAAAAATGTGTGAATGATGCAAATTGCAAATTCTCAGAAATTCTCAGAGATGAAATCTCTAAGCTGCTAGTCCCAGACCAAGCATGAGACAAAATCATAGAACTTCAGGCTGTAAAAGTGGCCCTTTTCCTGAAATCACCCACATATACAATGGTGAATGATGTCAATCTAACTGGCTACAGGGAGTCAGGTGTAATCTTTGATTGATAAATGGTTTGCATCAATCCAGGGGCTATTTCTAGCTAACTGATATAAAAGATAATAAGGGAAGACAATATGAACAAGGACATCAGAGGCTGACACTACAGGGGAAACAGACTTTACTGAATTAGTACCACTAAGTCATTAAACAAATAAATGGCCAATGAGCAACAATAGCAGCTCTCTGGAAGTGTGGGTAGAGATGGTGTTAGTATTAAGAATTATAATATGCTTGGGGCTGGTGCACTGGGAAGACCCAGAGGGATGGTATGGGGAGGGAGGAGGGAGGAGGGTTCAGGATGGGGAACACATGTATACCTGTGGCGGATTCATTTTGATATTTGGCAAAACTAATACAATTATGTAAAGTTTAAAAATAAAATAAAATTAAAAAAAAAGAATTATAATATGTAACCTAAAATTTTTGGTTTCAGCAATAACAAATACAAATAAAAAAATCAAGAAAGTTTGCCAATGTACAGGGGAAAATATGTGATATCTATAACTCATTAACAGTTTGTTATAATTATTTCTTCATTCAATCTTACATTCATATGTGGAAAATTTGAAAAAAACAAAGTTGGAGAACTTCCTAACTTCAAGATGAAACACCTACAATGCTACAGGAATTGACGAAGTGATGTACTGTCATAACTATAGGCAAATAAGTCTATGAAATTGAATAAAGAATTCACAAATAAATATTTGCACTTATGGTCAATTCATTTTTAACATGCGTGCCAAGAATAGTTTTTCAATAAACAGTGCTGGTATAACTGAATATCTCCATGTGAAAAAATAATATCAAATCCCTAATCAAACCACAGACAAAAATTAGCTCAAAATAGACCACACAGAACTATAGTTTAGCTAGGAACTAAACCTTTAAAATTATCATAGGAAAACATAGTTGTATATCTTTATGTCCTTGGCTTAGCCAGTAGTTTTTTAGATACAATAGCATAATTATGATTAACAAAAGATAAATATATATAACTTGTATTTCATTAAAGTTAAACACTTTTCTGCCATAAATGTTATCAGTAAGTAAAAAGACAAAACAAAGAATGGGAGAAAATACTTGAAAGTCCTATCTCTAATAATAGAGTTCTATCCAGAATCTTAAAGAATGCTCTCAATTTAATAGTAAAAGACATAACTCAGTTAAAAGTGGGGAAAGCGTTTTAACAGACATTTTCCCAAAGAAGATATGCAAATGGCCAAAAGTACATGTAAGAGCACTCAATATCAATAGTCACTAGGAAAATGAAACGCAAGACCACAATGAAATACAGCTTCACATTCACTAGTGTGACTATATCTAAAAACGTGCAACAACTTGTATTTGTCAATGTGGAGAAATTAGAATACTCAGACAACTTGGTGGGAATTTAGAGTTGCAAATGTCTTAGAAAAAAAGATTTTCACTTCACCCAAATGTTAAACATTTGGACTAACAATTCTACCCCTACTTATACACACCCCCCCAAATGAAAACACACCCTCACAATAACTTGTACATGAATATTCTTACCAGCAGTATGAGTAACAGCTAAAAAGTGGAAAACAATTCATTAGCTGGTTTATGGAAAAATAAAATGTTGACTAGCCATATAATTGAATCTTATTCATTAGGAAAAACAAATGAATTATTGATACATGCTACAATATGGGTGAGTATTGTACTAAGTGTACTACTAAACGTACCAAGTGGAAGAAGATAGTCTCAAAAGACCATATTGTATGATTGCTTTTTTTTTAGCTTTTTGAATGCTGAGTTGTGTTTGTTTTTTTTTAAACTAAAGGATAATTGCTTTACAGAATTTTGTGGCTTTCTGTCATACATCAACAAGAATCAGCCATAGGTACACACTTGTCCCCTCCCTCCCAGAGCTCCCTCTCATCTCCCTTCCCATCCCACCCTTCAGCCTTTTGTAGAGCCCCTGTTTGAGTTCCCTGAGGCATACAGCAAATTCCCATTGTCTATTTTTACATATGGTATTGTAAATTTCTTTGTTACTCTCCAGTTCTCTTACCTGGAAAATCCCATGGACAGCGGAGCCTGGTAGGCTGCCGTCCACGGGGTCAGGAAGAGTCGGACACGACTGAGCGACTTCACTTTCACTTTTCACTTTCATGCATTGGAGAAGGAAATGGCAACCCACTCCAGTGTTCTTGCCTGGAGAATCCCAGGGATGGCGGAGCCTGGTGGGCTGCCGCTCCCATCTATGGGTTCGCACAAGTCGGACATGACTGAAGCGACTTAGCAGCAGCAGCATGTTACTCTCTGCATACATCTCCCCTTCTCGCTTCTCTCCTCCCATCATGTCCATAGGTCTGTTCTCTATGTCTGTTTCTCCATTGCTGCCCTGAAAATAAATTCATCAGTGCCATCTCTTTAGATTCCATATGAAATGTCTGCATGCATGCTGTCACTTCAGTCGTGTCTGACTATTTGTGCCCTATGGACTGTAGCCGGCCAGGCTCCTCTGTCCATGGGATTCTTTAGGTAAGAACACTGGAGTGGGTTGCCATGCCCTCCTTCAGAAGATCTTCCCAAACAAGGGATCGAACCAGCATCTCTTAGTCCCCTGTGTTGGCAGGCAGATTCTTTGCCACTAGTGCCACCTGGGAAGCCCATATGAAATGTCTAAAATGAGCAGATAAACAGGACAGAAAGTAGACTAATGAATCCCTATAGCTGGGGGTAGTGGTATGTGAGAAAAAGGCAGTGGCTGCTAGATTTGGGTGGTTTTCCGGGGGGAAGAATGAAAAAATTTAAATGTGGTTATGTTGATTGTTGCACAATTGTATGAGCTACTAAAAACTTTAAGTTCAGTGCTTTAAATGGGTGAAATATATTTAAGTGTGGAATATATATCAAAAAGTTTATATAAAAAAGAAATCAGACTTCAGAAACTTCATAAATCAGAAGGTAATAGAGCAATATCTTTAAAGGACTGCAGCACAAAAAATAAGATAAAAACTTGATATATTTACATACACATACACCCCAGAGTTACATAATTAAATAAGCTGTAGATAAAGATAGCCAAGTTTTAACTGTCAGAGAAAACAATACAAATAAACAAGAGGGGAGCATAAAATTAATCAAGTGTTGCTGAATTTAAGTCTAAACTGTTAGTCTGAACACATCTTAATGCTAATATGGAAATATTTATAGAAATGTGTACACATGAAAGTAAAGAAACATGAAAGTTTTAGTGTCTCAGTCATGTCTGACTCTTAGTGACCCCATGAACTCTAGCCCACCAGGCCCCTTTGTCCATGGAATCCTCCAGGCAAGAATATGGGAGTGAGTAGTGAGTCACTCCCTTCTCCAAGGGATCTTCCCAACCCAAGGACTGAACCTGGGTCTCCTGCATTGCAGGCAAATGTTTTATCATCTGAGCCACCAGGTATGTGTTAGTATATATAAATGTACTAGTTACATATGTGTGTATATATTATATATGTACACATTATACATTCATATTCATATATGTTAATCACACTATAGGAAATAAGAAGAAAAAGCCAAATGAACAAGATCAATAGTATCTCTACAGTTTTTAAATTAATGTTTTAATTATTGTTGATGGATGTAATAGAGGAAATATATCTGATTTCCTAGCTGATTAATTTTTGAAAAGGTCAAGTTAATAAATTAACAATTCCTGCATATTTTCCATTGATTTTAATAAGGTAATTTGCATAATAAATCTCTAATATTGCACAAAATATGCAGTTTACTGGTATTTATTTGACCATAGAATACTTATTTGAGACATTTTTCATGGGAAAAATTTGACAGGCTAGAATTAATTAATCCAGATAAATGACGAGATAGAAAATTAAAGGAGGACAAAATATCAACTTACATCTATCAATATAGAAAGATGTCTTATTTTTAAAACATTTTTTTAAAATTGGAGTTGACTGTATTTATTGTAAGTAATACTAACAGAGCTTTGATGAATTGATCACATCAATAATATGACTTCATAAAGTTTCCTTGGACAAACATTTTTATATTAAAATGAAACATCTATTTAAAATAACATTTAAACCAATAAAAGCAAACCACAATAAAATAAAAATACTGTTTGTAAATGCCTTACCAAAGTTATTTCTGGAAAAATAAATATTTTAAGTTTTCTTAGACTATATATAAGAGTCTTTCTCTCTGAATACTGTTTCATCTCCTCTGTGTAAATTCATTTTTCACATAAACTTATACCAAATATCTGTCAGGATGATTCTATCTACATGTAGATAAATATAAGTGGGAAGATGTGAAACGAGCAGAGTGAAGTTTTTTGAAATCCTATCAGGTCAAAATGTACAAGATTAACTGGAAATTGCTGGAATCTTTTGATTGAAATTCTCTTTTATCTGTGGATTAGTATAAATCTGTTGGGTTTTGCTTATATCTACTCTTAAGTGCAGCTTCATTAGTGTTTATGCTTTTTGGGTTTCAAAGATTCCATGTTCTGTATTCAACTATAAAATGACTAAACGCAGAGTGAAATTATCTCCACCGATGTGTTTTTAAACAGATTTAGGCAGGTAGAGTGATTATACTTTGCAGTCAATATTACACCTGAGGTTCCTTCTGTATCTCATGACTCATTGGAGATTTGCAAATAAGGCAGATTTCTAAAAAGGCAAGGGTTATTTAATTCTCCATAGAGATAAATACACCTAGATAGCTTCTTAAGAACTAAAGAGACTTTTGAAGAATGGGCAATTAGTGTGTGTTTAAAATGGCATGAAACTGCAGTATAGCTGTGTCCAAGGAAAGCAAATCAAGACACTCGGTTTTATAATTTCAGTCCATTTGTCTCAAAGCACACAAAAACAAAATCTAAAAAGCTCACAGAGGTTCAACATTTACTTTTCATCAAGGCAATTCTGATGAGAACTAACACATATAATCATGGTGCCAAGTGTCTAATATACCCTGAAATGAAAAATGAATTTTGGTTATACATAGTGTCACTGTTTCTTAGTACAATGAAAACTGAGTTAGAGTATGCTCAATCTGGAATACACAGAGTACCACATAAATAGTTGCTACTACAGAAAGTTGCCACACTTGGAATGAACTGACACTTGAACCTCTTTTTGAATCCTAAGGCAGAAGCTGACAATGACCTTACAGTACATAGATTTCTAAGGTGGTTCCCGGAATTCCCATAGTCTCCCCTTGAATATGGGAGGTTAATCTGATGAGTCCTTTTAAAAAAGAATCTATATATCAGAAATAGAACTCAGAGATATTCAAAGATTCAATAGATGACTCTTCTGTTGACCTTAAAGGAGCAAACCACCATAATTAGACAGGGCAACATTATCCTCCAGGAGTTGACAATGGTCTCTAGTTAACAGCCAGGAAAAAAAAAAAAAAAAAAACAAGGCCTTAATCCCACAGGCAAAGGAAGAGAACTTTGTCAACAATCAGTGAGTATGGAAGAGGACTAGAGCCTTGTAAGAGATTACAATCTTGGATGATACCTTAATTTCTTGTTGATGAGACCCTAAACAGAGGATCCAGCACCCACACTCAGACACCTGACACAGGCAAATGAAGAGATTATAAATAAATGTTGTTTTAAAATCCTAGACTTGTGGTAATCTGGCAGCAATAGAAAACTAACGTCATTTTGACATGATTTTTTCAAATGACCTGGAGAAAAAAATAATACATTTGAATACAAGGAATATGCCATATATCTTCCTGGAATAATCATAAAATGGAAATTGAAACTGTCTTCTTTGTTTAGTTTTTCTCCACATGTATAAGTAATATTGCATCTTTCATGTCTTATTATTCCAGGTTTATCTATCTGCATTCTGAAAAAATTCTTAATTGTTTTGTTTACACTTCTTTATACTATAATCTTTTTCAGTTTAATTGTCAAAGTCAAACCTGGATTCAAATAAAATAGATGAAAGGCTACCCAACTGAAAATGCATTCCCTAGGATTTCTATGGAGGTAGCCCCAAAATATTCCATATGGAAATACAGCTTGAAATTGTGTTTAATTTGTAATGCTTTAGAATAGCAAATTAAAATATAAACCTTGAAAATTTTGTTTTTGTGCAATATCAAAATGAATAGTTCAAATGAATAAAACTACATTTGTTTAGTGATAGTTTCTTTTAGGATAAAAGATTTCAATTATCATGCAGCTTGGTGGCTAAGACGATAAAGCATCTGTCTACAATGTGGGAGACCTGGGTTGGATCCCTAGGTTGGGAAGATCTCCTGGAGAAGGAAATGGCAACCTACTCCAGTACTCTTGCCTTGAAAATCCCATGGACGGAGGAGCCTGGTGCAGGCTACTTTCCATGAGGTCTCAAAGAGTCAGACATGACTGAGTGACTTCACTTTCACTTAGATATGTGAAAGAGGTTTTAAAAATACAATACACTGAAATAATTGTGTGATTTATTATGTGAGTATAAAAGGCACATATTTTTGCAAATATTGAGATATTTGTGCTAAAATTAAATAAGAAAGTGTATTAGAAAATATAGTATCTATTAAAAATATGTTAGCCACTTTGAGTCATAATGTAACTATGACTATTTTAATAGTCAAAAAAGTAACTGTCATAGATGATTATTGGAACAGTCTCTAAAAATTATATATAAACTATTACATCAAATAAGAGCAATAGAAGAGAAGTAGAATTTTTGTAAATTATTGGGTAAACAATACCTGTACTAGGGTGTATAAAGTTTTAAAATTTCTCATGGTTACACTGATTAGAATAAACTTGACTAAAGCATATTCAACAGAAGATTGGAATATGTGGGATAATTAAGCTACTGAAACAATAACACAAAACTATTATTTTCATTTTGTGTAATCTTGATTTATCTTTATTTTTTGATATTTAAATTGATTAGCCTACTAGTATAGGCTTCCAAGGTGGCTGAGATGGTAAAGAATCTGCCTGTAATGTTGGAGACCTGGGTTTGATCCCTGGGTCAGGAAGATCCCCTGGAAAAAGCAATGGCAAACCCACCCCAGTATTCTTGCCTGGAGAATCTCATAAACAAAGGAGTCTGGCAGGTTATAGTCCAAGGGGTACAAAGAGTTGGACATGAGCGACTAAACACATAGTCTATTATTATAATTTTTATACTGAAAGTGAAGTCGCTCAATCGTGTCCGACTGTTTGTGACCCCATGGACTGCAGCCTACCAGGGTCCATGGGATTTTCCAGGCAAGATTACTGGAGTGAGGTGCCGTCGCCTTCTCAGTGTTAAAGGCCAAAGCACAGTTATTTAGATTTTTGAGACAGAAGACTGTACATTAAATGATGTAGAAAGTTTGCACAATTCAGATCTGGGGCACAGAGTGGTGGGTCACGTGGTCCCTTACAAAATCAAGAAGATGTTATCTCTCAAGGAGTTGTCTTGTTGATGCTGAGAAAATGTTTCTCTTTATGGTTGAGCAGGTCTTTCTGTGGACCAGAGGAGGTTTGGTCAACATCTAATGCAGACACACAAAGCACAGTACAGGGGATAGAAAAAACATAGGTTTAATTTATCTTATCTTGCCATAAAACATGAATTTTAACTCAGGGGTTAGAACTGCTGTATTTTGGTGTAGGAATACATTCCTACACCAAATCAATTAGCCTGTATTTGATCATTGCAAGGAGGAGACTGTTAGGCTGCAGTCCATGGGGTTGGGAAGAGTCAGACACGACTGAGCGACTTAACTTTCACTGTTCAATTTTCACCTTCATGCATTGGAGAAGGAAATGGCAACCCACTCCATTGTTCTTGCCTGGAGAATCCCACGGGCGGGGGAGCCTGGTGGACTGCTGTCTATGGGGTCCCACAGAGTCAGACACGATTGAAACGACTTAGCAGCAGCAGCAGCAGGCTAGTTTTCAAAGTGCTTCTAGGGGAAAGCCTGTGTTTCTATTCTACTAGAAACAGGCTTCTCTGTCCTCTACTATCTCCTGGAGTTTGCTCAAACTCAAGTCCATTAAGTTGGTGATGCTATTTAACCATCTCATCCTTTGCCATGCTCTTCCAAACCCCATAGGTTAGGGATTTTTAGGAAGGTGTCACTATGTAGGAGTGTGTGTGTTTGTGTGTGTGCCTGTGCTTAGTCGCTAAGTTGTGTCTTTGCAACCCCATGGACTGTAGCCCATGATGCTCCTTTGTCCATGGGATTTTTCTTGGCAAGAATACTGGAGTGTGTTGCCCTTTCCTACTCTAGGGGATCTTCCCTACTTGGGGATGGAAACCAAGTCTGCATTGACAGGTGAATTCTTTACCACTGAGCCACTTGGGAAGCTCCACTATGTAGGTACAATTGATTAAATCAATTTTTATATTAGGTATTGGGAAAAACCAATTATCAGGAGACAAGAAAATTTTATAACCTTACAATTAAAAATAAGACAATTCTCACGCTACTCTCTCAATCCGTTCCACCCTCTCTTTCACACGCTTTGTCCACAAGTCTGTTCTCTATGTCTGGGTCTCCATTGCTGCCCTGCATATAGGCTAAGCAGTACCATCTTTTTATATTCCTTTATATATGCATTTATATACAATATTTGTTTTTCTCTTTCTGACTTACTTCACTAAGTGTAACAGGCTCTAGCTTCACCCACCTCATTAGGACTGACTCAAATGTGTCATCCTCCAATTAAAATTGTAAAAAGCAAACAAAACAAAGAAAAAAATAAAGCAGTGGCAAAACTTCAAAAAACAAAAGATGTTATTGAAAAAACAAACAATTCTATAGGGAAGCACTTCCTTATGTTTGATCTGAGTATGCCTTTCTTAAGAATCTTATTAAAAATGTAGATACTAATTCAGTAGGACTGGAGCAGGGACCTAGATTCTTCACTTCTAATAAGCTTCCAGGTGATGGAAATGCTGCTGGTCTAGTGGCCACACTTTGTATAGGGACTCTTAGATGATTCCTATGGAATCACAGGCAGAGATGGTGCATCAGCACTGCTTCAATCTTCTGAATTTAGGGGCAACCTGTGTGAATTATGAATCACTTGTACAAGAGGTAAAATCTTTGAATGTATATAAATTCAGAATTCTGTTCCTATTATTGCTTCTATGGCTATTTAAAACATTTAGTAAATATATATTGATTATTTGATGCTATATGAGAAAATGCTTCAATGTATTTCAAAATGAAGCTGATCTTACTATCAAAAAATTAATTAGTTGGTCATTGTTCTGGATTGAATTGTACCCCTCCCAAAGATACACTGAAATGTTAACACTGTGAATGAGACCTTGTTTTAAAATAGGGTCTTTGGAGCTGTCATTAATTTAAGGTGAGGTCATTAAAGTGGGTTCTAATCGAATATGACTTGTTTCTTTCTAAGAATGGAAGAAGACAGAGACAGGGAAAACACTACCATATGACACCAGAAGTAGGAATTGTAGCTATTCATTTATAAGTCAAGGAAGACCTGGGGCTATGCAAAGTTGGAAGAGACAAGGAAAAATTCTCCTGTAGAGACTTTGGATGAAGCACAGCCCTGCAAACACTGATTCCAGACTTCTAATCACCTGAACAGTGAAATAATAATTTCTGTTGTTTTAAGAAACTCAAATTGTGTTATTTTGTTATAGAAGCCCTAGGAAGCTAATGCAATTATTAATCATATTAGGGGGGAGGAGTACTTAAAGGCTCATTTGCTTGAGAATATTGAATAGCAATTGGTAATTTATTTTCTTAATTTCCTTTATTCCAACTTATTTATTTATTTTAGCAGTACATTTGAATCAGTTCCAATGAGGTGGATGAAACTGGAGCCTATTATACAGAGTGAACTAAGCCAGAAAGAAAAACACCAATACAGTATACTAATGCATATATATGGAATTTAGAAAGATGGTAAAGATAACCCTGTATGCGAGACAGCAAAAGAGACACAGATGTATAGAGCAGTCTTTTGGACTCTATGGAAGAGGGAGGTGGGGATGATTTGGGAGAATGGCATTAAAACATGTATAATATCATATAAGAAACAAATCGCCAGTCCAGGTTCGATGCAGGATACAGGAGGCTTGGGGTTGGTGCACTGGGATGACCCAGACGGATGGTATAGGGAGAGAGGAGGGAGGGAGGGTTCAGGATGGGGAACACGTGTATACCTGTGGCGGATTCATTTCAATATATGGCAAAACCAATACAATATTGTAAAGTTAAAAAATAAAAAAATAAAAATAAAAAAATTAGGTTATACCTTAAAAAAATATTTATTTTTATATTACGTTTTTTAAAATTATATATTATTATGATGTGGTGGGAAGACTACAATTAAAATGGGTTATATATTTACATGTTGTGGCTGCACCTTGTAAGAGAAGCAATGACAAACCTAGGCAGCGAATTAAAAAGCAGAGATATCACTTTGCCTACAAAAGTCCATTTAGTTGAATTTATGGTTATTGCAGTAGTCAGATACACATATGAGAGCTAGACAATAAAAAGAAGCTGAGCACCAAAGAATTTGTGCCTTCAAATTGTGGTGCTGGAAAAGATTCTTGAGAGTCCCCTGGACTGCAAAGAGATCAAACCAGTCAATCCTAAAGGAAATCAACCCTCAATATTCATTGGAAGGATTGATGCTGAAGTTGAAGCTCTAAGACCTTGGCCACCTTATGCGAAGGGCTGACTCATCAGAAAAGATCCTGATACTGGGAAAGATTGAGGGAAGGAGGAGGGGACGATGAGGATGAGATGGTTGGATAGCATCACTAACTCAGTGAATTTGAGTTTGAGCAAACTCTGGGAGACAGTGAAGGACAGGAAAGCCTGGCATGCTCCAGTCCATGGGGTCCCAAAGAGCTGAATGTGACTGAGTGACTAAAAAACAACATGGTGCACCATAGTAGAAAATACTTAGAAAATGATATAATGTATGGTTCTATTGTGTAAGGACTATGTTATTGTTTCATCAATGAAATTAGCATAGGCTAATTTAAAAAAAAAATCCTTCACTTATTCTGTCATTAGTTAATGGGGCTTCCCAGATGGTTCAAGTAGTAAAGAATCTGCCTGCAATATAGGAGATGCATGATGTGTGGATTTGATCACTGGGTCAGAAAGATCCCCTCCCCAAGGATAGCATGACAACCCACTCCATTATTCTTGCCCGGAGAGTCCTTTCGACTGAGGAGCCTGGCAAGTTACAGTCCATAGGATCTCAAAGCATCAGATGTGACTGAAGCAACTGGGCATGCATACATGCACACCATTATTTATTGCTTCCTAAGAGTCACACACGACTGAAGTGACTTAGCAGCAGCAGCAGCAGCCAAGAAACTAATACAAGGCTTCTATGTGATGATCAATTGAAATGACAGCAGATTTCACTTCTGTAAGTTTGGGAAGCACTGACACATTTTTAGAAAAGCAGTAAAATTCAAACAAAAAACTACTCAGATGAGGTATTCCTAAGTGAAGTCAGATCACGTCAGCTTGTTTAATTCAAAGTTTTATCTGGCCTTCAATTAGAACTAGAATATACAAACCTGCAGAGGAGAGAAATCATATTCATAGCTCTGAACTACTTTTTTATGACATTTTTCTGTACATAATCAGATTTTATGAGTTGACATGAACATTTCCAAAGCCATGGACTTTCTAAAATAATTAAGGACATCATATTATTTGGTCTTTATTCAAAAGTTCTATGCATTTAATTCCTTACTTTATTCCCAAAGGATATTACACACCTCATTAAACTATATATATTAAAATAAAAGTTAATAATTATAATAAAGAAGCCAGATAAACAAGAAATCAAATTGTAAAGAAAGGTCAGGAACAAAACTGTTAAACAAAAATGCATGTCAAATTATCCTACATTATTAAATAAGTCAATTTCATATGTGAGGTCCAAATAACTAAACCAGAGCAAAATAAGACAAAACAAAATATTATTTATAATCTTTAAGATAAAAGCTTAAAATACATAAAACACAGATACATTTAGTATACTACTTTGTAAGTAATTCTGATGCCATGTACATGACAGAGAAAAACATATAAACTGATTATTTAGGAAGTTGGAGTAAGGTGAGGAGAAATAAGTCAAGGCAATCTGTTAAAGGATACACACACTTAAAGATTTGGCTCAATTCAGAAATAAAATCAAGCATCAAGATCTGAAACTCAATTACTTTCAAGATCCATGCAATTGCTGATGTGTGAAATTTCCTGATGCAACACAGTATTGGAAGGTGAAAGGGTGATCAACTGTTAGAATACATATTTCCAGTTTAAAAATAATAAGCTTTGGGTGACGAAAACCTAAACCTAAACCAAAATTTCAAACCAAACTCAAACCAACAAGCATATCTAGAAGCCAAACAAGGCAACTAGCTTTACAATGTCACCCGCTTTAGAGGAATATCTTGAGCACCACTCAAAAAGACTTAACAGATATAGTAACTATAATAAAATTCTAGTTTACATACGCGCTGCTCTTGAATTAAGGGATAATCCATCATTTAGAAACATAAATGTGATTTTTATGGCTGCCCCATTACAGTAATTGAGTTGGACTGTGAAGAAGGCTGAGCACCGAAGAATTGAACTGTGGTGTTGGAGAAGACTCTTGAGAGTCCCTTGGACTGCAAGGAGATCCAACCAGTCCATTCTGAAGGAGATCAGCCCTGGGATTTCTTTGGAGGGAAATGATGCTAAAGCTGAAACTCCGGTACTTTGGCCACCTCATGCGAAGAGTTGACTCATTGGAAAATACTCTGATGCTGGGAGGGATTGGGGGCAGGAGGAGAAGGGGACGACAGAGGATGAGAGGCTGGATGGCATCACTGACTCGATGGACGTGAGTCTGAGTGAACTCCGGGAGTTGGTGATGGACAGGGAGACCTGGCATGCTGAGGTTCATGGGGTCTCAAAGAGTTGGACACAACTGAGCAACTGAACTGAAATGTAATTTATATATAAGGATTTAGCTATATTTTCCAAAAATGTTTTTATAGTATGTAAAGATTTGGTGTGGGCTTCGAAGATAATTTTGATCATCTTTAAATAGAAAATAAGCAGATTTGGTATGTTTGTGTTCACCTCAGTGCAAAGGTGAGTTATCTTTTTACCAGGCCTAATTCCAAACTTTATTTCAGAGTTATATATTTGCCAATTTTCTGTTGCTGAGAATAATATAGGACCTTTAAAATGCTACTATTATTAGTATCTACAGGAGACTAACTGTAAATAATAGTTAAGCTACTCAAGGTAAGTAAATACTAGGTCAAATAAATACCACCCACAATTTTCATTTATAACTGAAATCCCTGAAACAGTGACCAATCACAAAGATTTGAATAAATCTCACAATACACTAACTCATGGATAGTATACTTTTTTATATCTAAACTCAGAATTCTTTCTGAGAGGAAATATTTTGATCAGGGATGAAAAATGTTATCATTAATGTACTGAAGAATCTTCAAGAAGATGCAGTAAAACGGGGTGCTGAAAAGGAAGGGGATTGACTTTACAAAAAGTGAAAGTTTCCCTAAGTGGTTTTTAGCCAACACTGGCTAGTGGAACTTTAAATGGTTCTTTAATTATAAAGTTAAAAGTACCTGTGGCAGATTCATGTTGATATATGGCTAAACCAATACAATATTGTAAAGTTAAAAATAAAACAAAATATATATAAAAAAAAAGTTTGAGAACTACTAGTTAAACAATGTTAACTGGTTTCTTTGCATATACTTTAGATAATTCAATAAACTACTGATGCTCTGTGATGGGGACATAATACTTAGAATCTTCTAATTTCATATGTGTAAAGAATTCTTTTGTTATTTCAGGATATCTTTTGGGATTAATGCTCTTACAATGCACTTCAAAAAAGTGTGACTGTAGGCAGTGTTTTTTGAACCTGGATTATAGCTATAGAATGCTTCCACAACAACTAATACATCTTGACCTAAGTGCTTCTGCTTTAGTTTGAGTAGACCATCTATCTCTCCCCAGGTCAATAACTAATAGATATTTGAGAGTCCCTCCAATGAATTGATGGAGGGGAAAAATCACCAGTTTATCCTTGCTCAGTTACCACAGAGTCTTTTGTTTCAAGAACCCTGACACCTTTTGTAAATACAGTTGGCTTCTGGAAGAATGAAGCGTATTAAACTTAAAGATTGTTTTCTAACCACAGGAGTCCAGACCAAGTCACTGGAAGAATTAGTGATCCTAGTTCTTCAGACTTTCGGTTCAGTGTTTTATCATCCTCAGTCACTTGCTTTCCCAAAGCAGAAACACAGGGAGAAGTAATTAAACAAAATTTCTTCCTTCTCTACAGGAAACCAAGATGACATTGGCAATTTGTTAAATTTTGGAAATAAGGGAGCAATTAAGAGAGAAATAAATCTTAGAGGATTTTCCTCAATCTTAAACTCCTTTTACAGCAGTCTATTACCAAGTGTGAGTGTGTATACTGGCTTCATTTGGAACAATATGGTATACATATTGGTTACGTTAATAAATGTGGTGATTAATTGAGTGGCTTAAATAATCACTGGCAAAGAGTAATAAGGAGTAAAAATTAATAGTTGAGCATATTTCAAGACAATATGATTGATAGTGTTTTATGTGGAAACGGAGAAGCTAAAAGTCCATGCTCATAAGAGTGTTGTGAGAAACAAGGATACAAGAAAGGTCGAATGTTTGCTGTACGTGGTCTGACTCAGTTACATAAATACAAAGACTATGTGTCTGTCTTATTGGTGACATCAAAAAACTCCATCTTTGTACTCAGTTCAAGTAACTCTCCTGTTTTAAATCTTGGTCATCTTTCTAATATCTTCTAATATTTCTCTTGATTTATACTTGCCTATGCAACTGATTTTAATTAAAACTCATGATTATAACATTAAACATAGTAAAAAATAAAAGAAACAAATGTTAGAAGTATTTGGGAACGTGTGTTTGTGCTGCATGCATGCTAAATCGCTTCAGTCGTGTCTGACTCTTTGAGACCCTATGCCTGGAAAATCCCATGGACAGAGGAGCCTGGTGGGCTGCAGTCCATGGGGTCACTGAGGGTCGGACACGACTGAGCGACTTCACTTTCACTTTTCCCTTTCATGCATTGGAGAAGGAAATGGCAACCCACTCCAGTGTTCTTGCCTGGAGAATCCCAGGGATGGGGGAGCCTGATGGGCTGCCGTTTATGGGGTCGCACAGAGTTGGACACGACTGAAGCGACGCAGCAGCAGCAGCAGCAGCAGACTATAGTCAACCAGTCTCCTCTGTCCATGGGGATTCTCCATGCAAGAATACTGGAGTGGGTTGCCTATGCCCTCCTCCACAGGATCTTCCTAACCCAGGGATCGAACCTGCGTTTCTATGTCTCCTGCATTGGCAGGCAGGTTCTTTACCATTAGCACCACCTGGGAAGCCCAAGTATTTGGGAATAAATACACACAGTCTTATCCCAGTTTGTAAAATGGAAGAATAAAGTTGAAAAAAAGTAAAGTAGTTTAATATTGGATCTTTGCATTTGATGGCATTTAATGGGATAATTCTATATTACCAAATGTTTTTTTCTTAGAACAATATTTTAAAATTCATATAGAGATGTAAAAAGGACAGTAGATATAAATCCTGCTGGAATTTGACACTTTATGGTATGATGCTTTACATATTTGTTCAGGTAGAAAAGAAATTTAGAAATTAACTTTAGTAAACTCTAACTTAGTCCAAGACTGTTATTATTGAGAATAGTTTATATATAAGGAATCCCACTGAAAATGTAGCTTTTGCAGCCTGGACCCAATCTTCTACCCCTAACTCCACTTTAAAACAGTGTGGCAAATCACTGAAATATTTACAGTTCTCCTCTCAGATGCAAAATATTTTCTTATTTATTTAAAATTAATTATTTTCAAAAAGTAGTATGAAAATTCCTTGGATTTATTGTCATCCTTTTGAGGGTTCTTTAAGGGCCCTAATATAATTTCATAATACTAATAAATAATATTTACTTTCCCCACTCCTATTTGTTCAAGAGGATATAGCAACAATTTCCTGAGGACCCATGACATACAACGCTTTTGTAAAGTGACATAATTCAAGATAATAAAAAACTCAGTGACTAATACTTTCTAAGTGACAGATACCCAATATTATAAAATGCACTCAAATTATAAGATTAACAAGTGCATTTCAGCAAAATGTAATACAAAATGTTGTTTTATATGGTTTCAGATTCTACATTGCAACTACCTTTAATATCATCAACTACCACTTGATGAGATTGGTGAATTATCTATAAATAATATTCTGTTATCTAAAAATAATATTCTCTGTTATCTAAAAATGCTACTAAATACTCCTTTCTTTTTAACTATGGATTTATGAGAAGCTTAATTGTTTTCATATATTTCAAGAAAAAGCACACAATGTGAAAGATTGAATGCAGCAGCAGATAGGAGAATCTGGCTGTCTTCTACTGTTTCAAAAATAATCATATTTTATTTAAATGTTTTATTTATATTAATAATATATTTAGTATTATTTTATTTAAATTAAATGATTATTATACATTTTCACAATTATAATTTTAATCTGATTAGTATTAATAGACATAGACCACAGAAACAAAAGTTTTGAGTATCCAGTAACCTTTAGGAATCAAAAAGAGGTCCTGAGATTTAAAAGTTTGAGAACTACTATTAAAAAAGAATCTCATGTCATGCAAATCAAGGAATCTCACATGTGCATATCAGCATCATAATGTGACTATTTCTGTTAAATTTAATATAACAGAGTTGATTATGTCCCCAAAGTTTGTGAATCATTATTCCTTATAATAATTTGCATAACTTTCAAAAAGATCTTCAAAACATACCTATATTCCTTTTTGAGTTATGGTTTTTCCCATGTATATACCAAGTAATGGGCTTGTTGGGTTATATGGCAGTTCTATTTTTAGTTTTTTTAAGGAACCTCCATACTGTTCTCCATAGTGACACATGCACCCCAATGTGCACGGAAGCACTACATACAAGAGCCATGATAGGGAAGCAACCTAAATGCCCATAGTCAGATGAACGGATAAAGAAGATGTGATCAGATCAGATCAGAGCAGATCAGTCACCCAGTCGTATCTGACACTTTACGACCCCATGAATCGCAGCACTCCAGGCCTCCCTGTCCATCACCAACTCCCGAATACATATATACAAAGGAATATTTCTAAACCATATAAAGGAATGAAATTGGGTCTTTTGTAGAGACATGGTTGGACCTAGAGTCTATCATACAGAGTGAAGTAAGTCAGAAAGAGATAAACAAGTATTGTATATTAACACATATATGTAGAATCTAGAAAACTGATACAGATGAACTTATTTGCAGGGCAAGAAGAGAGATGTAGACATAGAGAATAGATGTGTGACATTGTAGGGGGATGAAGTGGGAGATTGGGATTGACATATATACACCACCATGTGTGAGATAGGTAACTAGTGGGAAAGTACTGTATGGCACAGGGAGCTCAGTTTGGTGCTCTGTGGTGACCTAGATGAGTGGGACAGGATAGCGGTAGGAGGGAGATCCCAAACAGATGAGACATATGTATACATATAGCTGATTCACTTTGTCACATGGCAGAAATCAACACAACTCTGGAAACAACGATGTCCCAATAAAAAAGAAAAAATATACTTATAGCCCTTATTTATTTATAGGAAGAAATTCAGATTTCTAAAACACTGAGCAACCTTCAATTTCAGTTTTAAGATCCACACATATTGATGTCCCTGAAAAGTATATTTTTTTAATCTCATTCATTGAAATAAAATATACTGTCCATATTAATTGGCTTCTGTAGGCCTTACCTTGTGTACTCATATTTAACTACTCACCAATCAAGAACTAAAGGAAACAATTCCAGATGGAAAGATGAGGAACACTATTCAGACCACTGCCTTTTTACATAGCAACAACTCCCTATGTTCCTTAGCATACTGGGGGAAAAGTTAAAAGCTATTTTTTTTTCCTACTAGATTCACAGCATCTGCAAATCATGATGTTGTTAACTTTGTTTTACCACTTAACTCTTCTCTATAAACCTTAGAATCTATTGGAGATAAGAAGGATCAGAAGTAATAAGTTCTTTTATGGGAATATTTGACTAGATGTCTAGAGATTCATAATATTTGATATTTAGTGCTTTGTCACAGCAAGCTAAGCCGAAATGTAATGTAATCAACTAGATCATTCATTGTGGGGAATGATGACTTTAGAATTTTTTTATGTGTGAAGTTGACCACATAGACTGTTTCAGTAGCTGCTTGCTTGCAATATTATATAAGCTAATGAAGACTTTATGTAAATTATTACCAACTAAAAATACTTAAGTTTAAAATGACACTAAAAACTTGACGATTGTCACTTGGTGAATACAGAATAGAAACACAAATCTTGTGAAGACAAATTAAATTTCTAAAAGAAATATTAGAGAAATAAAGCTAAATTAACTAACTCAAGAAATACTAGTAGTATTTACCTGTGGCAGATTCATTTTGATATTTGGCAAAACTAATACAATTATGTAAAGTTTAAAAATAAAATAAAATAAAATAAAAATAAATAAATAAATTTAAAAAAAATCCCACAAGGTGTGTGCCCAGCAAGATAAATTAGTAAATAAATTTCTTCTGTTTATTTATACAAAAAAAAAGAAATACTAGTAGTATTTAAAGGATACAAAGGATATTAAAACAATAAAGTTGAGTGAAATGAGTTTCACATGATTTGCAGGGGAGGGTGGGTCAGAAAGAGGTGAAAATTCACTAAAATTGGAAAGTCAAATTTAATAGTCAACTACCAGCAAGCTCCTTCAAATAACATTTTACTTGTGAATTGGTCAACATCAATCCTGTTGCTAATGTTTGCTTTACCTGCAGAAGAAAATGGGATAGGAATTAACTAAATATTAAATATTTTGAGCTTTTGAGTCCTAGTAGCTTTCATTATCTTAGGATTCAAAACACTTTTGGTGTATTTATCTGGAAATCTCTATAAGTCTCCTTTAGATAGCTGAAACATCTGAGACCAATGTACTCCAAAGTCAATATTTGGGCCCCCAGTTTTCACTTTCAGGCATGGTTCATTCTACATCTTATTAAACTTATATCGACTCAGATAAAGATTTATAAGTAGATCATAGATTGTTAGAAGAAATGAATAGATAAAAAAAGGTCAAATATACAAAAGAGAGGTGATCATTGTGTGAAAGTGAAAGTCATTCAGTCGTGTCTGACACTTTGTGACCCAATGGACTACTGAAATCTCCAGGCCAGAATACTGGAGTGGGTAGCCTTTCCCTTTTCCAGGGGATCTTCCCAACCCAGGGACTGAACCCAGGTCTCCTGCATTGCAGGCGGATTCTTTACCAACTGAACTATTAGGGAACCACTCAACAGTGATAATGACATTTTATCAATTTTTATGACAATCTTATCAAATTGATAAAGATTTATTTGTGGAATTTACCCGCAAAAAATCCCATATTCACTACTTTATTATTAAAATAATAACTTTAATAAATCTTAGAAGATTTCATATGATAATCATTTTGTATAAAACTATTATATCCAGAATATATAAAGAATTATCAAATTTCACAGTAAGAGTGAAACAATGTAATAGTTAAATCAGCCCACAACATGAGTAGGCATTTCATCTCAGAGAACATACAGGACAAATAAGCACATGGAGAGATGTTAACATCATTAGACACTAGAAAAATTAGAATTAAATCTATAATGAGATATCACTATAAATTTACTGGAATGGTTAACCTAAAGAAAAAACAGTGAAAGCACCAAATGCTGGTGAGGATGCAGAGAAACTCTATTATTTTTACATTGTTGGAGAGAATGTTAAGTAATATGACTACTCGGGAATGCAATTTGGCAATCATTTTTAAACAAAACTAAACAGGCAACTATGTGACCTCACAATAGTTTCCTGGAAGTTATTCCATAGAATGAAAAAAAAATTCACAAAAACCCTGCACGCAGAGGTTCATTAGCTTTATTACTAATATCAAAAATTGTTAATAGCCTAGATGCCCTTCAATAGATAAATGGCTGCACAAGCTGTGGTAATCCATATCATGGACTATTGAACAACAAAAAGAAATAAACTACTAATACTGAGAAAGACTCTCTCTTTGAGTAAATTCTAGCCAGGCTCCTCTGAGTCCTCTTCTCAACTAAGCCTTAACGGTGGCCCTAAAGACTTGCATTGGAACCAGGATAGTTAGGTCCATGAACTAAGGTAAATTGGAAGTGGTCAGACAGAAGATGGCAAGAGTGAACATTGACATTTTAGGAAACAGTGAACAATAACGGTCCCATCATTTCATGACAAATAGATGGGGAAACAATGGAAAGAGTGAGAGACTTTATATTCTTGGGCTCCAAAATCATTGCAGATGGTGGCTGCTGCTGTGAAATTAAAAGGCCCTTGACCCTTGGAAGAAAAGTTATGACCAAACTAGACAGCATATTAAAAAGCAGAGACATTACTTTGTCAACAAGGTCCATATAGTAAAAACTATGATCTTTCCAGTAGTCACATATGGACATGAGAGTTGAACTATAAAGAAAGTTGAACACCGAAGAATTGATGCTTTTGAACTGTAGTGTTAGAGAAGACTCTCGAGAGTCCCTTGGACTGCAAGGAGATCAAACCAGTCAACCCTAAAGGAAAACAGTCCTGAATATTCATTGGAGGGACTGATGATAAAGCTGAAACTCCAATACTTTGGCCACGTGACACAAAGAACTGACTCATTTGAAGAGACCACGATGCTGGGAAAGATTGAAGGCAGGAGGAGATGGGGACAACAGAGGATGAGATGGTTGGAGGACATCATCGACTTGATGGACATGAGTTTAAGCAAGCACCGTGAATTGGTGATGGACAGGGAAGCATGGCATGTTGCAGTCCATGGGGTCACAGAGTCGGACATGACTGAATGATTGAATTAAACTGAACTATAATGGACACGACTGAGCGGCTGAACTGAACTGATAATGAACCAAAATGGGCAGATTTAATTCAGATGACCATTATATTTATTACTGTTGGCAAAAAATCGCTTAGAAGAAATGAAGTAGCCCTCATAGTCAACAAAATAATCTGAAATGCAGTTCAGTTCAGTCACTCAGGCATGTCTGACTCTTTGTGATCCTATGAATCGCAGCAGGCCAGGCCTCCCTATCCATCACCAAGAGTCTTCTCCAGCACCACAGTTCGAAAGCATCAATTCTTTGGCACTTAACCTTCTTTATGGTCTAACTCTCATATCCATACATGACTAATGGAAAAACTATAGCTTTGACAATATGGGGATGACAGAGGATGACATGGTAGGATAGCATCACCGACTTGATGGACAGGAGTTTGAGCAAGCTCCAGGAGTTCATGATGGACAGGGAAGCCCGATATGCTGTAGTCCATGGGGTTGCAAAGAGTTGGACATGACTGAGTGACTGAACTGAACTGACAATATGAACCCTGTGTTAGCAAAGTGATGTCTCTGCTTTTAATTCACCAAGTTTGTCATAGCTATTCTTCCAGGAAAGCAAGCATCTTTTAATTTTGTGGCTACTCCAATAGTATTCCACTGATTAAAATCTGTGTTTAACACTTTAATGTCTGTGTTTATTTATCTTTGACAATGCATACAACAGCCTGGATCAATCTCCAGAGAATTATGCTGAGTGAAAAAAAAAAAAAAAAAAAAAAAAAAACCTCAATCCCAATTTTACTGTATAGTTTTATATGTATAATATTCTGAAGTACCAACATTAGAAATGGAGAACAGACTAGTGCCTTTCAGGGACTGAGTTGAGGATGTGCAGGAATTGTGTGGGAGGGAAGTGGGTGTACTTATAAAAGAGCAATGTAAGAGACCCTTGTGGTGAAGGAATTGTCATGTATTTTGACTATTTCAATGTCAGTATCGTGGTTCTGATATTGTACAACAGTTTTGCAAGATATTGGTAAAAAGTGGGCAAAGGGTTCACCAGATACTTTGCATTACTTTTTATAACTTGAAATCAATTTGCAATTAACTCACATTGTTAAAATATTAAAATACACTTATGGTAATTAGAAGTCTAATAGGGCTGTATGTTTAAAAATTACAATGTCTTCTCTAAAACTTGAACATTTTTGACATTTAAGGGTATTTCTATAAAACCCAAAGAGTTGATTTCATTAAATCTATTTATATATTCCACAATTTCCTTACTTTTTGGTGTGAAGTTATTTTTAAAAAGCTGCTGTTATACTCAAAATCTTTTACTGTAAATGTCAAGGAGCTTGTTTTTTGGTCACTTAGGACATGAGGTATAGTAGCCTCCCTTGAAGATATTATATAGCATGAAAATGTTTAACAAGTGTGTAATATTGACTATGTTACCTTCATTCTCTGAAACTCTATAATTAAATCTGTAATATGTGAGACATTTGAACCTTGATTATAAGGTAGCTCTTTGAGGATAAAATGACAATTTTTGTAAGCATATACACTGCCACATGATAAAATAAAAATTAGGGGTTATAAATAATATTTATAAATGACTTTTATTCATTTGAAAATGGTTCAGACTATGATGCAACTAATTAACTGTATTATGTTTAAAGCCATTAGCTATTAAAAATAAATACTTATTATTTTGGGGAGAGATCATAGCATTTCCAATCTACTGAAAGAATTCTCTATAACAGGTTGTTAACTAACTTCAGTTCAGTTCAGTTCAGTCGCTCAGTCATGTCCGACTCTTTGCAACCCCATGAATCACAGCACTCCAGGCCTCCCTGTCCATCACCAACTCCCGGAGTTCACTCAAACTCATGTCCATCAAGTCAGTGATGTCATCCAGCCATCTCTTCCTCTGTCATCGCCTTCTCCTCCTGCACCCAATCCCTCCCGGCATCAGGGTCTTTTCCAATGACTCAACTCTTCACAAGAGGTGGCCCAAGTATTGGAGTTTCAGCTTCAGCATCAGTCCTTCCAATGAACACCCAGGACTGATCTCCTTTGGGATGGACTGGTTGGATCTCCTTGCAGTCCAAGGGACTCTCAAGAGTCTTCTCCAACACCACAGTGCAAAAGTATCAATTCTTTGGCACTCAGCTTTCTTCACAGTCCAGCTCTCACATCCATACATGATTACTGGAAAAACCATAGCCTTGACTAGATGGACCTTTGTTGGCAAAGTAATATCTCTGCTTTTGAGCATGCTATCTAGGTTGGTCATAACTTTCCTTCCAAGGAGTAAGCATCTTTTAATTTCATAGCTGCAATCTGCAGTGATTTTGGAGCCCCCAAAAATAAAGTCTGACACTGTTTCCCCATCTATTTGCCATGAAGTGATGGGACCAGATGCCATAATCTTCGTTTTCTGAATGTTGAGCTTTAAGCCAACTTTTTCACTCTCCACTTTCACTTTCATCAAGAGGCTTTTTAGTTCCTCTTCACTTTCTGCCATAGAGTGGTGTCATCTGTATATCTGAGGTTATTGATATTTCTCCCGGCAATCTTGATTCCAGCTTGTGCTTCTTCCAGTCCAGCGTTTCTCATGATGTACTCTGCGTATAAGTTAAATAAGCAGGGTGACCATATACAGCCTTGATGTGCTCCTTTTCCTATTTGGAACCAGTCTATTGTTCCATGTCCAGTTCTAACTGTTGCATCCTGACCTGCATATAGGTTTCTCAAGAGACAGATCAGGTGGTCTGGTATTTCCATCTCTTTCAGAATTTTCCACAGTTTATTGTGATCCACACAGTCAAAAGCTGTGGCATAGTCAATAAAGCAGAAATTGATGTTTTTCTGGAACTCTCTTGCTTTCTTGATGATCCAGCTGATGTTGGAAATTTGATCTCTGCTTCCTCTGCCTTTTCTAAAACCAGCTTGAATATCTGGAAGTTCACAGTTCACGTATTGCTGAAGCCTGGCTTGGAGAATTTTGAGCATTACTTGACTAGTGTGTGAGATGAGTGCAATTGTGCAGTAGTTTGAGCATTCTTTGGCATTACCTTTCTTTGGGATTGGAATGAAAACTGACCTTTTAGCTAACTTTCCAGTGAGTAATTCAGATAATTGCAAGTGATATTTTACTCTACTTCTATTACAATCTAGAAGGGTTCTGTTGTGAATTGGGTCTATAACCAAGTAAGAAATACACCTCGCTAACTTCTCTCTTTCGTTCTCAATTCTACTCACTGAAGAAACTCAGAGTGCTGCAGTGGTACAACACTCAGGATTATTATTTCCCAATTACAACTTTTAATTATTCTTAAATAAAATATTATTAGCAATATTAATGGATTGAAATGCAAGCTGTCCAATTAGGTGGAGAAGATAATGGCACCCCATTCCAGTACTCTTGCCTCGAAAATCCCATGGACAGAGGAGCCTGGTAGGCTGCAGTCCACGGGGTTGTGAAGAGTCAGACACGACTGAGTGACTTCACTTTCATTTTTCATTTTCAGGCATTGGAGAAGGAAATGGCAACCCACTCCAGTGTTCTTGCCTGGAGAATCCCAGGGACGGGGGAGCCTGGTGGGCTGCTGATGGGGCCCCTGATGGGGTCGCACAGAGTCGGACACGACTGAAGCAACCTAGCAGTAGCAGTCCAATTAGGAAACTTAAATGTTTAAATCTGAATGGGAAAAATTCAGAGTTGTGAGGACAGGTTCCCCAAATTACATTTTTCCCATTACATTTGATTTGGACCATCTTAGTGATGGCTTCCCAGGTGGTGTTAGTGGTAAAGAACCTACCCGCCAATGCAGGAGACAATAAGAGATGCGGGTTCGCTTACTTAGTTGGCAAGATCCCTTGGAGGAGGGCATGGCAACCCTCTCCAGTATTCTCGCCTGGAGAATCCTGTCGACAGAGCAGCCTGGCGAGCTGCAGTCCCTAGTGTTGCACAGAGTCGGACATGACTGAAGCGACAGCATGCACATACATGCAATTAAGAGTCTTGATGACATAAATCATCTAATACAGTGATGTTATCAATATAATAATTTTAATCAAAGTCACAAATATACTAAATATATGCTTTACCTTCAAATCTCACATTAGTAGTTTATACAAAATAGTCAAATTTCCATTTTCTTTAGATTTTTACTGCCTTATTTGGCCCCAGAATATTTTATCTTTCACTCCACCTATATTTGCTTACTCCAAATGTAATTTTAGAGCTTATAATATTTTATATGCATTTTATTTACTCATTGATAGAAACAATTAATCAGACCCATAGAGTCTATAAAGCTACAGCTTGTTCTCAATAAAGTGCTTCCACTAAGATTATTTATCAAAAGACTCCTCTAAAATGTGACAGATTTAAAACTACTGTAATGTGCTTGAACTTATGAGCATAAATCTTCAAATATAAGAGTTCATGTCAGTCTTAAAATGTTGACTATACTCTTTGTTTTATGAACTTCATTTGACTGATAATTTAATTCTGACAATTTCATTATAAAAATTCTGAATTTTGAATAAGCTATTCTTTTCCCATTGTGCACTGTTGATACTCTTGTCAAAAACCAGTTGACTATATGTGCTTGAAATTTTTTTCCTGATGGTCTTTATTCTCTTTCATTGCTCTATATGTCTGTCCTTATGCCAGTACCATATTGTTTTGATTACTGAAGATTTATTTTCTGAAATCAGGAATAGTGATGCCTCTAGCATCATTCTTCTTTCTCAAGAGTGCTTTGGCTACTCTGGGTATTTTGTGATCTATAAAACACAACATTATCAGCGAAATTCAAATCAAAACCACAATGAAAGTTCACTTCACACAATAACAAGTGTCAAGGATGTGAAGAAAAGGGAACTCATACTCTGATGATGGGACTGTAAATTTGTACAGCCACTATATAAAACAATACAGTGTTTCCTCAAAAAATCAAAAATAATACTATCATAGGATCTACAAATTTCATTCCTGGGTATATATCTGAAGGAAACCAAAACACTAATTCAAGAAGATATATGGACCCCAGTGTTCACAGCATCACTATTTACAACAATCAAGATATGCAACTAACCTAAGAGATAAGCAACTATCCATTCATCAAGAGATGAATGGATAAAGAGGATGTGAGACCTAACTATCTATCTAACTATTTTTCTATATTACCCAGCCATAAAAAGAATGAAATGTTGCCATTTACAACAGCATGGATTGACCTGGATGGTATTATGCTTAATTAAACAAATCAGACAAAGAAAGACAAACACTGCATATTTTCGCTGATATGTGAAATTTAAAATATAAAACAAAGGAATAAAGCAAAACAGAAACAGAATTACAGATACAGAGAACAAACAAGTGGTAATCAATGGGAATAGAGGTGAGGGAAGGACAAAATAAAGGATATTAAGAAGTAAAAACCTACATCATAAGAGGGAGTAACATACAACACAAGGACTGTAGCTAATAGTTTATAATAATTTTATATGGAGTATAAGCTATAAAGATACCAAATCATTACAAAACACAGCTGAAAATAATACTATAAATTGACTATACTTTTTTTTAATGAGAATTTTTGTCATTAAATGACACATTGTAAAATGTGTCATTGAGATGTTGATAGGGATAGCATTGAACCTGTTGAACTGTGAACTTGTCATATAGCATCTTTATTATTTTGAGGTGCATCCCTCTACACCTTGTTTATAGTATTTTTCTGTCATAAGAGGATATGCGTTTTGTCCAGTGATTTTTCTGCATGTGGAGATGATCATGTGGTTTTTACCATTCATTCTTTTAATGTGGTATATCACATTGCTTGATTTGTAGATATTGAACCATTCTTCTCAAAGATAAATCTCAATCATGGTGAATGATCCTTTTAATGAATTGCTGGATTTGGTTTGCTATTATTTTGTTTAGGTTTTTGTTCATCAGGGATGTTGGCCTGAAATTTTCCTTTCTTACAGTGTCTTTGACTGATTTTCATATGAGGATGATACTGGCTTTGTAAAATGAGTTTGGGAAGGTTTTATTCATTCTTCCTTCATAGCTTAGTTGGTAAAGAATCTGCCTGGAATGCAGGAGACCTGGGTTCAGTTTCTGGGTTGGGAAGATAACCTGGAGAAGGAAATAGCAACCCACTCCAGCATTCTTCCCTAGAGAATCCCATGGACAAAGGAGCCTACCAGGCTTAGCAAGAGTCAGGCATGACTTAGCGACTAAACCACCAGCACCAAGGTTATATTCTCTTCAATTTCTGAAAGTGTTTGTGGGGCAATTGAATATCCGTATGCACAAAAAAGTGAAATTGGATCCCCACATTTCACCAAACACAAAAATCAACTCATAATGGAATAAAAACTTAAATGTAAAACCTAAAACTATGAAACTCCTAAAAGAAAACACAGGGGAAAGCCTCTTGATATTGATCTTGGCAGTGATTTCTTGGATATGACACCAAAAACAAAAGTCAAAATAGACAAGTGGGATTATACAAAAAAAAAAAAAAAAAAAAACTATACATAGCAAAGGAAACAATCAAAACAATGAAAAAGCAACTTATACAATGAAAGAAAATATTTTCAAACCATATATCTAATAAGGAATTAATTTCAAAAATATATAAGGAACTCCTGTAACTCAATAGTAATAAATAAGTAAATAAATAAACTTGATTTAGAGTGGGCAAAAGACTTAAGCAGACATTACTCCAAGTAAAACATGCAAGCACCCAGCAAGTATATACTGAAAGATACTCAACAACATTATCAGAAAAACGCAAATTAAAACCTGTTAAAGTGAAGTGAAGTCTCTCAGTCGTGTCCGACTCTTTGCAACCCCATGGACTGTAGCCCACCAGGTTCCTCCATCCATGGGATTCTCTAGGCAAGAATACTGGAGTGGGTTGCCATTTCCTTCTCCAGGTGAATCTTCCCGACCCCGGGATGGAACCCTGGTCTCCCGCATTGCAGGCAGACGCTTTAACCTCTGAGCCACCACAGAAGCTCTTAAGATGGTTATTATAAAAAATGGAATGAGTGTTAGCAAGGATGGAGTGAATTGGAAAACTTGTGTACTATTGGTAGGAATGTAAAGCACTATAGTGGCTATTGAAAACAGTGTGGAGGTTCCTCCAAAAATCAAAAATAGAACTATGTGATCAAGCAATTCCACTTCTGGGTCTATATCCAAAAGAACTGAAATTAGGATTTTGAATAAATATTTGCATTCCTATGTTCACTGCAGCATAATAGGCAAGCTATGGAGACAACCCAAGTATCTGTTGACAGATACATGGATAAAGAAAATGTTTTATTTAGGTAAAATTAAACACTATTTGGCCTGAAAAACAAGGAAGTTCTATGTGCAATTTGTGGCAACATGGATGAACCTGGTGGACATTAAGCTAAATAAGTCAGTGATAGAAAGCCAATCCTGTGTGACTCCATTTGCCTGAGAGAGAAGTTATACTAGTACTTGCCAGCAAAGAGGGAGTGGGGCCACTGTTCAGGGAGTAAAATTTTAGTTATGGTTTCAGCTAGAGGCGTAAGTTCTACAATACAGTGCTATATGTAGGATTGTGGTCAACAGCACTTCAAAATTTGTGAAAAGAAGAGTCCTTGGAGATCAAACCAATAAATCCTAAAGGAAATCAACCCTGAATATTCATTGGAAGGATTGGTGCTGAAGCTCCAATACTTTGGCTACCTAATGTTAAGAGCCGAATCATTGGAAAAGACCCAATGCTGGGAAGATTGAAGGCAAAAGGAGAAGTGGGCAGCAGAGGAGGAGATGGTTAGATTGCATCACTTAGTCAATGGACATAAATTTGAGCAAATTCTGGGAGAAGTGGAGGACAGAGGAGCCTGGCATGCCGCAGTCCATGAGGTCGCAAAGAGTCAGACATGATTTAGAGACTGAACAACAACTTAGACCTCAGGTTAACTATTCTTCCCACAAAATAAAAATAATATCAAAAACAAAGGCATAAAGATTGTTTCCTATATTTTAGTACCAAAGGTTTGATCTGCTTCAAGAACATTAAAACTAAATACATACTGTTAAGGGCAATTTGTATATCACTGTAAATTGGAAGTACAGGTTTTCTTGTGGCCACTGTTCTGGCCCAATGGTTTTGAGTTCACATTGGATTTGCTACATATCTGCACGATGTACTTAACTAATTTCAAAATAACATTACTCTTTCTGTATGTGTTACACCAAGTTCTTATTTGCTTTGTATTATGCCTAATAGTAAAAGTGAAATAAAAGACACTTACTCCTTGGAAGGAAAGTTATGACCAACCTAGACAGCATATTAAAAATCAGAGACATTTCTTTGCCAACAAAGGTCCATCTAGTCAAAGCTATGGTTTTTCCTGTGGTCATGTATGGATGAGAGAGTAGGACTGTGAAGAAGGCTGAGCTCTGAAGAATTGATGCTTTTGAACTGTGGTGTTGGAGAAGACTCTTGAGAGTCCCTTGGACTGCAAGGAGATCCAACTAGTCCATCCTAGAGGAGATCAGTCCTGGGTGTTCATTGGAATGACTGATGCTGAAGTTGAAACTCCAGTACTTTGGCCACCTCATGCGAAGAGTTGACTCGTTGGAAAAGACCCTGATGCCAGGAGGGATTTGGGACAGGAGGAGAAGGGGATGACAGAGGATGAGATGGCTGGATGGCATCACCAACTTGATGGACATAGGTTTGGGTAAACTCGGGGAGTCAGTGATGGACAGGGAGGCCTGGCGTGCTGCGGTTCATGGGGTCACAAAGAGTTGGACATGACTGAGCAACTGAACTGAACTGAATAGTAAAAGATATGAACAACAAAGTTTGATAATATGATAGAAAAAATAACAATATTCAAGTGATAGCTATTGTTAAGTATATGGCACCTTCCTTTATAATTCCATAGTGTTGATCTCTTCTTTACAGTAGCCACCAGCCCATATGACTGCTGAGCACTTGAAATTGGTTTGAAGTTTACTATACACACCAGAAATCAAAGTCTTTTTAACAGTATGAAAAATAATGCAAAATATATCATACAGTTCAGTTCAGTTCAGTTGTTCAGTCGTGTCCGACTCTTTGCAACCCAATGAACCACAGCATGCCAGGCCTCCCTGTCCATCATCAACTCCTGGAGTCCACCCAAACCCATGTCTATTGAGTCGGTGATGGCATCCAGCCATGCTCTGCTGTCCCCTCCTCCTCCTGCCCCCAATCCCAGCCAGCTTCAGGATCTTTTCCAATGAGTCAACTCTTCACATGAGGTGGCCCAAGTATTGGAGTTTCAGCTTCAGCATCAGTCCTTCCAAAGAACACCCAGGACTGATCTCCTCTAGGATGGACTGGTTGGATTTCCTTGCAGTCCAAGGGACTCTCAAGAGTCTTCTCCAACACCACAGTTCAAAAGCATCAATACTTCGGTGCTCAGCTTTCTTCATAGTCCAACTCTCACATCCATACATGACCACAGGAAAAACCATAGCCCTTGCCTAGATGGACTTTTGTTGACAAGGTAATGTCTCTGCTTTTTAATAGCTGTCTAGGTTGGTCATAACTTTCCTTCCAAGGAGTAAGCATCTTTTAATTTCATTGCTGCAATCACCATCTGCATTGATTTTGGAGCCCAGAAAAATAAAGTCAGCCACTGTTTCCACTGTTTCCCCATCTATCTACCATGAAGTAATGGAACTGGATGCCATGATCTTAGTTTTCTGAATATTGAGCTTTAAACCAACTTTTTCACTCTCCTCTTTCACTTTCATCAAGAGGCTTTTTAGTTCTTCCTCACTTTCTGCCATAAGGGTGGTGTCATCTGCATATCTGAGGTTATTGATATTTCTCCTGGCAATCTTGATTCCAGATTGTGCTTCCTCCAGCCCAGCTTTTCTCATGATGTACTCTGCATATAAGTTAAATAAGCAGGGTGACAATATACAGCCTCGACGTACTCCTTTTCCTATTTGGAACCAGTCTGTTGTTCCATGTCCAGTTCTAACTGTTGCTTCCTGACAGAATGTGGTCCACTGGAGAAGAGAATGGCAAACCACTTCAGTATTCTTGCCTTGAGAACCCCATGAACAGTATGAAAAAATATATTATTAATAAGGCTTATAGTAATTATGGTGAAATTATACATTGGATATTTAAATTACATAAATCAATTCTTGTAATTTAAGGTTTTATTTAACATTTTTAATGAAACCATTAGAAAATATAAAATTACATGCATGTTTTGCAAACTGTTTATATAGAAACATCTTACCATAGTGTTTTATCCATATTCCTTATAAATATTCATCTTATTGCATGATGGTGAACTGTGTGTGTGTCTTCTAATAACTTATCAAGCAATGAGCTCTTTGGAGTCATTGATCATAGCTTCCTTATTATTATCAAAGCATAGTCATATGCCTGGCACACACTGGACAATCAAAAAGAGATGTTAAAGTAGTTTCTGATTATCTTCACTTTTAAAATAATACAATTGGTCCAAAAACCCAGTAATGAGGTAAGTTCTGTAAAACAACTTTTAAAATGTCTTTAAACAGTTACGTTTAACAATTGAAACTCATTTTTTTTAGAATTAATTATAGAGTTCAATCAAGTAATTATCTCCTGTTGAATGACCCTATGTCAGCTGGATTGTGCATATTTAACTTCCACCACCACCTAAATATGATTCAGGTATGACCTAAATTAAATCACTTACAATTATACAGTGGAACTGAAAAATAGATTCAAGGGATTAGATCTGATAGATAGAGTGCCTGAAGAACTATGGATGCAGGTCTGTAACATTACATAGGAGGTGTTGATCAAAACCATCCCCTAGATAAAGAAATGGAAAAAGCCAAAATGGTTGTCTGAGAAGGCCTTACAAATAGTTGAGAAAAGAAGAGAAGCAAAAGTCAAAGGAGAAAAGGAAAGATATACACATCTGAATGCAGAGTTCCAAAGAACAGCAGGAGAGATAACAAAACCTTCCTCAGTGATCAGTGCAAATAAATAGGGGAAAACAATAGGAAAGACTAGAAACCTCTTCAAGAAAATTAGAAATACCAAGGGACAATTTCATGCAAAGATGAGCACAATAAAGGACAGAAATGGTATGGACCTAACAGAAGCAGAAAATTTTAAGAAGAGGTGGCAAGAATACACAGAAGAATTATACACAAGAGATCTTAATGACCCAGATAACCACTTGGTATGATCATTCACGTAGAGCCAGATATTTTGGAGTGTGAAGTCAAGAGGTCTTTAGGAAGTATCACTATTAATAAAGCTAGTGGAGGTATGGAATTTTAGTTGAGCTATTTCAAATCCTAAAAGATGATGCTGTGAAAGTGCAGCACTCATATGCTAACAAATTTGGAAAACTCAGCAGTGGCCACAGGACTGGAAAAGGTCAGTTTTCATTCCAATCCCAAAGAAAGGCCATGCCAAAGAATGTTCAAACTACTGAACAATTGCATTTATTTCACATGCTAACAAAGTAATGCTTAAAATTCTCTAGGCTAGGCTTCAACCATATGTGAACCAAGAACTTCCAGATGTTCAGGTTAGGTTTAGAAAAAGCAGAAGAACAAGAAATCAAATTGCCAACATCCATTGGGTTATAGAAAAGACAAGAGAATTCCAGAAACAAACATCTTCTTCTGCTTCATTGACTACACTAAAGCCTTTGACTGTGTGCATCACAACAAACTGAAAAATTCTTAAAGAGATGGGAAAACTAGACCACCATACCTGCCTCCTGAGAAACCTGTATGCAGATCAAGAAGCAACAGTTAAAACTGGACATGGAGCAATGGTTGATTCCAAAATGGGAAAGGAGTACATCAAGGCTATACATTGTCAGCTTGCTTATTTAACTTATATGCAGAGTACATCATGGGAAATGCCAGTCTGGAAATGCCAGCACAAGCTGGCATCAAGACTGCAAGGAGAAATATCAATAACCTCAGAAATGCAGATGACAGCACCCTTATGGCAGAAAGCGAAGAGGAATTAAAGAACCTCTTTATGAAGGTGAAAGAGGAGAGTGAAAAAGCTAGCTTAAAACTCAATATTCAAAAAACTAAGATAATGGCATCTGGTCCTATCACTTCATGGCAAGCAGATGGGGAAACAATGGAAACAGTGACAAATTTTATTTTCTTGGACTCTAAAATCACTGCAGATTGTGACTGCAGCCATGAAATTAAAAGATGCTTGCCCCTTGGAAGCAAAGCTATGACAAACCTAAACAGGGTTTTGCCGACAAACCCAACAAACAGGACCTTTGCAGACAAAGGTCCATGTAGTCAAAGCTGTGATTTTCCCACTAGTCATGTAAGAATGTGAGAGTTGGACCATAAAGAAGGTTGAGTGCCAAAGAATTGATGTTTTTGAACTATGGTGTCCTAGAAGACTCTTGATAGTCCCTTGGAGTTCAAGGAGATCAAACCACCCAATCTAAAAGGAAATCAATTCTGAATATTCATTGGAAGGACTGATGCTAAAGCTGAATCCCCAATACTGTGGCCACCTGATGAGAAGGGCTGACTCATTAGAAAAGACCCTGATGCTGGGAACGATTGAAGGCAGGAGGAGAAGGGGATGACAGAGGACAAGAACGTTGGATGATATCACTGACTCAATGGACATGAGTTTGAGCAAGCTCTGGGAGATGTTGCATGGCAGGGAAGACTGCTGTGCTGTCTATGGGGCCGCAAAGAGTAGTCTACAACTGTGTGACTGAACAACACCACCTAAATATACCACATTGCCCTAATGTTTTAAAATGTTTTGGCCTATATTTGGAGAAACTGTTACTCAAAAAGAGAATAAGAACACACTGTAGGACTCTTAAATCTATAAGCTGATTGTACAGAAATATTTAGAATGAAATACAGAGATATAGACAACAGTAAAGCATGTTTGGATTTTGGCAGTATGAGTTTATGCAAGGAAAATAAAATTTTACTTTTTATTGGCTATTATAAATATCTCAGAATTCTGATAGACAAGTGTCTTGCTTAAAATGTTTACAATAGAAATCTTACAATCGACTTGCTTAGCTATGAACAATATGCTGAGATATGGTTTACTTCCTAGATAAGTTGTTCTCAACATAATTTTTATAGCAGGAAAGAATCACTAGGTAGATAAACAATTTGAGTATAAGCACTTATTCAAAGTGAGGCTTTTCTATATTAAAACACTAAATTGTTCACTTAAAACCATATGTTAACAAGATATACATTGCAATGTTTCTCAATTTAAAAAATATTTTGCCTCATAAGGAATTCTACCTTCAGTTTCCATGTATTTCTTTTGTAAATTGAAAGGCTTTTTTTAAATTTATGAGATATTAAACAATGTCAAAACTTATCTAAACTGCCCTAATTCCCAAAAATACAACTTTGTAATTTGGTATACAATATAATTTTTTTTTGAAATGAAATGCATTCAGAAATAAAGCAGGCTCTTCTAGAATAGTTTAATATTATGGAATCAAAGTAGCTCCTAAATCTGTCTTCATAATTTCACTATTCATCATTGCCAAAATAAGGTGAAATCAATATTGTGGTGGCAGCAAACAGCACAGGAAATCAGAGACAAGCAAACAGAAGCTGAGACCTTCAGCATTTATGTGATTGACAGCATTCTGCCAAATAGCTAATCATCCTGACAAGACTCTATTTCATGAAAATGAGTCATTAGATTGAGAGCTGTCAGGATCAATAAATGTGCATTTTAAAATTATAGTCAAACTAATTTATGTGCAATTTGTTTAAAATTATTTCCTTCTCACATATTCAGTGTCCTTCATTTAACAGCATTACTGGGTTATAATAAATGGCTCTGAGTTGAAATATGTCTGTGCTACTAACAGACAAGATTATGGTTGTACTCAACTAATAAATTAGCTATTTATTCTTCTAAACATTGACTTCTAAAAGATAATCAATATGATTCTAATTTATTAATTTCAGTTCAGTTCAGTTCATTCACTGAGTCGTGTCTGACTCTTTGCGACCCCATGAATTGCAGCATGCCAGTCCTCCCTGTCCATCACCAACTCCTGGAGTTCACCCAAACTCATGTCCATCGAGTTGGTGATGCCATCCAGCCATCTCATCCTCTGTCGTCCCCTTCTCCTTTTGCCCCCAATCCTTCCCAGCATCAGGGTCTTTTCCAATGAGTCAAATCTTCGCATGAGGTGGCCCAAGTATTGGAGTTTCAGCTTCAGCAGCAGTCCTTCCAATGATCTCCTTTAGGATGGATTGGTTGGCTCTCCTTGCAGTCCAAGGGACTCTCAAGAGTCTTCTCCAACACCACAGTTCAAAAGCATCAATTCTTTGGTACTCAGATTTCTTCACAGTCCAACTTTCACATCCATACATGACCACTGGAAAAACCATAGCCTTGACTAGATGGACTGTTGTTGGCAAAGTAATGTCTCTGCTTTTGAATATGCTATCTAGGTTGGTCATAACTTTCCTTCCAAGGAGTAAGCGTCTTTTAATTTCCTGGCTGCAATCACCACCTGCAGTGATTTTGGAGCCCCCCAAAAATAAAGTCTGACATTGTTTCCACTGTTTCCCCATCTATTTGCCATGAAGTGATAGGACCAGATGCCATGATCTTAGTTTTCTGAATGTTGAGCTTTAAGCTAACTTTTTCACTTTCCTCTTTCACTTTTATCAAGAGGCTTTTTAGTTCCTCTTCACTTTCTGCCATAAGGGTTGTTACTTAAATCAGCATTATCATTATGAAATTTAAGACACATTCATTTGTGTATGTTCAAAGACTAGAAAACAGGATATGCTCAATAAATATTTGTGGATTTAAGTGATACCAAAACTCAAAATAGTTATAGCATATTTAACTAAATACACAGTAATTTATTTATTTTTACCTGTTACTTAAGGTGCAACTGGCCCTAGACTATTATAACTAACATTTACCTCTGCTTTCCTCATACCTTTCAAATTTCCCTATTAATACTTTTCCTTAGCACAGCATCATATTGTGGACTTTCTCTAGAGTACAAAATCATTGTTAAGCATGAGTGCTTTCCATCCAACAGTGTTTTTCATCTTCTGCTGACTGAAATGTATCTTTCCACAACTCCTTTATTATTGATTCATTTTGACAGACTGACACACTCAAACAACATAATCAGGTTTATAATCTATACACATGATTGTGTCCTTAAGATCTGTCAGTAAATTTTTTTAAACTTATAATTTCCTAATTAAAGAAAGGAACCCTTGCATAATTCAAAGAAAAGGACTTTAAACTTCTCAGACTAGGTAATGGGTTACAGAAACCATATAATTCAAATGAATTAAATATTGCTAAAATCTTCTATAATGACTACTAGGTCATATTTCCAGGCAACTTCATGAAGTGACATGGCATTTTAAAAGTTTTCCATTGCAATATAGTTACTTTATAATACTATGTTATGACAAGACATATATTTAACACTTGTCAAGACACTATCCATCTAATTCTATTACACTTAAAAAAGAAATACAGTACCTGGCAAGCAACAGTTAATATAAATGTTTAAATTGTTTAAATTATATATATATATGTATATATATATATACACACACACACATATATATATACACACACACACCTTGCTTTGACTTGTTTTCACATATTTCAAAAGAGCTAGATAGAAATTTTGTAAGTTTAAGTTTACTATATCAAAAAACAAGAGAAAATTTGTTAATTTTAAAGATGATGTGTTTTCTGGTTTGTAGGTTTGTCAATTTCCTAAGGCTGCCATAACAAAGCATGACAAATTGGATGATGCAGACAGAATCAGTTTACTGTCTTATTGTTTACTGTTAACCAGTTTACTTACTGTTAACCAGTAAGTAAGCTAGTTTACTTACTGTTAACCAGTTTACTGTCTTACAAGAGTCTAGAAGTGCTAGATGGTAATGTTGACAGGCTTTCTTCCTTCTGAGGCCTATAATATACAAGCTTCTGATGGTTTGCTAGCAATCTTTGGTATTCATTGTCTTGTAGATGTTACATCACCCTAATCTTTGCCTTCATCTTCACATGGCATTATCTTTATTATAGCTGCCTGTGTCCAAATTTCCCTTTTCATAAGAATACCAACCAGATAGATTAGGAGCCCACCTACTCCAGCATCACTTGCTCTTAACTCAGCTGATTAACATCTACAGTAACTCTATATGTTTCCAAATAAGGTAACATTCCGAGGTACTGGTGATTAGGAGTTCAACATATGAATTTTTGAGGAACACAAACTTCAAAATTTTGCAGAATCACACCTCAACAACATAAAAATTTAGACTATCTGAATTTTGTCTACTTTATTTAAATCAAATTTATTAAGAGAAAAAGGAGAAAAAAAAAACACAAAAATTGTCTTTGATGTATGACTTGAATTAGGTGCTTTGCCACCCTAAGAATCCTGTCTTCAACTAATGTGAAAGTATTTTAAAAATTGCACTTTTCACTGAAGAAAGGCAAATGTAATGTTTTCCATTTGGATAATAGACATTCTGTTCTTCTCACAATGAGATAAACTATTTGCTTCTTTATAAAAGCAAGACACTCTCCTGAGTGCATAACAGTCAGGAATTAATAGCATTTTTGAAGACAGTGGAGAGAGAAAGCTACATTGATATTGGTCTCTACTAGCTGCTAAGTGGAGTGCTATTTTTAAATCTGTTACATTACAATTTACTCAAATCCACGTAAGAGATATACTGACACAATTTATTTCAATAGTTACATTAGGTTTTTTTATATTTTAGGATCACCTATATTAAGATTGATGTCTTAAATTCTCATGATGTTATTTAATAATATTGACACATATTCTCCCCTATGTGACTAGTGGGTCCTCAGTAGTTGTCTTTACATTTTTTTATGATAATATCAGATTCTAAAGCTCTGCTGGAAATAATAAAGTTAAGAGAAATGAAATTCATTTGTTTATCTGGAGTATCTCAAAGCATAATTTCCTCTTTTTAAATTTTTTGATGTGGAACATTTTTTAAAGTCTTTCTTGAATTTGTCACATACTGCTTCTGTTTTATTTTTATTTATTTATTGGCTTCAAGGCATATGGGGTGTTATCTCCCTGACCAGGAATCCAACCTGCACTCCCTGCATTGGAAGGTGAAGTCTCAACCACTGAACCACCAGCAAAGTCCCCATAACTTCTTTTTGAAGCAGGCACCTCAACATAATTTCCTCAAGATTAAAGTTAACTGGGTACCTCCCTCTGACTTCAGCAGGAATATGAACAGGCTAAGTCATCTTTATTAAAATGAACATGTTTCATGACTCTTCATGTTTATTTTTGTAGTAAAGTCTGACTTCATTTTTTTTTTAATATCTGACTTTCATATTTTAACCCTAACCCTTTCCTCTCCACCCTCTGTCCCTGATTTAAGAAAGTTGATAAGCAGTTCACACATTTGGCAATGACAGGAAAATCATGTGCAGGAATCTACACCAATCCCTAATCACTATAAAAAAACAAAACAAGAAAATGAAAACAAGAGAATAACCAAGCCAGTCTCTTTTCTAGCTCTCTCAGAGCATTCTGAATCAGGTTTGGAGTCCTGCTATTCTCTCTAACAATAATATACATTTTTATACCCTCTTTGTGTGTATGTGTGCCATCCTTAGTACAAACACCTAAACCAGATCTTGAGTGGGGATCCATCCTGATTCTGCAGGTACAATAACTTTGCTTTTATGGCTTTGTTAAACATCCACTGGGGAATAATTATTGTTTTATGTCTTTATGCTTAGTCGCTCAGTCATGTCCAACTCTTTGTTGACCCCTGGACTATAGTACGCCAGACTCCTCTGTACCTGGGGATTCTCCAGGCAAGAATACTGGAGTGGATTGCCGTGCCTTTCTCCAGATCTTCCCAATCCATGGATTGAACCCAGGTCTCCTGCATTGCATGCAGATTATTAATTGTCTGAGCCACCAGGGAAGCCACTGAAGATCTCTGTTTAAAATCTTTATTAAATCATGATGTTCTAACTAATAAAAATGATTTATATATAGGCTTGAGTTAATAGAACTATATATAGGGTGAAAGAGACTTCCATACAAGCACAGATGTCATATGCTTTCCTTGGTTTGCTTTTAGCTTTAGGGTGGCAGGGTCTGAATACCATCCAAATTTCCTTTTTGTGCTTATTCTTTGCAAATGCAATTATTTTAAGCTAGCAAAATATACTTAATTCAATTCTAAGCAAGGAAGAAATAAACATCATGTTTCTTTGAGCAAATAACTTTACATTATAACTGATGTTATAACTGATATGCTTGAGCTGCTGGCCCTTACAGTTTCCATCAATTTGTGTAGTAATCCCCAACTATTCATTCAGTAATATCATATTGGTAATATCTTGTTTTCAACTGTACTAGGATTATTTACCCCATGTAAATGGGAAAATTATACAAACCAGGACTCCTTTTTTGAGAGCACAGTTAGATTTTTAAAAGGAAAACACAGACAAATGATTTGATATTGTTCTTAACAGCAATGAGTGCAGTGTTTTATGTATTCTGAAATCAATCAAATTAAAAATTGCAAACAAATCAAAATAAGAAAAGAGATTCACTGACAATTTTTTTTCACTGGGTACATTTGCTGTTTATCCTCATAATACAACATTAAACTCCACTGGAGTGCTAGCTGAAAGAAGGAATAGACTGAATACACGTTAGAATAAAATGTTATCTTCCATATGTAGCTTGGGTTTATTGGCTAGAGAACATGTTTTTTTTTTTTCTTCAAACTTGTCTTCTCTCTATAAAAATTACAAATAAATTTTTAAGTAAATAGTCTTAAAACTAGATATTGAAATAGCCTAAAAAGTTATTTACCATTGTGTGAGTCCTCCATTTGAAAAATCATAATTTCTGGGAGCTGAAATCCAAGAGATTGTAATTCTATTGTAACAATAGAAACTAATTCTGAAAATCATAAATTTTTTCTACTAGCAATGTGAGTACCCTTCATTTCTCACAACTCAAACTTGACCTTTTGAATATCTCTCATTAAGAAGATTTCCTCTGATAAGACAAGACATCCATACCTGGGGCACTGACTAATGACATCTAAATCTGTAGAATTGTTTCTGACTAGTAATTAAGCAACAGATGTTATAGCCAGATTGCCAGATCATTATCTCACATTCATATAAATTAAAAAACTACTAAACACAAAGCACTATTTTGCAAAATATGACGTCACTTGTTTGATCTCATGTATGTTAATTAATAAGACAAGTGACAGCAGTTTATTAAGTATTTATGGTGATCTGTTTAAGAGATCCCTTAAAATAATTAGTATTTTGAGAAAAAAATGGTTATATATGGAAAGGAAAACTAGCAGAAAATTATTGGAGACTGTCAGTGAATACAAAGAAGTAAATAAACACATACTTTTTGATAAAATTAAAGATCTATGCTATTGCAATTTTGTTTTGGATACTTAGAAATATAAATATTTAATAAAATCTAATGATGAATAAAATATCTAGAAGATTATGAACAGGTATGGGTTGCTATTTATAATTCTTAAATTTATTGTTTATCATAAAGCAGTTTAATGAAAGGAAATTCACAGAGGACCCACTATATGTCTCAAAGACTATATAAAGCACACGACATATGTTAATCGTATACAATATTTTTTTAACTGCATCATATAAGGAAACAATCTCAGAGAGGCTAAAGCAGCTGCTCATGTTGATCCAGTTATTCATATTAAAAGGGATAACTAAATTTGAACTTAAATTGTTTAATTGTATAATGCATGGTTTTCCTTCTAAAGCTCAGTACTTGATAAAACTAGCATTATAGTCCTTTTTGCTATATATATATATTATATATATAATATATATATATATATATGAGGAGTATCTATACTCAGTGGCTTTGTTAATTGTGGAACTTTTGAACATTTATTTATTCAGCAAATATTTTTTGACTTCTAGGTACTACAATAGATGCTGTAGATTCAAGGGTGAATAAAACAAACTCATTGAAGTGGGAAACTAGTCATTTACTGAGGCTAATTTTGTAGTATTTTAGGGCTCCCTAATAGCACCTTCCTGGGTAAATCAGCCAGTAAGGAATCTGCCTACAATTCAGGAGATCCCGGTTCATTTTCTAGGTGGAGAAGATCCCTTGGAGAAGAGATAGCCTACCCATTCCAGTATTTATGGGCTTCCCTGGTGGCTCAGATGGTAAAGAATCCACCTGCAATGTGGGAAACCTGGGTTTGATCCCTGGGTTGGGAAGATCTCCTGGAGGAGGGCATGGCAACACACTCCATTATTCTTGCCTGGAGAATCCCCACAGACAGAGGAGTCTGGGGGGCTACAGTCCATGGTGCTGACTAAGCACAAATTCAAATGTAATTAACAAAGAATTTAAATCTTTATAGGTTTAAAGAAGCAGCTTTATTCTTCTGTTTGTTCCTCCCTCCCTTCAGCTAATGGGAAATTCTGGTAGGTGACGAGGGCATGGCTGGATGCTTTTGATGACTGATGCCAGAGTGGGAAGAGTTATTGACTGGAGAATTTCTATGCAGGTATGCCTCAAAGCCTCAAAGACCGTAGGTTCATTCAGATCACTACAATAAAGTGAATATTTCAATGAAGCAAATCACACGACTTAGTTTCCCAGTGCATATGAAAGTTATGCTTACAATGTATTATAGCTTATTAAGTGTACATTATGTCTAAAAATGGGGCTTCCCCAGTGGCTCAGCAGTAAAGAATCCGCCTGCAAAGCAGGAGCTGCAGGAGGCATGGGCTTGATCCTTTAGTCAGGAAGATCCCCTGGAGGAGGGCATGGCAACCTGCTCCAGTATTCTTGCCTGGAGAATCCATGGAGAGAGGAGACTAGTGGGCTTTAGTCCAAAGGGCTGCAAAGAGTTGAACATGATACACGCACATGTCTAAAAACCATGTACATACCTTAATTGAATAAAACCCGAAAACATTAATCTTGTTGTACATCTTCATCTAGAGCTCTTGGGTGAACAGGTACATTGTGAATAAGAAGTACCCTTTTGAAAGGAATCTTTTTTCTCAGCAGTAGGTCTCAACAGTGGGCTTCAAACAGTCAGAAATCATTTGTAAGATATATATATATATATATATATATATATATATATATATATATATATATATATATATGCTGTTACCCAGGCTTTGTTGTTTCACTTATAGAGCAAAGAATAGATTTAGCACAATCCTTAAGGGATGCTAGGATTATCAGAATGATAAATGAGCATCGACTTTGACTTAAACTCACCAGCTGTGTTAACTCCTAATAAAGCAATCAGTCTGCCTTTTGAAGCTTTGAAGCCAGGTGCTGACTTTTCCCCAGCTATGATGGCCTAGATGGCATCTTCTTCCAATATAAGGTTGTTTTGTCTACATTGAAAATCTGTTGTTTATTGCAGCCACTTTCTTTAATACCTTAGCTAGATCTGGATAACTCACTGCAGCTTCTACATCTGCTCTTTCTGGTTCACCTTGCACTTTTATGTTATGTAAAGAACTTCTTTACTTCAGTTCAATTCAGTTGCTCAGTTGTGTCCAATTCTTTGTGACCCCATGAATCTCAGCATGCCAAGCCTCCCTATCCATCACCAACTCTCAGAGTTTAATCAAACTCATGTCCATCGAATCGGTGATGCCATCCAGCCATCTCATCCTCTGTCGTCCCCTTCTCCTCTTGTCCCCAGTCCCTCCCAGGATCAGGGTCTTTTCCAATGAGTCAACACTTCGCATGAGGTGGCCAAAGTATTGGAGTTTCAGCTTCAACATCAGTCCTTCCAATGAACACCCAGGACTAATCTCCTCTAGGATGGACTGGTTAGATTTCCTTGCAGTCCAAGGGACTCTCAAAAGTCTTCTCCAACACCACAGTGCAAAAGCATCAATTCTGTGGCGCTCAGCCTTCTTCACAGTCCAACTCTCATATCCAAACATGACCACTGGAAAAACCATAGCCTTGGCTAGATGGACCTTTGTTGGCAAAGTAATGTCTCTGCTTTTGAATATGCTATCTAGGTTGGTCATAACTTTCCTTCCAAGGAGTAAGCGTCTTTTAATTTCATGGCTGCAGTCACCATCTGCAGTGATTTAGGAGCCCCCCCCCCAAATAAAGTCTGACACTGTTTCCACTGTTTCCCCATCTATTTCCCAAAAAGTGATGGGAACAAATGCCATATTTTCATTTTCTGAATGTTGAGCTTTAAGCCAACTTTTTCACTCTCCACTTTCACTTTCATCAAGAGGCTCTTTGGTTCTTCTTCACTTTCTGCCATAAGGATGGTGTCATCTGCATATCTGAGGTTATTGATATTTCTCCTGGCAATCTTGATTCCAGCTTGTGCTTCTTCCAGCCCAGCGTTTCTCATGATGTACTCTGCATATAAGTTAAATAAGCAGGGTGACAATATACAGCCTTGACGTACTCGTTTTCCTATTCGGAACCAGTCTGTTGTTCCATGTCCAGTTCTAACTGTTGCTTCCTGACCTGCATATAGGTCTCTCAAGAGGCAGGTCAGGTGATCTGGTATTCCCATCTCTTTCAGAATTTTCCACAGTTTATTGTGATCCACACACTTATTTCCTTAAACCTCCTAAAAAGCTAGCTTCAAACATGTTTTCTGTGTCTTCTTCACCTCTCGAAACCCTCATAGCATTTCTATGAGCATTAAGGCCTTACTCTGCATTAGGCTTTGCCTTAAGGGAATATTGTGGATAGCTTGATCTTCTATCCAGACCACTGACATGAGAAAATGTGAGGAGAACATCAGCCATAAAGTTGTTTTGCTTTCTGATCATTCATATGTTCACAGGAGTAACACTTTTAATGTTTTTCAAGAACTTTTCCTTTGGTTAACAGCTCATCTAAGTATTACAAGAGGACTAGCTTTTGGTCTATCTAAGCTTTTGACATGTCTTCCAAGCTTAATCATTTGTAGCTTTGATTTAAAGTGAGAGAGGCTTCCCAGGTGGTGCTAGTGGGGAAAAAAAAAAAAAAAATCCACCTGCCAATGCAGGAGAATAAGAGACATGGGTCTGGGTTCGGAAGGTTCCCTGGAGGAGAGCATGGAAACCCACTCCAATATTCTTGCCTGGAGAATCCCATGGACAGAGGAGCCTAGCAGGCTAGAGTCCAAAATGTCCCAAAGAGTTGGACACAAGTGAAGCGACTGAGCATGCACAAGAGAAGTACTACTCTTCTTTAGTTGCACATTTAGAGGCCATTGTAGGGCTATTATTTGGTTTAATTTCAACATAGTTGTGTCTCAGGAATAGGGAAGTCCAAGGAGAGAGGGAGAGACTGGGAGGCTGTGGAGGGAGCAGTCAGAACACAAAAATATTTGTCAGTTAAGTTCACCATCTTATATAACACCTCAAAACAATTACAATGGCAACTTCAAAGATCTCTGATCATAGATCATAACAAATATAATAATAATGAAAAAGTTTGAAATATTTTGAGAATTACCAAAATGTGACACAGACACAAAGTGAGCAAATACTGTTGGAAAATTGTCACCAATAGACTTGCTGGCTACAGTGTTACCACACACCTTCAATTTGTAAAACGCACAATATCTGCAAAGTGCAATGAAGCAAAGAGCAATAAAATGAGGTAAGCCTATACATCTGGCTTTCTACTGCTGTGCCAGCAGGTAAACATCCTTGTTTACAAAGTCCCTCCACTAGATCAATCACTACAGTTGTTCTGTTCATCAGAATTCTAGTTTTTACTCTTCCTGTCATAGTAGACTTGCCCTCTCATGATGGATCATGAAGCTTCAAGAAAATGGAAAACTATTGTTTTGGAAACTTCACATTTCTTTATAGTTTCTTGGGACATTAATTAATCAATTCCTAAAAATCTTCTTTCTCAATCACAAACCCAGTAAACTTTATTGAAGTGGATTCTCAAAAACTAAAATGACGATTTTCATATACATGTAGAAAACACACATGGAATATTTATATCATTAATGAGAAGACAAATAGGTGGTAAAAACACTTCTAAGAATAATTAAGGAACTGGTACTTATGTGGATTTATAAAAATGTTAATAAGATTCCTAGACTAGTACAGAACCAGATAATGCCCTATAGGGTAATAAAACCATAACAGTTGGGACAAACTTTCCTACCAGAGAGAGAGCTACAAGTTAAATTTAACTTCATAGTGTCCAGGACACAATTAGAAGAAAGCAAAGTGAAAGCAGATAAATTATTGCAGAGAATTGAACAATATTCAAGGAGAGCTATTCAAATGTACTCTAAGATGAGAATGAAAGAACATGTTGCACTATTTTTTTGTCTTATTTCCAAAAGATGAACATTCTTTCTGAACATGTCACATCAAATTAACATCTATTCCTAATCTATTCAGAAACAGATCCAAATGTTATGAACTGTTACATTAAAAATAGTAAAGTTAAAGTTTACCATACTATACCTACCAATAGCTGAGAAAAGAAGAGAAGTGAAAGGCAAAGGAGAAAGGAAAGATATACCCAACTGAATGCAGAGTTCCAAGGAATAGTAGAGAGAAATAGAAAGCCTTCTTAAGTGAACAAGATAAAGAAATTGAGAAAAAACAATAGAATGGGAAAGACTAGAGAACTCTTCAAGAAAGTTAGAGATACCAAGGGAATATTTCATGAAACATGGGCACAATAAAGGACAGAAAAGGCAAGGCCCTATTGAAGTAGAAGAGATTAAGAAGAGGTGGAAAGAATACATAGAACTTCACAAAAATGGTCTTAATGACCTGGATAAGCACGATAGTGCAGTCACTCACCTAGAGCCAGACATCCTGGAATGTGAAGCCAAGTTGGCCTTAGTAAGCATTACTACCAACAAAGTTAGTAGATGTGATGGAATTCCAGCAGACCTATTTCAAATCCTAAAGGATGATGATGTTAAAGTGTTGTACCCGTTATTGCCAGCAAATATAAAAAACTCAGCAGTGGCCACAGGACTGGAAAAGGACAATTTTCATTCTAATCCCAAAGAAGGGCAATGTCAAAGAATGTTCAAACTATGCACAACTGTGCTCATTTCACATGCTAGCAAGGTAATGCTCAAAATCCTTCAAGCTAGGCTTCAACAATATGTGAACTGAGAATTTCCAGATGTACAAGCTGAATTTAGAAAAGGTAGAGGAACCAGATATCCAATTATCAACTTCTGCTGGATCATAGAATAAGCAAGGAAATTCCAAAAGACATCTGTTTCATTGACTATGCTAAAGTCTTTACTGTGGAAAATTCTTAAAGAGATGAGAATAACAGACCACCTTACTGCCACCTGAGAAACCTGTATGCAGGTCAAGGAGCAACAGTTAGAACTGGACCCTGAACAACAATGGTTCAAAATAGGAAAGGAATATGCTAAGGCTATATATTGTCACCCTCTTACATCATGTGCAATGCCAGGTTGGATGAAGCACAAGCTGGAATCACGCTTGCCAGGAGAAATATCAACAAACTCACATCTGGAAATGATATCACTCTAATGACAGAAAGTGAAGAGGAACTAGAGAGCCTCTTGAAGGTGAAAGAGGAGAATGAAAAATTTGGCTTAAAACTCAAGCATTCAAAAACTAAGATCATGGCATCTGGTTCCATCACTCCATGGTAAATAGATAGGGAAAAAGTTTTGGAAACAGTGACAGATTTCATTCTATTGGGCCTCAAAATCACTGAAGATTGTGATTGTAGCCACCAAATTAAAAATGCTTATTCCTTGGAAGAAAAGCTATGACAAAATTAGCATATTAAAAAGCAGACATATTACTTTGCCAGCAAAGATCTGTATAAATGAAGCTATGGCTTTTCCAGTAGTCATGTATGGATGTGAGATTTGGACCATAAAGAATGCTGAGCACTAAAGAATTGATGCTTTCAAACTGCGTTGCTGGATTAGACTCTTGAGAGTCCCTTGGACAACAAGGAGATTAGACCAGTCAATCCTAAAGGAGATCAATCCTGAATATTCATTGGAAGGACTGATGCTGAAGTTGACACTCCAATACTTTGGCCACCTGATGCGAAGAGCCGACTCATTGGAAAAGACCCTGATGCTGAAGAAGATTGAGGAGAAGAGAAGGGGGTGACAGAGGATGTGATGGTTGTAAGGCATCAGTGACTCAATGGACATGAGTTTGATCAAACTCAGGGAGATACAGAAGGACAGGGAAGCCTGGCATGCTGCAGTTCCTGGGGTGGAAAAAAGTGAGACATGGCTTACTGGCTGAACAATAACAACCATACTACACAAGTCATGTCAGACACATTTCTTTCAAAAGGCCAAATGTAATGCAATCAAATATTTGGAATGTTAATATGGTCTATGATACCATTTGCGATATGTATTATGTCTTCCTATGTAGTTAGATAAATTGTAAACATCTATGAATTTATCTACGTCTTATAAAGAATCTGCACTAGAATAGCTATATCATATTTCAATTGAGTTCTGTCACCAATCTTTCCTGAGGCTTTTAAGATGTCTGATGGAAATATTTATTTCATGTTTAAGTATATGTCAAGAAATACATTTTGAGATTTTAAAACATCAAAATATGAAACTGATGAAGCCTTTTATCCTCTAATTTTCTAACACAGTTGTATTCCTACATCATATAATTAATATTCTGCACACTTTCCTTTTAAATGATTCCTGCTATATTCACTGAAAAACAACACATTATTCAAATTTTGTCAGTTCCAGGATCCTACTGAACAGGTTTAATGTGCATAATCTGTACTGTTGTAGCTCAAAGGTTTTTCCAATACATATTTGAAAATACTGCCATCTTTAAATTTAAAGATAGTCCTGATTTACTCTACTTACAAATTAGAGCTGGAAATATGCAAATATCAATGGCATTTGCATATCAATTCTTCTCTGGATTTTTCCTAAACAGTGAGATTCTTGACTCGCCTTGTGGTCAAGGATGCTAGGCAACAAGCACCTGAAAAAAAGCACTCCTCTGTCATTTCTTTCCTCTTTTGCCTGGATAGAGGAAATGGTGAAGAAATCTTAAACGGGCAACTCCAGGTATTTGTATTTAAATGCTTTTTCCAAGTTAAGCTCCAGATTTGGATTTCTAACTCTGTAGTAGAAATTCCATGTGTATTTCTTACTATCAGACCAAATTCATCTTATCCAATATAAGATGTATCAACTTCTATCCATAGTATTTTGCTTTACTGAAACTGCAGTTTCTTTCAAGACAATTCCAGTTTCTTTTCAACAAGAACCAATCATCAGAGTTCAAATTCTTTCTTTAAAGACATGAGTCATTGTTGACGTCATGCTACCTAACTGTCATATTCTGGTCAAAGACACGGCTACTTTATTTTTCAGCTATTTTGTTTTTTTATACAAGTAGAATTTTCTGTTCTGTTCTTTTCTATGAGCACCTTAAAATTTTTGTCATCTGACCCTAAGCTTTCAGATGTTTTCCTTTGGATAACTCAGAATGTGTACAATATTTTAAGTTAGATTACAGAGATAGAAATTTTTGCTAAAACAAATACCTCTGTTATTCTTCAGTGAAGCCACACTGAAAGATAAAACTAGAAAACAGAAGGCTAGCAATATATCCCAGGAAATAATAGATGGAAAGAGAAACCCATAATATGTTTTCACAATAAGAGAAGTGCCATTTTTTAAAAAATAAATTTATCATTAACATACCTGTATGCTATCATATTTTGTTCTTGCTTGGACTATGTACATAGCTGTTTCTTTACAGCATTGGACAGCCACTAATGAATACCTGCCACTTATATCCAATATATGTTTTCATCATTCTTGGAACTCCCCTGACCCTATCATAAATTGATATTTATTAAAATGCATCCTTCAGAGTTTCCACACTTGTGAATCAGAGCCCTGCAGCTGACCTGAAGACACGACATATTTATGTTTTCTATAGATTTTACCTATCAAAGATACAGCTCTAGTTTTAAAACACATGCTGAAGCTCTGTAGTTTTTGAGTAAACTGGAGGCCTAAAAGGACTAAATAGTAATAATACAATTGAATCAACTATCACAATTGAATTCAAAATTATAAAACATTACATAAAAGGACATGAGAAAAAGCTGATATCCAGGATCAGATCATCTTCCCCTATCAAGAAGAGCACAGCTCAAGCCCTCTGATAACAAGTCTTCAGGAGTAGGGGGAACTTTCACCTCACCTTCTATCTCAGGATTCAACTCCATAATCAAAACCTCCTGCTTGAGTCACAGCATGCTTCTCAAATTTGTTTGAATACTTGGTGGTGAAACTAATACACTAGCAGTATTCACTATAAATAAATATTCACTAGGTAGTGGAGATTCAGCTAAATCCAACTCCCCGTTTCAGGCTACGTGAGAACTTTTTTTAAGGGGAAGAATTCACACATTATGATTAGAAAGGTTTTCCCTTCTTCCCTTCCTTCTTTACTTCCTGCTTTCTCACCTTCCACTCTCTCTTGACTTAATATGCATACTATCCTTTCCCTTTATATTTACTTTGATATGTTTGCTTCAAATACTAACCCTAATAAACAGTAACTGTTTTTGAAATAATAGATAAGCTTTTATCACTGCCACTGTCTTAACTAGAAAGCTGAGTGGCATCAGTTTCATTGCCTCAATAAAAATGGAAGTAATTGTGATATTTACATATATCATCATCATCATTTCTTGAACATCTACTATATAAGTATTTGAAAAGTATTTTAATGTCTTAAAATCATAGTCCAAAATTTATTTTAAGTTGATTAAATTTTTCAAAAGCATGCACACCTTTGGTCAGTGACTAAATAAAGAAATAAAATCATTTAATAAGATTCCTCCAAACAAACTGGAATTTTATACTGTAATTACATACAATTTTAAACACTAAATACAAATTGATATTAAATAATATTTCTGGATAGAGGTCATTGAATAATATTCCTTTTTCCAAAGTGCATTTTTACTTGCCTTTTCACTTTCAGAATTAATTCTGCCTTAACAACTGAAGTAACAATATTTAGAGCTTCCATACCATATACCTTAACTCTTAAATATTTAATGGCAAATGTTATTTTAATGTTTAATTTTTAAACCGTATCTCCAATAACTTTGGGTGCTTTTTTCATATGTTTCAAATAAGAGCAGCCATTAATTAATTTCTATTTATGGTCCAGGTACTATAAATTATGCTTTACAGACAACATAAAATTCTCACAATTCTATGTGTGCGTGCTGTCGTGTCAGACTCCGCAACCCCATGGACTGTAGTCAGCCAGACTCCTCTTTTTATGGCATTCTCCAGGCAAGAATATCGGAGTGGGTTGCATTCCCTTCTCCAGGGCATCTTCCTGACCCAGGGGTCAAATCCAGGTCTCATGCATTGCAGGGGGGTTCTTTACCATCTGAATCACCAGGGAATTCCCACAGTTTTATTAATTAGGTACTATCATTCAACTCACTACATAGATGAAACTGAGGAATTAAGAGGTTGAATACTCACCCAACATTACATAAGAATAGGTCTCAGATTTAAACCCAGGCAGTCAAGTTGCAGAGTTTATATTATTAATTAAGCTTCTAAACATGCATACAGTAAAAAGTGATCATGGACTGCTAATGCAGCTTATCTGCAAGCATGACTTAGCTTAACTCTTCAAATGCAAGGCCAGTTTTAGAGTTAGGATAGATTACCTTCTGTAAGTTTACTTTTTAAAAATAAATGCATATTCATTTTTAATTTTAGGCAAAATTTTTATGAACAGACTTACAACTCTAAATATATACTGTAGTGAGACTATCAGAAGTTAAGAAGAAGCTGCATATGTTAGATCCTGAACTTCACAAAATACAGTGCCTCTGTCTTATCCAGCCAACAGAATGAGATGGAGATGAGCATACTGAGGAATAGAATGAAACAAGTGATAAATAGAGAGATCCCAGGGTTGAGTAGAGAATGACCAAAAGGAAACGTTTGCATTTTGTGTTTCATAAAATTCAAATGACCACGCTATCTGAGAAAAAGTCCTTTAGGTTGCAGTTCACTGTGGGCTTTCAGAAGACATAGGCTAAGAATGAGAATAAAGGAATATGCAAGAGATCTTTCAAATTATTGATCTATTCAAAAAAATTTAAACTGCAACTACCAAAGTTTCCCAAGGAAATAGGACAGAATATTGTTCAAAGGGCTATGATTGAACAACAGAAAAAGGGCAAGAATTTCTGAATCAACTTAAGTCACCATTTCACTTAACATATCAGAACTCTAATATTTCCCCAAATACTATTGAATAAGGTAGCATGTTATTTGAACCGAATTATTTAATTATTACACTTAATGAAATGGTATGTTATGCTTAAACTGATGGAGAAAGCAAAGAAGTAAGCTAAAAAGATTTTACACATGCAGTTTTGTTTTCCTTCAAGATATACTGAGATATAATTTATATACAGCACTGTATAAGTTTAAGGATCATAGCATAATAATTTGATTTACAGCATGAAATGATTATCACCATAAGTTTAGTGAACATCCATCATCTCATGCAGATACAAAATAAAATAAAATTATTTTTTTCCTTGGGCTGACACTCTGGATTTACTTTCTTAACAACTTTCTTATATAATAAACACAGTTAATTATATTAACACCAACAGAATTTTGTATTATATTTAAAGCACTAAATACGATGTCTGTGAAGTTGCTGCTCTTGTTAGATAAAGCTTGAGTTATTAAACATTTCTTGTGACCATATCAATATCTAATTTTATTGGACCAGAAAAGTCATTAAAGGGAATTGATCTTATTTATTCATTTCTTTTGTATGCCCATTTCAGACATGGCATAGGGACTTGCAGAAAATGGATACCTGATAAATATGCTTTAATTGATAAGCAGTGAAAGGTTTAGAAATAGGCAACTGTGTAACTAAAGATGAAGAAGAATACATAATCATTACTTGGTTTTTAAAAAAGTAATCTAAATGTAGTAAATCATTTATGCTAATAAACTTTCAAACATTCTTCACAGTAACCCCTGGTGTTTTAATCAAGAAAGCCAACATTAAGAAAGAAAAAAAAATCAAATATCTAGGTATACTGACTCTAGTATAAACTTTATCCCTGGAGATTTCTTCTGTCATTTAACCTAATTATACTCAGTAGTCTTATGATCATGTTAAAATTTCCCCTAATGAAGAAAGGAAAGTAATCTACCTCTTCTTACTAATTTTCCAAAACAAAATAGGAATGAAAAATATATTAAGCCAAGCTAAGCCATCACAGAGATAGCTGGTCAGGTCCTACATGGTTTTCATTCAACAACTCTCCAATCACAGCATACATTGATACATTATATCTAAGATTTTCATTTCATTTATGTATTTCTGCATAAATATAATATTTGATATATTACTAAAGTTACTGTCCATAACTTTATTTTGACTCAAAATTCTTTACAATTTCTGAATCTGCTAAAAACACCATCAACAGATTTTTCAGTAAAGCCAAGTTGAAATCAAATGTTCTTTAAAGCAGCAAAGTGAAATCATTCTTTTTTCATTCACACATTCATTCATTCATTTTAATTAAAATTTTCTCAAATAAAAGGCTTTTAGAAGGGATTTAAAGTCATAATACCAAGATCTAAGTTCTAATGGGTTTCCCTGGTGGCTCAGACATTAAACAATCTGCCTTCAATGCAGGAGATCCGAGTTAGGTTCCTAGGTTGGAAGGGTCCCCTGGAGAAGGAATGGCTACACACTCCATTATTTTTGCCTGGAGAATTCCATGGAGAGAGGAGTCTGGCAGGCTACAGTCCACAGGGTCCCAAAGAATCAGATGTAACTGAGCATCTATTACTTATAATGACCTCTCTCAAGAGCTAGAGTTAAAGAAGTGATTTGTCTAACCAAGCAACAGATGAAAGTTTCCATTGCAGGATCTCAAGTATCGTGTGTGTGTGTGTGTGTGTGTGTGTGTGTGTTAGTCCCTCAGTTGTGTCCAACTCTTTGCGACTCCATGAACTGTAGCCAGCCAGGCTTCTCTGTCCATGGAATTCTACAGGCAAGAATACTGGAGTGGATAGCCATTCCTTTCTCCAGTTTCCTAAATGGATCAATTTACCTTAACTTAGCTACAATAAATGAGTCACAAATAAAATAATTTGAGATGCAACAACAGGACACACTTTGTGAGGAGTTTTTGAATTTTTTCCATGTTAATCTAGTAGCATTGAGGGATCCCATCTGTTGGATTATCAAAACATCCATTGGATGTTTGAAAAAGCATGAGAGTTCCAGAAAAATATCTATTTCTGCTTTATTGACTATTCCAAAGCTTTTGATTGTGTGGCTCACCACAAACTGTGGAAAATTCTTAAAGAGATGGGAATGCCAGACCACCTGACATGCCTCTTGAGAAATCTGTATGCAGGTCAGAAAGCAACAGTTAAAATTGGACATGGAACAACAGACTGGCTCCAAATAGGGAAAGGAGTATGTCTAAGCTGTATATTGTCACCCTGATTATTTAACTTATATACAGAGTACATCATGAGAAACACTGGAGGGGATGAAGCACAAGCTGGAATAAAGATTGCTGGGAGAAATATCAATAACCTCAGATATGAGATGACACCACCCGTATGCCAGAAAGCAAAGAACTAAAGAGCCTCTTGATGAAAGTGAAAGAGGAGAGTTAAAAGTTGGCTTAAAGCTCAACATTCAGAAAACTAAGATCATGGCATCTGGTCCCATCATTTCCTGGCAAATATATGGGAAAACAGTGGAAACAGTGACATACTTTATTTTGGGGGGCTCCAGAATCACTGCAGATGGTGAGTGCATCCATGAAATTAAAAGACACTAACTTCTTGGAAGAAAAGTTATGACCAACATAGACAGTATATTAAAAAGCAGAGACATTACTTTGCCAGTAAAGGTCCATTTAGTCAAGGCTATGGTTTTTCCAGTAGTCATGTATGGATGTGAGAGTTAGACTCTAAAGAAAGCTGAGCACCAAAGAATTGATGCTTTTGAACTGTGGTGTTGGAGAAGACTCTTGAGAGTCCCCTGGAGTTCAAGGAGATCCAACCAGTCCATCCTAAAGGAAATCAGTCCTGAATATTCATTGGAAAGACTGATGTTGAAGCTGAAACTCCAATATTTTGATCACCTGGTGCGAAGAGCTGATTCATTTGAAAAGACCCTGATGCTGGGAAAGATTGAAGGTGAGAGAAGGGAACGGCGGAGGATGGAAGGAATCACCAACTCAATGGACATGAGTTTGAGTAAACTCCAGGAGTTGGTGATGGACAGGGAGGCCTGGCGTGCTGCAGTCCATGGGGTCACAGTCATACATGATTGAGCGACTGAACTGTACTGACCTGAGAGATATCACAAACCCATGAGGCCATTTAATGCTGAATGAAATATACTGGCTTTCTTCACAAATCAGATCTATACAAAGTATGTGATAGTGAAGGAGTTAAAACAGTAAAACAGCTGATATGTTATCTGAAACGCTGAACTATTCACATTTTTAATGGTCTTTCCTCCAAAATCTCTCTGATGTTAAATTAAAATAAGGGGATAAAGATCATTAATTACTTCTCTCCTGGATTTAGAAAAATTACATTTTATGAGTTTGTTTTTTATCATTAAGAAGGTTTTCTTGGTAATAATAAATGTGTCTTTCTATTTTTACAACTTATACTCAGTCTTCACTATACAGAAAAGAGGAGGAAGATTTCCCAACTCCCAAACCCATGGATTGTAAAGACATGTCTGATTTTTACATCCCATGGACTGTAAACCACCAGGCTCCTCTGTCTATGCGATTTCCCAGGCAATTCTGGAGTGGGTTGCCATTTCCTTCTCCAGGGGATCTTCCTGACCCAGGGATTAAACCCTGGTCTCCTGCATTGGCTGGCAGATTCTTTACCACTGAGCCTCCTGGGAAGCCCCAGATTTTCCAATGCACCCTGTTAAAAGAGTATTGCAGATGTTTTAATTTTACTGGCATATCTTTTGTCATCAATACACACACACACACATACACAAACACTAAACTGTTGGAGCAGAGAAGGAAATGGAAACTTAACAAGTACATCAGAGTACAGGTTCTCTTTCTGGCAGGGAAAGAAAGATCAAGTCTCAATCATCTTTACCTATAAGATGTATCTCATAGCACATGGCTAAACCAAACTTGAAATCACAAAACTTAGAGGGAAAACCAGAAATGTCTATAAAACACTGTAAACATATGACAAGTAGAATTAAAATTATTGTTTTCAAAGAAATGGCAGTTTGATTTCTCTAAATATGCACCAGTCTATTTTTTTCACATTTTTATGAGTTGGTCAAAAAGGATATAGTCTTATTTTTATCTCGTTTGTTGATCAAATTTATTTGGCATTGTTTTCTTAAGACTTCTAGATGCTAATCAAAAGAGGATGGCACAACTAATTTTATATATATTTTGATAACCACAAAGACTAAATGGCAAATATAAATGAAAAAGAATATTGTAGATAAAATAAGATGAAAAGAAAATTAAAAATAAAGCATATGATAGTGAAATAAGAAATACAAACCTAATATTCTAAACCACAGACCAGTGACCCTGTTGACAACTCAGTATATCCATTACCTTATCTTATCTCAAAATAAGTTTAATTTAAATCACATTAATTTAAAGCAAAGGTCCATGAGTGGGAAGACATTGTAGAAAAGATCAATAACTAGACAGAAGGACAAAATGGTCTATGAAATCAAATGAATTATTAAAGAAGGCTATAACGACATAAGGAGCATAAAATCAACGTAAAATCAATCAATACATTTACTCTGAATTTGGATCACTCCAAGTCACTACAGTTCATTCATGCAGAAAGAGAACTGAGAGGAAGATAAGAATTCCCACTAATGTGGAAAAATAAATGAGATATTCACTTCTTAAGATCTAAGTTTAACTCTCATAAAAAGCAGAATAAATATAAAAAGGATTAAAAATACTCTCAATATTGTGTAAGATTTTTTATTAATATCCCTCACTCCCTTCTTTTCACTTCCTTTCAACATTTAATATTTTATTATACCAGAAAGCAAAGGAAATGATGCAATGAACCTACTGAAGTTTGAAAAAACTCTTAAATTTAAGAAAAAATAAGCTTCTGCAAAGAGAGAACACCATGAACATTACATTTTCAGGCAAAATATCTTCATAAGATATGGAGTGACCACTTGCAACTTTCAGTGTAAAAATATAACAGATATAACACATCATTCACCTCAAAGGAAAAAATTATGAACCTGTGAGATTTTTCTTATTAGATTATATTTAGGATCAAAACAGGTTTTGACACAGGACAGAAATGTACATAGAAGGAAGAAAAGTGTATAACTGATCTTAAGAAACAATAAACATTATTTTCTCAAAACCTGGTATTTCTGTGTGCCAATGGTAATAATTTTACTGATACAAGTTAGTGAAAAATACATTGTTACTTATACGGATACCATTTCTTATTGTCACTATTTGGTGAATAATTACATATTTATATAAATAAAAAATAAGGTGCAATTAGCTTTCTTTTCAAGAATGCTGCTAAGTCACTTCAGTCGTGTCCGACTCTGTGTGACCCCATAGACAGCAGCCCACCAGGCTTCCCCATCCCTGGGATTCTCCAGGCAAGAATACTGGAGTGGGTTGCCATTTCCTTCTCCAATGCATGAAAGTGAAAAGTGAAAGTGAAGTCGTTCAGTCGTGTCCGACCCTTAGCATGGACTTCAGCCTACCAGGCTCCTCTGTCCATGCGATTTTCCAGGCAAGGGTATTGGAGTGGGGTGCCACTGCCTTCTCCATTTTTAAGAATAGGTGATGCCTAACTAGAAATAGACATAAATTATTATAAATTATAAACTATCTGTAAGAACATTACTTAGCATTTTGTTAGCTTCATTATGGACAAAGGTTTGCAAGAGGGAAATGATGTATAGAACAGTCTTATGGACTCTGTGAGATAGGGAGAGGGTGGGAAGATTTGGGAGAATGGCATTGAAACATGTAAAATATCATGTATGAAACGAGTTGCCAGTCCAGGTTCGATGCACGTTACTGGATGCTTGGGGCTGGTGCACTGGGACGACCCAGAGGGATGGAATGGGGAGGGAGGAGGGAGGAGGGTTCAGGATGGGGAACACAGGTATACCTGTGGTGGATTCATTTTGATATTTGGCAAAACTAATACAATTATGTAAAGTTTAAAAATAAAATAAAATTAAAAAAAATAATAATTTTAAATATGCATGCATGCACCAACCTGGGAGAGTGCTCTCGTCAAGCACCGGGTCACCTGAGCTGCATGGACCTGGGAAGGGCACAAAACGCAGACCCAACTGAGTCTGTGCCTTTGTGGAGTACCGGAGAACCTGTACCTGAGCAACTCAATCCTGGAAAGTGCATGCAACCCAGGGCCCGCTTTAAACAGTTTCCTTGCAGAGCAATCTGGAGCCTGAGCAGTGTAGACCGAGGAAACACACATGCTGTGAGTGAGCGGGGGTAAACCCAGCGTGGCCCAGACACTGCAAGCACTGCCCACACACGCCAGTGATATTTGTTTGCAGCGTTCCTCCCTCCCAACAGCACAACTGAACAAGTGAGCTTGAATAAGTGACCACCTCCGCCCCCATGTGTAAGGGTAGAAATTAGACACTGAAGAGACTTGCAAACAGAGGAAGCCAAAATAAACAAAGATGAGGGAACCACTTTGGAAGTGACAGGTACAGCAGATTAAAACCCTGTAGTTAGCATTGACTATATTGGAAGGGACCTATAGCCTTTGAGAAGAAGTATAAGCTGGAACAAGGAACCTTCTGAAACTGAGCTGACCCAACACTGCCCTCAACAGCTCCAAAGAAATTCCTAGATATATTTTACTATTATCATTTTTTAATTTTTCTATTTTTAAGTTCTTTATTACTCCTTTAATTTTCATTTTTGTAACTTACTATTAAAATCACTGCAGATGGTGATTGCAGCCATGAAATTAAAAGATGCTTACTCCTTGGAAGAAAAGTTATAACCAACCTAGATAGCATATTCAGAAGTAGAGACATTACTTTGCCAACAAAGGTCCGTCTAGTCAAGGCTATGGTTTTTCCTGTGGTCATGTATGGATGTGAGAGTTGGACTGTGAAGAAGGCTGAGCGCTGAAGTAGTGATGCTTTTGAACTGCGGTGTTGGAGATGACTCTTGAGAGTCCCTTGGCCTGGAAGATCCAACCAGTCCATTCTAAAGGAGATCAGCTCTGGGTGTTCATTGGAAGGACTGATGCTAAAGCTGAAACTCCATACTTTGGCCACCTCATGCAAAGAGTTGACTCATTGGAAAAGACTGATGCTGGAAGGGAATGGGGGCAGGAGGAGAAGGGGATGACAGAGGATGAGATGGCTGGATGGCATCACCAACTTGATGGACATGAGTTTGAGTAAACACGGGGAGTTGGTGATGGACAGGGAGGCCTGGCATGCTGCGATTCATGGGGTCACAAATAATCAGACACGACTGAGCAACTGAACTGAAGTGAACAGATTACCTTGGAAAAAACAAAAACCCTATTTTTAAAGCAAATTGCATATATATATATATATTATATAATTTTTTGTTTGTTTTTATTATTGTATTTTTGAGAGTCTAACCTCTATTCTAGATTTTTAATCTTTGCTCTTTGGTATTTGTTATCAATTTTTTTTTTTTACTTTTAAGAATCCAATCTTCAGTACCCATTTTTATTTAGGAGTGTGATTACGGCTTGATTGCTCTCTTCCCTTTTGACTTTCCTTTTTCTCCCCCAGGTCACCTGTATCTCCTCTCTCCCGCTTCTCTTCTCTACCTAACTCTGTGAATCTTTTTGGGTGTTCCAGGCTGTGAGAACACTTAGGGCACCGGTTACTGGCTAGATCTATCTCTCTCCTTTTGACTCCCTCTCTTCTCCGCCTGGTCACCTCTGTCTCCTTCCTCCCTCTTATCTTCTCTGTGTAACTTTGTGAACCTCGCTGAGTGTTCCAGATGGTGGAGAGCACATAGGAAATTGATTACTGGCTACATTGCTCTCTCACTTTTTGATTCCCCATCTGCTTCTCCTGGTCACGTCTATCTCCCACCTCCCTCTTCTCTTTGCCATGTAACTCTGTGAAACCCTCTGGTTGTCCCTGACTGTGGAGAATCTTTTCACCATTAACCTAGATGTTTTATCATCTGTGCTGTATGGATGAAAAAGTCTTGAGGCTACTGTAAAAATAAGACTGAAAGCCAGAGGCAGGAGGCTTAAATCCAAAACTTGAAAACACCAGAAAACTCCTGACTTCGGGGAACAGTAATCAGCAAGAACTCATCCAAAAGCCTCCATACCTACACTGAAACCAAGGTCCACCCAAGAGCCAACAAGTTTCAGAGCAAGACATATCAAGCTAATTCTCCAACAACACAGGAATATAACCCTAAGCATTAAAATACAGGTGGCCAAAAGTCACACCAAACCCATAGACACCTCAAAACATACTACTGGACACTTCATTGCACTCCAGAGAGAAGAGATCCAGCTCTACCCACAAGAACACTGTTGCAATCTTCCCTAACCAGGAAACCTTGACAAGCCACTCATCCAACCCCACCCACAAGGAGGAACCTCTACAATAAAGAGGAACCACAAACTTCCAGCATACAGAAAGGCCACCCCAAACAGAGAAATCTAAACAAGATGAAAAGGCAGAAAAATATTTAGCCAGTAAAGGAACATTATAAATACCCACCAAACCAAACAAAAGAGGAGGAGATAGGGAGTCTACCTGAAAAAGATTTCAGAATAATGATAGTAAATGATCCGAAATCTTGAAAACAAAATGGAGTTACAGTAAATATTCTGGAGACAAAGATTGAGAAAATGCAAGAAAGATTTAACAAGGACCTAGAAGCAATAAAAAAGAGTCATTCAATAATGAATAATGCAGTAACTGAGGTCAAAAGCACTCTGGAGGGAACCAACAGAATAACTGAGGCAGAAGATAGGATAAGTGAGGTAGAAGATAGAATAGTGGAAATAAATGAAGCAGAGAGGAAAAAATAATTAAAAGAAATGAGGACAACCTCAGAGACCTCTGGGACAATGTTAAACTCCCCAACATTCAAATCATAGGAGTCCCAGAAGAAGAAGACAAAAAGAAAGGCCATGAGGCAATACTAGAGGAGATAATAGTTGAAAATGTCCTTAAAATGGGGAAGGAAATAGCCACCCAAGTTCAAGAAACCAGATAGCCCCAAACAGGATATACCCAAAGCTAAACACCCGAAGACACATATTAATCAAATTAATGAAGATCAAACAAATATTAAAAGCAGCAAGGGAAAAACAACAGATAACGCCCAAGAGGATTCCCATAAGGATAACAGCTGATCTTCCAATAGAAACTCTTCAGGCCGGAAGGGAATGGCAGGACATATTTAAGTGATGAAAGAGAAAAACCTACCACCCAGATTACTGTACCCAGCAAGGATCTCACTCAATATGAAAGAGAAATCAAAAGCTTTACAGACAAGCAAAAGCTGAGAGAATTCAGCACCATCAAACCAGCTCTTCAACAAATGCTAAAGGATCTTCTCTAGACAGGAAACACAGAAAATGTGTATAAACTCGAACCCAAAACAACAAAGTTAATGGCAATGGGATCATACTTATCAATAATTACCTTAAATGTAAATGGGTTGAATATGCAACCAAAAGACAGAGACTGGCTGAATGATACAAAAACAAAACCCCTATATATGCTGTCTACAAGAGACCCACCTCAAAACAAGGGACACATACAGACTGAAAGTGAAGGGCTGGAAAAAGATATTTCACACAAATAGAGACCAAAAGAAAGCAGGAGTAGCAGCACTCATATAAGATAAAGTAGACTTTGAAATAAGGCCGTGAAAAGAGACAAAGAAAGATACTACATAATGATCAAAGGATCAATCCAAGAAGAAGATATAACAGTTATAAATATATATGCACCCAACATAGGAGCACCGCAATATGTGAGGCAAATGCTAACAAGTATGAAAGGGGAAATTAACAATAACACAATAATAGTGGGAGACATTAATACCCCACTCATACCCATGGATAGATAAACTAAACAGAAAATTAGCAAGGAAACACAAACTTTAAATGATGCAATGGACCAGTTAGACCTAATTGATATCTATAGGACATTTCACCCCAAAACAATGAATTTCACCTTTTTCTCAAGTGCACACAGAATATCTTCTCCAGGATAGATCACATCCTGGGCCGTAAATCTAGCCTTGGCAAATTCAAAAAAACTGAAATCATTTCAAGCCTCTTTTCTGATCACAATGTGATAAGATTAGATGTCAATGACAGTGGAAAAAAATCTGTTAAAAATACAAACATATGGAGGCTAAACAACACGCTTCTGAATAACCAAAAAAATTACAGGAGAAATAAAAAAAGAAATAAAAATATGTATAGAAACGAATGAAAATGAAAACACAACAACTCAAAACCTATGGGACTCAGTAAAAGCAGTGCTAAGGGGAAGGTTCCTAGCAATACAAGCTTACCTCAAGAAACAAGAAAAAAATCAAATAAATTACCTAACTCTACACCTAAATCTACTAGAAAAAGAAGAAATGAATAACAGGGCTGGTGCACTGGGATGACCCAGAGGGATAGTATGGGGAGGGAGGAGGGAGGAGGGTTCAGGAGGCGGAACACATGTATTCCTGTGGTGGATTCATTCTGATATATGGCAAAACCAATACAATATTGTGAAGTTAAAAAATAAAATTAAATTTAAAAATATATGTTAAAAAAAATTAGGGCAGAAATAAATGAAAAAGAAACAAAAATGACCATAGCAAAAATCAAAAAAGCTAAAAGCTGGTTCATTGAGAAGATAAATAAAATAGACAAACCATTAACCAGACTCATAAAGAAAAGGAAAAAAGACAGAGAAGAATCAAATCAGCAAAATTCAAAATGAAAATGGAGAAATCACAACAGACAACACAGAAATACAAAGGATCATAAGAGACTACTATCAGCAACTATATGCCAATAAAATGGACAACGTGGAAGAAATGGACAAATTCTTAGAAAAGTATAACTTTACAAAAGTGAACCAGGAAAAATAGAAAATCTTAACAGAACCATCACAAGCATGGAAATTGAAACTGTAATCAGAAATCTTCCAACAAACAAAAGCCCAGGAAAAGTTGGACTCACAGTTGAATTCTGCCAAAAATTTAGATAAAAGCTACCATCTATCCAACTCAAACCATTCCAGAAAATTGCAGAGGAAGGTAAACCGCCAAACACATTATATGAGGCCAACATCACCCTAATACCAAAACCAGTCAAAGTCACACACACAAAAAGAAAACTACAGGCCAATATCACTGATGAATATAGATGCAAAAATCCTTAACAAAATTCTAGCAAACAGAATCCAACAATATATTAAAAAGATCAGACATCATGACCAAGTGGGCTTTATCCCAGGAATGCAAGGATTCTTCAATATCTGCAAATCAATCAATGTGATATGACACATTAACAAATTGACAAATAAAAACCATATGATTACCTCAATAGATGCAGAGAAAACCTTTGACAAAATTCAACATCCATTTATGATAAAAACCCTCCAGAAAGCAGGCATACATGGAACATACCTCAACATAATAAAAGCCATATATGATAAACCCACAGCAAACATTATCCTCATTGGTGAAAAATTGAAAGCATTTCCCCTAAAGTCAGGAACAACACAAGGGTGCCCACTCTCACCATTCTATTCAACATAGTTTTGGAAGTTTTAGCCACAGCAGTCAGAGAAGAAAAAGAAATAAAAAGAATCCAAATTGGAAAAGAAGAAGTAAAACTCTCACGGTTTGCAGATTACATGATCCTCTACATAGTAAACCCTAAAGACCCCACCAGAAAATTACTAGAGCTAATCAATGAATATAGTAAAGTTGCAGAATATGAAATTAACACACAGAAATCCCTTGCATTCCTATCACTAACAATGAGAAAACAGAAAGAGAAATTAATATAACAATTCCATTCACTATTGCAATGAAAAGAATAAAATACTTAGGAATAAATCTACCTAAAGAAACAAAAGACTTATATATAGAAAACTATAAAGCGCCGATGAAAGAAATCAAAGATGACACAAATAGATGGAAAAATATACCATGTTCATGGACCAAGAGAATCAACATAGTGAAAATGAGTATACTACCCAAAGCAATCTACAGATTCAATGCAATCCCTATCAAGCTACCAACAGTATTTTTCACAGAACTAGAACAAATAATTTCACAATTTGTATGGAAATACAAAAACTCTCATTTAGCCAAAGCAATCTGGAGAAAGAAGAATGGAACTGGAGGAATCAACCTTCCTGACTTCAGACTATACTCCAAAGCTACAGTACATCAAGACAGTACGGTACTGGCACAAAGACAGAAATATAGATCAGTGGAACAAAATAGAAAGCCCAGAGATAAATCCACACACCTATGGACACTTTATCTTTGACAAAGGAGGCAAGAATATACAATGGAAAAGAGACAATCTCTTTATCAAGTCATTCTGGGAAAACTGGTCAATCACTTGTAAAAGAATAAAAAATAGAACACATCCTAACACCATATACAAAAATAAATTCAAAATGGATTAAAGATCTAAATGTAAGACCAGAAACTATAAAACTCCTAGAGGAAAACATAGGCAAAACACTCTTCTCTGACATAAATCACAGCAGGATCCTCTATGACCCACCTCCCAGAGTAATGGAAATGAAAACAAAAATAAACAAATGGGACTTCAAATCAGTTCAGTCGCTCAGTCATGTCCGACTCTTTGTGATCCCATGAATCGCAGCATGCCAGGCCTCCCTGTCCATCACCAACTCCTGGAGTTCACTCAGACTCATGTCCATTGAGTTAGGGATGCCATCCAGCCATCTCATCCTCTGTCGTCCCCTTCTCCTCCTGCCTCCAATCCCTCCCAGCATCAGAGTCTTTTCCAATGAGTCAACTCTTTGCATCAGGTGGCCAAAGTACTGGAGTTTCAGCTTTAGCATCATTCCTTCCAAAGAAATCCCAGGGCTGATCTCCTTCAGAATGGACTGATTGGCTCTCCTTGCAGTCCAAGGGACTCTCAAGAGTCTTCTCCAACACCACAGTTCAAAAGCATCAATTCTTTGGTGCTCAGCCTTCTTCACAGTCCAACTCTCACATCCATACATGACCACAGGAAAAACCATAGCCTTGACTAGACGGACCTTTGTTGGCGACTTAAAAGCTTTTGCACAATGAAGGAAACTATAAGCAAGGTGAAAAGACTTCAGAATGGGAGAAAATAATATCAAATGAAGCAACTGACAAAGAATTAATCTCAAAAATATACAAGCAACTCCTGCAACTCAATTCCAGAAAAATAAACTACCCAATCAAAAAATGAGCCAAAGAATTAAACAGACATTTCTCCAAAGAAGACATACAGATGGCTAACAAACACATGAAAAGATGCTCAACACCACTCATTATCAGTGAAATGCTAATCAAAACCACATGAGGTACCATCTCACACTGGTCAGAATGGCTCCTATCCAAAAGTCTACAAAGAATAAATGCTGGAGAGGGTGTGGAGAAAAGGGAACCCTCTTACACTGTTGGTGGGAATGCAAACTAGTACAGCCAATATGGAGAACAGTGTGGAGATTCCTGAGAAAACTGGAAATAGAACTGCCATATGACCCAGCAATCCCATTACTGGGTGTACACACCAAGAAAACCAAAACTGAAAGAGACACAGGTACCCCAACGTTCATCCCAGCACTGTTTACAATAGCCAGGACATGGAACAACCTAGATGTCTATCAGTAGATGAATGGATAAAGCAGTGGTACATATACACAATGCAATATTACTCAGCTATTAAAAAGAATGCATTTCAATAAGTTCTAATGAGGTGGATGAAACTGGAGCCTATTATACGGAGTGAAGTAAGCCAGAAAGATAAACACCAATACAGTGTATTAACGCATATATAAGGAATTTAGAAAGATGATAACAATGACCCTATATGCGAGAAAGCAAAAGATCCACAGATGTAAAGAAAAGACTTTTGGACTCTGTGGGAGAAGGCGAGGGTGGGATGATTTAAGCGAATAACATTGAAACATCTATATTATCATATGGGAAATAGATCACCAGTCCAGGTTCGAGGCATGAGACAGGGTGCTCAGGGGTGGTACACTGGGATGACCCAGAGGGATGGGATGGTGAGGGAGGTAGGAGGGGGTTTCAGGATGGGGAACACATGTATATGCATGGTTGATTCATGTCATTGTATTGCAAAATACACTACAATATTGTAAAGTAATTAGCCTCCAATTAAAATAAATTAATATAAAATTAAATAAATAAATAAGTATGCATGCATGTGTGCATGCTAAGTCGCTTCAGTTGTATCAGACTCTGTATGACCCTATAGACTGTAACCCACAAGGCACATGGTATAATTACAGGCTTAGTTTACAAATATGGCACATGGATAAAACAGTCATCTGAGATTATCAGTGCCAACTTCATTGTGATTTAAAATAGCAGAATATTTTCTCTGACTGGACTTTCTGCAGATGATACAGATGAGAATAGTTTTACCCATTTATATATTCATTCTTTCAATTATTCTTATTGATGGTATGAACTGAACTCCCATATTGTTCTAAGCGTCCCTGGAGGCTCAGACAGTAAAGGATCTGCCTGAAATGCTGGAGACCAGAGTTCAATCCTTGGGTCAGGAAGATCCCATGGAAAAGGAAATGGCAACATACTCCAATATTCTTGCCCGGGAAATTCCATGGTTAGAGGAGCTGGCGGGCTACAGTCCATGAAGTCCTCAGTCAGACATGACTGAGCATGTGTGCACACACACGCACACCAATGTTATAGTATAAACAGTATGGAATCTGTTTTGCTGTCTCAAAGAGTTGGACATGACTGAACGACTAACACTTTTACTTTCACTTTCACTGCTCTAGGAACAGTGCAAGGCACTGGGGTGCATATGTTATCAGTCCTGGTCCTCTAAGAATCAGATAGAAAATGGAATTAGAAGGGCAAGAAATTTGTGGGAGAAAAGCACTAGGGAAAGACGAATGAGAAATGATACAGAAGCCAGGGAAAGTTTTCAATGTTTGATAAAGGTCTGGTATCTGTTAAAGAAGAAAGAAAAAGGAGGAAAATGGAAGAATCAAAATGCAATGCAGTTCAGCTAAGAGACAAAAAAAAAAAAAGAAATTCAGAAAGATTGATAGCCTCAGAATGAAGACTGCCCATTAGAAGAACCTGCTCAGGTAGGCATGGCTTTGCTGTGGTACACACTACAATCGGTCATGGAGGAGGAGCAGCCTGGGAGAAAATGGCTTTGACATGGATGCTACATTGATCCTGGAGTTGCAGCAGTTGGAAGCTTTATAGCAACTACACAGCAGGTTCTCCTTTGAAGGTATATATGAAATAAGCCTCCAAGGTTATCACAGATGTCAACAACACACTTTCAACTCAAAAGTTCACAGTATAGTAAGGGCAGCAGATCAATAATTATAAACACATATATAACATGCATTATAGAAGGATACTATGGGAATAAATGGAAAAGATGCCTAAACAAGATGAAAGATGGTGGTATATTTTTGAAAGTTTTCTACTGAGGGAAAGGAAAGATTTTGACAAGCAGCCCCAACAGTATACACAAAGGATGCAACACCATAAAAAAAGAATGAAATAATGCCATTTGCAGCTTTAAGAATGAATATAGAGAATATAATCCTAAACTTAAATAAATCCAAAGATAAATATCATATGATATAACTTATATGTGGAATGTAAGATATGACACAAATGAACTAACCTACAATTCAGGAACAGGCTCACGGACATAAAGATCAGACTTGTGGTTATTAGGGGGATAGGGATGAGGAAGTGTTGAAATAGGAGTTTGGAATTAGCAGATGCAAAGTATTATCTAAAGAATGTATAAACAACAGGGTCCTACTGTATAGCTGCTGCTGCTGCCGCTAAGTCACTTCAGTCATGTCCGATTCTGTGCGACCCCAAAGATGGCAGCCCACTAGACTCCCCCGTCCCTGGGATTCTCCAGGCAAGAACACTGGAGTGGGTTGCCATTTCCTTTTCCAATGCATGAAAATGAAAAGTGAAAGTGAAGTCTCTCAGTCGTGTCTGACTCTTAGAGACCCCATGGACTGCAGCCCACCAGGCTCCTCTGTCCTTGGGATTTTCCAGGCAAGAGTACTGGAGTGGGGTGCCATTGCCTTCTCCGTACTGTATATCAGAGGGAACTATATTCAACATTCTACAATTAACCATAATGGAAAAGAATATGAAGAATAATTATAATTTTGTTGTATATATATATACACACACACACACACACACATATATATATATATATATATAATAGCTGAATCGCTTGGCTGTACACTAGAAACTCACATAGAATTGTAAACAACTACATATTATTCAATTACAACAATTAAAAACTTAAAAAAAAGCTGGATGCTTCCCTGGTGTCCAGTGATTAAGAATTGGCCTTCCAATGCAGGGGACCTGGGTTCAATTCCTGTTCTGGGAAGATTCCACACACTGCAAGGCAGCTGAGCCTGTGCACTCTAATGTATTCTTCCAGTAATAGTACCCTATTTCTATCTTCTTTTTATCTAATTTAGGATTGTGAAAATGACATGTTTTACAACTGACTATTTTACAACTCATTTCTCATTCAAGGGCATGCTAGTGATACATTAATATAAAGCCAGAAGGAAACTTTTTGACTCATAAAATCACCCACCATTATGATTTGACCCTGAGGAAATGTGAAATTTCTTTGTTTGTGAAATGTTCTTTGTTGTTTCTTTGAAAATGCTCTACCATCTCTGGGTGAAAGTCAGAATATGTCCTCAGAACTGTCAGTATGTTCTTGAGCACAAAGGTCTCAACTTGGAACACTGGATGCAAGTACTGATTATATTGCCAAGTGTCTAAATGTAAACATGTTAATTTTATGCAAATCTACTATTATTTAACCTTTTTAAGGACAAAATCTTTGGCCCTTCTATCATTTAAGCAGTATGAAGCCTCTTTTATTATCTATCACACTAATAGTGTTCTCAAAATATATATATATATAATATATATAGTATATGTATTTTATATATATATTATATGTAGTATACTATATATATAGTATACTCACTTCAAGAACAAAAGACAACTAAAATTCATGCTTTTAATAAATCTACATAAATATTTACCATCTTTATAACCTTATCTGCTTTTGTTTTACAGGTTTCAATAATGATTGCCTGTCCTAAGACATGGGTGGGCTTCCCAAGTAGTGCTAGTCTAGGTCAAGAACCCGCCTGTTAATGCAGAAGACATAAGAGATTCAGGTTTGATACCTGTGTCAGGAAGATCCACTGGAGGAGGGCATGGCAACCCTCATGGACAGAGAATCGTGGCTATAGTCCGTAGGATTGCAAAAAGCTGGACATGACTGAAACAACTTAGCACACACACACTTTTAAGATATACACAATGATGTTCAAATGTATAAATATAATAAAAATGACAATTGGTCTTCCTCCAAATATTGAGACAAAAGATTTTATAATGACCCTTGTGTTTCCTAGAGGAACAGGTTACATTATACAGTCTTGACTGATTTTTAGACAAGGAAAATCCTGGCACAAATCTCATTCTGAAAGGAAGAAGTACAAAATAACATACACCTGATTAATATTTGAAACAACAGTTCACAACCAACTGTTGTTGGTTGTTGGTTGTTAATATGCACTGCATAACACTAACTTCAGTGCCATTACACTGCAAAATATCTGAATTCCTCTTTTTGTCTTTCATAGCCAATATGAAAGTAGAAGCTATAACAAGTTTTATGACAGTAGATTTAACAACGGGATCTTTAATCTGTAAGAAGGAATCCATATATATGCATTAGTATACTGTATCGGTGTTTTTCTTTCTGGCTTACTTCACTCTGTATAATAGGCTCCAGTTTCATCCACCTCATTAGAACTGATTCAAATGTATTCTTTTTAATGGCTGAGTAATACTCCATTGTGTATATGTACCACAGCTTTCTCATCCATTCATCTGCTGATGGACATCTAGGTTGCTTCCATGTCCTGGCTATTATAAACAGTGCTGTGATGAACATTGGGGTACACGTGTCTCTAATGCATATATATGGAATTTAGAAAGATGGTAACAATAACCCTGTGTACGAGACAGCAAAAGAGACACTGATGTATAGAACAGTCTTATGGACTCTGTGGGAGAGGGAGAGGGTGGGAAGATTTGGGAGAATGGCATTGAAACATGTAAAATATCATGTATGAAACGAGTTGCCAGTCCAGGTTCGATGCACGATACTGGATGCTTGGGGCTGGTGCACTGGGATGACCCAGAGGGATGGAATGGGGAGGGAGGAGGGTTCAGGATGGGGAACACATGTATACCTGTGGCAGATTCATTTTGATATTTGGCAAAACTAATACAATTATGTAAAGTTTAAAAATAAAATAAAATTAAAAAAAAAAAGAAGGAATCACATTACCAAATTTAATGCAGCTGGTCATTCCTTATCTTTAAATGACTGTTGATAGCATCTGCAGGAGACCTGAGTTCCATCTCTGGGTTGAGAAGATACACTGGAGAAGGAAATGGCAACCCACTCCAGCACTCTTACCTGGAAAATCCCATGGACAGAGAAGCCTGGTTGGCTACAGTCCATGGAGTTGCAAAGAGTCAGACATGACTGAATGACTCCAATGTAGTACAATTATATTCACCCTACGTGAAGACATGTTTTTATAAAGGCTTTATAGAATCTGTTGTAATATTTTATAAGAGCTATAATGTATAAATAATCTTTAAGTCTAATAATGAGATTTTTTTTCTCTAAATATTAATTTTACCACTTGAGGGGAAAATATAGCCTTTAAAGTCAGCTTGTATAAGAATATTTAGTGATATATTCTCAAAACAAGTTGACAATACTAAAGTGAGAAAAGCAAATTCCAAAACAATGTAATCTAAGTCTGTGGAGAAAATAAAAGGGTATATAAATAAACGTTGTTTTTCAGTCACTAAGTCCTGTCTGACTCTGCAAACCCGTGAACTTCAGTAAGCCATGCTTCCCTGTCCTTCACTATCTCCCTGACTTTGCTTAAACTCATATTCATTGAGTCAGTGATGCCATCCAACCATCTCATCCTCTGTCACCCCCTTGTCCTCTATTTATAATAATCTGTTATAACATAAATAAATAGCAGACTGGAAAATGAAAAATTAAAATGCAACTAGTAATTTCTAAGAAGTATTATTTTGGCTAATTTTAATTATTATGTTTAATGCTCAAGTTTTCTATAGTGGTAAGTATTTATTTTTAAATTAAATATGAATAATGCTATTTTTAAAAGGTATGTTGAATTTTAATTAAACCTGTCCTTAAAATGTAAAAATACTTTTAAGTAATAAAATCACTTTTCCTTAATTTACATAAATATACAATTTACAACTCTGTCCTTATTTCATCTTCTAATGATGGAGAGGTTATCTACATGTTAATAATTTTATAAGTAAAGAGTCAATTATAATAATAAAAATAAAAATTAGCTATGCAAATATGTAAACACAAGATTTCACAGTAATTTTTTTCATATACTGACTCAATATACTTTGTAATCATATTTATTCAAAGAAACTTAAAACATTTAAAGTAACCAATGATTCTTTCTTAATTTGTTAAAGATTTTCTAGACTTCAGTCCTAATATTTATATGAATAAGAAAAATGTTTACATATCTTTTATTAGTAGTAATATATTTCCATGTTACTAAATATAGAAACATACTCATTTAAATATGTAAAAGATACTGCCAAGATTTGTTCAATAATAAAATATTTAATGCTTTTGTGGATAAAAATAAAAAATAAAGAACAAACTGTGCTATGTAGGGTAAAAGAAAATCTGTATTATAAATATGAATAGTTACTATAATTGTGAGCTTAATTTCTATCTTTATACTTCTAACAAAGGCTAAGAAATCTTTCAGATACAAGCAGTAACTGGTACTTCATAATTTTAAAAAAGGTATTCAATATGGTTGTTGCAATCACCAGTCTATTAGTGGGAGAAAGGTTATTGCTTTTGAATGCATTATTTGAAAACTAGTCAATGAATCTCAATTCTATATATGCTTAAAACATATTAATGAAAGTATGGCATACATAAGCTATCAAATGTAAAGACTTTTATTTTAAACTATTAGAAATACAGAAACCGAAAATGGAGGAAAAATGACCAAACCATATTTGTTACACATAAAAGGTTCATTTTTTTCCCTTAAAGACAAGGTAATGCTGGACAATGTGTATCATTAAACTTAAATTTGTTCATCAATTTAAACTTCTGATGAATTATCCAATCACTTCAGTTATTTAATTAAAATAAAAGTCATTTAAGCAGATAAAAGAACAAAAAAGTTATATATATATATATATATATATATATATAAATGGTTGGTACATTTCTATGTATGTATAATGCAAAAATGTGTTATGAAGATTTGAATTATATAAAAATGTGTCCCTAAATTTCTCTTAAATTGTATCATGATGAAAGCTGAGATAACCTTTGATCACAATATAAGTTACAGATTAGACTCTTGCCTGTGTGCATGCTTAATTGCTTCAGTCCTGTCTGGCTGCAACACTGTGGACTATAGCCTGCCAGGCTCCTCTGTCCATGGGATTCTCGAGGCAAGAATACTCGAGTGGGTTGCCATGCCCTCCTCCAGGAGATCTTCCCAACCCAGGGATCAAACCTGAGGGTCCTGCAGTTCCTGCACTGCAGGTGGATTCTTTACTGCTGAACCATGGTGGGAGCACAGATTAGACTCAGCCTCGCTTTTTTTTTTTTTTTTTTCTTATTTACCCCTGCTGCTGCTAAGTCGCTTCAATCGTGTCTGACTCTGTGCGACACCATAGACGGTAGCCCACCAGGCTCCCCCGTCCCTGGGATTCTCCAGGCAAGAACACTGTAGTGGGTTGCCATTTCCTTCTCCAATGCATGAAAGTGAGAAGTGAAAGTGAAGTTGCTCAGTCGTGTCGGACTCTTAGCGACCCCATGGACTGCGGCCCACCAGGCTCCTCCATCCATGGGATTTTCCCCTAGAGTAACAATAAAATTTTAAATCCAAATTCAAATTTGTGTGATTCACCCTGGGTATCTGATCTCAGAATTATACCCAGCCCAAATGAGGCATTTTACACAGTTGTTGAATTATTGAATAAATGTAACCCCAAATTTTTTAAAAGGCAAAAACTTTACATATATACCAGTATTTTAAATAAATCACTACAATTCACTGAAAGCTTAAAAACAGTTTGTTATTACTTTGTATAATAGTTTGTATAAAGTCTTTTTAAACATTATTTTTATATTTATCATAAATATATTAAAATTTTAGTGAATATTAACTGTCATTTTAGCATGTTATTTCCAACTTTCTCCCCTGGGTGGTATATAACACTGGGCTCTAGTCTATATTAAGCCAGTCTCTTCAGTTGTTGGCTTCCTGGGGTCTTATTTGGGGCCTGTGAATTATTAATTATGAGAACAAGGATAAGTGACATACACTATGCATCTCAAAATTGTTCATCTCTAAAATGCAGATGAAACATATCTACAACACAGGATGATTATAAGATTAAATCAGTTAATATATATAATGAGTATGTAGTTGAATGTCTATTGCAAGCTAAGTTAGGCTCAGAGGTTAAAGAATCCACCTGCAACACAGGAGACTAGAGTTCATTCTCGGGTTGGGAAGGTCCCCTGGAGAAGGAAATGGCTACCTGCTCAAGTACTCTTGAATGGAGAATTCCATGGATAGGGGAGCCTGGTGGGCTACAGTCCATGGGGTTGCAAGAGTCAGTCATGACTGAGTGACTAACACTTTCACTTTACACTTTTCACATGGTGATGATGATGATTGTGATACCTATATCTCCTTAAAGAAACTGTCCACACAGGACACTGCAAAAGAGCAGATGAATGGATAAGAAAGCTATGGTACATATACACAATGGAGTATTACTCAGCCATTAAAAAGAATACATTTGAATCAGTTCTAATGAGGTGGATGAAACTGGAGCCTATTATACAGAGTGAAGTAAGCCAGAAAGAAAAACACCAATACAGTATACTAATGCATATATATGGAATTTAGAAAGATGGTAACAATAACCCTGTGTACGAGACAGCAAAAGAGACACTGATGTATAGAACAGTCTTTTGGACTCTGTGAGAGAGGGAGAAGGTGGGAAGATTTGGGAGAATGGCATTGAAACATGTATAATATCATGTATGAAATGAGTCGCCAGTCCAGGTTCGATGAACAATACTGGATGCTTGGGGCTGGTGTGCTGGGACGACCCAGAGGGATGGTATGGGGAGGGAGGAGGGAGGTGGGAGGAGGGTTCAGGATGGGGAACACATGTAAACCTGTGGCTGATTCATTTTGATATATGGCAAAACCAATACAATATTGTAAAGTTAAAAAATAAAATTAAAAAAAAAAAGAGAGTGACTTCTGAAAATTTAAGTATACGTTTTTAGATTTGCCTTTGCAGAGTCAAAACCAAGTTTAATATCTAGTTCATACAAATAACTATCTAAAATTTGGGGCATATCAGAAGGAAGGATACAGATTCTGTATGCAGGAAAATGTATGTTTATATACATATGAAATAATGCACAAAATTTATGCTGCTCCCCACACCTTTAAACAACCCAAAAATAACTCTCAATTCTGGATTCAAAATCAGTCACTTAATAAATGCAAAGCAATTTTTTTTAAGAACACAGATATATATTGTCCAGTGTCAATTCTGTTTTAACAACCTATTCATTGATTTCAATTTCAGTTTCTCAATATTTAAATAGCGCATAACTGTATTTTTCTTTCTTTTCACAGATATGAAAGCATACACCATAGGACATTTAAGAGTACTCCAGAAAGTTTTAGAAGTTTTTTTTTTTTTTTCTATTTATTAACTTAATTTTGGAAGAGTTTTAGATTTACAGAAAAATTGAGAAGATAGTATGGAGTTCCCAAATACCCTCTTGCACAGTTTCCCCTACTATTAACCTATTACCATGTTATGGTATATTTGTTAATGATTAATGCAGATGACACCACCCTTATGGCAGAAAGTGAAGAGGAACTAAAGACCCTCTTCATAAAAGTGAAAGAGGAGAGTGAAAAGTTGACTTAAAGCTCAACATTCAGAAAACTATGATTATAGCATCTGGTCCCATCATTTCATGGCAAATAGATGGGGAAACAGATGAAACAGTGGCTGACTTTATTTTGGGGGGCTCTAAAATTACTGCAGATGGTGACTGCAGCCATGAAATTAAAAGACACTTACTCCTTGGAAGGAAAGTTATGATCAACCTAGAGAACATATTAAAAAGCAGAGACATTACTTTGCCAACAAAGGTCCACCTAGTCAAGGCTATGGTTTTTCCAGTGGTCAAGTATGCATGTGAAGGTTGGACTATAAAGAAAGCTGAGCACTGAAGAATTGATACTTTTGCACTGTGGTGTTGGAGAAGACTCTTGAGAGTCCCTTGGACTGCAAGGAGATCCAACCAGTCCATCCTAAAGGAGATCAGCCCAGGGTTTTCATTGGAAGGACTGATGTTGAAGCTGAGGCTCTGATATTTTGACCACCTGATGCGGATAGCTGACTCATTGGAAAAGACTCTGATGCTGGGAAAGATTGAGGGCAGGAGGAGAAGGGAACAACGGAGGATGAGATGGTTGGATGGCATCTCTGACTCAATCCAATGGACATGGGTTTGGGTAGATTCTGGGAGTTGGTGATGGACAGTTATGCTGGTGTGCTGCGATTCATGGTGTTGCAAAGAGTTGGACACTACTGAGCTACTGAACTGAATGAGCTGATATTGATACATTATTATTAACTAAAGTGCATATGCAATTAAAATTCTTTAGTTTTTACCTAATATCCATTTTCTCCTTCAAGATTCCATCCAGAATACCATAGAACATTTAATTGTTTTGTCTCTTTATGCTCTTCTTGGCTGTGAATTTCTTTGACTTTTCTTGCTTGATGAACTTGATAGTTTTAAGGAGTATAGCTCAAGCATATTGCATGATATTCCTCAAATAAACTGTGTCTTATTTGTTTTATAATAAGTCTGGAGTTATGGGTTTGGGGGTTTAGAAAGGTTTTTGATTACCTCTTGCCTCAAGACAAGGTAACAATTACTCCTTTCCTGCCATTTTCAAGAATCAGTATTTCCATGACTGATAGCTATTTTATACCTTTAAGATAATATTTTAAATAACTTATTAACTATCTCTTGGGTAAATTAGATATTTATTAACTGAACTGAAATCAATACTAACAGCTACTAAGTTTGAGAACTATGTGCTTAGTTTTTCTAACACATTTAATCCTCACAATGACTAAAAGAAGGATAGATCAGTTTATCCCTATTTTCAGAAAGATGTGTAAAATAGGCCCTTCAATTAATCAATTTGCCCATTGTTACACAGCATATAATTGCAAGAATTGAGACATAAATTTTGCTTACTTCTGTTTTAAATCACACTACATCAGTTCAGTTCAGTCGCTCAGTCCTGTCCGACTCTTTGTGACCCCATGAACCGCAGCACACCAGGCATCCCTTTCCATCATCAAATCCCGGGGTCCACCCAAACCCATGTCCACTGAGTCAGTGATGCCATCCAACCATTTCATCCTCCTTTGTCCCCTTCTCCTCCCGCCCTCAATCTTTCCCAGCATCAGGGTCTTTTCCAATGAGTCAGCTATTCGCATCAGGTGGCCAAAGTATCAGAGCCTCAGCTTCAACATCAGTCCTTCCAATGAAAACCCTGGGCTGATCTCCTTTAGGATGGACTGGTTGGATCTCCTTGCAGTCCAAGGGACTCTCAAGAGTCTTCTCCAACACCACAGTGCAAAAGTATCAATTCTTCAGTGCTCAGCTTTCTTTATAGTCCAACCTTCACATGCATACTTGACCACTGGAAAAACCATAGCCTTGACTAGATGGACCTTTGTTGGCAAAGTAATGTCTCTGCTTTTTAATATGCTGTCTAGGTTGGTCAGTTTTCATTTCAATCCCCAAAAAAGGCAATGCCAAAGAATGCTCAAACTACCGCACGATTGCACTCATCTCACATGCTAGTAAAGTAATGCTCAAAATTCTCCAAGCCAGGCTTCAGCAATATGTGAACTGTGAACTTCCTGATGTTCAAGCTGGTTTTAGAAAAGGCAGAGGAACCAGAGATCAAATTGCCAACATCCGCGGGATCATAGAAAAAGCAAGAGAGTTCCAGAAAAACATTTATTTCTGCTTTATTGACTATGCCAAAGCCTTTGACTGTGTGGATCACAATAAATTCTGGAAAATTCTTCAAGAGATGGGAACACCACACCACCTGACCTGCCTCTTGAGAAATTTGTATGCAGGTCAGGAAGCAACAGTTAGAACTGGACATGGAACAACAGACTGGCTCTAAATAGGAAAAGGAGTTCGTCAAGGCTGTATATTGTCACCCTGTTTATTTAACTTATATGCAGAGTACATCATGAGAAATGCTGGACTGGAAGAAACACAAACTGGAATCAAGACTGCCAGGAGAAATATCAATAACCTCAGATATGCAGATGACACCACCCTTATGGCAGAAAGTGAAGAGGAACTCAAAAGCCTCTTGATGAAAGTGAAAGTGGAGAGTGAATAAGTTGGCTTAAAGCTCAACATTCAGAAAACGAAGATCATGGCATCCAGTCCCACCACTTCATGGGAAATAGATAGGGAAACAGTGGAAACAGTGTCAGATTTTATTTTTCTGGGCTCCAAAATCACTACAGATGGTGACTGCAGCCATGAAAGTAAAAGACGCTTACTCCTTGGAAGGAAAGTTATGACCAACCTAGATAGCATATTCAAAAGCAGAGACATTACTTTGCCAACTAAGGTTCGTCTGGTCAAGGCTATGGTTTTTCCAGTGGTCATGTATGGATGTGAGAGTTGGACTGTGAAGAAGGCTGAGTGCCGAAGAATTGATGCTTTTGAACTGTGGTGTTGGAGAAGACTCTTGAGAGTCCCTTGGACTGCAAGGAGATCCAACCAGTCCATTCTGAAGCAGATCAGCCCTGGGATTTCTTTGGAAGGAATGATGCTAAAGCTGAAACTTCAGTACTTTGGCCACCTCATGCGAAGAGTTGACTCATTGGAAAAGACCCTGATGCTGGGAGGGATTGGGTGCAGGAGGAGAAGGGGACGACAGAGGATGAGATGGCTGGATGGCATCACTGACTTGATGGACGTGAGTCTGAGTGAACTCCGGGAGTTGGTGATGGACAGGGAGGCCTGGCGTGCTGCGATTCATGGGATCGCAAAGAGTCGGACATGACTGAGAGACTGATGTGATCTGATCTGATCTAGGTTGGTCATAACTTTCCTTCCAAGGAGTAAGTGTCTTTTAATTTTACGGCTGCTATCACCATCTTCAGGGATTTTGGAGCCCAGAAAAATAAAGTTAGCCATTGTTTCCTCTTTTTCCCCATGCCACACTTCATAGCACTTCAAATATGAGCAAAACCTTCTTTTTTATTTCGGATTTCTTCTCTTCAATATTTAAAACTTATTCCATCCTAAATTAGTAATGGGCAGTGGTCATGTGGTATAATTTCTCCTCCTAAATAGGTGTTTTATTACTCCCTAGAGAATCCCTGCTCTCAATTTTTGACTAGAAGGAAAAGAAGCAAATGATTGAAGATCATTTATTTGACATGGACTGTATTTTAAATTAAATATTAAAGAGACATGGAAATATTGGAGTAGAAAATAGCCTGTCTTTCAGTTTCTGCAAACTTTGAATGACAGGTTGGCAGTCGAGAGAGTGACTGATTCTTTCCCATTTAGTTGATTTCAAAGAATATAGTCTAAAATACTGCAGATGTATAGAGAAGGTATAAAATGTATATATTTAAAGAGTATCCACCATACAGTTGAAGAAAAAGTTATTAATTTTTAAAACATATTACATAGTTCTGTAGATCCTCATGGTTGCCTGATTCTCCTTCCCCACAATTTGCCTTACTCCCATCTAAAGTAATCACTCCCTCTATTCTTAGTTATCAACCAGATATTTTTCTTAATAATTTTGCCTTATATTTACGTGTCTTATAACATTTGTGTTTTGCATGTATTAACCTTTATATAACTTTGAACTTCTTTAAATATGCTAATACTTCTTGTCCTTTTTCTCTTTCTCTTGCTCTCTCTCTTTTTCTCCCTCCCTCCCTCCTTCTGTGTGTCTGTATTTGTGGCTCTGGTTCATAAAATTTTATTCTTTTTTATGATTGTACCACAATGTATTCATTGTCCCACTGGTGAACATTTAGGCTTTCCCAAATTTTTAATATTATAGTTTCTTATAATAAACAGTATTACACATCACTTTGTTTCCATAAGAGAAATTTCTTCTTGGTCCAAGGATTTACAGGGAAGAATGGAATTGGTGAGATAAGCTACTGAAGCACATATTTGCATATATTTGACTCTTAAATATTGTAAACCTTCTTTTCAAAGGGTTCATGCCAATCCACATTGCCAGTAGCAGTGGGGATTTCTGTTGATGTCTAATGTTCCAAATTCCTCCCAAAATTGGAAATATGAGACACTATTTTTTAACAAAGTGTTTTAAAATTACTTTTCTTGCATTTTATTGATAATTATTAAAGTCAAATGTATAATCTTTTTTATGACTCGTGGGGGGTTCCTCTTTATATTTTTGCATTGTTTGGCTATTTGTCAGAGGAAAGGTTTCTTTACCTTGTTAATTTTTAGGAGTTCCATGTGTATCCCGGACCCTAAATCTCTGCTGTCTACATTCTCTGCAAATCCTTTAACATTCATTTGATCATTTTATTCAATTCAGTTCAGTCACTCAGTTGTGTCTGACTGTTTGTGAGCCCATGGACTGCAGGATGCCAGCCTTCCCTGTCCATTACCAACTCCCAGAGCTTGATTATACTTATGTCTATCGAGTCGGTAATGCCATCCAACCATCTCATCCTCTGTCATCCCCTTCTCCTCTAGCCTTCAATCTTTCACAGCATCAGGATCTTTTCCAATGAGTCGGCTCTTTACATCAAGTGGCCAAAGTATCAGAGCTTCAGCTTCAGCATCAGTCCTTCCAATGAATATTCAAGATTGATTTCCTTTAGGATTGACTGGTTGGATCTCCTTGAAGTCCAAGGAACTCTCAAGAGTCTTCCCCAACACCACAGTTCAAAAGCATCCATTCTTTGGTGCTCAACTTTCTTTATGGTCCAAGTCTCACATCCATACATGACTACTGGAAAAACCATAGCTTTTACTAGATGGACCTTTGTTGGTAAAGTAATGTCTCTGCTTTTTAATATGCTGTCTAGGTTTGTCATAACTTTCCTTCAAAGGAGCAAGTGTCTTTTAATTTCATGGCTGAAGTCATCTGCAGTGATTTTGGAGTTTTATATCAGCTTTAGTGTAGTCAAATACATCCATATTTTTTGCAATTCATGCTTCCATTCTTCAATATTTGGTGCTAAAATAATATCTCATGCTCAGTAAATTCCAACTCTTTGCAACCCAATACACCGTAGCCCATCAGGCTCCTCTGTCCATGGAGTTATCCAAGCAAGAATACTTGAGTGGGTTGCCATATTCTCTTTCAGGCAGCTTCCCAACCTGGGGATTAAACCCATGTCTCTTACATCTCCTGCATGGTAGGCAGGTTCTTTACCACTAGCACCACCTGGCTACATGTTTTTATACATCTTGGTTTTGACTTGCTAAAATATTTGTCAGCTCCTTTAATCAATACCCATAAGTAGACATTTGTATTACGTGAACTCCCACTTTTAAGTCCTGTACAATTTCTGCCAAATACACTTAAATGCAATCATACACATTTTCTAATCAATGATAATACACCTTTGTGCTAATAAATATAGCTTCATTGAGCCACAAAACTAATGGTCTATAAAAAAGAAACTGTTCCTATTTATAGGAAAATAAATATAGTTAAATATAGTTTTAGTTTTTTGCTATAATAACTTTAAAATATTTAATTTAAGATATTCTTGAGAGGTCATTTAGAAACACTTTCGAAACAAGAAAGAATATGTATTTAAGAAAGAGCTCAGGTATTACTCAGGGAACAACTTGAAACTCTGAGTAAAACACTTTCACAGAACAAAAGCTGAGGAATTATTCTTTAAGATGAGCATCTGGTAAAAGTTCAAGTCTGAAGTGACCTTTGAAAACTGTGAAATTAACAATTCTCCACAATTAAACATTTTATATAAAATTTATTTTATAGCCAAGTCAGAAACATGCCTGCTATACTTTTGAAAACTGGATTAATATGAATCTCTTGGATTTTTAGGCAAATGAGTCTTATTTGATTTGCAGGTTGCTCTGTGAAAACAACCACATGTCATCAATACATGCTTGAAAATAACCTGTAAAAGCCAGCATATATTTATCCAAAGTGGCCTGTATTTACACTTCTGAACAGTACAGAACAATAATGATCTTCATAAATGATAATTATGATTTTTTTCCTTGTGTAGTTAGGACTATTCTTTGAAAAAACAGTTCTAGACAATGTGATTTGAGGGTTATGGATCTGATATACCTGTTCTACCTCAATCCACTTCTTAAAGAAACTCCATGGATTTTGCATCAAATGTTTGCCTTAAGATAACTCTCCTGCAAGGTGTATTTTAAATTAATACTCTCATAGGAACTAGAGTACACTTTTGGAAAAAGGGAGGAGGCATATTTTTCCCAAATATCAATAGCTACTAATTTTATAACTTCTTGAAGTTAGGAATCATTTTTGGAAGATGCGAAAAAGAAAGACAAGTAGTATAGTTAATGAAATAAATGAGTCCAGTATTAATACAATCATAACATTTGCTAGTAGTAGAGACTAACAAGTTTAAAATTAATTTTTCAATTAAGAGACAAAATGTCATTTTGTGAATTTTAGTCTGGAAGGTATTTCAGAAGACTTTGAATTAACCTTTCATTAAGTCATTAGTTGACCAAGCTTCCACCTTTGTGCTTTTTAATTTAAGCTTATAAATATTCCTCACAGATATTCTTTGATTTTCTGCCATATTTTCAGAGCTCTGCTTCTACACTTTTACAAATCTGAGGTTAGTAACATTTGTGATTTTATTTGAACAATGCATCATTGCTTCAGCATTTTAAGGTTTATTTTTCCAAGGAGATATTATAACAAATAATTTAAGAACATAGAACTGCATTGTAGCTGGAAATGTATATTTGAATGTTATTGCGGCCCCTAATTTACTGGATTAAACACTGCTCATCAATAAAACTGGAATAATATTTTCTATTTTATACAGTGGTTCTAAGAATTAAATCAAATAATATATTTTAAATATTAGAAATACATATATGTATTTGATAGGGAAAAAAGTACATGGTAGCCTCATAAATATATATTTATAAAAGTTTCAAAACTTCTGTTCATAATAATTGAAAACATTTATAACAAGGTTTTAAAGATACACAGTTAATATAAAAAAGTCAATCTTTTTCTATATACCATCAATAGGCAAATAAAATTTGATATTAAAAATGCAATCATTTACATCAGAAAGAAAAAAAGAAAAAAAAGTATAAATCTAACGAAGTATGTACAAAATATCTTTTCCTTTATATGAAAAAAACTACAAAACTCTGTTGAAAAATATCAAAGAAGAGCTAAATAAACAGAGATATAGCCCATGTTCACAGATAGGAAGACAATAATGCAAAGATGCCAGTCCTTTTGAATTTGATCTAGAGATTTAAGGCAATCTCAATCAAAATCCAGCAAGTAATTTTGTGGATATAGAGTAACTGACTCTGAAATTCATTCTAAAGTTTTACTATCAGCAAAGACCCAGAATAATTAGCATAATATTTAAAGAGAAGAGGATTGACAGCTGTCTTCCATACTTTCTTGTCCAAATAAGACAGTGAGGTCAGGTAAACAAACAAATATATCACAGAAATATAATAGAGAGCCCCAAACAGACCCACATAAACTGATCTGGGCCAAAGGCACAAAGGTAATATAAAGAAGCAGAGATAGTCTTTTCAACAAATGGTGCTGGAACAATTGGAATTCCATGTGTTAAATAAATTTTAAAAAAAGTTAAAGAATCTAAATGCAGAGCTTACACCTTCACAAATATTGATTCACAGACCTAAATGTAAAACACAAAATTATCAAATTTCTAAAAGATAACAGGAAAAAAACCTAGACAACCTTGGATATGACCTTTGAATTAGAAAACCATAGATTAAATCCATGGAAGAAATTATTAATAAGTTGTATTTCATTCATTTGAGACTTCTCTGCAAAAGAAGCTGTCAAGAGAATGAAAAGACAAGTCACCTGGATAAAATATTCGTAAAAGACATACCTTATAGAGGATTCTTATCCAAAATATACAAAAAACTTTTAAAACTCAACAATAAAAAATAATCTAGTGTAAAAAAATGGGCCAAAGACGTTCAACTAACAAAATACATTTCAGCAAACAGGAATACGGATGACAAATCAGTTCAGTTCAGTTCAGTCTAACAGTTGTGTCCAACTCTTTGCAACCCCATGGGCTGAACCACACCAGGGCCTCCCTGTCCATCACCAACTGCTGGAGCTTACTGAAACTCATGTCCATTGAGTTGGTGATGCTATCCAACCGTCTCATCCTCTGTCATCCCCTTCTCCTCCTGCCCTCAATCTTTCCCAGCATCAAGGACTTTTCCACTGAGTCAGTTCTTCACATCAGTGACCAAAGTATTGAAGCTTCATCTTCAGCATCAGTCCGTCCAATGACTATTCAGGACTGATTTCCTTTAGGATGGACTGGTTGGATCTCCTTGCACTTCAAGGGATTCTCAAGAATTTTCTCCAACACCACAGTTCAAAAGCATCAATTCTTCAGTGCTCAGATTTCTTTATAGTCCAACATCCACACATGACTACTCGAAAAACCATAGCTTTGACTAGATGGTCTTTTGTCGACAAAGTAATGTCTCTGCTTTTTAATATGCTGTCTATGTTGGTCATAGGAGAAGGCAATGGCAACCCACTCCAGTACTCTTGCCTGGAAAATCCCATGGACGGAGGAGCCTGAGCGACTTCACTTTCACTTTTCACTTTCATGCATTGGAGGAGGAAATGGCAACCCACTCCAGTGCTCTTGCTTGGAGAATCCCAGGGACAGCAGGGCCTGGTGGACTGCCGTCTATGGGATCGCAGAGTCGGACACGACTGAAGTGATTTAGCAGCAGCATGTTGGTTATAACTTTTCTTCCAAGGAGTAAGTGTCTTTTAATTTCATGGCTGCAGTCACCATCTGTAGTGATTTTGGAGCCCGCTCCACCCACCCCCCAAAAAAAATAATAAAATAAAATCTCTCACTGTTTCCATCGTTTTCCCATCTATTTGCCATGAAGTGATGGGACCAGATGCCATGATCTTAATTTTCTGAATATTGAGTTTTAAGCCAGCTTTTTAACTCTCTTCTTTCACTTTCATCAAGAGGCTCTTTAGTTCTTCTTCACTTTCTGCCATAAAGGTGGTGTCATCTGCATATTTTAGGTTATTGATACTTCACCTGGCAATCTTAATTCTGACTTGTGCTTCATACAGCCCGGCATTTTGTGTGATGTACTCTGCGTATAAGTTAAATAAATAGGGTAACAATGTACAGCCTTGATTTACTCTTTTCCCAATTTGGAACCACCCTGTTGTTCCATGTCCAGTTCTAACATTCTTGACCTGCATATAGATTTCTCAAGAGGCAGGTCAGGTGGTCTGGTATTCCCATCTCTTTCAGAATTTAAAGAAAATTTCCACAGTTTGTTGTCATCTATACAGTCAAAAGCTTTGGCATAATCCATAAAGGAGAAGTAGATATTTTTTCTGGAACTCTCTTGCATTTTTGATGATCCAGCAGATATTGGCAATTTGATCTCTGGTTCCTCTGCCTTTTCTAAATCCAGCTTGAACATCCATAACTTCACAGTTCACATACTGTTGAAGCCTGGCTTGGAGAATTTTGAGCATTACTTTGCCAGTGTAGGAGATGAATGCAATTGTGTGGTAGTTTGAGCATTCTTTGGCATTGCCTTCCTTTGGGATTGGAATGAAAACTGACCTTTTCCATTCCTGTGGCCACTGCTGTGTTTTCTATATATGCTGGCACGTTGAGTGCAGCACTTTCACATAATTATCTTTTAGGATTTGAGATAGCTCAACTGGAATTCCATCACCTCCACTAGCTTTGTTCATAGTGATGCTTCCTAAGGCCCACTTGATTTCGCAGTCCAGTATGTCTGGCTCTATGTGAGTGATCACACTTTGTGGTTAACTGGGTCATGAAGATCTTTTTTGTATAGTTCTTCTGTATATTCTAGCCACCTCTTCTTAATATCTTCTGCTTCTGTTAGGTCCATACGATTTCTGTCCTTTATTGCACCCATTTTTGCATGCTCAGTAAATCTTTGGGCCATGCTCAGTAAATATTTAATCCAATTTTCTATTGATGGGTTGGGCTGTGTTCCCTTCCTGTTGTTTGACTTGAGGACAAATGATGGTGGAGGTTATGAAGATAATGGTGACCTCCTTCAAATGGTCCCATGCAGGCGCTGCCACACTCAGTGCCTACTACCCTGTAGCAGGCCATTGCTGACCCATGCCTCCACCGGAGACTCTTAGACTCTCATGGGCAAGTCTGGGTCAGTCTCTTGTGGGGTCACTACTCCTTTCTTCTGGATTCTGGTGCACACAAGTTTTGTGTGTGTGTGTGTGTGTGTGTGTGCCTTCAAGGTATCTGTTTCCACAGTCCTGTGTAAGTTCTGGCAGCTCTATGGCAGGGTTAATGGCAACCTCCTCCAAGAGGGCTTATGCCATACCCAGGTCTGCTGCACCCAGAGCCCCTGTCCTTGTGGAAGGCCACTGCTGACCTGTACTTCCACAAGAGACATTCACACACTCAAAATAATGTCATCAGTGAAATGCAAATTAAACTTTGAGATAACACTACACAACTATTAGAATGGCCATATTTCATAACACTGACAACATATGAATTCTGGTCAGAATGTTTATCAATAGGAAAACTTATTCAATGTTGCTGAAATGTGAAAATATATAGTCACTTCAGAGGACAGTCGGGCTATTTCTTACAAAACTAAAAATATCATTACCATAGAATACAACAATAATCTTCTTTAGTATTTACCCAAAGGATTAGAAATATTATTCCCATAAAAACCTTCACAAAGGTGTTTATAGTATAGCTTGATTCATAATTTCCTAAGCTTGAAAGTGACAAAGATGTCCTGCAGAAGGTGAGTGGTTAAATACATTGTGGAACACTCAGAAAATGTATTATTATTCATCATTAAAAAGAAATGAACTGTCAAGCTATGAAAAGACATGTAGAAGACTTAAATGTATAATATGGAATGAAAGAAGGCAATTGAAAAGTCTACCTATAGTACAATTTCAACTATATCACACTCTGAAAAAGGCAAATCCATGGAGACAGTAAAAGGATCAGTGGTTGTCAGAGACTGGAGGAAGGAGGAGTGTCCATAGTTTTTTCAAAGCAATGAACTCCTCTATATGATATAATGGTGGAAAGAGGCCATAGGTCAAAACCCATAGAAAGTACAACATCAAAAGTGAACCATAATATAAACTAAGACTCTGAATGATAATGGTGTGTCCATGTAGGGTCTATTATAACAAAGGTACAACTCAAGAATACTGATAATATAGGAGGTTAAGGCTGGTTTTAGAAAAGGCAGAGAAACCAGAGATCAAATTGCCAACATCTGCTGGATTATCAAAAAAGAAGAGAGATCCAGAAAAACATCTATTTCTGCTTTATCGACTATGTCAAAGACTTTGACTGTGTGGTTCACCATAAACTGTGGAAAACTCTGAAAGAGATGGGAATACCCAGACCACCTGACCTGCCTCTTGAGAAACCTATATGCAGGGCAGGAAGCAACAGTTATTACTGAACACGGAACAACAGACTGGTTCCAAATAGGAAAAGGAGTATGTCAAGGTTGTATGTTGTCAATGTGCTTATTTAACTTATATGCAGAATACATCATGAGAAACGTTGGGCTGGAGGAAGCACAAGTTAGAATCAAGATTGCTGGGAGAAATATCAATAACCTCAGATATGCAGATGATACCACCCTTATGGCAGAAAGTGAAGAAGAACTAAAGACCCTCTTGATAAACGTGAAAGAGGAGAGTGAAAAAGTTGGCTTAAAGCTCAACATTCAGAAAATTAAGATCATGGCATCCAGTCCCATCACTTCATGGCAAATAGATGAGGAAACAGTGGCTGACTTTATTTTTCTGGGCTCCAAAATCACTGCAGATGGTGACTGCAGCCATGAAATTAAAAGACCCTTACTCCTTGGAAGGAAAGTTATGACCAGCCTAGACAGCATATTAAAAAGCAGAGACATTACTTTGCCAACAAAGGTCCATCTAGTCAAGGCTATGGTTTTTCCAGTAGTCATGTATGGATGTGAGAGTTGGGCTATAAAGAAAGCTAAGCACAGAAGAATTGATGCTTCTGCACTGTGGTGTTGGAGAAGACTCTTGAGAGTCCCTTGGAGTATAAGGAGAGCCAACCAGTCCATCCTAAAGGAGATCAGTCCTAGGTGTTCATTGGAAGGACTGATGTTGAAGCTGAAACTCTAGTACTTTGACCACCTGATGAGAAGGGCTGACTCATTTGAAAGTACCCTGATGCTGGGAGAGATTGAGGGCAGAAGGAGAAGGGGATGACAGAGGATGAAATGGTTGGATGGCATACCGACTCAATGGACATGGGTTTGGGTGGAATCTGGGAGTTGGTGATGGACAGGGATGCCTGGCATGCTGCAGTTCATGGGGTCACAAAGAGTTGGACACAACTGAGTGACTGAACTGAAATGAACTGATGAATGCATTTAGCCAAGGAGTACATGGGAAATCCATTTTTACTCAAATTTGCTTTAAATCTAAAACTGCTCTTAAACTATTAAAAAATAAGATGTTCATTTCAACACTCCTCGTAATGCTTAAGAGTTGAAAGCAACCTAAATGGCCATCAATAAGACAGTGAATAAATAAAATGATTCATACTGTGGTAGACTATAAATATGGTCACAATTTCTTAACCTCCCTGCACCTATGCCCTTATAATATGACGTGGCAGAAAGCAGAGTGTTTCTCTACTCTTTGAATTTGGTTTGACTAAGTGACTTCCAATTAGCAACATATGAAACAGGCAGACATTTAAAAAATGCTTGCATAATGGGGTCTTTCTCCTGCTGTACTTTGAACCCTACACTGCCATTTGAATAAAGTTGAGACAGGCTGCTGGAAGATGAGTCACAAGTCACAAGGAGAACTGAGGCACACTGGCTGATAGTTGCCAACGTCCAGAGTGTGAATGAGGCCATCCTGGACCAAAATAGCCACCAACTGACCTTCCAGTTCACCACAGGGGCATGAAAAACCTCATTGGAAATTGGGCAAACACATTTAGACCAAAAACAACTGTGCAGATGACTTTTGAAGGCCACTGAGTTTTGGGGTGGCTTGTTTCACAATAGTAGATAACTGATACCCATCCATAAGATGAAATATATTTGTTAGCCACCCAGTAGTGTCTGACTCTTTGCAACCCCATGGTCTGTAGCCACCAGGCTCCTCTGTCCATGGAATTCTCGAGGCAAGAATACTGGAGTGGGTAGCTATTCCTTTTTCCAGTGGATCTTCTGGTCCCGGGGATTGAACCCAGTTCTCTCACACTGCAGGCAGATTCTTTACCATCTGAGCCATCAGGGAAGCCCATCAAATGAAATACCATGAATAATTTGAAAGAATGAAGTCAGTATATTTGCAGTATATTAGTATTAGTATACTGACATGGAAAAATTGCTGAGGTATATTAATAAGAAAAAAAAAGAGAAAACAAACAAACAAAAAGAGCATGATGACTTTATAATTCTATAGACCTTACCACAGCATTCCAGTACTTTTTCCCTCTTAAGATTATGTATGGTTTGTTGGTCATAAAGATAGTAAAATCACCTATGCAATAAAATGCTTAAATGTCTTCAAAATTACCAAACAAGACATGAAAGATGTTTTATTGCAGATGAAAATGCTACAAGATAAACCTTCATCTTCTCAGGTCAAATGTTATCACCCTGTGTAAGTTACTTACATTGTGTGTTATTCTCACTTACATTTGCTCAATTTCCAGGCAAACTAAAGCAGAGAAGTGTGTACTTATTCATTTGTGGACATTTCTATGCTTAGGAAAAAATAACATTTTAAAAAACAAACACATTATTTCCAAAGTTTATTAAAAATTAAATATTTATCTCCATTTTTCTAATAATTTTTTCAAAACAAACAAAAAGAAACAACCACTTCAAATGAAATCCAACCATGAGAATATCTTCAGATCATTTTATTCTATTTCTGAGGCAAATCATTATGTTCTACATTTCTAAAATCAGTTCTATTTTCCTCAAATCTAATTTTGGAAATAGAACATAGCCTTAGAAAAACACAGTTATAAAAGATATTACATTTAAAGTAAAACTCATTCAGAATAATCTGGCAAGCACAAACCTATTTCTGCCAATGTCTATGAATCATAACCCTCATACTAGTAAATATTTTTTAAACCAAAGATTACCCTTCTGAGGAAACATGGTAGTAATTATTTAGAAAAATAATACTCACAAGTTAATAGTGCCCCTGTTTATACTTAAAAAGACTATATCTTATAGAAAGCAACTCAGAATAAACCAAAAGGCATGGTTATATTTTAAACTGGAAAAAAAAAGCAAAGTGCTTTGTTTCCAAAGATGGGATAGTAAGAAAAACTTTTCATATCTTAAATTCTTACAGACTGATAAATTATTTATGCCAAAGTTGCATTTAGGAATAGTTTCATTTGTGTTTTAAAAGTACTAAAATCCCATGTTGAATTTCTTGGATAGCTTTATCATGTGTAATCACCATCTAGAAAAGATCTGGTAAGTGAAGAAATAGAGTCACTATGAAATAAACAAACACTATAAAAAAGTTTTTAGTTAATTTAAAAAATACATTAATTTTATGTAAGATAATTCTGCTGTCTCCATAATTTAGTTCTAGTCTTCAGAGGTTTTCAATACTGTACTAGAATGTAGGTATAGTATTACTCTATATATTTTATTATAAAATATTAATTTATCTTAAAATTTAAGATAGTAAGAGGTTTAAGTCTACCATAATATTTTATGAAGCTTAGGAGCCATTCCCCCCCACCCCGTTGGGAGCATAAATTAAATTATGTTATCTAAATTAAATTATCTAAAATAACATTATCAATAAGTGGGAAAATGTGGCTTGATATTCAGAAAGCATAAAGTCTGATTTATGTATGACTTTTAAGTAAGCTTCTTTTGTATAAAGTAATATGCATTTACCTATTCTGAAAATGTAGTGATTCATACTATAGTATGTAATTTACTATTATATATATTACATATACCGTATATGTTTGTGTCTGTGTGTGGGCAAAGTAGAAAAGGTCTTTAAATGTTATTAATTTCCATCTAGACACAACACAAAAACTGACTTTATAAAAACATAATTTTTGTCACAACTTCCTTATTACTTATTATTAATTACCTGAGGTAAATTATTTCTTCTTTCAAAAGGTCATTTGTCTATGTATCTTGGCGTTAGCAAAGACCATCATCATTATTTTCAGATTTTTCCCAGGTGGCACTAGTGGTAAAGAACCTGCCTGACAATGAAGGAGACACAGGAGACTCGGGTTAGATCCCTGGATCAAGGAGATCCCCTGGAAGAGGGAAAAGCAACCCACTCCAGTGTTCTTGCCTGGAGAATCCCATGGGCAGAGGAACCTTGTGGGCTATGGTCCACAGGGTTGCAAAGAGTTGGACATGACTGAAGCGACTTAGCACACGTGCACTATGCTAAAACATTTTTGTAAAGGATATTATTTAAAAAGCAATAACCAAAATAAAATTCTTTAAATATTTTCATAAAAATACATGTGGATAGATTTATAAATACATTAGTTCTTACATAAGAACTAAACAGAAATCTTAAATATAAAAACAAGTAATTAATAAGTATCTTGCTATTATCAGGGAATATTTTAAGAACTCTACAATAAAAAACCTTCTGCATAACACATGAAATTGCACCATAGAAGTCACTCATAATTGTCACCTAAAACAAACATCTTCAGATAGGTTACTAATCTTTCAAAATTATTTATAGGTAAAAAATAATTGTTTTATGAGTAATTGATTGACTTTGTTTAAAATTGAAATCATTGCACACATAAAACAACTGCATAACCTGAGACATAAATACAAGATGATTTACAAACAGATAAACACAAAAATAATTAGGAAGATAATCAGGAATTAGACATAGATATTCAGGAATTACAGTCAGGAGTAGGAAACTGGTGTTCCGGTTTATACAAATCTGAACTTAATTAAGTGTGCCAACTTGCCCTCAATTTTGAAAATTTATATTCTGTAGTCATAGGCATTATATATTTGCAAAGCAATAGAAGTGTATGTAGGGAACCAAGTGTGACATTTGTCCACTAGGATATCCTTTACCTGCCATTTTCTTGCTATAAACCTCCTCCAAAGAATTGTGAGTTTAATTTAAAATATCTTTTTTCCCCCCAAATTCTAGGAAGTTGTAAAATATTTCTAAGGAATGTTAGTAAGTTAAATACTTGTTTCATGCATTATTTAGAGCAATATCCCTCCTTAGGAAATTGGTTTTGCAATGAGCAAAATAAAACTGCTGATAAGTTTAGATTCAAAGTAATGTTAGGAAATTTTGTTTGTTTCTTTTGGAGCACAGATACTCTGGAATTATTTTAAACTATATTAATAAAAGGATTTACTCATAACATAAAATAAAAATAATTTATATTATGGTATATAATACATGGTAGATACTGGAAAGGACCCAGTATATTCTATCTCTGTCATACCTGTTTCTAGCTCTGAGAATGTTAATGCAAGGATTTAGAGTATGACTTTTTAATAAACAACCTTAAGGGCTTCCCTGGTAGTCAGATGGTAAAGAATCTGGGAGACTTGGGTTCATTCCCTGGGTTGGGACAATCGCCTGGAGAAGGCAATGGCAACCCTCTCCAATATTCTTGCCTGGGAAATCCCATGGACAGAGAAACCTGGTGGGCTATACCCCATGGTGTCGCAAAGGGTTGGATACGACTGAGTGACTTTCACATTCACATTCAGAAACAACCTTAAAGACAGTATATTAAATATGCTAAGTTTTAAACATTAATTAATTTAAAAATAATGATGTAGTGACTACAATATGCTAAGCACTGTTGTAGGTGCTAGGAAAATGCAAAGAACCAAATAAAGTTCTGTTCTTCTGGAGTTTATAATCCATGTGAAATGAGTGAGGAGAGATAAATAAGCAAATATAGAATATATCCAGTAGGGATTTCTGCTGTTATTAAATACAAAGCAATTAAGGGAAAAAATAGTGATGCAGGTGGTGAGAGTAATATTTCAACCTGTGAGCAGGAGGGTCTCTCTGTGGAGGTTCCACTTTAGCAGAAATTTGCATGAAGTAAGAAAGAAAGCATGCTATTAGGCAAGAAGTGGTCACATAAAGGGCAATGATGACATTTCAAAGTTCCAAAATGGTATGTGCTTATAGTTCTTAAAGAATAGCAAGACCAACATGGCTAAAGCAAAGAAAGGATGAGTAGCAGAAAAATGACATGAGAGAGGCTCCTTGGGTGAATACACTGATCATGTGGAGATAGTACATTCACTTTTTCACATTTAGTAACTACTAAATTGTATTTGTTTTATAATACAACATGAGGAAAAGAACGCTTCCTTGGTAGAGGCATAAAAGAAAAAAACACCTGTTTCAAGATAAGTAGCACCAAGGGAACACATTTTGAAAGCATTAGTCTGCAGCTGTGGAGGTAATGAGCTTCTCTATTATTGCTTCTTCATAATTGAAAAAGAACTGAGTAAATAGTAGATGATAAAAATTCAAAAAAAAAAAAAAACAAAAAAAACAAAGATAAAAGTTAAATACCAGGCAGATTCAGTTGCCAACTAGCAGCATAGCTACATACTTGAAACAAATTCATAGATAATCTATCAGTTCTAGTCCCTTAATTTCCAGCAGCAAGAGCTGGAAATATTCAGCATTTGCTAAATATTCAGTTGAGAATAAAGTGAGACACCTGGATCTGGCTTTCAAGATGAAAATTCTCATGGTCCCTGCTCTCAACTCTATCTGCTCAAACAAAACTCCTTCAGTGATTGCATTGAATTTATGGCCTCACTAGAAAGCTGAGATATATCGAAAAAAATGATATGTAATAGTTGATTTTAAAGGTGTTGATAATAGTTTCTTATGATCCTTTGTATTTCTGTGTTGTCTGTTGTGATCTCTCCATTTTCATTTCTAATTTTATTGGTTTGATTTTTCTCTCTTTGTTTCTTGATGAGTCTGGCTAATGGTTTGTCAATTTTATTTATCCTTTCAAAGAACCAGCTTTTGGCTTTGTTGGTTTTTGCTATGGTCTCTTTGTTTCTTTTGCATTTATTTCTGCCCTAATTTTTAAGATTTCTTTCTTTCTACTAACCCTGGGGTTCTTCATTTCTTCCTTTTGTAGTTGCTTTAGGTATAGAGTTAGGTTATTTATTTGACTTTTTTCTTGTTTCTTGAGGTGTGCCTGTATTGCTATGAACTTTCCCCTTAGCACTGCTTTTACAGGTCCCACAGGTTTTGGGTTGTTGTGTTTTCATTTTCATTCGTTTCTATGCAAATTTTGATTTCTTTTTTGATTTCTTCTGTGATTTGTTGGTTATTCAGCAGCGTGTTGTTCAGCCTCCATATTTTGGAATTTTTAATAGTTTTTCTCCTATAATTGAGATCTAATCTTACTGCATTGTGGTCATAAAAGAAGCTCGGAATGATCATAAGAGACTACTATCAGCAATTATATGCCAATAAAATGGACAACGAGGAAGAAATGGACAAATTCTTAGAAAAGTACAACTTTCCAAAAGTGAACCAGGAAGAAATAGAAAATCTTAACAGACCATCACAAGCACAGAAATTGAAACTGTAATCAGAAACCTTCCAGAAACAAAAGCCCAGGTCCAGACGGCTTCACAGCTGAATTCTATCAAAAATTTAGAGAAGAACTAACACCTATCCTACTCAAACTCTTCCAGAAAATTGCAGAGAAAGGTAAATGTCCAAACTCATTCTATGAGGCCACCATCACCCTAATACCAAAACCTGACAAAGATCCCACAAAAAAAGAAAACTACAGGCCAATATCACTGATGAACATAGATGCAAAAATCCTTAACAAAATTCTAGCAATCAGAATCCAACAACACATAAAAAGATCATACACCATGACCAAGTGGGCTTTATCCCAGGAATGCAAGGATTCTTCAATATCCGCAAATCAATCAATGTAATACACCACATTAACAAATTAAAAAATAAAAGCCATATGATTATCTCAATAGATGCAAAGAAAGCCTTTGACAAAATTCAACATCCATTTATGATAAAAACTCTCCAGAAAGTAAGAATAGAAGGAACATACCTCTACATAATAAAAGCTACATATGACAAACCCACAGAAAACATTATCCTCAATGGTGAAAAATTGAAAGCATTTCCCCTAAAGTCAGGAACAAGACAAGGGTGCCCACTCTTACCATTCTATTCAACATAGTTTTGGAAGTTTTAGCCACAGCAGTCAGAGCAGAAAAAGAAATAAAAGGAATCCAAATTGTAAAAGAAGAAGTAAAACTCTCACTGTTTGCAGATGACATGATCCTCTACATAGAAAACCCTAAAGAAAACACCAGAAAATTACTACAGCTAATCAATGAATATAATAAAGTTGTAGAATATGAAATTAATACACAGAAGTCCCTTGCATTCCTATCATTAACAATGAGAAAACAGAAAGAGAAATTAAGATAAAAATTATGTTCACTATTGCAATGAAAAGAATAAAATACTTAGGAATAAATCTACCTAAAGAAACAAAAGACCTATATATAGAAAATGATAAAACACCAATGAAAGAAATCAAAGATGACACAAATAGATGGAGAAATATACATGTTCATGGATCAAGAGAATCAATATAGTGAAAATGAGTATACTACCCAAAGCAATCTATAGATTCAATGCAATCCCTATCAAGCTACCAACGGTATTTTTCACAGAGCTAGAACAAATAATTTCACAGTTTGTATGGAAATACACAAAGCCCTGAATAGCCAAAGCAATCTTGAGAAAGAAGAATGTTACTGGAGGAATCAACCTGCCTGACTTCAGGCTCTAGTACAAAGCCACAGTCATCAAGACAGTATGGTACTGGCACAAAGACAGAAATATAGATCAATGGAACAAAATAGAAAGCCCAGAGATAAACCCACACACCTATGGATACCTTATCTTTGACAAAGGAGGCAAGAATATACAATGGATTAAAGACAATCTCTTTAACAAGTGGTGCTGGGAAAACTGGTCAACCACTTGTAAAAGAATGAAACTAGAACACTTTCTAACACCATACACAAAAATAAACTCAAAATGGATTAAAGATCTAAATGTAAGACCAGAAACTATAAAACTCCTAGAGGAGAACATAGGCAAAACACTCTCTGACATAAATCACAGCAGGATCCTCTAGGACCCACGTCCCAGAATACTGAAAATAAAAGCAAAAATAAACAAATGGGACCTAATTAAAATTAAAAGCTTCTGCACATCAAAGGAAACTATAAGCAAGGTGAAAAGACAGCCTTTGGAATGGGAGAAAATAATAGCAAAAGAAGCAACTGACAAACAACTAATCTCAAAAATATACAAGCAAGTCCTACAGCTCAATTCCAGAAAAATAAATGACCCAATCAAAAAATGGGCCAAAGAACTAAATAAACATTTCTCCAAAGAAGACATACAGATGGCTAACAAACACATGAAAAGATGCTCAACATCACTCATTATCAGAGAAATGCAAATCAAAACCACAATGAGATACCATTTCATGCCAGTCAGAATGGCTGCGATCCAAAAGTCTACAAGCAATAAATGCTGGAGAGGGTGCGGAGAAAAGGGAACTCTCTTACACTGTTGGTGGGAATGCAAACTAGTACAGCCACTATGGAGAACAGTGTGGAGATTCCTTAAAAAAAACTGGAAATAGAACTGCCTTATGACCCAGCAATCCCACTGCTGGGCATACACACCGAGGAAACCAGAATTGAAAGAGACACGTGTACCCCAATGTTCATCGCAGCACTGTTTATAATAGCCAGGATATGGAAACAACCTAGATGCCCATCAGCAGATGAATGGATAAGAAAGCTGTGGTATATATATGCAATGGAGTATTACTCAGCCATTAAAAAGAATACATTTGAATCAGTTCTAATTAAGTGGATGAAACTGGAGCTGATTATACAGAGTGAAGTAAGCCAGAAAGAAAAACACCAATACAGTATACTAACGCATATATATGGATCTTCCCTGGTGGCTCAGATGGTAAAGCATCTGCCTACAATGCGGGAGACCTGGGTTCGCTCCCTGGGTTGGGAAGATCTCCTGGAGAAGGAAATGGCAACCCACTCCAGTATTCTTGTCTGGAAAACCACAAGGACGGAGGAACCTGGTTAGGCTACAGTCCATGGGGTTGCAAAGAGTCAGACATGAGTGAGTGACTTCACTCACTCACTCAACCCGTATATATGGGTTATATATATAAGTAGGTTAATAATTTAGAAAGTTGGTAACGATAACCCTGTATGCAAGACAGCAAAAGAGACACAGATGTATAGAATAGTCTTTTGGACTCTGTGGGAGAGGAGGAGGGTGGGATAATTTGGGAGAAAGGCATTGAAACATGTATAATATCATATAAGAAATGAATCGCCAGTTCAGGTTTGATGCAGGATACAGGATGCTTGGAGCTGGTGCAATGGGATGACCCAGAGGGATGGTACGGGGAGGGAGGTGGGAGGGGGTTCAGGATAGGGAACACGTGTATACCCGTGGTGGATTCATGTTGATGTATGGCAAAAACAATACAATATTGTAAAGTAATTAGCCTCCAATTAAAATAAATAAATTAAAAAAATAAAGTTGTTGATATTTTATCAACTTATACAAAATAAAATCAGAATTAACCATTTTTCATGTGAAATAACAAATTTTATGTTCACTTGCATAGTGTATCTTTAAGTTCTAATGCTATAAAGGTATGCTTACTGTGTGGTATGCTTTTATTTGATGGTTTATCCTGCCAGTAATGCAGTTTAATTAATGATCTGTGAAAAATAATGTAGGTTCTATGATGTTTCCTTTTGTTATTTGAAATAAACAATTTTAAATATTGCTTGAACTATTCGATGTCACTGTGACAAACATAATACATTTACCAATACAATATTGTAAAGTTTAAAAATAAAATAAAATTTAAAAAAATAAAAAAATATATTAACAACAAAGTTCCATCTAGTCAAGGCTATGGTTTTTCCAGTGGTCGTGTATGGATGTGAGAGTTGGGCTGTGAAGAAAGCTGAGTGCCAAAGAATTGATGCTTTTGAATTGTTGGAGAAGACTCTTGAGAGTCCTTGGACTACAAGGAGGTCCATCCAGTCCACCCTAAAGGAGAACAGTCCTGGGTGTTCTTTGGGAGGAATGGTGCTAAAGCTGAAACTCCAGTACTTTGCCACCTCATGCGAAGAGTTGATTCATTGGAAAAGACTTTGATGCTGGGAGGGATTGGGGGCAGGAGGAGAAGGGGACAACAGAGGATGAGATGGCTGGATGGCATCACTGACTTGATAGAAATAGGTTTGGGTGGACTCTGGGAGATGGTGATGGACAGGGAGGCCTGGCGTGCTACAATTCATGGGGTTGCAAAGAGTCAGACACAACTGAATGACTGAACTGAACTGAACTGAATAAGTAGGTTAATGATTCATGTTAAAATTATTAAATGAAAAATATGTCATCATATGATGTTATCTTTATTAATGTGACATAACATTGCTGTTAGACTTGAAATTCATCCTTGGTATTATTGTTACTTACAAAAGGGTAAATTTTCACCACTATAAAAAAACTGAGACAGACGTAAACCTTGTTTTTAATCTTGGTTTTACCAGTGAGTGAGTACTAACCTTGAATAAAATTCTTCAACTCTAAAATTAGGGGAAAATCCCCAGTGTTACAGTGTAAATGTCTGTAAAAAGCAAAATTCAATAACTTTAGGTATTTAGTGGGTAAAATAAGTTAAATGATTTCTCCTTTCTTTCTGATTGAAGTAGGCATTACAATGGTTATACATACATCTGGACTCTGAAATATTTGATATCATATTTATATAATATTTGGGGTATTTTTACCACATGCCCATAGCTTAAAATAGTTCTCCTTTCAAGGATTTTTCATTTAACTAGAACAGAAAGAATGAAACAACTACATTCAGACCTAGTCCATTTAATACAACATTTTCAAATTTGAGATTCAATAAAATAGTCCATGGAGTCACAGAGTCAGCCATGACTGAGTGACTGAACAACAACAGTCATGGGCCCTCAAATGTCAATATAGTAACATTAAATGATTTCTTGGTCATGAATTTGGGAAGCTATGGATTAAATATTGAATAGTTTTCTTGTTTCAGAACTTTAAGTTTTACATACTTAAGTCCAAGAGGTCAATGCAGAAACTGGTAAATGGCCACAGCATAGTTTCTCTGAATAAAACTATTCATACCTCCCTGAAACATAATTCCATGCAGCAGAGTATGGGAAGAGAAGTCCTACTGTCCCCAAAGTTTCTTAAGATCAAGATATAGGCTTTACTATCCTAAGCTCCTCCCACTGAGAGTCTTTCTTTCACGTGGTAGGCAATCAGAAAGTGTAGAACAAATAAATAAATATTATAAAATATTGTCGGTATCTTTCTAGACTCCCTCCTATTGGCAACTAAAGGATTTTCTAGGTAGAAATCTAGGAAGAATCAATTTCTCCCACTATAATCTGAATTTCATTATCAGATTGCAAATGGATAGGTTTGGCCAAAAAGGTCCTTTGGATTTTTCAATGATATTTTGGGGTAAAAGCTGAATTAAATTTTTGGCCAACTCAATATAAAATTTCCAAATTTGGAACCGAATCACAATTAAGTTTCATAGTGCTATTTATTAGTAGTTGTAAAACTCTAAATTTGTAATGAGAAAAAGGAAAAAAAAAACAGAGTTGTAATCGCTTTAACAGTACTAAGAATGTATTGGTAATAAGTGTATGTCTCTTGGTCAAATGAACCTGCTATAAAAAATAATCTTCAAACTCGGAGGATATTTACTACATAAACTTAGTGAAAGTAAAACCATATTTATCTTCTCATCATTATATTCTCAGCTCCCTTTATAGGACTTCTCTAGTAGTAAGCTTCTAGTAACATCTATTGAATGAATAACTGGATCCAGAAAATGTATTATTATTTAAAAAGTTATATTTCCCACAGGAATATATTTAATGATAAAGGGCGTAATTCCTCCAAATTGTATTCAACTTAGCATGCTTACTAAAGAAATGCAACCTCTTTTCCTTTTTATTTGATCTCTGGTTTTAAGGATTATAGTGGGCAAAATAACTATTACTTGTAATGATCTGAATTAATCTAGTAATATAATTGATTCTTATAACAATATCACTCACTGGTATATGAAATAGATGAACTCATATTGTTTCAAATTTCATAACTCCAAAGCAAGCACTTTCAAATATGTCTTGATTAACATATTGAACTTTATAAGCTTATAAAGACTTACAACCTCTTCTCATAACCAGAGATGAAAGAAAATTGGTAATATTTTCACAGAAAATTACATAGGTCCAGTTTTATTGTCAGAAACCACCCACTATAAAATTATTTGCAAAACAGAAAAGTGGCAATTTGGAAAAAAATAAAATAAACCTTCCCAAGTGTTTGAGGTGGTGGTAGTTAGAGGTGGTAGTCTAATGGTATCATTAATTCATCCACATACTGGAAGACAACATGATAAATAAGCAATTTCCAGGGGAAAATATCATCCATAGTTTGAAGAAAATCCCTTATAAAAATACTCTCTCAGAGTATTCTTCCTAATTGAAAAGCGGAAATATCAATAAGTGTTAATATTTTCAAAATGAAAATTGCCATTTTCTGTTCAGTTGTCAAGGTGTGCAACCCTAGATCACACACCTTATCTTTAAGATGAGATTTTTCCTTTCTTGAAAGTATCAATAATATATTTCACTTTAAAATTGTTAGACACTTGAAGAGTTACATGCGACCCTTCCCTTTGGACTAGTGATTAAATATAATCCTTGAATATCAGCCTTACTTCTTCAAGATACTTAGGAAACTTCATCTCTTCAGAAATAACAAAACCAAATAAATTCACACACCCTCTGAAAGGAGACATATTGCAAGTGATATTAAGTCATCGACATTTAATATGCTTAAGCATGGGATATTTACAAATAATATGGTTCGCAGTGAATTTTCTACATTTATTCTTATCATCTCATGAATATGTTACACTTTGTGATAAAGATAATGTGTTTGAATGTTGGATGTAATACTACATCCAAATTAATACTACAAAATGTATTTAATACTGAAACAAAATAATGGTAAAATTCTCTGTAAAACTTATAACCAACTCCATTCGGCTACAAGAAGACAGTTTTGCTTTCAAATAAGTATGTGCAAGTATAAAAACTTATTCAGCATCAACTGAACTTTTGGGTTTTCTCAAAATTCATATGCTGAAATTCTGATCCCCAATTCAATAGTATTAGTAAGTGGGACTTTAGTGATATATTTGGGTCATGAGTAAGAAGCCTTCATGAATGGGATTGGCACCATTATAAGAGGAGATGGGAAAGCTTTTTCTCTCTCTGTACTGTCACATCAGGATATAGGAAGATGATCAACGGCAAATCAGGAGGAGACTCTTGCCAGAACCAAATGATTATGATCTTTAATTTCTCAGCCTTGAGAACTGTGAGAACTATATGTCTGTTTAAGCCACTTGGCCTATGGTATATTGTTACAGCATTACTATGACCATGATAATACAGATTTTGTCATGATCTATCATTTCTATTCCAAAAATAAAATAATAAAAGCCTAAAAAGGTTAAAAATAAAAACAGATTTCCATGTGCTATACAGTAGGTCCTTGTTGGTTACCCATTTTAAATATAGTAGTGTGTACATGTCCATTCCAAACTCCCTAATTATCTCTTCCCCTGATTCCTTCCCTCTTCTCCCTGGCAACTATAAGCTCCTTTTGGAAGTTTGTGAGTCTGTTTTTACTCAGTGTTTTGTGGCAGCCTGGATGGGAGAGGAGCTTGGGGAATAATGGGATGCATTTATATGTATGGTTGAGTCCCTTCACTGTTTATCTGAAATTATCACAACATTATTAATTGGCTGTACTCCAATACACAATTAAAAGTTTAAGAAAAAAGTAAAGAAAAAATTAAAACAGAGTTGGACAAAAATAATAGAAATATTATCTGTTAACCTATTTTACTGAAATTTTCTTTGATATGCCTTATTCTCATCTCATCCCAAAGCAATTACAAATTTTTTTCAAATCCTTCATAAGATAAAACTATTCTTATACACACACTCACACACACAGGTATGCAAGTAGTTCTACTTCTGAAAAGAAATTCAAAGGTTATTGTTCTGAAAATATTTTGGATTTTATGTTTAAACTTGGTCAAAATTTATTATTCACAATTTATTTTTATATATACAAATATATGAAGATCTAGTAATATTTTTAGATACTTAAATTTATGCAATTTTTGTATATTTATCAACTTGAATATGACATTAAAAAAAAGAATAATTGTATTATTACATATTTATCCTACAACTATTTATTCTAGTTCTAACCTCAAGAATTTGTTAGTCTACTTAAATTCATGTAGGGCTTCCCTAGTGGTCCAGTCATTAAAAATCTGCCTTGCAGTCCAGGGAATACCAATTATATTCTTAGTCTGGGAAAATCCCACATGCCACTGGGCAATAAACCTGTTTGCCACAACTACTGAGCCTGCACTCTGGAGCATATACGCTGCAACTACTGAGCCCAGGTCAGCACCTACTGAAGCCCAGTGCTCCTGGAAACCCGTGCTCAGCATCAAGAGAAGCCACTGCAAGGAGAAACCCACTCCCTGAAACTACAGAACCCATAGGCAAAAACAAAGAGCCAGAACAGTCAAAAATAAATAAACAAATATTTTAAAATAAATTCATGTAAATTATTATCCATGTAGTAACTGTTTTGAAGATTTTTCATAGTATTGTTTATATGAATAAAAATACCATTCTTATGAGTAACCACCATACTCATAACGAAAGACAGAATAAAATCAGTTACCAGAAGTTTGAGCAAAAACTGACTTTGTAGATAAGGACTAATGTTAAATTCACCTGGGAAATAAATCCATGTAATCTATGGCTGCTGCTGCTGCTAAGTCGCTTCAGTCGTGTCCGACTCTATGCGATCCCGTAGACGACAGCCCACCAGGCTCCGCCGTCCCTGGGATTCTCCAGGCAAGAACACTGGAGTGGGTTGCCATTTCCTTCTCCAATGCATGAAAGTGAAAAGTGAAAGTGAAGTCGCTCAGTCGTGTCCGACTCTAGCGACCCCATGAACTGCAACCTACCAGGCTCCTCCATCCATGGGATTTTCCAGGAAAGAGGACTGGAGTCGGGTGCCATTGCCTTCTCCGAATCTATGGCTAGCAATATTTTAATATGAGTTAGGTTGGTAACTTACTGATATTTTACACACAAAAATAAATATTAAAATGAAAGAATCTTTTCATAATAGTCAATTCAATAACTGCTGAATTGCTTAGCCCCTTGAGAAAATGAAAATTGTATCCTTTTTTAAAATGTCAATCTTTTAACTAAAGTTTGATTTAAGGTAGAAGAGGCAGAGAGCATATATATATATATATATATTAATTTCTAGAGAAACTATAATGAGCTAAAGGTGAAAACATTAGAAACTCTTTCTTAAACTTGTCTAACCTTATTAACCTAAACAGGTAAGACTGATATAACACATGATTTTAATAAACATGACAAGTATTGAATAGTTTAGGATGTTCTGAGTGGTCCAAATGTATTAAAAGGTCAAATGACTTTTGGAATAAAAAAATTTAAGTGACATCTCCCAGTGCATCATTCATTATATTTAGACATTTTTGGTTATTACATCTCAGGGGTAAGGGGATGCTGCTGGTTACTTGATATAATCAGATATAATTTTTAGTTTGGAAGAGAGAAAAAGAATTGGGAGTATTATGTGCCTTAATAAGGGTTGCCAGAAAAAATATAGGGACATATTTACATTTGGGACATATCCCAAAATATGGGATATATTTATACTAAAAATGAATTAGTGATTCATCTGAAATTAAGTTTAACTGGTCATATGTTTTTATTTTCTAAATCTAATAAGCCTAGCACAGCACCAGGGCCATAGGAAAACAAGCCAAAAATACACTTAGTAAATCTTCTCTAATCATTTGAAAATGAGGATTTGAAGAGCTAATACATTAAAAAAATCTGTAGGCAGAAGCTATGCCAGATGGAGATTTCAATAATGAGATGTGGTGAGAAAAAGTCATTAATGGATATTTCACTAATTATCTAAAATCATATTTTAAATTGATGCAAGTATCAGATTTTAATAGCTTAAATATAATTGGCATTAATATATCCATGAAATACTATTAGGCATTAAAATTTTCTCTAGTAAGTTATTATGAAGCAACTAACATAAACTGTGTTGGATCACAAATTCTCCATAAATTTTACTACCACTATCATTTATCAAAATATATTTACATGTTTCCTATATTCATTATTTACTTCATTATAAAAAGAGGTTACTTCTAATGAAAAATCATCAATCTCCATGGATGATTAAAATGAAATTATAAAAATTTAACATTCACTCTGATTATTTTGCACATTCAGCTCAGTTCAGTCACTCAGTTGTGTCCGACTCTTTGCGACCCCATGAATTGCAGCACGCCAGGCCTCCCTGTCCATCACCAACTCCCGGAGTTCACCCAAACCCACGTCCATCGAGCTGTGATGCCATTCAACCATCTCATCCTCTGACCATCCCCTTCTCCCCTGGCCCTCAATCTCTCCGAGCATCAGGGTACTTTCAAATGAGTCAGCTCTTCTCATCAGGTGGCCAAAGTATTGGAGTTTTAACTTCAACATCAGTCTTTCCAATGAACACCCAGGATTGATCTTCTTTAGGATGGACTGGTTGGATCTCCTTGCAGTCCAAGGGACTCTCAAGAGTCTTCTTAAATACCACAGTTCCAAAGCATCAATTCTTCAGTGCTCAGCTATCTTTATAGTCCAACTCTCACATCCATACATGACCACTGGAAAAATCATAGCCTTGACTAGATGGACCTTCATTGACAAAATAATGTCTCTGCTTTTTAATATGCTATCTAGGTTGGTCATAACTTTCCTTCCAAGGACTAAGAGTCTTTTAATTTCATGGCCGCAGTCACCATCTGCAGTGACTTTGGAGCCCAGAAAAATAAAGTCAGCCACTGTTTCCACTGTTTCCCCATCTATTTGCCATGAAGTGATGGGACCGGATGCCATGATCTTCATTTTCTGAATGTTGAGCTTTAAGCCAACTTTTTCACTCTTCTCTCACTTTTGTCTAGAGGGTCATTAGTTCTTCTTCACTTTCTGCCATAAGGGCGGTGTCATCTGCATATCTGAGGTTATTGATATTTCTCCCAGCAATCTTGATTCCAGCTTGTGCTTCTTCCAGCCCAGCGTTTCTCATGATGTACTCTGCATATGTTAAATAAGCAGGGTGACAATATACAGCCTTGACGTACTCCTTTTCCTATTTGGAACCAGTCTGTTGTTCCATGTCCAGTTCTAACTGTTGCTTCCTGACCTGCATACAGGTTTCTCAAGAGGCAGGTCAGGTGGTCTGGTATTCCCACCTCTTTCAGAATTTTCCAGTTTATTGTGATCCACACAGTCAAAGGCTTTGTCATAGTCAATAAAGCAGAAATAGATGTTTTTCTGGAACTCTCTCACTTTTTTGATGATCCAACTTTTATATATATATATTATATTTTATATTAATATAAAATATAATATTTATATGAATATATATACAATATACAATAAAATATCTTATATTATATATATTGTACAAGTAACTTTTTAGGTACTTGATAATAATAGTTTGATTCATAAGTAGTTTAATTACTATCCCTGGAAAGTTTTAACATCAATTTGTTAAATCTTTGCTCAGTCACTCAGTCACATCCAGCTCTTTGCAATCCCATTGTCTGTAGCCCAACAGGCTTCTCTGTCCATGGAATTTTCCAGGCAAGAATACTGGTGGAGGTTTCCATCTCCTTCTCCAGGGGATCTTCCTCACCCAGGGATCGAACCCAAATCTCTTTCATTTCCTGCATTGGCAGGCAGATTTTCTACCACTGTGCCACTTGGGAAGCTGTTAAATATTTATTGCTTACCAATATAAATTTTATCACAGTACATTTATTTTTATTTTTTTAACTTAATTTTATTTTTAAACTTTACATAATTGTTTTAGTTTTGCCAAATATCAAAATGAATCCGCCACAGGTATACATGTGTTCCCGACCCTGAACCCTCCTCCCTCCTCCTTCCCCATACCATCCCTCTGGGTCGTCCCAGTGCACTAGCCCCAAGCATCAAAAATAGATAATTACCAATTGCTTTATACTATTAAGACTGGTGGTGGTGCATTTAGTCACTACACTAGGTTGTGTCTGATTCTTGCAACCCCATGGACTGTAGCCCACCAGGCTCTTTTGTCCATGGGATTCCCCAGGCAAGAATACTAGAGTGGGTTGCTGTTTCCTTTTCCTTTTCCAGGGGATCTTCCAAACCCAGGTATCGAACTCATGTCTTCTGCTTTGCTGGTGGATTCTTTACCTCTGAGTCATCAGGGCTGTCTATACTATTAAGACTAACTATAAACTAACTTTGTAAAGAACTTTCTGTTTCTAACTATAAAATAGTTTCTATAAACTAACTTTCTATTTTTGAAGAACCTTGATAGTTTTTTTCCCCCCTCCTTCTTATGACCAGTCAATTAGTAAAACAAGTAACTCTTTGGAAACAACTGAAAACTGGTAATACTATAACCTCACAGAATTGCTGGAATGATTTTGTACACTTTCCCCTAGGTAATTATTTAGAGCACAGAAACCAAATATCCTTAATAAAAATTCATGTTTTCTCAGACTTTCAGAAATCAGATTCTCAGCTACATCTTCCTTTTACAGAAACAGACTATAAAACCTTTTCACCAGATACCAGAATCTCTACCCAGGTCCCTCTTACATGCCTGCTGCTGCTGCTGCTGCTAAGTCGCTTCAGTCGTGTCGGACTCTGTGCAACCCCATAGACGGCAGCCCACCAGGCTCCTCCACCCATGGGATTTTCCAGGCAAGAGTACTGCAGTGGGTTCTTACATGCCTAATGACAGCCTAATCTGTCTGGTCATCATCATCATCAAAATAGTATGCAACTTTATGAAATCCTTGCTTTGTTCCAAGCCTAGAGCAAAAAGTTCATTTGATTCGATCAGTACCCAAATCCTATGACACAGGTACTATGATTTTTCCCTATTAATGGACATGGAAACCTACACTCAAAAAGTAACTCACACAAGATTATATAACTTCCAAGTGGCAAAGCTGGTGTTTGAACTCATTTAAATGACTGAAAATCCCAGAAATCAAACCTTACTCTGTGCTGCATTTTAAATGATTTGATTAGAACTCATATACCTTGTATTCTTTTCCAATGATGTATGTAAGCTACCAGTTCCTGGCACCATTCTGGGCCAGTCTTCTAACTGAAACTCTGTGGATTCAAAATCTCATCCAAGTATTTAACTCTCTTCTGCAAATTCCCTCATCTATAAAATTGAGGATGATAATCAGTGCGAAGATTCTAGGGAAATTTATAATCATTAATGAGCTAAGCCCTTTGAAAATATAAAGTAACTTTAAATGTTAATATTACTAATCTTCTTAATTAGAGAAAGTGGCAAATGTGTCCAAAAAGTCTGTAATTAACTTCATTACTCTTTCATTTAGGTAGCAAAGTTGAAGTCCTTCAAAATGTGTTTTAAGTAGATTAAACATATGGTTGGCTGCATTTATAAATGTCCATTACTAATATGCTACACCATGGGAAATATTTTTTGCGGTTATGCGGTAAAATTTTTAAAATTTTGCATCTCAATAATTATATGCTCTCCGTTTTTATTTTCTTTGCAATAAACATGCATTTACTCACATATTTATATTTTTATTGAATAAAAGATAAGGAATTTACACAGACAAAAGAGACATCAAAGAAAACCAGAATCTAACCTACAGAAATAGGTTAAAGTGGGACAGAACTATCATGATAACAAAGACTAATGCTTTGCCAGTGTTCAAATTAAATTTTTGTTAAGCCTTCTGGCTGTTAAATTAAAGATAAGACAATTAGGTTCAAATTTTTATGTTGCATTAATAGGGAGGAAACATACTATCAATAATATGAAAGGCATTCCATACATTATCCTTTTCATATATAAGAAGAAATATATTAAGTATAAAGATGTTTATAATCACAATTTTTCCATATAAATATGCTCCTATAATAAAGATGCAGGTTGTATATTTTACCTACAAACTATCCTCAATTACTTATGTTTATATTCTGTTTAAAATTGACATGAATGGTAACAGTATTCATACTTAAGACCCTTTAATTGTTTTTTAAATGGATTAAATTTACCATATTCAGTATTGACAATGAATAGTTTATTTTGAATATAAATTGATGTTTATCACTTGATCTTGACTGCACAGTGAGAAGGCATCTAAGAACGTTTGTCATTGTAAGTACTTTCCCACATATTGCCTAACTTCTTGGTTACAGAGAAATGGAGTGCATAGTTCGTTGTTTTAGCTCAGTTTGAGGAAACACTGTGATGAAATCTACAACATTTCTTTAACAAAATTGAGCTATTGTTTAGTACACTCCTGGACTTGTTTTTGCAATACCATAAAAGATTTGGATTTTATATTCTGCACTTGTTATTTAAGAACATTAATTCTTTTATTTTATAATTAAATTTGCAGTCATACAGAGAGCTGAATAACTAGCTATTTTACTTATGATCTATTTGAAAGAATTACTTGTGAAGTCATTGGGTAGCAAATTACATTTATTTCAATGATGATTAAAGTTGTGGAATCTATAACCTGACTGTATAGGTACAAAGTCTGCCTCTATAATCGGGTTCACTTATGTAAACTTGGTTTGCTCAATTTCCTTGTCACTAGAACAGGAATAATCATGCCACTTACGTCAAAGTTTTGCTGTGTGAATTAAATGAGTTACTACCTATGTATGGATGCATAGTGCAGTGCCGGACATATATTAAGGTTTAAATCAATGATTGTTATTAGCAATAGTAATAGTTGGTTAGTCCTGATACTGTGAAAATATTAGTTAGGCGCCTTTCTTCAGCAGTTTCACTAAATGCTCTAGTAACAGCATTATACATGCCTCTCCCCAATCCACTGCCCTTGGTGTCCATAATATTTAATTCATTTATCCTTTGAAAATAATGTTGGTCATCAAAACTTTATAGAATTAATAGAAGAAATATCTGTAAAGATTAAAAGTAAGAAGAGGCCTCTCAGTTTTAACAACTTTAATGAATACATTTCACAGCAGTGGTTTGATAAAAAGACAATTTAGATACATTTATTTTGAAAAAGAGCTTATTGAGGTTTGAAGATTTTTATCCTATTGTGTTTTCCTCAAGATTTTCTTGATAAGCAGTAATTTGGTAGCTTTCAAGTGCCACCAGGCCTGCATCTGGCAGAGCACCTGAAAATTAAATGCTCACTCAGTACATGCTCATTGAACTGAAGTAATGTCAGTTATATCAAAATAAAGGATAAGGAAAAGAGATAAAGCAAGCCAAAAGAACAGCGCCAATTCTGACACTTTCACAAGTTCTAAATCCACAGTATATGGCTAAGGTATAGCAATTACATAAGAGATTAATCTAGGCTGACCTTTTCTAATGGACAGAACAACTTCAATCCCTGATTTTTAAAGCACTTAAGATCTCACATATGGAGGAATTATGTTACTTGGTCTGCCTCTGACACCTAATGAACAAATACAACACTGGGCTATTTTTTTTATTTTTTTATTTTTTTTTGACCACCTGGTAAATATTTAAGTAAGAATTCCAGAACATGAGTTGCTAACATCTAAGTCTATTTTACTTATCTGGATGGTACAAAACCTACAAACACTCAGATATGTAAGTTAATTGCTATAAAATATTTTTATTGTAGAAAATTCATATCAATTCAAAGTCACTCAGTATTATACCTGGCACACCTAAATACTCAATAAGTGTTTATTTGTATATTTTATTTAAAAAATAATAAAGAAGAAAGCCTGCACAAATGCCAGGAACACATGAGACTATGTGTTTTATTGAATTGGCCAAAATGTTCATTTGGGTTCTTCCAAAGCATCTTACAGAAAAAGCCAAATGAATTTTTTGGCCAACCCAGTAGTTCTGGTATTAAAACAAGTTAGTAAAATTTCAGTTTATAACTTCATTAGGATGAGAGTTAAAATAATCATCTGCTACCAGGTAAGTATATTTGAGGAGCTCAAAGAAAAGAGATAAGAATATTAACTACCAAATCTTTGCCATGCTATAATTTCTGGGGAAAAAAAAATTCTCTAGACATAGGGGAAATAGGAAAAAACTCATTGGAAAAGACCCTGATGCTGGGAAAGATTGAAGGCAGAAGGAGAAGGGAACAACAGAGGATGAGATGATTGGATGGCATCACTGACTCAATGGATATGAATTTGAGCAAGCTCCAGAAGTTGGTGATGGACAGGAAAGCCTGGCATGCCACAGTCCATGGGGTCTCAAAGAGTAGGACATGACTTAGTGACTGAACTGAGGGGAAATAGGGATATTAAAAAAAAAAAGAAAATTGGATTATGGTTCGTAAAATTTGCTCTAATAATAATATTAAATGCTATTAGTAGTAAAGGAAAAATATTACAAAATTTGAGGAAATAATGGAATCTGTTTGTGAAGTTATTTGGTAACTAAATAACAACACCATTTTTCATCATAATGTATTAGGTATAATACATGTATATACCTATGATAAATTGTGTTTTATAGACATTGAATTCTATCCATATAAATTAAAATGATTAGGATTTTCATGATCTCACTGAAAATAGCTGTGAGACAAAATAGTATATAAATATGGATGATATATTTAAAGTTGGAAAATTGTTCTGTCAGTCTAGAAGTCATGAGAAAAAAAGGAGGAATATATCTAGTGTAGGAAAATTTCTTATTGTACTAGGTATCTTTCATTTCTCCCTCCAAATCCAATCACTATTCCTCTGAAAACTACTGTGTGCATACACAAGGCTGTACATATAAAACAATATTTCCCAGTCTCCCATATGGCTTGATTTCAACTGGGTTCAGCCAGTGGGAAGTACTAACAAGAACTGAACAGAGAAAAAAGAATGAGGTTGGGTAGTCATATTCTTATTGGAGAAGGAAATGGCAACCCACTCCAGTGTTCTTGCCTGGAGAATCCCAGGGACGGGGGAGCCTGGTGGGCTGCCGTCTGTGGGGTTGCACAGAGTCTGACACGACTGAAGCGACTTAGCAGCAGCAGCAGCAGCAGTCATATTCTTAGATCCCTCCTCCTTCAGGGATTGCTAGCATTAAGGAACTTAACCAAAAGTCACAGCCCTTTTCTTAGTCTCTGGCTAGGAGTTCAGGTAACTTTTTTCTCTCTCCCTCATAAGACTAGAGATGCTAGTAATGCCCTTCAGTTACTAATCCAGAGCTATTAGACTATATCTGTGTTGTTTCCCTACAGAATGTCTACGACCTTACTACATGCTTCTCAACTACCATTTGATTATACCAACAGTTTTTTACTGGAAACTTAAATGTGTACCAAGAGTATTTGGAAATTTGAATACTTCATCTGCTATTTTTTTTTTCCAAAAGCTTCTTTAGAAATTTACTTGACTGGGAATTTACCATAGTATTTCTTGGAAAATACCCTAAAAATTATGTCAATCTGTTATATAATTAGGCATTATATCATTGCTTTAATTAATTACATTTTCATTTCTAGTGTGTGACACGCATATTTGATGCAATTTATAATACAAGACATACATAAAATTGGCTAATTAAAATAACATTTTCTACATAGGATTCTAAAAGTATTAAGTCGAATGCATTAATATATTTTATACCCTTCAATCAAGAAATAATATCACTTTTAGAAATGTATTTTGAAGAAATAATCTAGGGTGAGTAGTTATGTTACATATCCATGTAACTAAATCTAACCATTCTTTAGAAGTGCATAACTAAATAAATCTATGTGTCTAAACTTAATTGCTAGGTATGGAACACTAAGAAGAAACCTATGCTTGTAAAATAGCATTAAGTGCCCCAATACTTTTTCAAAATAAATGAAAAGGTAACAAAGCTATGTTCTTAAAGGAAAAAAAGTATGATTTTTTGAAGTTGTATGTTAATAGATTTATGATATTTAAAAAAACTAAAATATTTTTAGGTAATAAAATTTCTCTTTCACAAAATTGTGGGGCTTTTTTTTTTACTCCTTCTTATTATTTACTTATACTATATGCACTGAACATTTATAATATACATATCAAGGTAAAAATCAATAAGTTGAACTTTTAAAATGAAAATGAAGTCACATAACAGAGGAGAAAAGATAAGAATGAGTATCATTTCCCTCCTTATCTGATGAGAAAAACAGTATTGTTTACGGTGAGAAACAATTTTTCTTCTGGTTCCAACTCTAAGCTATAAAGAGAATTTATTGTTTAAATCTGGAAATAAAAGTCACTGAATTCCTAACACATATTAAGATAAATCACTGTTTTAGCTTTTTTCAATAAAATAGAAGAATTATATCAATGACTGAGAAAGAAAATATCAAAAGATTACTTAAAATTGAAGAGTTCTATGAAGATTTTTCACCAGAGCATTGAAAACTATTATCTAAGATTAGGCAAATAGCTTTCTAGGGAACTTTATATGGTGTCTAGATCTACCTTATTTAATGGAAATTGAGCAGTCTAAAATATCTGGCTAGTTGGATTGTCCTTTGGAGACTATCACCATACAGCACATTTTATGGCAATTTTTGTGCATATATTTAGTACTCACTGGAAGAAATACACATGCATTAGATGTCAGATCTGAGGATGACATATATAGCTTTAGAGTGCCTGTGTTCTAGCCTAAAAAACATGTTAGAATTTTTGAATTTTAAACTGCCTCTTCTCTATTCCTGTCAAGTCCATGCTATTCTAGTCATTGCCTTAACATGTACAATATAAATACACATAATAATGAGCCATTCTGTAAATATTCTTCCAGCTTATAAATAATATTAAACTCTTTTTTTAGAAAAGAAAAAGGAGTATGTATAGGTTTGGGTATGTAAATACTCTAATTGTTGAAGTGATTAAGAATCAATTCAGATTTGATAATATGTTTATTCAAATGGATAGCATGCCAAAATATTCTGTTTAGAGTTGCTTGCTGGTAAGTAAGAACCAATTCAAAAATCTATTTGATTTCAAAAAAGTTATCTCAGACAATGTTGGAGGATGGAATTAGCTAATTGCAATAGAAAGGCTGCTAATTGTCATAAATAATAATTTGGAAACATTAACACTATACAGGTGTGACCGGAAGAAGTAGGGATTAATTGAAGCATGGGGTGTTTTCAATATGGCAAAAATGACTAATAAAAACACTTTCTATTCAATCAAATGCTATGTGAAGAGTAAATAAGTCTGAATAATTTATACTACAAAACAGCATTTATACCATAGATCATGACTATTGAGAACTGTTAATATTTCTGTTGTGGTGCACTCTATCTCACTGAACTGATAATGTGATGAGAAAGGTCTTCTGGAGCACTGAACTACTGAAGTAGGAAGATTATAATAACATTTTATATATACACATACCAATATTGGATCTGGAAGCCTTCTTCAGATTGCAACACTGGCTTTCAGATCTATTGAGAATTGGCTCTTTCATTTAATGAAATAGTTCTGGCAATGGAATTATGGCATATATCATCCACAGATTATTGATTTTTAGTCATTATAACTCACTGAGATATGTTGAACATGAAAATTATACAAATATAATTTTGTATGCTAGGGTATCCTTCAGATTCATCAGAATTCCATTCTGTCCATCAATCAAGATCATATAATATCAAAAAGGTGAAACATATCATTATAGATTGAATATTCTTAATTTTTTTCTTTTAATTAACTTAAAGTCATCTTACTTCTTATAAAGTGTTACTGTATCTGACTTGTAGCTGCCATTGGAAGGGTGTACAGGGAGGGAAGTATAGGGAGTTTTGGATTAGCAGATGCAAATTAGTATGTGTGTGTGTGTGTGTGTGTGTATATATATATATATATAATGGATAAACAACAAGGTCCTACTGCATAGCACAGGGAACTATATTCAGTATCTTGTGATAAAGCATAATGGATAAGAATATGACAAAGAATATATATGTATAATAGTCACTTTGCTGTACAGCAGAAACTAATACATTGTAAATCAACATAGTCAAAGCTATGATTTTTCCAGTAGTTATGTATGGATGTGAGAGTTGGACCATGAAGAAGCCTCAGCACTAAAGAACTGATGCTTTCAAATTGTGGTGCTCCACAAGTCTCTTGAGAGTCCCTTGGACAGCAAGGAGATAAAACCCCAATTCTAAAGAAAATCAACCCCGAATATTCATTGGAAGGACTGATGCTGAAGCTGAAATTTCAACATTTTGGCCACCTGATACAATAAGCCAACTCACTGGAAAATACCCTGATGCCAGGAAAGATTGAGGGCAGGAGGAGAAGGGGTACACAGAAGATGAGATGGTTAGATAGCAACACTGACTCAGTGGAAAAGAATTTGAGCAAACTCTGGGAGACAGTGAAGGACAGAGAAACCTGGAGTGCTACAGTCCATGGGGTCACAAAGAGACAGACTCAACTTAGATTTTAGTGCTGAGTAAGAAATTCTGATAATTTTTACTGCTAAACAATACATTGAAAATGGTTTATTGTTAATCCTCGTTTCATAATCAACAGTTATCTAAGATGGAGTCATAAGTACAGACAGGAGTGTAAAGTTTTCAGTTCAGTTCAGTTCAGTCACTCAGTCATGTCTGACTCTTTGCAACCCCATGAATCGCAGCACACCAGGCCTCCCTGTCCATCACCAACTCCCGGAGTTTACTGAAACTCATGTCCATCAAGCCTGTGATGCCATCCAGCCATCTCATCCTCTGTCATCCCCTTCTCCTAAAGTTTTAGGATCAGTTAAATTTGAGTCTTGCTCAAAACTTACTCTAAAATTATGTTGATTATGATTAGAACATGTGTGAGGAGAACTTTCTAGTTTTGTTGATTATGCTATCATGCAGAGATACCAAAACTAAAAATCATAAAAAAACACAATGTAACATTTTATTGATTTCAGGAAATTTGAGATCCTAAAACTAACAAGATATCCTAGCTTGTCTAATTTGATCCTACTCTGTCTGAACAAAAGGATAAATCTATATCTTGAGAAATGTTCAGGAAAAGATAAGTATTATATTCAAAGCCTCACCCTCACAACATTTTAGAAAAATTGTGATGTACTGCAAATAGTCAATTTTTAGTTCTACACCACTGTAGCTTGTTAACACTGAAAAGTCCAATAACACATTTCCATCATTTTTCAGGCCATATAAGACAGGAAAAATTTCTACTTCATCTATACCATAAGATCATTATAAGATATAATGAAAGAAAAATCACTTTATAAATTTCAAAGTTTTATTACATTTGGCATTAATAGTAGTTTGTTATTAAATTAATATACTTAATGCTAATATGACTGAAGTGACATAGTATGCATGCATGCTGATGTAAGCATAGGGCATGCATGCTCAGTCGCCTCCAACTCTTTGTGGCCCTATGGTCTGTAGCCCACTAGGCTTCTCTGTCCATGTGATTTTTCAGGCAAGAATACTGGAGTGGGTTGACACTTCCTCTTCCAGGGGATCTTCCTGACCCAGGGATCGAATCCTCTCCTGCACTGCAGGCAGATTCTTTACCACTGAGCCATCAGGGAAGCCCATAAGCCATAGAAGTTTATATTAATTCAACAATTCATGCCCAGAAAAAAGACATCATTAAATTTAGAAACTTGAAAAACTGACTTTTGCAATATCTAAGATTTCACTGAAGCACTTTTCTATGTAAAATCACACAAACTTTTTTAAGCTATTGACTTTTTTCTTTCTAAATATATTGGAAAATTTGAGTGCCATCATGGCAATGTTTACCATCTATTTCTTTCATTTGTAAAAGAGAACAAAGAAAATGGCTGAGTCACTTGGCTATTAAGTAGTATTGCAGAACCAGAGCCCATGAATTCCAGGCTATTATGCTTTCTACCCAGCCACACTGCCGTTCTCCATAACTTTTGGCCTCTAACTACAGATTCAGCCTGAGAGTTGCAATAAAATGGAGATTAGGACATGTTCATTCATATTTATGGCAATTCCCACTTCACCTGAGGTCTGTGAGTAATAAAAGTGAAGAGTTACCATCTTTTGCCTTCTCCACGACCTCTTATTGCTTCAGTGAACTATTTAGGAGCATTTACAATCCCTTACATTGCACCATGTGCAAGGACTTCATAGTGGTATTATACATAGTTCCTCATCACCCACTCCAGAGAGCTCTCAAATATATTAAGGGGGCAAAGTGGGCAAAGAAAATGTCAATAAAATGCAGAAATACTGTGAGAAAGTTGTGAATAGAATGGTGTGACAACACATACAGATATATTGAATTTTATCCAGAGTGATTAGGAAAGATTTCCCATAAGAGACGGCCTTTGAACTGTATCTTTTAGGGAAATAAATTTAATAAGAGAATTGGAAGATTCTATGGAAATGGGATGACCAAAATCACCTTTACCAGTGTTATTTTGGTGATAAGCCACTGGTTGAAAGAGAGGCACAGATGGGAATAACAGACATGAGCTGTGTGAAGTAGGTTTAGACTAGATTATGTAGATTTTTATACAAGACCAAAAACTTTTTTACAATATAAGACAATCAATGAAAAGTCAGTGATATTAATCAAGTGGATTGGAATAGCAATGCCTGGAAAGATGATTAGATAAATGATAGTTAGTCTTGATAACATTGTTAAAACCTGAGTAAAAAAGAGGACTTAAGGACAACAACAAGACGGTAGGGTATAAGATATCAGCTGTCATTACAAACACAAAAATAGCTGTCTATAGCTCAGTTGGTATAGAATCCACCTGCAATGCAGGGGGGCCCAGTTTGATTTCAGAGTCAGGAAGATCCACTGGAGAAGGGATAGGCTACCCACTCCAGTATTCTTGGGCTTCTCTTGTGGCTCAGCTGGTAAAGAATCCACCTGCAATGCAGGAGACCTGGGTTCAATCCCCTGGTTGAGAAGATCCCCTGAAGAAGGGAAAGACACAATGGAGTGCCTTTCATTTCACTTCATGACTGAAAATAACCTCAGTTCAGTTCAGTTCAGTCGCTCAGTCATGTCCAACTCTTTGCGACCCCATGAATTGCAGCACTCCAGGCCTCCCTGTCCATCACCAACTCCAGGAGTTCACCCAAACTCATGTCCATTGAGTCGGTGATGCCATCCAGCCATCTCATCCTCTGTCGTCCCCTTCTCCTCCTGCCCCCAATCCCTCTCAGCATCAGAGTCTTTTCCAATGAGTCAACTCTGCATCAGGTGGCCAAAGTATTGGAGTTCATTACCTATCAGTAGTTTAAAAAATAATTAGGTTGGATAAATGGATTAAAAAAAAAAAAGGCCCAACTACACACTGTATACAAAGAATCACTTCAGCTTAAAAGACTTACAGAGGCTGAAAGGGATGAAAAAAGATATTCTATGTAAACAGAAACCAAAAAGAATATGGACTATCTATAGTCCTATCACTTCATGGCAAATAGATGGGGAAAAAATGGAAACGGGGGCAGATTTTATTTTCTTGGGCTCCAAAACCACTGTGGATGATGACTACAGCCATGAAATTAAAAAGGCTTGCTCCTTGGAAGAAAAGCTATGACAAACCTAGATAGCATATTAAAAAGCAGAGATATTACCTTTTGCCAAAAATGGTCCTTCTAGTCACAGCTATGATTTTTCCAGTGGTCGTGCACAGATGTGAGAATTGGACCATAAAGAAGGCTGAGCAACCGAAGAATTGATGCTTTTGAATTTGTGGTGATAGAGAAGACTCTTGAAAGTCCCTTAGACTGCAAGGAGATCTAACCAGTCAAGACTAAAGGAAATCAACCCTGGATATTCATTGGAAGGACCGATGCTGAAGCTGAAGCTCCAATACTTCGTCCACCTGATGTGAAGAGCCAACTCACTGGCAAAAAACTCTGATTCTGGGAAAGATTGAGGGCAGAAGGAGAAGTGGGTGACTGAGGATGGGATGGCTGGATGGTATAACTGACTCAATAGACTTGAGTTTGAGCTAACTCTGGGAGACAGTGAAAGAGAGAAGCCTGGTATGCTGCAAAGAGACCATTGGGTCACAAAGAGTTGGACACGACTTAGGGACTGAACAACATATCTATATTTATATGATAAATAAAAGGTAATAAAATCAATATATAATGGTAAAGAGTCAATTCATCAAAATAAAATACTATATATATATATATATATATCCAACATGAAAGGCCATAAACATATTAAGTATATATTAAAAGATTTGAAGGCAGAAAGAAGCAGTAATGCAATAATAGTATGAGACCCCAATACCCCATTTTCAACAAGTGATAGACGATTCAGACCAAAAATCAGTAAGGGAATATTAAACTCAAACCACATTTTAAACTAAATGGACCAAACAGATACACAGAACATTCTATCCAACAGCAGTAAAATGCATATTCAAGTGCACATGGAACATTCTCCAGTATAGATAATACATTAGGTCACCAAAAAGTTTTAACAGATTTAAGAACAATGAAAGAATATCAAGTATCTTTTATAACCACAATTGTATGAAACTAGAACTCAGTAAGAGGAGAGAAGCTAGAAAATTAACAAATGTGTGGAAATTAAACATACAATCCTGAACAATCAAAGGAGCAATCAAATGATGGAGACACTTGAGGCAAATGAAGACACCTCATAACCACATTTATGGGATACAACAAAAGCAGTTCTGTGAGGGAAGTTTAGAGCAATAAATGCCTACAGTAAGAAGAAAAAGAAATATATTAAACATCCTAATTTTACATAAGGAACTAGAAAAAGAACAAACCAAGACCCAAATTAGCAGAAATAAGGAAATAAACACTAGAAATACATGAAATAGACTAGAAAAAGAGAAATGATTAACGTAATTGAAACTTTGTTTGTAAAGATGAGTTAAATTGACAAATCTTTATCTATACTATGGAAAAAGAAAGAAGACAAAGTCAGAAATGAAAGTGTTACCAACCCAATTCTTTTTGCATGAGGAGCAGCAAGGTGATTAGAAAAAGGTGTGGTAATTGTCCTTCTGCACAGGTGTAACTAAACCGCAGGCCTCTGTATGTGCATAAAGGAGGCCCTTAATGGCATCCGAGGGTGGAGTTTGGAGCCCTCTGATGTCAAAATGTCACTAAGCAGACCTGGAGTACGCTTAGTGGAGGATCTGTGGACCTGTTCAGTCTTAAAACTATCTCACATACAGGGTTATCGTTACCATCTTTCTAAATTCCATATATATGCGTTAGTATACTGTATTGGTGTTTTTCTTTCTGGCTTACTTCACTCTGTATAATAGGCTCTAGTTTCATCCACCTCATTAGAACTGATTCAAATGTATTCTTTTTAATGGCTGAGTAATACTCCATTGTGTATATGTACCACAGCTTTCTTATCCATTCATCTGCTGATGGACATCTAGGTTTCTTCCATGTATAGAACAGTCTTTTGGACTCTTTGGGAGAGGGAGGGGGGGATTATTTGGGAAAATGGCATTGAAACATGTATAATATCATATAAGAAATGAATCGTCAGTCCAGGTTTGATGCATGACGCAGGATGCTTGGGGCTGGTGCACTGGGATGACCCAGAGGGATGGTATGGGGAGGGAGGTGGGAGGGGGGTTCAGGATTGGGAACATGTGTACACCCGTGGCAGATTCATGTTGATGTAGGGCAAAACCAATACAATATTGTAAAGTAAAATATTGTAAAGTAAAATAGATAAATGAATAAATAATTAACAAAGAAATCCAAAAAAATAAATAAATAAAATCCCCATCAGTGGAATAAAAAAAGAAAAAAACCATCTCAGCTCAAATTAGACACAGCTAACTCCAAGTTCCTAAAAACATCTCAGTGAAGTGAGTGAAGTCACTCAGTCGTGTCCAACTCTTTGCAACACCATGGTCCGTAGCCTACCAGATTCCTCCATCCATGGGATTTTCCAAGCAAGAATACTGGAGTGGGTTGCCATTTCCTTCTCTAGGAGATCTTCCCGACCCAGGGACTGAACCCAGGTCTCCCACAATGTAGGCAGATGCTTTACCATCTGAGCCACCAGGGAAGCTCAAAAAACAACTCAGGCAAACACCTTATTGTTTAGGCTGCCTGCAGCTTGAAGGACATGCAAGTCTTTTGTCGCAATAATTAAAATGACCTTGATTAGTGAAGACAGGCGAAATGGATTTGATTATTGATTACCCATGGTTTCAGACTGCTGCTGTTGCTAAGTCGCTTCAGTCTTGTCTGACTCTGTGCGACCCCATAGATGGCAGCCCACCAGGCTCTGCCGTCCCTGGGATTCTCCAGGCAAGAACACTGGAGTGGGTTGCCATTTCCTTCTCCATTGTGTGAAAGTGAAAAGTGAAAGTGAAGTCACTCAGTTGCGTCCGACTGGTAGCGACCCCAAGGACTGCAGCCTACCAGGCTCCTCCATCCATGGGATTTTCTAGGCAAGAGTACTGGAGTGGCTTGCCACTACCTTCTCCAATGGTTTCAGGAAGAGACAAAAAATTGATGTCACAGAAATGTTAAGGATTTTAAGATATTACTATGAACCAACATCCACCAGGACATTGGGTAGCCTAAAAGAAATACATAAATTCCTAGAAATATACAACCTAGTTTGAATTGTGAAGAGAAAGAAAATCTAAGTATACATTTAACTGGTAAGGACATTGAATCAAAAATCAAAAGACTTCTAACAAAAGAAAGCCCAGGGCCAGATGTCTTTACTGGTGAACTCAACCAAACATTTAAACAAGAAGGAATGCCAATATCTCTCAAAAACTGAAGAGAGAACATTCCAAAACTTCGGTGAAGATTAGAGTGAAGGAAGACTGCACTTTGAGGTTCTGACTCCTGGGAAAAAAGGAAGCGGTCCATTTCATCCAAGTCATTTCATCTTTCATCAGCTAGTTAAAAATTAGATCGCTTTTTATATGAATGTATTTCAAATTATGGATTTTATGAATAATTTGTATATATGTGTATATATATATTCCACTGTTTATGTGTATTAAGTTATTAAAATATATATATCTTACCTACACACATAATATTTGGGTAACTTTTCTGGACTTATGTTCATTCCTAAATACTTCATAATAGGCTATTCCTGAATGTAAAAATGGAATCTTATCTGATTACAAACAGTTGCAATTCATATATGCAAAAGAAATTAGGGAGACTTTGCAGTTCTTCAGATGACTTTAACCAACTTAAATGTACTGTATTATATAAAAAGAACACTGTACCAGAAGTCAAGAGGTATGTAATTCAATGGCAGTTTTAGAGTTATTGTGTGCATATGGGTTTATACAATGCTATGCTTCCCTGATGACTCAGGTGGTAAAGAATCTACCTGCAATCTGGGAAACCTGGGTGAGATCGCTGGGCTGGGAAGATCCCCAGAGGAGGGTATCACAACCCACTCCAGTAGTCTATCCTGGAGAATCCCCATGGACAGATGAGCTGGAGGGCTACATGGGGTCACAAAGAGTCAGACCTGACTGAGTCTTTATATCTTTAAACAGGTATAATTATACTGGCCCTAATATCCTTACTGCTCTCATAATAATCATGTAAGGTAGTATATTAAAAAGTACTTTGTAATCTGTAAGTACTATTAGGCATTATTGTACACCCTATTGAGACTTTCCTATATCCCTATACATCTCACAATTGCAATTATCTGTCTTAATTAAAAGCATCTTCTTTTATATATAAAGAAACTGTGTATTATCATCACATATTTAAGTTATACACTGTCCATAATATGGTATATGCAAAATCAATACTTAAGTAAAAGTAAAATAATAATTCAAGCTCTCCCTGCCTGGCAGTATATGCTCAGTCAAGCATGCTCAGTCACTCAGTTGTGTCCGTCTCTGTGACCCCATGAGCTGAAGCCTGCCAGCCTCTTCTGTCCTTGAAATTCTCCAGGTAAGAACTCTTCAGTGGCTTGCCATTTCCTTCTCCAGGCAATTTTCCTGACCCAGGGATAAAACCCATGTCTCCTGCATCTTCTGCATTGGCAGACAGATTCTTTACCACTGAGCCACCTGGGAAGTACTTATGCCCAAATATATGTATGAAATAATAAATTCTGGACATAACCTAAAACTTTACATGTAAATAATATTGCTATTCTACACAAAGGTTTCATGTGTAGAATTGCTTTGAGAAAGCACTGCTCTATAAAAGACTTGGAAAATAAGTACTGAACAGACATTGTTATTGCAATACAGAAGCAAGTAGAAATAGCTCTGTGAACAATATTAAAACTGTCATAATAAGAAGAAAAACTTCAAACCATCCTTAAAAATTATGCAAATCAGAATATTCTCTTCAACCATTATATACTTTATACTTAAAACTTCTAGAGACACTGCTCAGGTATTTATCTGACACCAAACAAAAAAATCCTAGCTTGAACTTATCAGTTGGATATTTCATGGCTGATTCCACATCAAGGGGAAGTTGCTAGCCCTAAATTAAAAACTGGAAGACTGAACAGGCAATATCAGGGACTCCCAAAAGTGAAGAAAAAACACTTCACATTTGTTTAACAAAACCACGTTTTCAAACTAACTTTAATTTATTCATAAGAGGGCCATTACACTTGTTCTTTTCAAAAGGAAACTTCTTAATTGGAACTAAATCATTCATTATTCACTGTGATACAGGTTTTATACCCTTAGGTTCCATGTGATTATTCACATGTTCAGCTAACAGAAAGGAGAAAAAAGCTATCCTAATGATTTAGCTTGGCTTTGAGTCACTGGTTTTTATCTCACTTTTACTTCCAATCTCAGTTACAGACCGTGTTAAAGCTGGGGAAAATAACATTTTGGTAGATGGTAAAGGATAAGTACAAGACATTTCAAGTTGCTGAAGCTTTCATTAAATTCCACACACTATTTCAAATAATTCTATAGCTATTTAAATGAGGGGCTAAGACTTTTCTGTTGTATTTATTTAAGAGCTTAAAAAGTACTGTTTAGAATCCAGCAGTCAACCTATTGAATGGTGTGATTAGACATTTATTTTGACAGTGCTCAATGATGACTCAATTATGCCTCCACAATCAAACTAGCACATCATCAAGATGTCTACAGATTTGAGTGTTTATGAGGTGACAAACCCACATACTCTAGAATTCTGTCATTGCAACAACTGAACAGAACAATTGGGTGTTAGTCTAATGCACTTAAAGTCAATTTGGAACTTTAGCTAAAAGAATTAAAATTATACCTAAGCCCTTCATGCATGTTACCAAAAGAGAAGACACTCTTGAATAACAAAATGCATATTTGTAAGATCAAAGAATGTCAGTGCTTAAAAGCGTATTTGAGATCATTTAAATCAAGCTTTGCATTTTTTTTTTTAATTCGGAACTGAGATTCAGACATTCCAAAATAAAAAAAGTTAAAACACAGAGCTGAGACAACAATCCAAAATTCTTAAGTCAGATGTTTGATTTTCCTTCTATCATGCCAAAGTACTTCCTGGAAATTAAAGTTAAATATAGTATGTCTTAAAATGAATCATAAAAATAGAGATTTGGGGTACTGCTGCATATAACCTTATATTGTTTAATCAGCTATGTAAGATCTTATAAGAAGAAAAAAACAGGTATTCAAAAAAAGATTCTTATTACTCCCAGTATACTGAATTTCTATGACTAACCTAAATCCTGCAAAATGTGTAGTTGATCTAAAGTTGATCTAAAGTGAATAAGATATATACAAAGATCTTTGTTGAATTTCTGAAATTAAAATCTCTCAAACTAGAAAAACATCAGTATGTCTTTAAGAGTCTAGTATACAAAATGGTAGAATTGTGGAAAGGCAAAATACTAAAAACAAAGTCAGAAATCTTGGTGTCTCATCCCAATTCTGCCAATACATGTCTTTGTAACCTAATCTAATTCACCTAAACTCTTTGATCATTGTTTTTAATAACTATATGGTCCCCATATGATGTAATTGAATTCAAATATGCACACTTTATACTTTGAAGCAATTATCCAAATTTCATTACATATGCTATGCAATAATGCTGTCAAAGTATCATATCATAGTGGTTCTTCCCTGTAGGAAAGTTGGGACTCTACAACACATGCTTACTACCAAAATAGAATTCTCCTGGGATTTCAGATAGATTTTGTTGGTAATCCATGGCTAGTTTTGCCTCAAATGGCCTAACTTTCTTCCCCTCAACCTATCTTGAACCCCAAGTAAAGACTGATTGTTGCTTAGTTCTCTAAATCTTCTGAAAGGAATTGATGACAGCCTTTCATTGGCTGCCTATTTGAGATCCAGGGTTCCTAGGCATCTTTAAATTTTCTTGCTAGATTAGTTGGTCATGTGGAAGTAGCACAAACATAAAGCATAATTGTGATACTATGGAATATATGTCACATTTTATAATATTTGAATTAATAATTCACTTTTAGACATTCAAATTTCAAACAGATATGCTCTATATTAATAACAATACCCTTCTTCCCCTCTATCCAAAGGCTTCAGAAGAAAGCAAAATATAATGCACAGTGTACATATATTTGTGATAAATGTGATCATGAACCTTGTTTCTCCTCCTTTTTTGAACTTGCCGATGCACTGAAAATTAAGTATCTTGAATGAGTCTGTAAAAGTTCTTATTCTAAGTTCTTAGCATTATACTTCCCTGTCCTCTAAAAGGGGCTTCCCAGGTGATGCAGTTGGTAAAGAATTTGCCTGTCAATGAAGGAGATGTAAGAGATGTGGGTTCTATCCCTGGGTTGAGGAGATCCCCTGGATAGGAAATGGCAACCCACTCCAGTATTCTTGCCTGAGGACAGAGAAGCCTGGTAGGGGCTACAATCCATGGGGTCAGAGAGAGTGAGACATGACTGAGCACGCACTGGATGGATCCTCTAGAAAGTCCTACTCAAGTAGCTCAGGCAGAATAGAAAAGACACATGTCATTCAAAGGACAAATTTTAATGAAATATTGTAAATAGCATATATTTAAGGAATGATATATATTTATATTCCAATAGGAATAGGAAATAAAAGAAAATTAAACTTTTTATCATTGAAATTTTATTTTAATTTTAAAATATCAAATGTGTATTATTTAACAGCTAGGAAATATACAGTAAACTCAATCTCTGAGTAGACATTACCTAAAATATAAATATTTCTTTTCCTAAACTCATCTCTAAAATAGAGACCAGCAGACAGAGGGAGCCATTCTTTTTAGGGACTGTAATGAATTCAGGAATACTCATTAATTTTATAGCAGCTCTTTCAGTTTCACAGTGAAACATAAAAAGGTCTATCTTATTGGAAAGAATATCAAGTAGCTATCTTGATACTTGATGAGAAGAAATTCGTTCTACTGTTTTAAATGCATGGGTGCTAAAGCAAGACTTAGAAATAGTTTTGCTATACAGTTTCATTCTACTAGTATCTTCTATAACAGAAATGACCAATAGTAAAATAATTCAAAACACTCTCTCTTCTGAAGGTGATTTCTGCATAAAATTTGAACACAGTTTTAAACAGCACATTATTATGATATGAATTTGAATGAGTTTTGAAGGAAAAATATTTTGTACTGATGTTAAAGATTCACTGATAGAGTATATTTTGTTAAAGTAGTTTGGTCACTGTTCCTGTATGATCAACCTCAAAGAGGTTTCTATGCCTTTTAGTCAAATTTGACTTAATAATGAATACTACATTAATCATTCTAAGTTAGTAGGAAACCAAGGTTATCTTGGTAGGAGGGTGATATAATGCTGTTAATAACATCTGATTACAATACCCAAAATGTCTTATACAAATTCAAAGTGTGCCTTTTGAAAAATATGAAATAATTTCCCTTTCATAGAAAGCCCTTAACATTAATTTAGAGCTATCTTCTAGTATAATTTAAACTGCTCAATAAATGGCCATTTGATAATTGGTTAATTATTTGGAAAATTATTTAAAAACTCAGATTCCTATCAATATCTTATAGGTAACTTAGCTATAACTAAAATCTAAAATAAAACTTAAAAACAGAAGACATAACTGTGAATATTCAAATGATGGCACAGTGAAATAGCTTTTTATACAAATCATGAAAGGCAAAAGTAATGGGAAATATCAATAGATGTGTCTTAATAATTTATGTTATGTATATTTCATTGTTATTTAGTCACTAAGTCGTGTCGTACTTTTTTGTACCACCAAGAATTGTAGCCCACCAGGCTCCTCTGTACATGGGATTTTCCAGGCAGGAATACTGGAGTGAGTTGCCATTTCCTTGTCCAGGGAATCTTTCCGACCCAGGGATGGAACCCACATCTGCATTGGCAAGAGGATTCTTTACCACTGAGCCACAGGGAAGCCCCTTGACATAATAATTTTAAAAACAAATACATAAATTCAAATGAACCTATCTACAAAGTAGAAGTTGAGTCACAGATGTAGGAAACAAACCAGTGAGGAAAAGGGCAGAGGAAGGATAAATTAGAAGAGTGGGATTGACAGAAACACACTACTATTTAGAGAGTTGATAACTAACAAGAACCTCCTGAATTGCACAGGAAACTCTATTCAGTACCCTGTAATGACTTCAATGGGAATAGACTCTTAAAAAAAAAGAGCAGATATATGTATATCTGCTCATGTATGTGTGAGATACGTGTATCACTCACTTTGTTTTACGGCAGAAACTAACACAATGTTGTAAATCAACTGTACTCCAATTCAACATTTTTAATCAAAAAAATGAACTTGACAAAAAAATTACAGGCAACTAGAAATTAATAGTTATATCTGTCAATAGTAGGATTGATTACATATATATTTTTTTCTTTTTGTATTTTTCAAGTTTTCATTATTAGGAAATATTATTCTGAAATTGGGACTGCCCAGATGGTGCATATGGTAAAGAACCCCCCTGCCAATGCAGGATACATAAGAGATGTAGGTTGAGTCCCTGGGTCGGGAAGATTCCCTGGAGGAGGAAATAGCAACTCATTCCAGTATTCTTGCCCAGAGAATCCATGGACAGGGGAACCTAGTGGGCTATGGTCTATAGGGTCGCAAAGAGTTGGACACAACTGAAGTGACTTAGCATTCTGAAATTAGAAAAAAAGTAACATTCTGAGTGATATAGAAATGGGTACTGAGAAGTAAGGTGTGTTGTAGCAAAATCACATATTGGAGTCAGCTAGTAGGCAGCAAGGCACTTATGAATCTGGGAAGATAGTGACCCCTGATGCATGGCATTGAAAGATTGATAACACTGTAAACTGAGGTAACTTGGGAAGTAGAGCTGTACCTAATGAAGTTCTAGTGTTAGTAAGCATACGTAAGAATACAGAATATTAGTGTTTTATGATAGGTTATAACTGCATTAGGGAGATATTATTAGAAAGAGATGACCTTGGAAATACATGGCCAGGTTACAAGCAGGAATGAGATGGAACATATTCTGCAATGTATCTCCCATTCTGTTTCACTCTGAATAAGGGTGTTTGCAATAGTTATCCTGTGCCTGTTTCATATTATACATTGAGGGTGAGGTAGAGCAGATAGATTTTATCCATAAGTTCTGGATTAAGGACCCCCACGGAGAGACACAACATTATGGAACACTCATATTAGTAATATTTTTCTTATAAAAATGTATAATCACTACAAATACTGCAAGGAAGGAAAGACTCTAAAGTGTGTGTTCATGAAAGCCCAATTATATGCTTATATTTTTGCTGTTAAGAAACTACAAAACAACCAAAGACTAGTCCAGTAGATCAATGAGTATCAGCAAAATTATATCATCAAATGTTTCAGTGACATAATCAGATAGTCCCATGGCAGGATAATCCCTGCATTTATATTTACTTTCTCTTTCTAATAACTAGTGCACACACATTTAGAGAAATGGTATTGATTCCATATCATTTTAGATTGAAATCGGCTAATAACTCCTCTGTTGATCTCTTTTAATTCTTATCCTCCTAATTATCTGTCTGATAATGACCATTTACATGAGAAAGCTCTGATTACAGTACATTCTTCAGTTCAGAATGGCAACAGGTAGGACACTTTGGCTGCAGGCAGGTCTTAAACTGGAGACTCAACTTCACAGACAAATCTCACTTTCATAGTAGCCAGCTTAAAGAACTAAACACAGTTCCATGATTATTTTCCATCTAAACTTTTATGCTAATTTTACTCTAAAATTCAGTTGATGCTACTGAATAGTAAAGGAGCTGAAGGCCACTGTTATGTTTTGAAAAACAAACGAAGAAAGAAAGATATGTAATTTCTATAAATACAAATCTAATAAAATTAGAATAGAGTATATTGTCCTTATTAAAAAATATAATTATTTCTAACTGTGCTTTCATTTCAGATAATTTTCAACAAGTATAATGATGGAGAATAAACAATTCCAGAAAAAGTCAGTTTTTTAAGAGCACTATTTATTTATTTTCTTAAATTGTAGCTACTCAGTGTCAAAGATGTTGAACACCAGAAAATCTACTATCATTCTGCACATTTGCTTTGTTTTTTCATTTTTTAACTGTACTAGTCATTCATTAAGAAAGTTCCCTTAGACAAAATTTTTCAGATAAACTCTCATAGGATTAAAGGGCTTCCCTGGTGGTTCCCTGGAGGTTCCCTGGAAAAGGTCATTTTTCATTCCAATCCCAAAGAAAGGCAATTCCAAAGAATGCTCAAACTACCACACAATTGCACTCAACTCACTCTCTAGTAAAGTAATGCTCAAAATTCTCCAAGCCAGGCTTCAACAGTATGTGAACCGAGAACATCCAGATGTTCAAACTGGATTTAGAAAAGGCAGAGGAACCAGAGATCAAATTGCCAACATCTGTCAGATCATCAAAAAAGCAAGAGAGTTCCAGAAAAACATCTATTTCTGCTTTATTAACTATGCCAAAGCCTTTGACTGTGTGGATCACAGTCAAACTGTGATCAAACTGTGGAAATTTTCTTTAAATTCTTAAAGAGAGGGGAATACCAGACCACCAGACTTGCCTCCTGATAAATCTGTATGCAGGTCAGGAAGCAACAGTTAGAACTGGACATGGAGCAACAGACTGGTTACAAATTGGGAAAGGAGTATATCAAGGCTGTATATTGTCACTGTGTTTATTTAACTTCTATGCAGAGTACATCATGAGAAATGCTGGGCTGGATGAAGCACAAGCTGGAATCAAGATTGCTGGGAGAAATATCAACAAGCTCAGATATGCAGATGACACCACCCTTAAGGCAGAAAGCAAAGAACTAAAGAGCTTCTTGAGGAAAGTGAAAGAGGAGAGTGGAAAAGCTTGCTTAAAACTCAGCATTCAAAAAATGAAGAGCATGGTATCTGGTCCCATCACTTCATGGCAAATAGATGGGGAAACAGTGGCTGACTCTTTTTTTGGTCTCCAAAATCACTTCAGATGGTGACTGCAGCCATGAATTTAAAAGACACTTACTCTTTGGAAGGAAAGTTATGACCAACTTAGACAGCATATTAAAAAGCAGAGATATTATTTTGCCAACAAAGGTCTGTTTAGTCAAAGCTATGGTTTTTCTAGTAGTCATGTATGGATGTGAGAGTTGGACTATAAAGAAAGCTCAGCACTGAAGAACTGATGCTTTTGAACTGAGGTGTTGAAAAAGACGTTTGAGAGTTCCTTGGACTGCAAGGAGATCTAACCAGTCCATCCTAAAGGAAATCAGTCCCGAATATTCATTGGAAGAACTGATGCTGAAGCTGAAACTCCAATACTTTGGCCACCTGATGCGAAGAACTGACACCTTTGAAAAGACCCTGATGCTGGGAAAGATTGAAGGTGGGAGGAGAAGGGGATGACAGAGGATGAGATGGTTGGATGGCATCACCAACTCAATGGACATGAGTTTGAGTAAATTCCATGAGTTGGTGATGGACAGGGAGGCCTGGAATGCTGCAGTCCATAGGGTCACAAAGAGTCAGACACAACTGAGCAACTGAACTGAACTGACTGAACTGGTGGTTCACACAGTAAAAGAATCTGCTGCAATGCAGGAGATCTGGGTTCAACCCTGGGTTGGGAAGATCCCCTGGAGGAGGGCATGGCAACCTACTCCACTATTCCTCCCTGAAGAATCTCCATGGACAGAGGAGCCTGGCAGGCTACAGTCCATGGGGTAGCAAAGAGTCGGACACAACTGATTAAACACAGCACAGCCTTTGCAGGAGAAGTAAGAGAGGCAGGTTTGATCCCTGGGTCAGGAAGGTACTCAAGAAGGGCATGGAAACCCACTCCAGTATTCCTGCCTGAAGAATCCCATGGACAGAAGAGCCTGGCAGACAGCATGCACATAGGATTAAAGCAAGTGTTATTTGTTGTAGCTTTTGGTCAGTGGATCTATTTTCCCAATTCAGGAAAGTTTAATATTTCTAACAGCATCCTAATAGCAAAAATAAATTAAAAATTTCAAATTCATTTTTATTTAAATATATAAAAATATGCATGCTCCCTTTTAGGATCATGACCAACACTTTATTTCTATGAGAAGGTTTTTGTATACATATGAAACTGGTCATATCTGATACTGTCTTTTCCACTGCTCTCCTGTCAAATACTTGCTCAAAACATTTACCTTTAAAGAGTCTGAACTATGTGTCAGGCACTGTCATAAACATGCTACCTGATTATCTCATCAAAGTTTTGTAATGCTCATGAGGTACCAGAAGTGAAGAAACTGAAGCAAAGAAACTTTAGGGAAAAATGTCCAGCTTCACAGCAGCTGAACGTTGGAGTTCAACTACTGACCTAATACAATTAGCCACTATTTTTACTGTCTTACAAAGGTCTAGAGGGAGATCAATGCATTAGAAGTCATGATCTAGAGAACATGATTTGCCATCCAATATCCCAATCTGGATGAAGACCCATAAAGAGAACATGTCTAACAAGGTGACAAAAAAATCAGGAAGAAGAACTTGTAATGCACTTTATAAGAGAAAGGATCTCAATAGAGTTTGGAAATAAGTTAAAATTGCTGCTGCTGCTGCTAAGTCGCTTCAGTCGTGTTCAACTCTGTGTGACCCCATAGACGGCAGCCCACCAGGCTCCCCAGTCCCTGGGATTCTCCAGGCAAGAACACTGGAGTGGGTTGCCATTTCCTTCTCCAATGCATGAAAGTGAAAAGTGAAAGTGAAGTCGCTCAGTCGTGTCCGACTCTAGCGACCCCATGGACTGCAGCCCACCAGGCTCCTCTGTCCATGGGATTTTCCAGGCAAGAGTACTGGAGTGGGGTGCCATTGCCTTCTCCGAAGTTAAAAAGTAAATATGTGCAAATAATAAAAGAACAATTATACATTTATTATTTTAACACTGTTCAGGTACAATTCTCTTTTCACAAAGTTATCCATATCTTACAAAAAAGGTACCCCCATACGTTGATATATGAAACTCAATAATCTCTGTAGCTTAAAGGCTAAAAATAAGAACTTTTTTATTTCAGTGAAGAAAGAAAAACATCAAGCAGTCACAAAATGAACTTCTAAGAATACAAACTGTACACTTGAAAGTAAGGGAAATGTATAACAAATGTGAAACTACATCAGAATAGAAAATCCAAAAAGTATATAAAATTGGTGCTGGCAATAAATAATCATATACTGCCAGATGTAAAGTTAATAATATCAATCAAATGTCTTAAATTTATGGCTGAGAGAATTTTTTTCAATGCTGTCAAAAACCCTTAAAGTGTAAGAATCAAGAACATAGTGTCTGAGGCTTTGATTTGAACCCAGATTCCATCTCTTCATACTGAATAACTGAAAACATATTCTTATACCTGGGAAAATAATAATATGTACTTTATGAAGTTATGAGGATTAAATGAGTTTATAAATGTAAAGTACTTAAAGTAATAATGCATAAAATAATCACTACATTATCAATCATTATTTTGGTAACCTGCATTTTTTAGTCTATGCATATATTTAATGAAGATAAAAGTATCACATATATTTTTCAAATTTCTAAAATGTTTTTGATTACCTATCACATAGGTTTCCAGAAGAATATTTAATATAGAAATCATATATAATATTTATATTACAAATATTAGAATTCCATAATTATTCATCAGTTTAACACTCCTTACAGTAAGTCTTCACTGGCTAACTTTTTATTTATTAAATTTTTGCCCAGAGCACTTAGTCTCTTTTCCTAATATTGTATTCCTAAGCCCACAATTTTTCTTTTCCCATTAGAAAGATGAGTAAGGGAATGACTGCTTACTCCTACCCCATTCTTGTTAATCAATATACTCCTACTTTAAATAGGTATACAATTAATAACATAAACTTACTATGCTTTTCACCATGCTAATTTGGGGAATAGAATGTTTACAAGTGGGTCTGAAATTACTTAATACATGCCAAATTATCAGTGTATCATGGCTCAGATGAATTTGAAATAGCAATAGAAAATCATTGCTAAATAGAAAATCTCAGAGTTAAATACACACCATATATATTAGAGAGTGAATAGTGGTAGGGAATTTGAGAACTATGGGTATTCTTGTGTGTTTATGTTGTATGCATCTGCATAGGGTTATAATTTTTATACTTCTGATTATAAAAATATAGAATTAAATTATACTCCCCCATATTTCCATAATGTGGTGAGCAAGAATATATATATATCCTAAAATTTTACCAAAATATTTTCATAAGTCAATAAAATATTTCTTAGAGAAAACAGTATAACATCTGAAAACTTTGAGTATTATATTTCAGGTTGACTGCAAAGTCAAAGCAAATACATAATTTAGCAATGGTACAGTAACTAATGGGCTTCCCTGGTGGCTCAGGCAGTAAAGAATCTGCCTGCAATGCAGGAGACAGGAGTTCAATCCCCTGGAGAAGGAAATGGCAACCAATTTCAGTGTTCTTGCCTGGAGAATCCCAAGGACAGAGGATCCTGGCAGGCTACAATCCATGGGACTGCAAAGAGTTGGACATGACTAAGTGCATACATAGCATTTAATATATTATTTTTTAGTTATTTCCAGGACTTAACAGTTACAACATTAAACTGTATATAATATGATGCAAATAATGATACCAGCTCAACTTAGAGGTACATCTTTGCAACTAAAGATCCTTTAAATAATTTAAAATAATGTTTAACATTTATGAACCCATTTAAGAGAACATAAAATGTTATGCAGATGCTAGCTTAATACATAATACATTACCTAAAATTTGTTCTGAATAACATATATTGTGTTAATTATGTCAAATTATTTTTAGACAGTAATTAGATTTTATTGATTGATCAAATGACTAAATCATAAAATAAGTGAATACAATTTTTACACTTTAATTACTCTAAGCAATTAAATCTTAAGAATGTACATTATAAATAATGATATGAATAGCATTTGGATTTTTTTTCCAGCAAATATAATAAAACTTGGGAAATATGTATTTTTAACTTATACTAGTTTGATTCTTAATTATCTTTTTAAAAGTGCTCTGAATCAAAATATTACATTAATAATTAATTGATTAATTAATTTCTCTGAAAAATGTGTCCTTGATAGCAATGGCGAAAGGACTTCAGATTGAAAAGGGATAAACCTAGTAATTAGAATAAAAAATTTGATAAATCCAAGAAAATTCTAACATACATATTAATGTATATGCACATATGCATAAATATATATAATTTATTATTTGAAGTATGTAAGAAAAAAAGCAATAAAAAAAATAACTTTGAGAGCCTTTTTTAAAAACATCATTCATAGTTAGCTACCTTAAGTCTCAAATGACAGTTTTACGTAAAGAACGTAAAACTTCCTTGTTTTATACCTGAAAGGAATTCAGCACTAAAAAAGAGGTGGAAATTTAAGTAAGCAATAAACAATTGAAGATTGTAGGAAAGTTACAAAATACCTAATGTCATATACATCATTTCTAATCTTTTACTCATCTTTAGAGCAGAAGCCAGTATTTTTATTTTACCCTATTTTATGCAGCTATAGGATAAAATCTAGAAAAAATTCAATGTAAGAGTATTTTTACATAAATTGTAAGTTATTTTATTTAAATTATATGGTTGACCAGCCATGGTCATTTTGCTGTATAAGTACCCAAGGAGATATACTTTTTAGAAGAAAATTACGTCATAGCTTTAATAAGTAAAAAATAAGTAAGAAAGAATCACTTTTCACTGGGAATCAAACTTTTAGTTGTCACCCCATAAAACACAATCTCAAAGTGTCTGGTGAAAGAACTGCAAGAAATAGGAAGACAAACATCCTCTCTCCACTCCCAGAGACAACTTGAACTGGACCTAGGCACTATGATCTCTCCTGCCTCTTGGATTTATTCTCTGCATAATAATTCTGTCTTCCAGTCTGATTCCATTGGCAAACCCTGCCAAAGGAAAACCAAGAAAAGAATCTAACACATGCTCCACTTTTCTGATATGTCTCTGTTCCCCGGATCCCATTTTCTGCTCCCTAGATTTATTAATGATATGTTGTGTTCTCCTTGTACAAATCTTAATTACATATTCAAGCTACTATTCTTTGTTTGTACCTGAAGTCTTTGGGTAGACTCTGGCACTCCAGATATAAGATTAAATAGCAGAGACCAGCAGATCTCAAACAGGTTGCAGTTCAGGCCTATCTGCATGTGACTGTGGTTTGTAAGACTTTAACTTGCAGAGGGTTTTGTCTGAGGACTTTAAAACTTTCACTGAAATATGTGTTAAGATTTGTCTTCCTCTAGTGATCCACTATTAAAATGCAAAGCAGACTGTTAAAGAATCCATTAAATAACTGACTTAATGTGAATGAATTTTCTCGGGTAGCATGGAGGAATTTAATATCAACACAAATAGTGTTTGTGAGAGAAGAGCCATTCTGATTTTAAGAACATAGAACAGAAACAAGAATGTAGTTGATAAAAAACAATATATTTATCTGGTATTTGTGGAATCACTTTAAGAGATAATATCTAAAGTTATGATGTGATTTGTATCAGAGCACAGAGGAGGAAGAGAGTAGAGAAAAGATGAGTCTTAACTTTTATCTTTTTTAGACAGAACTTGGGAAATCATTTTTTTTTAAATTAGCATTAATGAACATTTAGACTTTCAAATAGATAGTATACTAGTTTGAAAAAGACTGTCAGAAAATATATCATTAGAGGAAAGTTCAATGTTTCCTTTGTTATAGATGGCAATTAAAGATGGTTCAGGGCTTCTTTGGTGGGTCAGTGGCAAAAAACCTCCCTGCCAATGCAGGAGACAAAGGTTCAATCCCTTGGTTGGAAGATCCCCTGGAGAAGGAAATGGTAATGCACTTCAATTTTTGCCTGGAAAATCCCATGGACAGAGGAACCTGGTGAGCTGTAGTCCATGGGGTCTCAAAAACTTAGCAATTAAACAACAACAAAAGATGGTTCAAGACTTAGTGACTAAACAACAACAATAAAAGATGGTTCAAAGGTAGAATTATGCAAAATATCATTGATCACAATGGCTCCACCATGTGGGATTCTCTCTTGTTAACCCCATGGGGAGAGGAGCTATATAACAGAAAAAAAAGTACCTAGAACTTCCAAGAAAATGCTATATATTTTAATACAAAGAAATGGATTGTATTTTCTATCAATGATATCATACTTTACAAAAACCTAATATGTGGCAGGAATCCTGGACCATGCGGCATCATGTTTCAATCTCTATATGTCAATCATAACATTGTTATTTGGGATTACTGTGAAGCAAAATCATTCCTTTCATTTAGGTTAAGATTATCGTGCTAGGATAAAACTAGCTTTGTGATTTTCTTCTCAAATTTCCCACTTCTTGGGGGTGTTAATTACTAAATATCTAAAGAGGTTGTTGGAGATTGAAGGAAAACAAAATAAAAACTCCACTTAAAAATTAGCACATAATTCACATCAATTTGTGTCTTGCCTTACGTGAGAGGCCATATTTTCTTAAAGCATGCATTTTTAAAATTTCAACATGCACATATTTTAAAACAGTAGTTACCAATATATATGCAGTTGAATAAAGTGTCTCTTTTTTAAAACAAAATAAGAAATGCAGTATGATCTTCCTCTATACTTGATGCTGTGCTATTTTGTGCAAACCTTGTGAGTAGTAAAAAGCCGTAAATGTTTACTATTGTGAAAATGTTATGTACAAGCAGCACTGTATAAGAAAATACTATGAAAAAGGAAACAAAAAGAAAAAGAAATCAGAACACTGATACCAGAATGTCAATGAATGCTACACATATTGATGACCTCAACAATGACCCCCAACAATAACCAGCTTCCTTTGCTTGGAAAGAATGGGGGAAATTAAGAATTTCATGAAAATGTCAGTTGCAAAGGAAGAGACCCAAAAGAAATGACCAAATTTATCATTGGTTTCAGGATGTCATCAATCAGTTCCTTCACTTTCATGGTCCACTTGTGAAGTTTTATTAATGAAAACAAAGATAAATAGTAGAAAAAAAATCTGACTGTAGGGATTTTTAAGCTTACTTTGTCTTTTTATAATTTCACATAAACTACTTGAATTACTTTGCATTATTAGGAAATCATGTAAATATATGAAATAAAAAGATTAGCATGTTAAACTCTTTTAAAGATTTTAAATCTTTTCAAAATTGTCCTCCATTCAGTGAGGAAGAGATAATCATAACATTTACTTAAAGTTATCCTTTAATCAAACCATCAGCACATTGATTTTTTAAAAAAAATTATTAATGCACAGTAATTGTGAAGCATTTCCATCACTTTAGTTTTAGTGCCTCCTGGTTTTATTTTCAAATGGCCACCATCCAGCGCTTCAAATACACAAATGATAGAAGCTTGGTATTTAAGAATAGTCATCATCTCACAGGACAGACATGACAATAAAAATGACATTGATAATGGAAAGCAAGGAAGACCGAAAAGATAAATAAGAAAGAATTTAGACTAATATAAGTTTACAACACTCTCCCTAACAAAAGAAGTTCATTAGCACACCAAGCCTATATTTTTTACCAGATGATTTTTGAACTAGGAGAATTGGAATCACCCATGGCGTTAAACATGCAGTTAATTGGATCCTCTTGAACCAGTTTCTCCTGTTAGGGGTCATAAATCTCAATTGTTATGCATTCTTAGGCAGTAAAATTTCAGAAACACGGTTTTAGACCCTAGCACTGAAGAGTTTATTTGAAAGTCAATAACTACAAATGAGAGCTGTTTATTTTCACAGGATTCTCAATTCTCTACAAAGCTTTTATCAGGCAAGGAGTATGACCTTTCAGGTAAACTTATCCATGCAGATCTAAGAGAAGGTTGATTCCTGCTGAAGATAATCCATCCCTCTACACAACACACACACACACCCTCAGATTTTAGTATTATTCCTTCTTTCCACACAGCTCTAATTTTCTTTAAGTAACTATCCACGTTCCTAGCCATGTTCTCACCACTTCAGTTGTACCCTAGCTTCCCCCAGACACCTTGTCACCCGACTTGGCTTAGCAGGATACACTCAGAATCTATCCAACAACTACATAACAACTACATATACTTTATTATTGGGATATTGACTTATTTCAATTCAGGAAAACCCCAATTCAAAGCTACCCTGTGAGGATGAATACATGAGTGATAGGGCTTACTGCGGGGAGATTTAGGTCCAAATTGGAAGCTACAAGTGTATAGAGCAAGAGAAGAAGAAGGAAAGGAAGATTCCACTAGTTGCAGCTTATATGAAGAATACCAAGTAGCAAAGAGATGGCAAGAAGTAAGGAGGCCAGATCTCGGACCTTGTCTCTCTCTACTTTACAGACTATCCTGGGATCTACAGCACACATGTGTAAGGAAGTTAATAAACACATCCAACGTTACTCTATTTTCACAAATGAGATTGGAAATAAAATGTAACAGCAGTTTTTCTACAGAGCCAAGTATTGCAAGCTTGGAATACTAACTGGTTCATTTATTTCACTGATTACCATATGTAGATGAGACACATCAGGCACTGATTTTCAATAAACCACACTTTTAAGTTAACTTGCCTTCTATTTTCATCAATGTATTCATATTCTTGCCTCAAATTTTAACTTCAAATTTTTTAAGATTTCCCCCCAGTCCAAGAGTCTCATTTGCCAAAAAATCAAGTGCTGTTTCTATCATCTCAAGCAATTTCTGCCATCAGCTAATGTGCAACTATAGGGATCAATTACATGTGCTTCACGCAAAATCACTGACAATATTAGTCCAGTCTTATTTCAAATTACTTCTCTTAACTAAAAAAAGATCTGGTATTTAAATAAAAACTTCAAGCAAGGCTGGGAATAGCAAAGTCTTTCCTCATTCTTGCAGATTTTAAAAGTGTTCCATTCTCTCTACACTCACAGTGCTTTGTTATATGGGCAGCATAGGGGAAACTAGAAAGAAATATAAGATAATGACAATGTCCTTGATATCCTGCACTTTAAAAATAGGAGAGCCCCCTCCCCAGTACACATATAATAAAGCAAACCAAGTCTCCATGCACTGCTTCTGGGCAATAAGAAAACTTGCATGGGGAAAACTTTTGGGGAGGAAATGAAGGTGATTTTTAAGCTGCTATTGCAGTTGTATATGACACTGACATTTATTTCCCATAATTCTTGCCCACAGGAAACACATCCTTTAAGAAACTGAATAAAATCAAGTTGGACCTTTTCAAAATCTGCAAGCTATCAACTTCCTGGAAAAGCTTAAACACCCCCAACGCAATCAAATCAATTTAAAGAGCACTGGCATTCAGGCGATGAGGCGGAAGGCAGTCCACCTTGAGAGTACTCCTTATCTGGTTGTTCTTGAGCCTGAATCCTTAAGGGAGAGAGTGCGATGGGAAATGAGAAGAATGCCTCCTCTCCGTGAAACCAGACACCCTTTTGGAATCTGGGCTGAGCGCTAGAATCTGGATCCCACCCCCTTGCCTACCTCCAGGCTCCAGTAAGCAGCGGTTGGCTTCCTCCCCTCCGCTCCTTCCGCAGCAGCGGACACACGGATCCCGAGCAGCCTGAAGCCTGGGTCCCGCAGAGCGCTCGTGCCAAGCGCTTCTCTCCACTAGTTATCAAATTAGAAAAAGGACAGAGACGCGCAACCAGGATGGTGGTTAAAATCCAGGTTTTAGGCACCAGCGTCCCAGAAGGTTCCGACGCTTCTTCCGTACTCTTACCCAGCTCTTTCGCCTGGCAAACGGTTACCCAGGGACGTGTGAGCCCCTGGCAGCAGCTCCTTCTCTTCTGCTCTGCCTGATCCCTCCAATCTCCGCCGCCGCTGCCACCCTGCACGCACCGCTATCCACTCACCGCACAGAGAGGAGGCCTGGCAGACAGCGCCGGGGGAGGAGAATGGATTAAACGGATAGATTTCTCGGGTAGGGGAAGAAAAACTTTGATGTTGGAAATGCACACACAGGACTGAGAAGAAACCCTAACAAGTTGCAGGTGCCGGGGCGGGGAGGACGCTTTCTCCAGCTCTGAGATAAATCACCCCAGACCAAAGCAGGGAGAGGAAGCTCTGTGCTCCTCGAGCGATCCCAGAGCGCACTTCGTAATATCTGGTCTTCGAGTCTACTGGAAAAGCACAGGGTACGAGAAGCCCTGTTGGTTCTCTCCTGGGATGCAAAACCAAATGCGCCTCCAGCTGAAGAGGCTGGCGGGGGAGTCAGTACAAAGAGGTCAGACAGAAACGCAGATCCAGGAAGAGCGAGGGGCAGCCAGGGTTGCGCCTGCTAGAGCAGAGGCGCGACTCCCTTCGGGCAAAGCGACTGCTACAAACTCCGTTCCCTCCTACTCAGGGACGGGCACATTTAAGGGCTTGAACAGACGTCAGCACCAGCTGAGCTCCAGGGGTGAGCTCCAAGGCTCCCGCCCCGCAGGCTGTAGCGCGCAGACGGCGACCTGCTTGCGCCGCTGAATGACCTAGAGTAGAACACAGCGCTGGTTGGTGGCTGTTTGTCAACCCCCAGAGCCCATCGTGAAGCCCATCGTAAGTGGTGTACCGGTGGTATTTACTGCGGTAGGTGCACTTGCCTAGTTGAACAGAGCCAGAGCTGCGTGAGTGGGATCTGACCACTCTGGGCGCATTCAGCATTAGGTCATCAAGGCGCTCAACACTTCAAGGGAAGTCACCTCCCTCTTTCGCGATGGCTTGAGTCATCGCTCTGATTCACTTTGCAAAGTTAGTTGAAATAGACGCCTTTTAAAATATAAAGGGATTAAAAAATTTCAATCTTGAAATTCCAATCAAGACAATATTCAAATCTTTACTTTATCCCCACTTGCATATTTCCTAATTCAAAGTTACAACGGATGAAACTATTCGAGTTTAAAAAAACAAACAAACAAACAAAAAAACCCTGAACTCTTTTTCTTAAGTGATTTTCATGCTTAGACACTCACTAGGAACTTAGGAGCCTTTGCACAAGGACATGGTATTTCTACTTACTTACTTTAAGTGGCATTTTCTAACGGTTTTGTGGCCATTTCCAGGTGGGCAGCAAGGAGTTAAATTCAAAGTCATAACTGTTATTAAAAAAGAATTTTGTTTCTTTATCCTTTGTAAAACGACCAAGTATGTTTCCAACTGAGTTTTACACTTTGCCTGAACAATAATGTAACATGTATCTGCTATATTTTTGAAGTAATAGAATAAGATTAGACAAGGGTGGAAAAATAATTCAGAAAACAGGATTCACACCTCCACAGCCCTTTCCTAAATTTCCTTCAGGAAGAACGTAATTAAGGGAGTAGGTGCCCAAGCTCTGTTCTGGGCACCTTGTGACTTTCAGTGTCCTGCCTAGGGATAATAGAATGGGAAGTCCCAGGATGCAAGGAACCTGCGATTGTAAAGAGAAGATAGCACTTACATTTTCTCCCTTTGTGCATGTCCAACCTAGCCAGGGTAGATTCCCCTTTATCACAATCAGTCCAAGCCCTTTAAAAGTGGCAAATTCAAACTCAGAGCAGGCTCCATATTTGTGCCACCATGCAGGACTGCCCAATGGTCCTCCCTCTAGTGGCCGTCTACAGGAAACACTCGTGTGTGTGTGTGTGTGTGTGTGTGTGTGTGTGTGTCTACACACCATCTTGTGTGCGTGCTGGTTTGTGTGGGAAGATTGATCACTGAGAGAACCCACCAGTCACCTGTACACTGCAGTTTAAAGAGTTTCGTTTTCTTACTCATACCCTGGCCCTGAGCTGGGAGGGTCTTACCAAACTTTATTTTAGAGAGGCATTGCTGTAAATGTGTTGTAAACTGGCAACAGCGAAAGTGTTTTTGCTCTTTGTAGTGAATATATCCCAAAAGTTAGAAGTTGGGATTGGGGAGGGGAGCCTAATATACAAGGACTTTGGAAAAACATCAACAGCATAAACCAACCAGTGTTTCTTCAAATAAATGAAACTTCCTAAGAAGTCGGGACAGAGTTAATTTGTTTTGTTGTTGCCTATACCTTGTACTCCGTTTGGTTCAAAGTCTCCCGAAGTTCAGCACTCCCTCAAAAAGCTTTTGGGTTGGGGAGGGTTTCATCACAGTAAAAAGAACTGAAGGCCTGCGCCTGTCTCCTTGGAACCAAGAGGGTCCCTTCCCACCTCACGGTTTTCTGGCTTTCTGGGAGGCCAGTAACTTCAGGGATCCTCACTTGTGACCAGCGGAGGCAAGCCTATCTGGCGAATCCCCAGGTTTTCCATCTGACTCAGAGTCAGGGTACGGGGTAAGGGACAGCCCTGGATGGAGGGGGAAACACGTAGGCGTCCATGTCTCAGGTCTGGTGGGAGCAAACCCGTGAAAGGACATAGCGGGAACTCCCTTCTGGACAGGAGCCTCAGGGTGTCCTGGCCTCAGCTGCTGGGCTGGTGCTGGTTCATTAGGAGGAAAGAGATACCCCGACCATTTACGAATCAGATCGTCACGCGCCGCAAGACCCAACACCAGCGGCTCCCTCAGCCAAGTAGGTACGAAATCCGAGTCTAATCCCCGCTTAGGGGTTGAGTCGCTTTCCCAGAAGAGGAACGGTAGACCTAGCAAAGGCGGCAATGCTCACGGGAGATTTTCTAGCGCGCAATGTTGCTCCCTTCACTCACCTCACTCCCACCTCTACCCACACACACACACGATTAGATGGCTCTGATTCGAAAGGACACAGAAAAGGCCTCACTCTCTGTTGTCCCCTCCAACGCCTGCGCCCAGGCGAATGCCCGGAGCTACCCGGAATCTGAGCCCCTGTGCAACAACCTCTGCGCGCTGTGCCAGCGGCGGGCCACGGTGTCCGGGACAGACACAAGCACGCAGCCTCAGCCAGCCACCGGGACGATCCCGGCTGTAGTCTAGGCGTCCGGAAGCAAATGCCTGACAGCTTCTCCCACGAACTCGGTGAGCGGGCTCTAAGAGACCTTTTCTTCCACAAGAGCTTCCGATCTGCGAGCTGGAGAGGCGGCCAACTGCGGGACGAGCGCGCCCCCAGCGCTGCCGGGCGCGTCGGGAATTGCAGTCGGCGCGCTCCCGCCCGCTGAGCGCGCTCTCCTCCAGGCCTGAGAGGTAGGCGCTGGGGCAAAGCGCCTAGAGGGAGGGAGGGCTGCAACTTTGTATGAGGTCCTTCCTCCTCTGTTTCCCTTCTGGGACACCGACTTTTCATCTCAACCAGATCACCAGGTCCTGGTTGTTCCTTTGACTCTAACCAGATTCACCTGCGTCCCTGCCCCAAGTAACAGGCGACCTAAGTGAGTGAGTGAAAGTCCCTCTGTCGTGCCGACTCTTACATGGTTAAGAGGGTTGACTACTTCATTAGAGACAACAATTCACCTGATGTATTCAGAATATAATATTTTTGGCAAAGTCTTTTTTTGTTATATTCATAAGTGAGAACTAAAATATACTGAAAAATAAGTGCTAGGAGTCTTTGAAACTAAGTATGAGTGTTGTGTTACCAAATGAAAGTCACTCAGTTGTGTCCAACTCTTAGCGACCCCATGGACTATACAGTCCATGGAATTCTCCAGACCAGAATACTGGAGTGGGTAGCCTTTCCCTTCTCCAAGGGATCCTCCCAACCCAGGGATCGAACCCAGCTCTCCCGCATTGCTGTCGGATTCTTTACCAGCTGAGCCGGGTGACAAAACACGATATTCACTAACTAGCATGAAGTGAGAATCCGCTCTTTGGATCATAAGATCAAGGTTCCAAAAACTCTAGGAAATAACTTCCTCTTGAATGCGTCTCAAAGAATCAACCTTCTCTGATGCGGCTTTAGATGAGTCAGAACGATGCTTCCTTCAGCTAATCCAAGCATGCCCTCCCTGCCTTTTCCTCTCCTTCTTTGATAAATGAAAGAAATAGAATCTGTAATATTGGAAAGACTAGCAATTGTTTTTGCTTCTGTAAGCTAAATGATACATTTTATTTACTGTCCTAAGTGAAAGTATTTTGATGCAGTACCTACAGTAGAAGAGCTACACATATCAATAGTAATTAATTAGATGAAATTTGCATGATAGTAAATAGTATTTATTTTTCTGAGCTCCAAAATCACTACAGATGGTGACTGCAGCCATGAAATTAAAAGACGCTTACTCCTTGGAAGGAAAGTTATGACCAACCTAGATAGCATATTCAAAAGCAGAGACATTACTTTGCCAACTAAGTTTCGTCTAGTCAAGGCTATGGTTTTTCCTGTGGTCATGTATGGATGTGAGAGTTGGACTGTGAAGAAGGCTGAGCGCCAAAGAATTGAGGGTTTTGAACTGTGGTGTTGGAGAAGACTCTTGAGAGTCCCTTGGACTGCAAGGAGATCCCACCAGTCCATTCTGAAGGAGATCAGCCCTTGGATTTCTTTGGAAGGAATGATGCTAAAGCTGAAACTCCAGTACTTTGGCCACCTCATGCGAAGAGTTGACTCATTGGAAAAGACTCTGATGCTGGGAGGGATTGGGGTCAGGAGGAGAAGGGGATGACAGAGGATGAGATGGCTGGATGGCATCACTGACTTGATGGACATGAGTCTCAGTGAGCTCCGGGAGTTGGTGATGAACAGGGAGGCCTGGCGTGCTGCGATTCATGGGGTTGCAAAGAGTCGGACACGACTAAGTGACTGATCTGATCTGATCTGATCTGAAATAGTATTGATTTTCTTTTATTATGACCTGATTTAGTTATTAAAAAAATCTTATGACAAATCACTTCCTTAGATCTAGAGAAAATTCATCTATAACATGAAAACAGAAATACTACCTTTAAAATATTGTTCATTTACGAATACATTATATATATATTAATATTCTTATAGATTAAGTCATGATACTTGGAGATCCTGGTCAAAAATGATAAAAGTGAATCTCAAAAAGATATTGGAGAAAGATGGGACATTGGAGGGAAATATTTAGGGAAATAGTCTGTAACTAAATATTTGCTTTGTTATATCTATATTTTGAAACAGTTGATAGTTAAAATATTAACTTTATTTTATTGTTGTTTTAAAGTTTATATTCAATTTATAATGATTATATTTGCTATATTCTGCATCTTGTGCAATATATCAAAGTAACTTATATCAAATAGTTTGTACCTCTTAATTAGTTCAGTTCAGTTGCTGAGTCGTGTCTGACTCTTTGCAACCCCATGAATCGCAGCACGCCAGGCCTCTCTGTCCATCACCAACTCCCGGAGTTAACTCAAACTCACATCTATCAAGTCAATGATGCCATCCAGCCATCTCATCCTCTGTCGTCCCTTTCTCCTCCTGCCCCCAATCCCTCCCAGCATCAGAGTCTCTTCCAATGAGTCAACTCTTCGCAGGAGGTGGCCAAAGTACTGGAGTTTCAGCTTTAGCATCATTCCTTCCAAAGACTACCCAGGGCAGATCTCCTTCAGAATGGACTGGTTGGATCTCCTTGCAGTCCAAGGGACTCTCAAGAGTCTTCTCCAACACCACAGTTCAAAAGCATCAATTCTTTGGCGCTCAGCTTTCTTGATAGTCCAACTCTCACATCCATACATGACTACTGGAAAAACATAGCCTTGACTAGATGGACCTTAGTTGGCAAAGTAATGTCTCTGCTTTTGAATATGCTATCTAGGTTGGTCATAACTTTCCTTCCAAGGAGTAAGCGTCTTTTAATTTCATGGCTGCAATCACCATCTACAGTGATTTTGGAGCCCCCCAAAAATAAAATCTGACACTGTTTCCACTGTTTCCTCATTTCCCATGAAGTGATGGGGTCAGATGCCATGATCTTAGTTTTCTGAATGCTGAGCTTTAAGCCAATTTTTTCACTCTCCTCTTTCACTTTCATCAAGAGGCTTTTAAGTTCCTCTTCACTTTCTGCCATAAGGGTGATGTCATCTGCATATCTGAGGTTATTGATATTTCTCCCGGCAATCTTGATTCCAGCTTGTGCTTCATCCAGCCCATTGTTTCTCGTGATGTACTCTGCATATAAGTTAAATAAGCAGGGTGACAATATACAGCCTTGACGTAGTCCTTTTCCTATTTGGAACCAGTCTGTGGTTCCATGTCCAGTTCTAACTGTTGCTTCCTGACCTGCATATAGGTCTCTCAAGAGGCAGGTCAGGTGGTCTGGTATTCCCATCTCTTTCAGAATTTTCCACAGTTTATTGTGATCCACACAGTCAAAGGCTTTGTCATAGTCAATAAAGCAGAAATAGATGTTTTTCTGGAACTCTCTTGCTTTTTTCCATGATCCAGTGGATGTTGGCAATTTGATCTCTGGTTCCTCTGCCTTTTCTAAAACCAGCTTGAACATCTAGAAGTACCTCTTAACACTTTACCCCTATGTTGACTTCCCATACTTCCCCCTTCCCAGTGGTAACCACTAGTTTGTTCTTTATATACATGAGTCTACTTCTTCTCTAGTATATTTTCTAGTTTGTTTTATTATTTACATTTCACGTATAAGTGATAGCATACAGTATTTGTCTTTTTCTGTCTGACTTATTTCACTTATCATAATGCCCTCCAAGTCCACCCATGTTCCTGCTAATGGCAAAATTTTCACTCTTTTTTTATGGCTCAGTAGTATTCAATTGTGTGTGTGAGTGTGTATACAACATCTGTTTCTCCATTCATCTGTTGATGGACTGTTAGGTTGCTTTCTTTCTTGGCAGTTATAAATAATGCTGATATAAACATCAGGTGCATGTATCTTTTAGTATTATTGTTTTGTTTTTTGGTATACACCAAGAAGTACAATTGCTGGTTCATATAGAAGTTCTATTTTTATTTTTTTTTAAAGAAACCTCCATACTGTTTTCCAGGTGGTGGCACCAATCTACATTCCCTTCAACAGTATCTGAGGGTTTCGTGTTTTCCACATTCTCACCAATATCATTATTTGTGTTCTTTTTGTTGATAGCCATTCTGACAGGTGTGAGGTACTATCTCATTGTGGTTTTGATTTGCATTTCTTTAATAATTAGCAGTATTGAGCATTTTTCATGGACCTGTTGGCTATGTGCACTTCCCCTTTGAAAAAAATGTCTATTCATTTTTTCTGCTTATTATTTTCAATGATGAAGTTCTTTTTTTTTTAATTTTTTTAACTTTATAGAATAATAGTTGTTTATAATATTATATAAGTTACAGGTGTACAATAGAGTGATTCACAATTTTTAAAGGCTATAATCCATTTATAGTCATTATAAATTATTGGCTATATTCCCTTGAAAAATATTTCCTTGTAGCTTACTTTTTTTTGGTTATGTAATTTAAATATAACAGTGTATACATGTTAATAAATTGGGTTGCTTATTTTTTTATGCTGAGTTGTATGAACTCTTTATATATGCTGGCTGTTAATTGTTTATGTGTCATATCATTTACAAATAATTTCTCCCATTTCATAAGTTTTCCTTTTATTTTTTTTTTTGATGATTTCTTTTGCTGTGCAAAGGAGAAGAAGAAAGATTAATGGAATCCAAATTGGAAAGGAAGAAGTTAAACTTTCACTGTTTGAAGATGACATGATATGATACATAGAAAATCCTAAAGATACCACCAGAAGACTATAGAGCTGATCGGTGAATTTGGTAAAATTGCAGGATACAAAATGCAAAAATGCAAGATACAAAAATCTGTTGCATTTCTATACACTAACGAAAAGCTATCAGAAGAATAAATTTAGGAAACAATTCCAGTTACAACTTCATCAAAATGGTAGAAACCTAGGAATAAGCCTACAAAAGGAGGTAAAAGACTTGTACTCAGAAAACTGTAAGACACTGATGACAGAAACTGAAGACCATAGATGGAATGGTATACTGTGTTCATGGACTGGAAGAACTAATATTTTTAAATGACCACATTACCCAAGGCAATATATGGATCCAGTGAAATCTCTAACAAAATTCCAAGGACACTTTTATAGAACTAGAACAAAAAATTTTAAAATGTGTATGGAAACATAAAAGATCCTGAAGAGCCAAAACAATCTTGAGAAAGAAGAACAGAACTGTAGGTACCATGCCCTCTGACTTCAGACTATACTGGTATATGGTGGTGCGTACGTACGTGCTAAGTTGCTTCAGTCATGTCTGATTCTTTGTGACCCTATGGACTGTAGCCCACCAGGCTCCTCTGTCCATGGGATTCTCCAGGCAAGAACACTGGAGTAGGTTGCCCTGTCCTCCTCCAGGGAGTCTTCCTGACCCAGGGATTGAACCTGCGTCTCTTTCATCTTCTGCATTGCCAGGCATATTCTTTACCACTTAAGCCACCTGGAAAGCCAGTATATGGTCAGGCCACCCCAAATGACTGTTCTCTTGCTCTCTGTCCATCCCCTGCTTGATCAGTACTTGCTTCACCTACATCTTACTTATCTAACTGAACTTCCTACCTACTCATCCCACCCCAGCTAGTGACTGTTCTAACTCTTAGATCAGAACATCACCATTGATAGCTCATCAAAAGCGTAGTGATGGGCATGCCCTTCTGCCAGGTAACCAATGAAGAAACCTGACTCAATTCTCCCTGTGACTGGTAAACTTCTCTTCCTCCAAGGAGGAAAGTCTGCCCACAAGTCCTGTCCACCATCAGCCATACACACACATGGCATAGCGTCCCTCCAGGACTGTGCTTCAGACATGTAAGAGCTTGCTAGCAAATAAACTATTGATGTGTCTGTGACTGACTCTGGGCTCTTTCTTTGGTTTTGAATCTGGGCAATCATAGGCCTTGTAGCCCTTCAGGATGCATCCCAACAACTTCAAAGCTACAGTAATCAAACTGGTATGGTATTGGCACAAAAACAGACACAGATCAGTGGAACAGAATAGAAATTCTAGGAATAAACCCACACACTGACAGTCAATTAATCTACAATAAAGGAGGCAAGAATATACAATGGAGAAACTTTCTTCAGCAAGTGGTGCTCAGAAAACTGGACAGCTACTTGTAAAATAATGATATTTCACTAATATCATATACAAAAATAAGCTCAAAGTGGATTAAAGACCTAAATGTAAGATCAGATACTGTAAACTTCCTAGAGGAAAACATAGGCATAACATACTTTGACATAACTTATAACAATAATTTCTTAGACCTGTCTCTTAAAATATAGGAAATAAAAGCAAATATAAACAAATGGGACCTAATTGAACATTTTTATTTTCAATTGTGGTAAAAAATACATTACATGAAATTTATCATTTTAACCATTTTCAAGTATACAGTTGAGGAGTGCTAAGTTTATGTACATTATTGTGCAACAGAGCTCCAGAACCATTTCATCTTACAAAACTGAAACGCTACACTCATCAAGAAACTTTCTTCTCCTTAGCCCCTGTCTTTCTTTGTCTCTCTCTCTCTTTTTCTGAATGTAGATAACCATCTGCAAGCCAGGAAGGTTTCCTACCATAAACCAAATCCACTGGTACATTGATTTTGAATTTCTCAACTTCCAGACTTGTGAGAAATAGATTTTTGTTATTTAAGTCCACCCAGTCCATGATATTTTGCTATGGCAGCCTGAGCAAACCAATACATATGTTAATTCTATTTTGATTTCTTGGTGAGTCACCATATTGCTTTCCATAGCAGCTGCACCATTTTACATTCCCCTCTATAAGGTACAATGTTCTTATTTCTCTACATCCTTGCTCACACTTGTTACTTTCTGTTTTATTGATAATAATCTTTCTAGAAAGTGTGAAGTTGTTAGGGGATACATTGACTGAAACAATCTACCTGACCAGGCACCACAGTATTCATTTGCATGAGTTATTTTATGACAGGAGGTCCTGGTAAGGAACATGGAATCAATAGGCCACCACTAACCAAAAGAGTTTGGGAAAGGTCAATAGGAGACACGTGTGTCTTACTATCTCTCAGAATCCTTGCTGGTATCCATACTGGCTGAACAATATGTGTTTCCCCAAGAAGGACTCTGAGTCAGAATGATTGGCCAAAGATAGCCTGGAAACTAAAACCATTACTATAAAACCCGAGGCTGTGAGCCAGGTGGCAGAGCAGTCCTTTTGGTTTCCCTTACCCTCCTTCTCTCCACCCAGCACCCCTTGCCAATAAAGTCTCTTGCTTTGTCGGGATGTGTGGCTCCTCAGAGAATTAATTTCCATGTGTTAGACAAGAACCCTCTTTCAGGCCCTGGAAGGGGTTCCCCTTCCTGTGACAAGGTGATATCTCATTGTTTTGATATGAATTTCTCTAGTGATTAATGATATTGAGCATCTTTTCATATGCTTGTTGGTCATCTATATATAATTTCTGAAAAAACGTTCAAGTCTTTTTCCCACTTTAAAATCCGTTTGTTTTTGAGTTGTAGGAGTTCTCTGTATTTTCTGGATTAATCCCCTATCAGAAATTTGATTTGTAAGTATTGTCTTTCAGTCTGTAGGTTTCCTTTTCGTTCTGTTGATAGTGTCCTTTTATGCCCAATAGTTTTTAAGTTTGGAGTGTATTTGTGTGTGAGTGTCTCTATCTTTATGTTAAACTATTATCTTGTCTCAATGATAGCATTCATATTTTGGACATACATGTAACAATTGTAACTTTCCATAATAAATGAATTTTCTGATAAGTCATGATTTTTCCTACTCCATATTAATATGAAAACTATCCTTCTGATTAACTTGTTCTATATTTCAAAGTATTATTTGGCTGTGGCTTAATGTTGATGGTTAATGATCTCACATATCTTAGTTTTTGAAAGTTTAATATATTGCATATATTAGGGAAAAGTAATATACTTGTAAAGTTAGCATCTGAGGCTTCTTTTTAAAAGTTATTTTGAAAAAGTATATTTACTATAAAATATTCTACATATAAACATAAAATCCTATATGTATTTAACTATGAAAATGTTAACCAATCCAACTTTAGGAAAAAAGGAGTGATTCATTTGTTAAAGGAAAACAATTAAAATACATGTGTGTTGAAATATAGGTCTAATTATACTTTCAGTAGGGTATACTTTTGAATTGTTATTTGTACTCTATTCATATATGATGTTCATATCTTGACACAAAGCAGAATTAAGATATTCTTTACAATACAACCTTGTTTTCTTTCTAAAGTAATTATTTTAATCTCAGATTTTATATTTTGTTTCCAAAATAGAAGATAATATAAATAAGTAAATGATAAAGTAAGACTTTAGGACCCTATATAATTATGCATCTTTTATAATAAAGTTCAGTTGTGTCAAATATATGTATACAATTCCATGAAAGGGAAGAAGAGGAAGACTATATTTATAAAGCATATCAATCCACATTAAACATGGGACAATTTATTTAGCTTACTATTTTCTAATTACTGCAGCCATGAAATTAAAAGACGCTTACTCCTTGGAAGGAAAGTTATGACCAACCTAGATAGCATATACAAAAGCAGAGACATTACTTTGCCAACAAAGGTTCGTCTAGTCAAGGCTATGGTTTTTCCTGTGGTCATGTATGGATGTGAGAGTTGGACTGTGAAGAAGGCTGAGCGCTGAAGAATTGATGCTTTTGAAGTGTGGTGTTGGAGAAGACTCTTGAGAGTCCCTTGGACTGCAAGGAGATCCAACCAGTCCATTCTGAAGGAGATCAGCTCTGGGATTTCTTTGGAAGGAATGATGCTAAAGCTGAAACTCCAGTATTTTGGCCACCTCATGCGAAGAGTTGATTCATTGGAAAAGACCCTGATGCTAGGAGGGATTGGGGGCAGGAGGAGAAGTGGACGACAGAGGATGAGATGGCTGGATGGCATCACTGACTCGATGGACATGAGTCTGAGTGAACTCCGGGAGTTGGTGATGGACAGGGAGGCCTGGCGTGCTGCGATTCATGGGGTCACAAAGAGTCGGACACGACTGAGCGACTGATCTGATCTGATTTTCTAATTAAGAGATTCAGATAAGTTTTGATTGAGGTAAATGGACAAGAGTTTGAGGAAACTTCAGGAGATAGTGAAGGACAGAGAAGCTTGGCATGCTGCAGTCCATGGGGTTTCCAGGAATGGAACATGGCTTAGCAACTGAACAACATCTATGGGTTTATATGTTTAAAATAATAAAGTTTGGATTCTATTTTGCATGAGAATACCTTTGTACCCCCAATTTTAAAAAATGCAGAGAGGGTGGCAGTAGCAGGGGCCAAGGAGGCAGGTGGGGTAAGATAGTGGAACTTGATAAGAAGTACTGTGTGTACTGCCTGGTGGAGGTGAGCTCACTGCACTTCTGCTGTATCAACTGCATGGGCATTGAGCTGTGTGCTCTGAGTACTTCTCAGCTGGTACAGAGATCAGCCACCACTGCCGCTATCATGGCTACTGTTACAAGGAAAATCCAATTCTGATACAATGTTGGAAGTGTTTCTTTGACATGTCTTTTTGTTGCTTTGGTTATTATAATTATACATAATGGCCTGCCTCAGAGAATTCGGCCTCTCTGCCTGACTGTTAAACTAAAGTGCCTTTGTTCGTGATCCTGCCCACCTGTGGATGGCAAGAAGGAAGAAATTAACACATCTACTGCTTGAGACTTGCCATTCTAGGGGATATTTGCAAGATTAATGGCTTTTGTACTTTGTTTCCCCTTCTCTTCCCATCTCTGATCCATAAAAGAACCTAGTATCCAAAAGAAGATAGTTATTTTGAGACATTAGTCTGCCATCTTCTTGGTCAGCCAAATCACCAAATAACATCTTGCCTCAGCACCTCATCTCCAATTCATTGGCCTGTCATGCAGCCTGCAGAACAAGCTTGGATGTAGTAACACTATCAGCTGGTGGCCACAAGGACAACTGCTGCTGGATGCCACTGAGCAGTTTAGCTTTGGAAAATGGGAGGATATGGCTGCTCACATTGAAGCTTTCCAGACTCCCCAGGAAGTATTGGCTGAGCAGCAACAGCTGGACTACCTGCTCTTGTGGGACAACTACAGGATAGAGAAGTATGACCAGGACCCTGAGATCTTTATCAGCTGGCTCTCAACTAAGACTACCATGATGTGGAGATAGAGCTGAAGCTGGCACATACAGACATATGCCTGCAGAAGCTCAAGGGGTGTCAGCAGTGCAAGAAAATCACAGGCGACTACAACTTGGTGCCTGCCTTCCTAGGCAAGAACAAGGAGAAGGAGGCTAAGCATAAGATCACCAGGGAGGATAAGAAGTTGTGATTGAAGCTTCAGCCACTCACACAGTTCATTTCCTGTGAGGAGTTTGACAACCTGTTCCATAACATGCACAAAAAGAAGATGCTGTGCACCAAGATTTGGCAGCTGCAGTGGAACCAGCACAAAGGCATCACCAAGATGGAGGAGTTGGCTAAGCATGAGGTGGCCAAGCACAAGTGCAAGAAGAGGAAGAAGAACAAGATTGAGCCAGGCACCAAGTGAGGTAAGGAGGATGGCTAGGATGGCGAGATCACTGCCACCCAGAACCTGCCCATCTTCAAGCTCCTACTGGATGAGGAGAAGGTGCTCTCCAGCTCACTGAACTTAATCCCCATGTGCTACATGACCATGAAGACCATCATCTTCAAGAACCACCTCCATAAGTGGCAGACATCCCCTCTAAGAGCCAGCTTCTGGGCTATTTGGACAAAGTCCTCAAGAAAAGGATTTTAAGTATATCCAGGGATCCTTCCTAAGCTGTAGCTGTGAAAGCTGGAATGATGCTGTAAATCTTGTAAGCCAAAATGGCAAGGGGTGTAGGAGGAGGGGTTGAGAGGAAACACCTTTCCCCCCCATTATTGCTCATTTTTAACAAATTGAGTTTATTAATTTTTTCCCTTAGGATTTAAATTCTTTATATAGTTTTCTGAAGAAGTAACAGTAACAATCTTATGTCGATCAAGGAGGAGACACATACATGTATATTTTAACTTAGTCCTAAACCCAGTACTTTAAGATGACAATTGCCTTTAAGTGTTCAATTTGGAGAATATTATGATGAAATTTGAAAATTCATGTTTATTTGTGACTTTCCATTGGTTCATGACTGTTGTGCTGTGGGTGGAGGCAAATCTTTCCCTGCAGTGCTACCAGCTTCACCCTGTGACCTGAGCTCTGCCAGCTGCCCACAGCCACCCACAATGCCTGGCACAGCCTGGCATGTGGCACTTTAGGTGGGAGCTCGGCAGGGTAGGTGAAAGAGAGGCCAGGGAAGGACAGGGTGGGCATCCACAGGGACTTTTCAAGGAGGAATCTGGTGTTGCACAATTTGGCTAAACTGAGCTTCCTGGTAACCACTGGAAATGGCAGAGTTTGAGCTTGTAACTCCCAAACCGACTGCTGGGGAGCTCACCATGGGAGAAGCAGCAGCCCTCAGCAGGCTCCCCTGGGTCTCTGGGGATGCAGGGACCAACGCAGACTGCCAGAACATTAAGCTTCTTCTACTAGGGGTGCTTTTGCTGCTCTTAAAGCTTGTGTGCATTGTATCTGGAAGAACTCATTTTAGGAAACTCATGGCTGAGAGTTCTGAGTCCTGGTACTAGCTCCCTCCAGAGTTTTCACCCCAGTAGCAAGTACCTCTTTCACTGAGACTGGCTATGTATCTTATTTGGATGGCAACAGGTACTTGGCTAGGCCACGGTGGGAGGGGCCCCTAGAGGCCTCTAAGCCTGGGCACTGCTTCACTAGGTCACTGTCTTGAACCAGACTCAGGGGTGGCTCTGCCCAACTCTGTTTAAAGATGGTTTCAGGGGTGCTTTTTCGTGGACACGCACTGTACCTTTCTACTGGAACTTGAATCCTTTGTTTTCCAGCTGCTTGGAGCTCTTGTGTCCAAGACCCTGCAGTAGAGTCAGTAGAATGGCCAGACCCCAGCATTCTCTCCTCCCTTCTGGCTACCAAGACTGTTTAGTTCCCAGAATGTTTGAAGTTACATTACAGTGAAGTTATTCAAAAGAAAGAAAGAAAGAAAGAAAGAAAAAAAAAAACTTATCATTTCCAAGGATGACTTAATTAAGGTGACTTTTTCTTTCTATTTACATTCTTCTGTCCCCTAAAGTAAATTTTCAGCATGAAATAAACACTTCAAATATATTGTATATGGCTTTAGTTGTAAACCTCATCACATGCTGGCAGAGCAGTGCTCCATGTGACTTGAGAACAAACCCAGAATTTCTCTCTGACCATGAAGTAGCAGGCAGTGGTGTCCCTCCTGAGCATCCCCTTCATGCTGTCTCCTGCAGGATAACCACGGCTGACAGTGTGTGGACACTGTCTGTGCTGAGCAGAGATAGAGACAGTGCTATGTTTTTATAGGTGTTCCGGCCAGTGTTTCTCACTTGGGGTTCCTGGACCAGCAGTACCAGCATCTCCTGGGAACCTGCTAGAACTTCAGGGACTCGGGCCCTGTTCAGTCCTCTAGGGGTGGGGCCGTGGAGCTGTGTTTCTATGAGCCTTCCAGGTGACTAGTCTAAAATTTGAGAACTGCTAGCTTTAGCTACTCTGGTATCATCGATTTTCTACATTGGATTCCTAATTTGGTGAGATTTTAAATTTAGTCTTATTTTTTAATAAAATGATTCCCAGGCTTTCATTAAGCTTGAGAAGCAAAAACTTCTTCTAAATGCTCATGGCCCTGGCTGAAAATTTTGTGTTTAAGCAGGTTTTCAGTATGTGTATCTTTTTGACAGTATGAATATATTTAGGCTTGACTGTTTTTAAACACCACAATGAATGTATAATTTATGTTAAACTATGAACACTTCGTTACAAAGGAAAAGTGATTTTATAATCAGTTGCTTCTTGGCCCATCAACCCCAGCTATTACTGTTACACTAGTTCTTCCCTGCTGTTAGCGTGGAGCCTTTACATTTCTGTATTTAATTCTCATGATAAATTAGTCACCATAGTCCCGTGGGATTAGGTCTTTTCAAAACTGAAACTCTCTGGGTCACAGAAGATAATCAAGCTATTCAGAATAATGCTCTGGATGGCCAGCATTCCGAGAAGGTATTCAAACCAGAACTCTGCCTACTACTCATATTTCTATTTTACACATTAAACAGGTTGAGAACAACAACAACAAAAAAAAACTAAAAGAGAGAGAGAGCTTTGCTTATATGTTAATCCATATGTTTAGTTTCCTAATTAATGTCCATTTTCCCAGGGACATCCTTGCACTCTGAAAAATGTAATCCCACACTTTGAGTAAAAAGTTAAACAGGAAGATTTGTGAGCAACCAGTTTGTTGTAAATGATACTTTTAAAAATTTTCCATAGGAAGTTGCATGCTATCTCTCTTTATTTTCTGTCTAGAGATCTAACCATTTTCTATTGGGACAGCAATGATGGCTTTACTATGTCCACAAAAGCCCAGAATATCCTTAGACTAAAATGTCCATGCAAACTGATTCTATGTCCAGGCAAACTGACATACATCTGGATACCATTTCTAGAGCTAAACATAATCACAAGACATCATTATTGCAAATCATATTGACAGCAATAACCATCTTAGACAGTGATAATTAAAAGGATATTGAATAAAACACCAGATGCCAAGACAGTTTTCTATAAGCATAATATACAAATAGAACGTCACAAGAAAGTTACATCCTGACACACCGTGTAGGCTTGGGATATCTTCTAGGAATGAGCTCTTTTGAATTAAAGGGAGAATAATTTCTTATTTACCAAGAAATGTCATATGACAAACTCTACTATATCCTCTTTATAATTATTGTATAAAATTATGTTTTAATCAACTTTAAAATTCTTGCTCTGCATGTACAGTTATACTCCTAATTTTTAATGTTATAATACCCCAACAGTAAGATTCCTTCCAGCTATTTTTGCATATAGAATATCTAGACTGTGTGAACACTTAAAAATTACTATTGCAGATTTGCTTCTGCTGTTTAGGACTGATAAAACCACTTCCAGGACCCCTTGGAAAATTAGACTGTCAGGATTTTCTCAGTCTGCTTGAGAAGCAATCGTATCGTTGAGTTTACTTAAAAATTCCAATGGGATTGGAGCTAAGTTAGCAAGGTTTTTGGAGGTAAAAAAAGAAATAAATAGATGGAACTATATTAATCTATATATCTATGAAACAAAATTTCAAGAACACAATATAAATTTGGTCAATAATATTAGAATAAGTTTTAAAAATGAAAGAATAAGTATTTCCTTTCCCTATTCCTTTTGCTTAAAAATATTGTCCTTCACAATTTAGTGACAACAATTGATTAGAAATCATACACAATATATTTATTCACAGGTAAATTCCGGAAAATATATTTCTTGGTAGCTTACAATTTGCATTTCCTATAATCTCATCTCTTAACAGTATTTTTTAAAAGTGCCTTGACAAGCCAAATATGTTCTTGAATATTTGAGCAGCTTGTGTTAAAAACGGAGGTCTTTTTTTTGTTTTTTTTCCTGCCACGTTAGGTGACTGTCATAGGAACCAGCTGCAAACAGCATCTGCTTCCATGGCTGATGCCAGGGTGGTATTGGATCCTTGAAATGTCTAAGGGTCTGTCTGGACAGTGATGAGCTTTCTGTGGGCCCGTTTATTGCTGTTTAGGTTGCAGTAATAGAAATATTGTTAAACAATCTAATGTTTTTTGATTATCAATTTTGTCTGCAGTGCTAAACTATAAAAACGATGTTAATGACATAGTTTTCTAAATTATATGCAAGCATTCCCTGTGTACCTTTACACTATTTATAGTGAATCAGCAAATTGCAGGAGGAATAGATAAAAATATGTATATTTTTAAGGATAGATTCCCTATGTCTTTAGTTGTACTCATTATCAATAGTGTAACTAACATTTATTTACTATTTCTTATTTGTTCTACCCTAAACACTTTACATATATTACTGCATTACTTCCTAACACCAAATAAGCACAGCTAGAAAGATTATTGCTACTTTGCAAATAAGGAATTGACGCTTTTAAAGGCATAATACTGTGGACAAATGCTAAGAGCCGGAGCCAGATTGTGACTGTGGTCCAGGTCTGGGAGCAGGATGTGAAAGGGGAAAATGTGTAGTTCTCCACTGAAAATTGATGCTCCATCCTCCTGCTCTCATTCCTGATTTTAGAAAAGGTTTACATTTACAAAGATTTAGATGCAATTTTCAACTATTCTAAAAACGGCAGGACACACCTGACTTTAATAGTTTTCTTAACTGAAATTTTAGATGTTTTTTTCTTCAGATCAATTTATGAGAAAAGGTTATTTTGATGCATTTTGTGTTCAACTTCCCCTTTAGTGATTCATTTTTGTCTTTTTCTTCCCATCTGTCTACTAAAAAAATGTGAAATTGTAAAAAGAAGGTAGATTGTGGAAGGTAGAATGATTGACCCCCAAAGATATCTACATGCTAACCCCTGGAATCTATGAACAGGAAAAGATTCATGGCAAAGGAAGTAGAATTAAGGTTGCCAAAAAGCTGACCTAGATCATCGGGATGGTCATGAAAAATGGGACAGAAGCAGATGAGAGTTTAGAGTGATGTCATGTGAGAAAAACTTAACCTACATTTGCTGAATTTGACAATGGAGGATGAGAGTATGGGCCAAGAAATGGTATGGCATCTAAAAGCTGGAAAAGGCAAAGAAACAGATTCTCCCCAAGAACCTCTAGAAACAAACACCAAACTTAATTCAGTCCAATAAGATCGATGTCAGACTGATCTATGAAATATAGGATTATATTCTGCAGTTAAGACACTAAATCATTGCTAACTGTTCTCAACAGCAATACAAAAGCAATATATTAATATTGTTTCAGGTCATGCTGAATCAGAACCCTCACTCTAACACCTGCACTGTTTGGGGGTGAGAAGGGGATTATCTACAATGAACAGATAACTCTTTGGAACTAAAACTAAGTAATCTAGGGGAGTTTTTGACACTGATTCTATTTCTTCTACACTAATGAGTACACATACCTCTTGCAGAAGATACAGGTCAGAAGTACATGTATATATGCCCTTTGTGATCAATATGCAAAAAAAATCACTTTATAAAAAATCAAATGGGTTGTTCAATTACTTATCTCATTGTTTAGTCAGTTATCAGATTATCTTGTTCTAAAAATTACATAATTATGCATGCAACTTAGGACACAAAAATATCTTTCAAAATAAGGGAGAGAACAAGGGAGGATAAGAATTCAAAATTCAGGAGACTGAAGTGAAGTTAGTATTTAGGCATAAATCATTAAAAAGAAAAATCATCACAGATTTTAAAAGAGGGCACTCCTTATGTTTCTTACTAAATTATACCTAACATATAAGGACACTCAAACGTTGAAAACAAATTGAATTATACTCTGGTCAGGAAGTAGAAAGTCTCAAGAGACCAGGGAAAAATCCAAATAGGCTGCAAATTCATAGTATTAGGGACCCTCCAGAAATCTGATGATGCAATAAATCTGTAAAAGTTATATTTAAAAAGTAGATGAGCACTTAAATAATTTCTATGCTTGGTGATATGAGATGAGGAAAAGTAAATGCACCATACAGAAGGATGAGAAGAAATGCCTTAAGTTTCAGCAGATTTTTAATGTGACACATGAGTGAACCTGTTGGATTCAAAACCAGTGGCGCCTCACAGATATAATTTGAATCCACTAGCTAATTCCTTCTCATGTGCCATTTACTAAGGGCACAAAAGCTGGGTAAAGGGAAAAAAGACCTGAGAAAATACACCCACAGGATATTGGGTTATCTTAGTCCTTTAGGGCTGCTATAGCAAAATGCCTTAAATAACAGAAAGTTATTTCTCAGAGTTCTGGAGGCTGGAAGTCCAAGATTATGGTGCCAGCATGTTTAAAAGAGGGTCTTACTCCAAGTTGTAGAGTTTTCATTGTATCTTCACATGGCAAAGGGCAAAGGGATGCAAGCAGACCATTGAAACTGAAAGTCACAGTTGTGTCTGACTCTGTGCAACCAACCCCATGGACTATACAGTCTATGGAATCTTTAGGGTAGAATAGTGGAGTGGGTAGCCTTTCCCTTCTCCAGGAGATCTTCCCAACCTAGGGATAGAACCCAGGTCTCATGCATTACAGTCAGATTCTTTACCAACTGAGCTATCAGGGAAGCCCTTACAGGTGTCTTAAAGAGATTAGTATAGTGGTGTCCTGTTAAGGCAGAACAGTGGAAGAAAGGAGAAAACCAGATAGTAATTCAAGGCTTTCACTGAGTCAGTAGTGGCAAAGAAATTCCCTAAAAGCTAGGGACCTTCAACAGATTATAGCTGAAGCACACAAAGGTCTGGGAGTAAATCATCAAATTGGAGAGAAAAGTTTTTCTAGGTACAAAAAGAAGGGAGCTACACTAGAGAAAAAAGGGACTTGTCCCACCTGCCCAAAATTAGAGCTGAAAAGTAGAACTCTGACTTCTCACTGAGGATCACATCCCAAACACTGCTGGGACTGGAGATCTGTGTCCCAAACACCTGATTTACAGATGGGCCGAACGTCTCCCAGGTCCCTTGGCATACAGGGCTGGTGACAGAACCAGAGCTGATAGGGCTGTAGCTGAGTTCTCAGGTTACAGAACTGTTTCCAGGTCCATAGTTGAGACCATGGCCATTGGGTGTCAGCTTGACTTCTAAAAATGGCTCTTTGGCCATGGACTGCACTGAAGTTTAACAATCTTCTAGTTCTCAAGTGCCTCCCATGCAGACACTTTTGTTCATGGATACTTGTTATTGTTGTGCAGTCCCTAAGTCCCATCCAAATCTGCAACCCTGCAGACTGCAACATGTCAGGCTTCCGTGTCCTTCACTGTCTCCCATAGTTTGTTCAGACTGATGTCCAGAGTTGGTCATGCTATCTAACCATCTCATCCTCTCTTTCCGCCTTCTCCTTCTGCCCTCACTTTTTCCCAGCATCAGGGTCTTTACCAATGAGTTGGCCCTTTGCATCAAGTGGCCAAAGTCTTGGAGCTTCAGTTTCAGCATCAGTCCTTCCAATGAATATTCAGGGAAGATTTCCTTTAGGATTGACTGGTTTCATCTCCTTGCAGTCCAAGGGACTCTCCAATATCTTCTAAAGCATCAAAATTTGAAAGCATCAATTCTTTGGCACTCAGCCTTCTTTATGGTACTATTCTCACCTCTGTACCTGACTACTGGAAAAACCATAGCCTTGACTACACAAACATTTGTCAGCAAAGTGATGTCTCTGTTTTTAAATATGCTGTCTAGGTTTGTCATAGCTTTCCTTCTAAAGAGCAAATATCTTTGAATTTCATGGTTGCAGTCACTCTCCACAGTGATTTTGGAGCCCAAAGAAATAAATTTTGTCACCATTTCCATTTTTTTTTCCACCTATTTGCCATGAAGTGATGGGCCCAGATGCCATGATCTTATTTTTTTGGATGTTGAGTTTTAAGCCAGATTTTCATTTTCATTTTTCACTGTCATCAAGAGGCTCTTTAGTTCCTCTTCACTTCCTGCCATTAGAGGGATATCATCTGCATATCTGAGGTTGTTGATATTTCTCTTAGCAATCTTGATTTCACATTGTGATTTATCCAGCCCTGCTTTTTTCATGATGTATTCTGCATATAAGTTAAATAAGCAGGATGACAATATACAGTCTCAATGTACTCCTTTCCTAATTTTGAGCCAGTCTGTTGTTCCATGTAAGGTTCTAACTGTTGCTTCTTGACCTGCATACAGGTTTCTCAGGAAACAGGTAAGATAGTCTTGTATTCCCATATCTCTAAGAATATTCCATAGTTTGTTGTGATCCATGGTGGATGGATGCCAAATTATTGCAGTTGTGATGGGGATAGGAATTAGGGACATCTTATTCAGCCATCTTGCTGATGTCACTCTTTTCTGTGTTCACTTTAAAGAATGTGTCAGCCACTCATAATTTGACAAAAACCCGCATCCATGTCTTCCAGGTGGAAGGTCAGTTACTGATATGTGGTACAGTTATCAAAGTGAATGGATACCCATCCCAATATTTTTGCCTGGAGAATTTCATGGACAGAAGAGTCTGGTGGACTGCAGCCTGCGGGGTCGCAAAGAGTAGGACATGACTGAGTGACTAACACTTTTATAGGTATATGGTCTTATTTTGGTGACTCTTGTTTATATAATTCTGAATATCAGTGTTCAATGTAACTGACAGCTATACTCCTCAAACAATACTAATTTATTTATCCAATCATTGATTTACTCTTTTAAAATGCTTTGATGTCTTCTGTATCTTTGCACTGAAAGGATGCTTAACAACTTGTGGCACAAAGGCTTTGAACAAGAAGAGACAAGGAATGTAATTTTCCTAGTGCAATGAGATATTCTGCAATATTATATTTGATATTTAAAAGCTTGAAACAAAATGAAGAAGATAAATTGAAATGCTGTGATTTAAGTGCAAATTAAGCTCTCAGGAATGTTAAAATAAAGGTTTTGCACATAATTAATGAAGCAAAGAGAGTGTAAATATTATACAGTAATTGGATTGGTCAATGGTAACACTGAGGTAACTGGTGATTTATTTATCTACGGAAGGAACAAATTTCAAAACAAACATAATAAAGAGCAATTACTGTTTTATTATTATAAATAAAGTCATATATTTAAGAATTGAAGCCTCAACATTCTTAAAAGTTACTTCATACCTTGAATCTCTCAGGAGTACTTTAGTTTAAATTATTGGAAAATTTCAGTTTAAGGGTATTTGCCATTATGCAGGATTTAAGTTATATAGTACCATATTTTCAGGAGCAATTGCTTTTATTTTTATATAAAATTCAAATATATTTATTATTGACAGATGTAAAAGATAGAATTTTGATAAAACAAATCATATTATGATCATGTGCCAATAAAAATATTATATAAATAAAGTTTAATCAATCAATCAAATATCATAATATAAACTAGTGTGTATTTTTTTCAGTTCATTGACCTGTTTCTAGTTAAAAGAAATACTAGGAGTCTTATTTCAATTGGAAGCTAGAAATTTTCAAATTTTATTTTTTTTTAGGAAATTAATATAAACAAATTGGAACTAACAAACAGGTAAACCATTCATAATGTTTTGTCTGTCAATTCTGTGTCATTTTAAATTTTTTCCACCATGCATTCTGTGCCCCCATCATACTAAGTCTTTGAGTTCTGAGGTGTTAACTTATTCTCTATCATCTTTGCATTTGCCATTTCCTGTACTAAAACAATCCACCTTTCTTCTTCCACTCTATGGTCTACCTTCTCATCTTCTGGGGATCATCTAAGGATTGGCTTTCTTGTGGAAGTTTGCATTAGCTGCCTTTCCCAGGTGTGCCCATTGTACCTTGAATTCTTACAACACTTCTCACATTTACTATATTCTATATTAATATAAAACATTTGGGATAATAACATGTCTAACCCATAACAGACTAAGATCTGTAAAGCAAGAATTAGGTAAAGAGTAAACACAATAAGTAGAATTAGGGTTTGTTTTAGAATACCAAGTATCTCAGTTATCTAGCATAGTGTACACACTAGTTACCATATATACATTTTTGAACACATGAATAACTAAATCTACAATAATAATCAAAATATGGGCCTTTAGTTTGTATGTTATAATCTCCCCTATATTGTGCCATAGTTCTCAAAAATTTTGTGAAATACTCCTTTCTTTGATTCCTTAGTTTTCTTAGTCTTTCTTAGATGCTTCATATTTGAGAGAACCTGAAGGGATCCATTAATGTTATTTTTAGAAGACACATATACCCACTATTTGCATAGCTTTGCAAAATGCATGAAAACCATGAGGTTTTGGCTTTGATCATTATGTGTGGACAACAGCCAAAAATATTAATACTTGTATTCCCATTCATTCTTGAAAGAGTCACTTGATTATACAAGATAAATATAATTACAAACTTAAAATGAGGAAATTATGGAAAAAAAAACCAGTGAACACTGAAAGCTATTATATGCATTTGGTGATGTAATTAATGAATAACCTGAATCTAAGTTAAAAGGTGTAATATTCAAAAGATAATCTATTAGTCAGTTACAGAAAAGATCATGATTATGTTAATAACATTGGAGCCATCTGTGATTATACATCCCTAAATTTTCTGTTAAATATTTGAAAAATTAAATTTCTTTCTTTCTCTCTCTCTCTTTTTTTTTTTGGCCACACTGCGCAGCATATAGGATCTTAGTTCCCTGCTGCTGCTGCTGCTGCTGCTAAGTCGCTTCAGTTGTGTCCGACTCTATGCGACCCCAGAAACTGCAGCCCACCAGGCTCCCCCGTCCCTGGGATTCTCCAGGCAAGAACACTGGAGTGAGTTGCCATTTCCTTCTCCAATGCATGAAAGTGAAAAGTGAAAGTGAAGTCGCTCAGTCATGTCCGACTCTTAGCGACCCCATGGACTGCAGCCTACCAGGCTCCTCCACCCATGGGATTTTCCAGGAAGAGTACTGGAGTGGGGTGCCATTGCCTTCTCCTGACCAGGCATCAAAACCATGACCCCTGCAGTGGAGTCACAGAGCCTAACTGTCTTGGGCTGGACAGTTTACGGGTATTTTAACTGGCTGGACAGCCAGGGAATTTCCATGAAATGTTAAGTTTTGAAAGCATTTGTATTGGTTGTCTGTTGCTGTATAACAAACTACACGCCAAACTTAAAAACAGTCACCATTATTAAGTCATGGTTTCTAAGGATTAGGAATTATTCTCAGGGTTTCACAGAAGCTGCAGTCAAATGTTGGCTGAGTTGCTAGTCATCTCAAAGCTTGACTGAGGAAAGATGTGCTTCCAAGCTTATTCAAATTTTATTGGTAGATTCAGATTCTTGGGTGCTATAGTCAAGGCTTTTCTGAATTCCTTATTATGTGGGCTTCTGCAACATAGCAGCTTGCTTCATCAAAATGTATGAGCCAAAAAGGGGATAGAAAGAGTCCAGCAAGATGGAAATCATATTCTTTTGTATCTTAATCAAAGAAGTGATATTTCATCGGAGAAGTGACACCTCATATATTTAATTCTGTTCTATTTAATAGAAGCACATAACTAGGTCCACCTACTATCAGGGGATTACACAAGGACTGGAATCCCAGGAGAAGATCATTGGGAGCTATGTGGATCTATCACCAGTATCAGTATTAGTTGAGTTCAGTTCAGTCACTCAGTTGGGTCCAACTCTTTGCAACACTATGTACACCAGGCTTCCCTGTCCATCATCAACTTTCAGAGTTTACTCAAACTCATGTCCATCGAGTCAGTGATTCCATCCAACCATCTCATCCTTTGTTGTCCCCTTCTCTTCCCACCTTCAATTTTTCCCAGCATCAGGGTTTTTTCAAATGAGTCAGTTCTTCACATCAGGTGGCCAAAGTATTGGAGTTTCAGCTTCAGCATCAGTCCTACCAATGAATATTCAGGACTTATTTCCTTTAGGATGGACTGGTTGGATCTCCCAAGATGAACAGATCATGGTGGAGAGTTCTGACAGAACGTGGTCCACTGGAGAAGGGAATGGCAAACCACTTCAGTATTCTTGCCTTGAGAACCCCATGAATAGTATGAAAAGGCAAAAAGATATGACATTGAAAGATGAACTCCCCAGGTTAGAAGGTACCCAGTATTTTACTGGAGAAGAGTGGAGAAATAATTCCAGAAAGAATGAAGAGATGGACCCAAAGGTAAAACATGCCCAGCTGTGGATGCAACTGGTGATGGAAGTAAAGTCCAATGCTGTAAAGAACAATATTGTATAAGAACCTAGAATTGGAAGTGGGTCAAACAGGAGATGGCAAGAGTGAACATCAACATTTTAGGGATCAGTGAACTAAAATGGACTAGAATGAGCGAATTTAATTCAGATGACCATTATATCTAATACTGTGGGCAAGAAACCCTTAGAAGAAAGGGAGTACCCATCATAGTCAGCAGAGGAGTCCAAAATGCAGTACTTGGATATGATCTCAAAAATGACAGAATGATCTCTGTTTATTTCCAAGGCAAATTGAAATTCCAAGACAAAACCATTCAGTATCACAGTAAACCAAGTCTATTCCCCAACCACTAATGCCAAAGAAGCTGAAGTTGAATGGTTCTATGAAGACTTACAAGACCTTCTAGAACTAACACCAAAAAAAAAAAAAAAAAAAATTCCTTTTCATCACTGGGGACTAGAATGCAAAAGCAGGAAGTCAAGAGATACCTGGAGTAACAGGCAAGTTTGGCCTTGGAGTACAAAATGAAGCAGGGCAAAGGCTGACAGAGTTTTGTCAAGAGAATGCACTGGTCATAGAAAACACCCTCTTCCAAGAACATAAGAAACTACTCTACCCATGGACATCACTAGATGGTCAATAACAAAATGAGATTAATTATGTTCTTTGTAGCTGAAGATGGAGAAGCTCTATTCAGTCAGCAAAATCAAGACTGGAAGCTGACTATGGCTCAGATCATGAACACCTTATTGCAAAATTCAGACTTAAATTGAAGAAAGTAGGGAAAACCAATAGACCATTTAGGTATGACCTAAATCCAATCACTTATGATTATACAGTGGAAATCAACTATACTTCAGTAAAATTTTCAAAAGCATATTATTGCTCTCATCACTTTGTTATTAAAGACTCATATAGTAATACACATTTAATACACAGTTTAAAATATATAAATTAGTAAAATACTTTTGATCTAATTTAACTTTCGTTTTTCACTAAAAAAAGATTGTGAACGCTTTATATTCCAAAGGAGTTTATCATTTTATAGATGGGATATTGGGATAAAATCATTTGCTTATTGTTTGTTAATGTGGTTGGCAAGTAAATAGATAAATAAATACTTCGTGAAGATTTCCAAAACTCTTGTTAGATGAATAAAACTTTATCAAATAATTTAAAAATTGTATCAGAAGTAATTATATTCTATATTTTTATGGGGGTTTGCAAGCAGAAAATTAATGGCAAATGTGTTTTCCTTATAAACTGTAAATCTTGAGCCTGAAGCAAAGTTTTTAAATATTATAAGTATATAACTGTAACCATGTATATCTGTGGTAATCTGCATTTTTACTTTAAGCCAATTATAATAACTTTTGTGTTTTCATGGTGCCTATAGTAGCTACAGCTGCAATTCATGCTATTATTTACTGTTATTCTTAGTTTAATATTTTTTTCAAGTCTGAAGACTTTATTGGATCTACATCTAATGTTGTAAGGTAAAATGTCATGCCCTAAGACCTCTGGAAATATATAAGATTCTATATGTGATATAAAAATAAATGCCTAAAATCTCTAAAATTTTTATATAAGCTTATGCATTGCCATGAGGGAAAATATTATATGATTACTTAAGATATTTATATTTCATAATTTTGTAATTTTTTAACATATGTTAATGAAAAACAAATAGGGAAAAAGTAATTATTACAATATATTTTTTTTATAAAATCACATGTAGAATTTATGATTAAAATAGAAATAATCAATGTTGTGAACTTAAAGATAAATCAGTTTTTTTTTTTTTTTTCCCCAAAGATTTTAAACATTTTCTTTTGCCTCTGTGAAACATCAATATGGCAAGGGATCAAAAACGGAAAATTTAATGAAAGTAAAATATGGGCCATGAATTTTAAGGTTCAAGTGCATCTTGCAAGATTAGATAACTGATTCTTATGAAGACTCAAGAAAGACTGTTTTCAAACACGGGAAGACACATAATCTGACCGCTGTTATTTATGTGCCACAGATAAATCAAAACAAACAAACATACAAACAAAGCTTGAGGTGAGCGAAACTGGTATCCCTTGATCAAAGGTCATTTATGCATGTAGTTCAGTTCAGTCACTCAGTCGTGTCTGACTCTTTGCGACCCCCTTGAACCTCAGCATGCCAGGCCTCTCTGTCTAGTGAGTCCTTAACTACTTTCTCAAAGATTCCCGTGAATCAATTAAAAGAAACAAAACAAAACTGAAAACCATTCATTTCAACACCTTTCTCAGTCTGAGTTAATGAAACTTAAGAAGGTTGGAATAAGCTTGAAATTTTTAATGGTGTATAGAATCATTTTATAGCATTAAATATAATTTTATGATATTTTGTTACTTTTTGTAAACAGATATATAAAAATACACACACACATATAAAGTTTTCAAAGCAAATTATTGAATGATTATTAAATATGGATTTTGTGTACTTTTTATTAAAAAAAAACAAGAAATAGAGAAAGGCAAAAAAAATTGATATATTTACATATTTGCATATGTGCCTAAAATGAAAAAAGAGGAAAAATACTAGTATTAAATGATGATGACCACATGAAATAACCAGAACTCTCACTTACTAATGTGAGACTGTTAACTGATTTGGCTATTATTGAAAATTGTAGATTGAGCCCTACCAACAATAACTGAATGTATATGTTCTACAAACCAGACATTTCTTTCATCCTTAAATATATACTCAACAAATATGCACATATGTATTCAACAACAACAATACAAATAAATATAATATTTAAAACAAACATATGTAATATCCTATAGTGAGATACTATATAAAGACTCATTAAGAGGATAAACTGTTATTATATTCATACCAAAGAATACTATCCTTGAATACAATATACGAGTCATAATTAGATACATAATATTAAAAAGTCAGAGACATAATGTTGAGCAAAATAATTCTTATGACATGAAATTTGTATAAACGTCAAAAAGAGACATTTATTCAATGTTTACAGAAGTCATGTTGTTATACGGATGCAGCTAGACTGGAAGGGAAACATGAAGGCAGCACTTTAGGTATATGGCATTATCTATGCTTTATTCTGGATTCAAACTTAATTTTTGAAAAATTTATCAAGCTACACATTGATTGTGCATATTTCTATTTTAATGTAATTTTTCTACAAAAATCTGAACATTAAGAATCAGATATGTGTTACAGGAATATCAGATTTAAAATGTGCCATTTCCAATAAAATACCTTTTTAATAATTAAATGTGAACAGTTATCTAAATCTGTGTGTGTGTGCTCAGTTGCTCAGTTGTGTCTGAATCTTTACCCATGGACTATAGCCCACCAGTGTCCTCTGTCCATAGAATTTTCCATGAAAGATAGTGGAGTGGTTGCCATTTCCTACTCCAGAGGATCTTCCCAACCCAGGGACTGACTGAACCCATGTCTCTTGTGTCTTCTAAGTCAGCAGGCAGATTCTCTACTACTGCACCACCTACACTAATTAGAGATGCTATATTCAATTTCCATTTCTGGATCTGATAAATCAGACCTACAGAGATTGCCCTGAAATTGTGGTAAGTCTGTAATAATCCTATGGAATGTTTTTCATCACTTTTCTGCAAAAGACAAGTCTAGGAAGAGAAACCCAATTACAGTGAGATTTTACTCTAGTATAAACCTTCACCTCTGGGTTCTGTCAACATACCAATCAAGAACAGATTTGCATAGGAAAAAATGCACAAGGAGAAACCTCACATCACATGCTGGCATTTATATACCAGCTTTTCATGAACAATGCTTCAGCCTTATAGTAGTGCCTTTGGTTTCTGAGCAAAAAATGCTATTATTAATAAAGATATGTTTCAATTTTAATTGGCTATTTCTTGTCTTTAGTTCTTTGCACTGGGACGGCCCAGAGGGATGGAATGGGGAGGGAGGAGGGAGGAGGGTTCAGGATGGGGAACACATGTATACCTGTGGCGGATTCATTTTGATATTTGGCAAAACTAATACAGTTATGTAAAGTTTAAAAATAAAATAAAATTTAAAATTAAAAAAAAAAAAGAAGGACACATAAATAAAATCAGAAATGAAAAATGAAGGGTTATAATAGACACCATAAGAATACAAAGGATCATAAGAGACAACTATGAACAACTATATGCCTATAAAAGGACAACCAAAAAAAAAAAAAGAAAAACAAATGTAATAGAAATTTATTTTTCAAAACACTGAAAAAATACACAGCTGTGTTTCTTTCATAAATTAAATCTACTAATTTGATAAGAATACTGCAATTCTGTGCTCATTATTGCAACTATTTTATATTACATAATTTATTATATATGTGTTTAACTTTACTGGAATAGCACCATAGATTTCAGAATAGAAATCAAATAACATTCTTTAGTACAAAATGTAAAACAGCTACAAAAAGATGAATTATTTAAGGTATTTGCTTTTGTTGACTAATGCAAATTTTTATTACCAGGAAATATTTCTACTAGGATTTGTATGTGGAAAGTTACTTTGAAAGCATGCCTCCTTAAGCTGACTTGCAGGTTGCATATTGTCAGGGCATATTGTCAGGGCAATGAAGTGGGACAATGGAAGTATCCTTGCTCTCAGAGTTCATAATAATTTACTCCCTCCATTCTTGTAAAATCTTAGCTCCATTGATTTCCTTGCTTTCATAACCATTTTTCTGTCTCACTCTTCCTTTAATGACATTCAGGACACCTAGAATTAAATACACCACCAAAAAACTAACAGAGTTTATCAGTGAATCCAGTAAAGTTGCAGGATACAAGTTAATACATAAGAATCTGTGGCACTTCTATATATAAACAAAAAAACTATCATAAAGTAAAATTAAGGAAACATTCCCATTTACAACCTCATCAAAAAGAATGATATACTTAGGAGTAAACATACCAAAAGAGGTAAAAGATCTCTACTCAGAAAACTAGAAGACATTGATGAAATAAACTTTGAATGACACAAAGAGATGGAAAAAAACACCATGCTCATGTATTGGAAGAGTAATATTTTAAAAATGACCATTACCCAAGGCAATCTACAGATTCAACAAAATCCCTAACAAAATACCAAGGGCATTTATCACAGAACTAGAAGGAGTAATTTTAAAGTTTATATAGGAAACACAAAAAAATCCAAATAGCAAAAAAAAAAAAAAAAAAAAAGTCTTTTTTATTATTTATTTATTTATTTTTACTTTGCAATATTGTATTGGTTTTGCCATACATCAACATGAATTCACCACGGGTGTACACGTGTTCCCAATCCTGAACCCCCCTCCCACCTTCCTCCCCATACCACCCCTCTGGTCATCCCAGTGCACCAGCCCCAAGCTTCCTGTACCCTGTATGCAAAAGAGACACAGATGTATAGAACAGTGTTTTGGACTCTGTGGGAGAGGGAGGGGGGGATAATTTGGGAGAATGGCATTGAAACATAGTCTTGAGAAAGAAAAGAGATCAAGGTTTTGCATTCTCTGACTTCAGACTATAATACAAGATTACAGAAGTCACTAGTACAGCTACTGGCACAAAAACAGACACCTGGATAGAGGGAACAGCATAGCAGTCCCATGAATAAACCCACAGCCAGCTCATGCGAAGAGCTGACTCATTGGAAAAGACTCTGATGCTGGGAGGGACTGGGGCCAAGAGGAGAAGGGGACGACAGAGGATGAGATGGCTGGATGGCATCACTGACTCGATGGATGTGAGTCTCAGTGAACTCCGGGAGTTGGGAGGCCTGGAGTGCTGCGATTCATGGGGTCGCAAAGAGTAGGACACGACTGAGCGACTGATCTGATCTGATCTGAACCTGTGACAAATAAGGTGAAAATATACAATTGAGAAAAGACAGTCTCTTTACTAAGTGGTGCTGAGAAAACAGGACACATTTTTGTAAAAGAATGAAATTAGAACATTCTCTATCATCATATACAAAAATAAACTCAAATGAATTAAAAACCTAAATGTAAGACCAGAAACTATAAAGTCCCTAGAAAAGAACATAGGCAGAACACTTTGCCATAAATCATGACAATATTTTTTTATACCTGTCTCTTAAAGTAAAGGAAACAAAGAACTCTAAACAAATGAAGTTTTCTTAATTTCCTCTTGGGGTATTTCATTGTTACTGTACAGAAATACCACTGATTTTTGCATGTTGGCTTTGTATGCTAGGAACATTACTGAATTTGTTACAATAAAATTAACTATTTAAGAAGTGTGAAAACCGTATTATTGTTGTTATGTGGTTTCATAGTAGAACCAGTTAAAATAATCTGAAAAACAAGAATTACCATTGGAAAAGTAAATCACAGAAAAAGGGAAGACTCATGACCAAAATACAATAGTCAATAATAAGTATATAATGTATCTGCTGCTGCTGCTTCTAAAAATGGAGAATGATCTCAAGCACGCTCTTACACAATTGGATTTGACAGTTTTTGTGCATTATGTCTGTGTTATGATTTATCTTTTGATCATTTGAGACTGTCAGCTTCAAATAGGTATTAATGTTGAAGAGTACAGTTCAATTTGTATACATTAAAAATGTGTTTATTAAATAAATGGCATTTTTGTTAAAAGTGTAAATTATTGCTGGAATATTAATCTCAATGCTACAGGAATACAGAAATTCTCTATTATAAATTTCAGCTTTCAATTGTCATGCCTTTAATTACAAAAATAACTTGATGATTAGAAAATCATTCATGTGGCCGTTGTTAAACTTAATACAGGGTTATAATTACAGCTTTCTTTAAAAATGGTTTACGATGCAATATTTTACAATGCTAATAAGTATAAAGAATTTTGAGTACTCATATTTAACATATATTAAATTAAATTCTCATATTTTTCTATATTGATTTTGATTATATATAAATCATTTATCTAATACTATGTACCTTAGTAATTTTTTATTACATATGAATTGACTAAGGACAGTGGTGTTCTATATGAAGTAGCTGAAGTCACTCATGTGGCTACATTCACTTGAGAGTACAAAGAGAGATGGTTTACAAAAGATTACTTGTCTACCTAGGGTTGAGAGACTGCTCTAAAACAATTCACTTATCCTTCATAGATGAACTTTTTATCTAAATTAGAGAGTTTATGAAGCACCTTTTTAAATCATCCTGAAATCTTAGCAACAAGTTCAAAAGCCTCACCCATAATTTGATCTAAACCCTAAGGCTGCTGCTGCTGCTGCTGCTGCTGCTAAGTCACTTCAGTCGTGTCTGACTCTGTGTGGCACCATAGACAGCAGCCCAACAGGCTTCCCCATCCCTGGGATTCTCCAAGCAAGAACACTGGAGTGGGTTGCCATTTCCTTCTGCAAAACCCTAAGGCTATATTTTACTAAAAGCATGCTTTTAATAGGACTCAATCAAACCTTGTGCACACCAGGACCTAGAGACCAAACAGAGACTAAGACAGAACTTTGTTTGAGTGTCTCCTGTGGCGGTACAGGTCAGCAGTGGGCTGCCGCAGAGGCAAGTGCTCTGGGTGCAGCAGACTTGGGTATGGCTGGTTGCAGCAGATTTGGGTATGGAGTAGGCCTTCTTGGAGAAGGTCACCATTAACCCCACCATAGAGATGCCAGAACTTACCCAGGACTGGGGAAATAGACTCTTGGAGGGCACAAACAGAAACTTGTGTGCATTAGGACCTAGGGAAAAGAAGCAGTGACCCCACAGGAGACTGACCCAGACTTGCCCATGAGCATCCAAGAGTATCCTGCAGATGCATGGGTTGGTGGTAGCCTGCTGCAGGGTTGGGAATAATGAGAGTAGCAGAGCGTGCATGGGACAATTTGAAGGAGGTCACAATTATCTTCATTACCTCCATCATAGTTTGGCCCAAGGTAAATAACAGGAAATAGCAAGGAGAATAGCAAGAAGAGATGAAAGCCTTCCTCAGTGATCAGTGCAAAGAAATAGAGGAACACAACAGAATGGGAAAGACTAGGGATCTCTTCAAGAAAATTACAGATATGAAGGGAACATTTCATGCAAAGATGGGCTTAATAAAGGACAGAAATGGTATGGACCTAACAGAAGATATCAAGAAGATGTGGCAATACTACACAGAAGAACTATACAAGAAAGAGCTTCATGACCCAAATAATCATGATGGTGTGATCACTCACCTAGAGCCAGACATCTTGGAACATGAAGTCAAGTGGGCCTTAGGAAGCATCACTATGAACAAAGCTAGTGGAGGTGATAGAATTCCAGTTGAGCTATTTAAAATCCTAAAAGATGATGCTGTGAAAGTACTGCACTCAATATGCCAGCAAATTTGGAAAATTCATCAGTGGCCACAGGACTGGAAAAGGTCAGTTTTCATTTCAATCCCTAAGAAAGGCAAAGCCAAAGAATGCTCAGACTACCAGACAATTGCACTCATCTCACATGCTAGCAAAGTAATGCTCTGAATTCTCCAAGCCAGGCTTCAGCCACACGTGAACCGTGAACTTCCAGATGCTCAAGGTGCTTTTAGAAAAGGCAGAGGAACCAGAGATCAAATTGCCAACATCTGCTGGATCATTGAAAAAGCAAGAGAGTTCCAGAAAACAAAACAAAACAAAACAAAACACCTATTTCTTCCTTATTGCCTATGCCAAAGCCTTTTACTGTGTGGAACACAACAAACAGGGGAACATTCTGAAAGAGATGGGAATACCAGACCACCTGATCTGCATCTTGACAAATCTGTGTGCAGGTCAGGAAGCAACAGCTAGAAGTGGACATGGAACAGACTGGTTTCAAATAGGAAAAGGAGTATGTCAAGGCTGTATATTGCCACCGTGTTTATTTAACTTATATGCAGAGTACATCATCATGAGAAATGTTGGGCTGGATGAAACACAAGCTGGAATCAAGATTGCCAGGAGAAATATCAATAACCTCAGCTATGGAGATGACACCACCCTTATGGCAGAAATTGAGGAACTAAAAAGCTTCCTGATGAAAGTGAAAAAGTGAAAGAGGAGAGTGAAAATGTTGGCTTAAAGCTCAACATTCAGAAAACAAAGATCATGGCATCCAGTCCCCTCGCTTCATGGCAAATACATGGAGAAACAGTGGGAACAGTGTCTGACTTTATTTTTTGGGACTCCAAAATCACTGCAGATAGTGATTGCAGTCATGAAATTAAAAGATGCTTATTCCTTGGAAGAATAGTTATGACCAACCTTGACAGCATATTAACAAGCAGAGACATTACTTTGCCAACAACGGTCCATATAGTCAAGGCTATGGTTTTTCCAGTGGTTATGTATGGATGTGAGAGTTGGATTATAATGAAAGCTGAGCACAGAAGAATTGATGCTTTTGAACTGTGGTGTTGGAGAAGACTCTTGAAAGTCCCTTTGACTTCATGGAGATCCAACCAGTCCATCCTAAAGGAGATCAGTCCTGGGTGTTCATTGGAAGGACTGATGTTGAAGCTGAAACTCTAATACTTTGGCCACCTGATGCAAAGAGCAACTCATTTGAAAAAAACCCTGATGCTGGAAAAAATTGAGGGCAGCAGGAGAAGGGGACAACAGAGGATGAGATGGTTGGATGGCATCACTGACACAATGGACATGAGTTTGAATAAACTCCATGAGTTGGTGAGGGACAGGGAGGCCTGGTGTGCTGCAGTCCATGGGGTCAGAAAGGGCCAGACATGGCTGAGTGACTGAATTGAACTGAACTGAAATAACAAGGAGGGGACACGGCCCCAACCATCAACAGAAAATTGGATTAAAGATTTACTGATCATGGCCCTGCCCATTAGAACAAGACCCAGTTTCTCCCTCAGTCAGTCTCTCCCATCAGAAGGCTTCCATAAACCTGTTGTATTCTCCATCAGAGGGCAGAGAGACTGAAAACCACAATCACAGAAACTAACCAACCAGATCATATGGGCTTCAGACTTGTTTAACTCAATGAAACTATGAGCCGTGCCTTGTAGAGCCACCCAAGACAGATGCGTCATGTTGGAGAGTTCTGACAAACTGTGGTCCACTGGAGAAGGGAATGGCAAACCACTTCAGTATTCTTGCCTTGAGAACCCCATGAACAGTATGAAAAGGCAAAAAGATAAGACACTGAAAGATGAACTCCCCAGGTCAGACGGTGCCCAATATTTTACAGAAGAGTGGAGAAATAACTCTAAAAAGAATGAAGAGATGGATCCAAAGGAAAAACATGCCCAGATATGGATGTGACTGGTGATGGAAGTAAAGTCCGATACTGTAAAGAGCAATACTGCATAGGAACCTGGAATGTTAGGTCTATGAATCAAGGCAAAATTGAAGTGGTCAAACAGGGGATGGCAAGAGTGAACATCGACATTTTAGGAATCAGTGAACTAAAATGGACTGGAATGGGTGAATTTCAGTCAGATAACCATTATATCTATTACTGTGGGCAAGAATCCCTTAGAAGAAATGGAGTAGCCATCATAGTCAAGAAAAGAGTCTGAAATCTTTGAGTTTGGATGCAGTCTCCCAAACGACGGAATGATCTCTCTTCGTTTCCAAAGCAAGCTATTCAATATCACGGTAATCCAAGTCTATGCCCAAACCAGTAATGCCGAAGAAGATGAAGTTGAACGGTTTTATGAAAACATACATGACCTTCTAGAACTAACACACATAAAAGATGTCCTTTTCATTTTAGGTGACTGGAATGCAAAAGTAGGAAGTCAAGAAACACCTGGAATAACAGGAAAATTTGACCTTGGAGTACGGAATGAAGCAGGGCAAAGGCTAACAGAGTTTTGTGAACAGAATGCACTGGTCAACGCAAACACCCTCTTCCAACAACACAAGAGGTTGTTGTTGTTGTCTACACATGGACATCATCAGATGGTCAATACCTAAATCAGATTGATTATATTCTTTGCAGCCAAAGATGAAAAAGCTCTATACAGTCAGCAAAAACAAGACCAGGAGCTGACTGTGGCTCAGATCATGAATTCCTTATGGCCAAATTCAGACTTAAAATGAAGAAAGTAAGGAAAACCACTAGACCATGCAGGTATGACCTAAGTTAAATTCTTTATGATTATACAGTGGAAGTGAGAAACAGATTCAAGGGATTAGAACTGATAGACAGAGTGCCTGATGATGTATGGACAGAGGTTCATGACATTGTACAGGAGATTGGAATCAAGACCATCTTCAAGAAAAGAAATGCAAAAATGCAAAATGGCTACTTGAGGAGGCCTTCCAAATAGCTGTGAAAAGAAGACAAATGAAAAGCAAAGGAGAAAAAGAGATATAACCATTTGAATGCAGAGTTCCAAAGAATAGCAAGGAGGGATAAGAAAGCCTTTCTCAATGTCAGTGCAAAGAAATAGAGGGAAACCTTAGAATGGGAAAGACTAGAGATCTCTTCAAGAAAATTAGAGATATGAAGGGAACATTTCATGCAAAGATGGGCTCAATAAAGGACAGAAATGGTATGGACCTAACAGAAGCAGAAGATATTAAGAAGAGATGGCAAGAATACATAGAAGAACTGTACAAAAAAGATCTTCAGGACCCAGAAAATCACAATGGCATTATAACTCACCTAGAGCCAGACATCCTGGAATGCGAAGTCAAGTGGGCCTTAGGAAGCATCACGATGAACAAAGCTAGTGGAGGTGATGAAATTCCATTTGAGCTGTTTCAAATCCTAAAAGATGACACTGTGAAAGTGCTGCACTCAAATTTGGAAACTCAGCAGTTGCCACAGGACTGGAAAAGATCAGTTTTCATTTCAATGCCTAAGAAAGGCAATGCCAAAGAATGCTCCAACTACTGTACAATTGCACTCATTTCACACCCTAGAAAAGTAATGCTCAAAATCCTCCAAGCCAGGCTTCAATAGTACATGAACCATGAACTTCCAGATGTTCAAGCCGGATTTAGAAAAAGCAGAGGAACAAGATATCAAATTGCCAACATTCACTGGATCATTGAAAAGGCAAGAGTTCCAGAAAAGACATCTACTTTTACTTTATTGGCCATTTCAAAGCTTTTGACTATGTGGATCACAACATACTGTGGAAAATTCTGAAAGAGACGGAAATACCAGACCACCTGACATGCCTCCGGAGAAATCTGTATGCAGGTCAGGAAACAATAGTTATTACTGAACATGGAACAATAGACTGGTTCCAAATCAGGAAAGGAGTATGTCAAGGCTGTATATTGTCACCCTGCTTATTTACCTTATATGCAGAGTACATCATGAAAAACTGGACTGGATGAAGCACAAGCTGGAATCAAGATTGGTGGGAAAAATATCAATATCTCAGATATGCAGAAGACACCACCCTTAGGGCAGAAAACAAAGAACTAAAGAGCCTCTCGATGAAAGTGAAAGAGGAGAGCAAAAAAAATTGCCTTAAAACTAAACCTCAGAAAACTAAGATCATAGCACCTGGTCCCATCACTTCATGGCAAATTGATGGGGAAACAGTGGCAACAGTTTCAACTTTATTTTGGGGACTCCAAAATCACTGCAGTTTGTAACTGCAGCCTTGAAATTAAAAGATGCTTGCTCCTTGCAAGAAAAGCTCTGACAAACCTAGATAGCATATTAAAAGCAGAGACATTACTTTGCCAACAAAAGTCCATCTAGTCAAAACTATAGTTTTTCCAGTGGTCATGTATGGATGTGAGAGTTGGATTATAAAGAAAACTGAGTGCCAAAGAACTGATGCTTTTGAATTGTGGTGTTGGAGAAGACTCTTGAAAGTCCCTTGGACTGCAAGAAGATCCCAAAGGATATCAGTCCTGAATATTCATTGGAAGGACCAGTGCTGAGGCTGAAACTCCAATACTTTGGCCACCTGTTGCAAAGAACTGACTCAGTTGAAAAGACCTTGATGCTGGGAAAGATGGAAGGTGGGGGAAAAGCGGACAGCAGAGGATGAGGTGGTTGGCTGGCATCACCGACTCAGTGGTAATGTATCTGAGTAAACTCTGGGAGTTGGTGATGGACAGGGAGGCCTGGTGTACTGGAGTCCATGAGGTGGCAGAAAGTCGGACATGACTGAGTGACTGAATTGAGCTGAACTGAAAAGCATCCTGGATTTAATCTTTTCCCTGAGGCTATTTCTTGCTCTGAGAATGTGTTGCCATGTGTAGAGACTGACAATAGAAATAGTTTTGTCTTTCAACCCTGAAATTTTAGGGCAGACATATATTAAGCATTCCTGCTTAAGAAATGAACAATTCTTTAATAAATCACCTTTCTTGAAACAACGTATAAAAAGTAGCAAAAGTAAACCAACTGCCACTATTGATATTTTACAGGAAAATTTCTTTAACCATGTGCTGTGCTCTACTTAGTCGCCTGTCTGACTGTTAGTGACCCCATGGGCTCTAGCCCACCAGGCTCCTCTGTCCATGGGGTTTCTCCAGGCAAGAATACTGAGGAGTGTTGCTGTGCCCTCCTCCAGGGAATGTTCCCAACCCAGCGATTGAACCCAGGTCTCCTGCGCTGTGGGTGGATTCTTTACCATCTGAAACACAGGGAAACCCACCACAATTTTATTTCCCCTGGAGAAGAAAATGGCAACCCACTCCAGTATTCTTGCTTGTGAAATCCCACAGTAGAGGATCCCAGCAGACTACGATCCATGGGGTTGCAAAGGGGTGGACACCACTCAGTGACTAAGCAGGCATGCACACAACTTTACTTGGCTCATGTTATATTTTTCAGGTTACCTCTGGACACAGTCTCACTAATGGTTCGATCCAAGTTCTTCTTCCTCCGATTTTTTCACTGGTATTTAAACTTCCTTTATTGTACAGAAAAACACTATGTTTTCCTTTTCCTTTTCTCTAACACTCAAAATACTTCTGATATCAGCTGTGTGATATTTTTTCCCCACAACAACCAGTTCTCCAACACCAGCTGGTTGTCCTTGAGCAGTTCACTTCAGACACTACTGGACTTAACATAGACTTCAGAGGTTAAGGGTTCAGTCCCACAAGACTGCACCCCTCTTCAGATGTCAACCAAAGATCCAGTTTTCTAGTCCAGGCTGTCACTGTGACTAATCAGCTAAAAATAAACATTTCCATAACCCTGTTCTTGGATTCAATAATTTGCTAGGATAACTCACAGAACTTAGGAAAAAAGCTTTCTTACTAATGCTGATTAATTACAAGAGATATTTTAATGGATGCAAATAAATATACAGATAAAGAGATGCATGGGGTGGGGTCCTGAAGGGTGCTTATTGCAGGAGCTTCCATTCCCTTGGACTTGGAGTACCCCCCAGCAACTGGATATGTAAACCAACTTAGAAGCTATTTAAATCCCATACCTTAGGGAAATTTATGTACTCATGATTGATTATCAACTCATTTCCAGCCCCACTACTCTCTTGGTGGAGGCATAGGGCTGAAAATATTCTAATCATGTCTTGGTCTTTCTAACCCAGCCCACTGAGCTTCACTTCATTAGAACAAATGGAACTTTATTATCACCCAGGAAATTCCAAGAGAGTTAGGATCTCAGTGTCAAATGCTTCTATCTCTTAGGAAACTACAAGAGTTTTATGTATTCTGTGTCAAGAAGTTAAGTCAAAGACCAACTATTAACAGGAAATGGGGGGGGCACAGATAAAATATTTTTTTATCTTTTCTTAATGTCTTTTTAAATATATATATTTTTCTTATTTTACAATCCATCCTCTGGTCTCTATCCACAGACCCCTTACAGCAAATTGATTCCATCTGTTTTTTTTTTTTTTTTTTTTTGCATTCACTAATCTGGTAAATTAAACTCTACCTAAGAGGCAAATATCCAATATGGCTTGGGATATAGTCAAAGAATTGCCTGCATATCCCTGGCAGTAGTGGGGAAAGAGAGACAATGAGTTTCTGCCTGCCATGTGAAGTTTGGCAGCAAGGCTGGAAAAGACTCTCAGGGTACATTTAATATTTAGTTTCAAGAATAACTATTTATAGTAACTATTATTAGACCTATCCTTTTCTTTAGGAATAACAGTAAAAGTTACAGTGGATGGTCAGTTACTGACACTAGGAACAGAATTGTGGCTCTCTAACAAGAAGACAGGTAAAACATGATGGAAACTGACTAAGAGTGCAGCAGATGCACTAATAGGGAGAAATAAGATATGCCTCTGATGGGGCTTTGGGCACACAGAATGGATACATGGAACATAAAGGTGTTCTCCAATAATTTTTAAAGATCTCAGGAAAGAAAAATCTGGTTCAAATTCTGATACTGGACAATTACATATGAATGGGAATTTTTATTACAGATATTTAGAAAAAGAAAAATCATATTCTAAATATTCAGGCTGATAAAACATAAGCCATGTAGCTTACATTTGATTATTTTCAAAGATAAGAATGTCAATTTTTATCTATATATGTTAGTAAGATAGAGTCATTCATTTAGTTTCTTGATTTCAAAATGCATTAGAATTTAAATCTTTCATAAATATAAGATATCAAATTTTTCTGAAGCTACAATTCCTAAGGGCAGATATAAAAATTACCCTCACTCAATAGTTACTGACTAACTTCATCTTTTTTTTTTTTTCCTTCAATTGCCACTTTCATTCAAATTTTCCTTTTTGTTCCAAACACATTTTTAAAAGAAAGAAACTGAGATAATTAGATATACCAGTCTCGTATAATTTTAAAAGAAACACCCCCCCCATTAATTAATTTGGGGAGCAATAGTCCTTAGCTTTCAAAAGAAATTAAAAGTTATCTATTATAAAAGTTGGTATAGTTGAACAAAAGTACAAGGTAACAATATTTACAAGGTAAAGTATTTGAACAATATATTTCATTGCAATGGATTTTGCCGGGGTCCAGCCCCGGCTGATCCAGGGTATTCGAAGCGGGGACTGCGTCGGCGACTTATTTAATTATTTATTCATCAAAGATATAAAGAGTAATAGAATAAGGATAGCTCAGTGAGAAAATTCAGTGGAGAAAAGCGGCTGAAATAAGGATAGCTCAGTAGGAAAATTCAGTGGAGAAAAGAAGCTGAGTGGCTTGGTTTACGCGGAAAATCAATATAACCCGTGACACCAGGTTAGCTCTGACCACGGAGGCCGCAGGCGCCCTCTCGAATAGCGGAAGGTGCCCCACCTTAGACACCTTCTCGAGTGGGTCTTAGAAGCCCAGGCAAATAAATGGTCGCAGAGGACATCCGCGCTCCAGATGGACGCTCAGCTGGAAGTTAAAGGGAAGAATGACATGGGGAGACCAAGCGTTGGTGAGCAAGGCCCGCAGTTTATTTTCCAAAGTAGTTTTTATACCTTAAGTTATGCATAGAGGATAATGGGGGAAGGGGTAGAGTCATGCAGCAAGCCAGGCTTTTTTCCTGTAAACTTATCATATGCAAAAGTTCAGGTGATTGACATCATCTTCTGGCCCGGAGGCCTGTTAACATTTTAAGAAACTTATCTTTCTCTAAAGGTGATTATTCCAAAGTCAGGCGCCAGCCTTCCAAAAAGCATTGGACAAAGCTGCATTTTACATTTCTATACACCCATTATATCAATCAATACACTGCCAAGGACACAGTAGGTAAGGAGTATGGAGACTTAGCAGCAAACATTGGCCCAACAAGTGAAAAACCCTTCACCAATACAATTTCTAATCAATCTTTTAACTACTCAAAGGAATCTGTGTTTAGGCAGTTTAGAACATCTCCTGCCTCTCACAGTTGGGAGGCTCTGAACAATCACATGTGGCCGGAAAAACCCATTCAGGCAGGCTAGAGGATTTCCAAAGGAGTTTGTAGGTTGAAACACTGTCACATCCAGGAATTATTAACTGGAGCTGTAAGCTAACTCTCTTTTCAGAGAGAGGTAGTGGGAGACAGCCCCCCGTAAAGTCAGAGGTGTAGGTGAAAGCACAAAGCAGAAAGTAGGCAGACTCTGGTTTTGGGGGTAGATGCTCGAGAATTTCCAGGGGGACTCCTGAGTCTCGATCCCGCCTTTGCGTATGCCGAGCCTCCTTCCTCATGACCTTTGTCATGGGCGGAGTTCCTCACGCTGGCTCCCAGCAGTGATAGAATTCCAGTTGAGCTATTTCAGATCCTGAAAGATGATGCTGTGGAAAGTGCTGCACTCAATATGCAATATGCACTCAATATGCAATATGCCGGCTCCCGGCAGGATTTAATTTATAGGGAAAGGATCTTATCTCTGATTTCTGTTATAATTAGATAGCTGAACAAAGATCCATACAGCATATAATAAACTTGCTAAATTTGCTTTTGCAGTAATAGATTCTATCTGAAAATCTAAAAAAAAGGTCTTCTGAGTGACATGAATCAATCCATGTGACTTTAAAGAAAAAGATGGCTTCAATATTGCACAATGTCTCTGATTTCCTAAATTCATTCTTTCTTAAATCCTGAAAAATCAGTCCTGAATGAATCAGGACACAATTTCTTAAAATGAATTTTACCATAAAATTCATTCTACAGAGCATGGTTGACACTGTGTGCAGAAAGAGAACTTAATCTTTCTTCTTATTATTACTTTGACAAGTAGAGAAATAATAGGGAAGCATATGATTGGAATGGCTTGAAGGGAGCATGGCAGCTAAGAATGAATAAAATTTGCTATCCTGTTTAAAATGTTAAAATTCTAAATTTAAATAAAAAAGGAATAGTTCTACATTATGCATATAAACACAATTAAAACATTTTTGTTAATCATGAAATGCAAGCAAGGGGATCGTTAAATTATGTAATCTTTAATAAGGAATTGTCACAGATGCTGAATAATCTTGTGTGCCACAGCTAACATATACATTATATTTAAGAATCTTATACTCGTTGAGTCAAACCATGTATTTTAGCATTTATTGTAATGCAATGTCTATTAATAATGGAGTTGTTGGTAAAAGTCTAGGATATCTTTCCATTTGTAACAGAAGACATAAAGAACCTCCAAGAATGAAGAATTCATTAATTAAATCAGAACACAATTTTTAAGTGTATAGCATGCTTGAGCAAATGTCCACACTGTAGTCAGTAAGATGATAAATAAGACACTGTTGCTTCTATTTAGTAAAAGGGCAGACAGGAAAATAATTACAACAACATGCTAAATACTAAGATAAGCTGTAATCTATATGCAGTTAGAAGGGAAGAGAATCATTTTTAGTTAATGAGAAAAGTATTCAAAGAAACAGTGATATTTAAACTTGGTCTTGTGATAAAGGCTCAACAGTAGATGGGAAATAAACTGTGAAGGTACTTTTTGATAATTTATCAAATATTGGGGTCAACTAAATTTTTAAACAAGTGATTTATATAAGTAGATTTTCATTCTATAATAATTGCTCTGGTCACAGTTATGAGTGATAGATTTACACAAGGAGAAACTGGAAATTAGGACAATATTTATAAGGCTGTTGTGTAAGTTCAGACAATAGAAGACTGGGTATGAACAAAGTGGTGGAAATTAAAATGCACAAGGAGAAAGATTCAACATAGTAAGTAATGTTAGAGATAATACCTAGAGAATTCATTGTAAAGTAAATTATGAGTGTTTCAGAAAACATAAAAATATCAAATATAGAATTAAATATATATACATATATAAACTACAAAAATCAGTTTTAGATGTTACATTACATTTTTAGGACTCTCATAAATTATCACAGATTATTGTTATTGTTGTTCAGTTGTTAAGTTGTGTTCAATTCTTTGCGACCCCATGGATTAAGTAGGTGATACCACTCAACCATTTCATCCTCTGTCACCCTTTTCTCCTCTTGCCCTCAATCTTGTCCAGTTTCAGGGTATTTTCCAGTAAGTTGGCTCTTCACATCAGGTGGCCATATTACTGGAGCTTGAACTTCAGCATCAGTCCTTCAGGAATATTCAGGACTGCTTTCCTTTAGGATTGACTGGTTTGATCTCCTTGCTGTCCAAGGGACTCTCAAGAGTCTTTTCCAGCACCACAGTTAGAAAGTATCAATTCTTTGGTGCTCAGCCTTCTTTATGGTCCAACTCTCATATCTGTACACTACTGGAAAATTGGAAAAACTGTTAACTTTGACTTAAAGGACATTTCTCAGCAAAGTGACACCTCTGCCTTGTAATATGCTGTCTAGGCTTGTCATAGTTTTTATTTCAAAGAGCAAGTGTCTTTTAATTTTGTGGCTGCAGTCACCATCTGTGGTGATTTAGAGCCCTGCCACTGTTTCCATTTTTTCCCCATCTATTTACCATGAAGTGATGGGACCAGAGGCCATGATGTTAATTTTTTGAATGTTTAGTTTTAAACCAACTTTTTCACTCTCCTCTTTCCCCTTCATTGAGAGGCTTTTTAGTTCCTCTTCACTTTCTGCCATTAGGGTGGTATCATCTGCATATCTGAGGTTGTTGATGTTTCTCCTGGAAATCTTGATTCCAGCTTGTGAGTCATCCAGCCCAGAATTTCACATGATATACTCTGCCTGTGGGCTTCCCTGGTGGTTCAGTTGGTAAAGAGATCACCTGCAATGCAAAAGAACTATGTTCAATCCCTGGGTGGGGAAGATCCCTTGAAACAGGGCATGACCACTCACTCTTGTAGTCTTGCCTACAGAATCCAATGGACAGAGGAACCTGACAGGCTATAGTCCATGGGGTCGCACAGTCAGACATGACTGAAGTTGCTTAGCACACACATACTCTGCATATAATTTAAATAAGCAGAGTGACAATATACAGCCTTGGAGTATTCCCTTCCCAATTTTGAACCAGTCTGTTATTCCATGATAAGTTCTCACTGTTTCTTCTTGTCCTGCATACAGGTTTCTCATGAGGCAGGTCAGGTGGTCTGGTAGTCCCGTTTCTTTAAGAATTTCCCACAGTTTATTGTGATCCATACAGTCAAAGGTTTAGCATAGTCAGTGAAGCAGAAGTAGATTTTTTTTTTAATTTCCCTTGCTTTTTTAATGATCCAGGATATGTTGGCAATTTGATCTCTGTTTCCTCTGCCTTTTCTAAAACTAGTTTGTGCACCTGCAAGTTCTTGGTACACATACTGTTGCAACCTAATGACGGATTTGTGGCATAACTTGGCTAACATGTGAAATGGGTGCAACTGTATGGTAATTTGAACATTCTTTGGCATTGCCTTTCTTTGGGATTGGAATGAAAACTGACTTTTTCCAGTCCTGTGACCACTGCTGTGTTTTCCAAATTTGCTGACATATTGAGTGCAGCACTTTAACAACATCATCTTTTGGGTTTTGAAATAGTTCAGCTGGAATTCCATAATCTCTACTAGCTCTGTTTGTAGGTGACTTACAATATAGTTAATTAATTTTCTCACAGTTTTGGAGATTAGAAGTTCAAGAGTAAGCTTTCAACGGGGATCAGTTTGGTTTCTCCTTTAGTAAAATATGAGTGGCTCCTAATTGTGCTAAAGCCTAGTCTGTGTCTTGACTGTGCTTTAGAATGTGTGTGTATATGTATGCATATATGATATATTCAATATTTATATATGTTGCTTTACAAATGGCTGCATTCTTGCTTTATCTTCACATGACTTTTGCTCTGTGCCTATGTATCCCTGGTGTCTCTTCACTTACTTTAAAGGCACTAGTCATTTTGGATTAAGTTTCCATCCTTATGAACATTTAACCTAAGTTATTCTTGTAAAGACCTGTCTCCAAATACAGTCACATTGGGGGTTAAGGCTTCAATATATGTATTTGGGTGGGGGCCACAATTCAGTCCATAAGAGATGTGTTACATTTGGAGACTTTCATCTACAAGTGTGTGGGGAAAATTTTTTTTAATGTACTGGATGGTGAAACAAGGCCACTGAGCTGATGGGTTAATTTGTTAAAGCATGCAATTTAGAAACATGTGAAGTAGGAAGAAAATGTTCTCATTATCCTATTTCAAAGGTATATTAATCAGTCTCTTACCATAATAAATATTTATTTCTCACTCACCCAAACTTTAATGTAAGTTAATGTGGCTTCATCTATCTTTTAACTTTTCTATTTAAAACATAGGGCCTCAAGGTTATTACTGGAGGTCTGTGTCTGAAATTTTTAAGGGGCCTGCAGTGGAAGTGTTTTATATCAATCTTAACCCATGACCGCTTTTCAGAAAATACCGAGCTACCTATCCTCATTGTGACTGAAAGTGTGGCTGAGAAATGTGGTGTTCCTGTCAGTCCACAAAGAAAAGTGATAATCTAAGTGTATACCATCACCTCTGTCATATCAGAAATAATTGCTAATAATCTGCTGTATTCAATTCTAGTTACTTTTATTTTACTATGATCTCTATAAAATTACATATAACATGATTTATTTTTCCTGCTTAAACTATTTAAAACTCCTATCAAAGTAACTTTTGTGTATAATCTTGTAGATATACTTCATTATTTTAATGCTTCCCAAGTGGCTCAGCAGTAAAGAATCCACCTACAAATGCAGCAGATGCAAAAGCCTAGGGTTTTACCTCCAGTTTGAGAAGATCTCTGGAGAAGGATATGGTTACCTATTCCAGTATTCTTGCTGGGAAAACCCCATGGAGAGAGGAATCTGGTGTAATACAATCCATGCAGTTGCAAAGAGTTGAAAATGGCCTAGTTACCAAGCTTCAATATTTTAATGGTAGCATTCACATCATTTCAGTTCAGATCAGTCACTCAGTCATGTCCAACTCTTTGTGACCCCGTGGACTGCAGCATGCCAGGCTTCCCTGTACATCACCAACTTTCGGAGCTTACTCACACTTATGTCCATTGAGTTGGTCATGCAATTCAACCATCTCATCCTCTGTTGTCCCCTTATCCCCCCAAGCTTCAATCTTTCCCAGCATCAGGGTCTTTTCAAATGAGTCAGTTCTTCTCATCAGGTGGTCAAAGTATTGGAGTTTCAGCTTCAGCATCAGTCCTTCCAATGAATATTCAAGATTGATTTCCTTTAGGATGGACTGGTTGGATCTCCTTGCAGTCCAAAGGACTCTCGAGTCTTCTACAGCACCATAGTTCAAAAGCATCAATTCTTTGGTGCTCAGCTTTCTTAGAGTCCAAATCTAACATCCATACATGACTACTGGAAAAACAATAGCCTTGACTAGATGGACCTTTGTTGGCAAAGCAATGTCTCTGCTTTTAAAAATGCTATCTAGATTGGTCAAAACTTTTCTTCCAAGGAGCAAGCATCTTTTAATTTTATGGCTGCAATCACCATCTGCAGTGATTTTGGAGCCCCCCAAAATAAAGTCTGTCACTGTTTTCCCATCTATTTGCCATGAAATGATGGAACCAGATGTCATGAGTTTTAAGCCAATTTTTTCACTCTCCTCTTTCACCTTCATCAAGAGGCTCTTTAGTTCTTCGCTTTCTGCCATAAGGGTGGTGTCATCTGCACATGTGAGGTTACTGATATTTCTGCCAGCAATCTTGTTTCCAGCATATGTTTCATCCAGTCCAGCATTTCTCATGATGTACTCTGCATATGAGTTAAATAAGCAGGGTGACGATATACAGCCTTGACATACTCCTTTCCTGATTTGAAACCAGTCTCTTGTTCTATGTCCATTTCTAACTGTCACTTCTTGACCTGCATACAGATTTCTCAAGAGGCAGGTCAGGTGGTCTGGTATTTCCATCTCTTTCAGAATTTTCCACAGTTTGTTGTGACCCACACAGTCAAAAGCTTTGACATAGTCAGTAAAGCAGAGTAGATTCTTTTCTGGAACTCTCTTGCTTTTTCGATGATCCAGCAGATGTTGGCAATTTGACCTCTGGTTCTTCTGCCTTTTCTAAATCCAGCTTGAACACCTGGAAGTTCACCATTCATGTACTGTTGAAGCCTGGCTTGAAGAATTTTGAGCATTACTTTGCTAGCGTGTGAGATGAGTGCAATTGTGTGGTAGTCTGAGCATTATTTGGCATTGCCTTTCTTTGGGATTGGAATGAAAACTGACCTTTTCCAGTTCTGTGGCCACTGCTGAGTTTTCCAAATTTTTTGGCATATTGAGTGCAGCACTCTCGCAGCATCATCTTTTAGGATTTGAAATAGCTCAACTGGAACTCCATCACCTCCAGTAGCTTTGTTCATAGTGATGCTTCCTAAGTCGCACCTGACTTTGCATTCCAGGGTTCTGGTTCTGGTAGCACAGTTTACTTTTTAATGGCAAGTACTTTAGCTAGTATTAGGGTTAAAGAGAAGGGAAGAATAAATGAAGGTTGTAAGATTTTCCTTTTAAGTCATCAAGTGGAGAGTTTTGCCATTGCTGGAATGGAAAAAGCTAGGTTGAGGGGAAACAAGGTCTCTATTTTGGATCTGTGAGGCAGATATGCCTATTATCAATAGAGTGGAAATGTAAAATGGGTGATCAAGGGGGCCAATCTGGAACTCAGTCAGCAATTTTCTATCCAAATTAACTGGTTAACTGTCCACAATTTTAAATGGTGACTTATCGAATATAAACATCTGTATATAGGTTGTTTCTTCTATTTTGTTCCATTAAGTGGTTTTTATTTCCAGTCCTGGCCTATTTTCTAATAGTTTTAGTTTTGTTTTAAGGTATTTTTTATCATCTATCGGGGAAGGCAATGGCACCCCACTCCAGTACTCTTGCCTGGAAAATCCCATGGACGGCGGAGCCTGGTAGGCTGCAGTCTATGGGGTCGCTAAGAGTCGGACACGACTGAGTAACTTCCTTTACCCTCCCTTTATCATGTATAGAATCTAGTCATATTATTTTCTTTTTTACTGTCATGTATTTAATCACTGAATGATCTCAGAAACATTTACCTTGCTTCTCTTCCAAATAATATATGCTTCAACCTAAAATTTGTGATATTGAGGACTAATGAAAATCTTTTTCAAAAAGCTCATAAAAACCTTATATAAAATCTCTTTTTAATTAATCTAACTGGAGTGGGCTTCTGCTGTTTGAGAAGAAATGTACACTAAGTCATTGATTTTTTCTTTTACTCTATTCATGTAAAAATCATAAGTAAACTTTTTTGATAAAAGTTTTACAAGAATAAACAAAGAAAATTCTCAGTAAAACAAAATCACTAATAAATAGTGCAGCAGATAAAAAAAAAATTATACATTTCCAAATAATATATTGTGGAACATCTTAAATATTTCTGATATTCTTTGCTTACAAATTGTATATGAAATTGTAATGCCACATCTCTGCCTGAATCAATATCTTCCCTTAAAGAAGTGTCAGATGTGATTTGTAGTGAACATTATTTATTGCCTACTAAGTATCCACTTTGCCTTCCTATTTCTTTATAGAAATTTAAAATTAAGTCAGTTTTGTATTCTCTCACTCAGTTGTGTGTTCTACAGAAGCAGCACTCACTCCCTTGCATATTTCTATTATCTTTCCCTGTAGCTGTTTTGGCATATGTATTTGGTTTATTCTAGGAAATAAAACATTAGAGGAAGTCTGCTGAGCAATTAAGATGAGACTATATGAATACAGGGCTTCCCTGGTATTTCAGCTGGTAGAGAACCTGCCTGCAATGCAGGAGACCCTGGTTTGATCCCTTGGTGGGGAAGAACCCCTGGAGAAGGAAATGGCTACACCCATTCCAGTATTCTTGCCTGGAGAATGCCATGGACAGAGGAGACTGGTGGGATACTGTCCACGGGGTTGCAAAGAGTCGGACACGACTGAGTGACTAGCACATACACACACATATAAGAAAGAAAAGTTTGTTTGAAACTTTTTAATACTTTAATGCATGCCCTGATGTGTATTAATCTCTTATAACCATGTGACTAACTGCCTTGAGGACAATGCTGGCACATAGAAAAATGGCATTACACAAATTATAAGCCCCTGCGACTTTGAGGATTTTTTGAACTCTGAATTATCTTACTCTGAAAAAGACATACTGCCCAACATCATGATAGTAAGAGAAAATATATTATCTTATTGCAAAAAAAAAAAAATCTAGCTTGATTTTTTCTTATTTTCAGCTGAAATATTTCTGATGACCATAAAGTACTAATCAAAATGCCATATATGATTTAAAATGTTGTCTCAAATTATTAGCTTTTTATTTTACCTAGTGAGCAGTGATGAGATGAAGAAAAAATATTATCACAATGGTACAGTTGTGATACCATTATCCCACACACTCTTTCAAATGGTTTGAATTGCGATCATAAATTGCTTATATTTTACAAATGCAAGGAGAATCAATATTCATATATTCATAATATATTTTTAGTAATCCACTAATAACAATTTCATATGTCTTCAAATCTCATTTATTATTATAAAAAGTTACAATTTATTAATATTTTCTACACTTAATATGGTATTGGCTTTCAATTTTTAACACCTGCTTAAAGAAACTAAACATAGTAAATATTCATTCCTGAATTCTGTATTTGTGAATTTATTACTATGCTAAAATTCACTTGTAACCCCAAAATCAGTATCAAGGAGACTTTGCCATCATTAATGAACACGTATACAGCAATACAGCAACGAAATGTTTAGTTGCCCAACTCACACCAGATGAGGTTGAATAAGGCAATTCTCTATCTTCTTGTTTCATTACTCAGTTTAACCTAGTATCCTTTTCATGGACTATTTAATTTAATATATTCTAACATTTTTTGCTTCTTGTTGGTGACTTTGCTTTTTTAGGGCTTCCCAGGTAGCTCAGTGGTAAAGAATCCACCTGCCAATGTAGGAGACACAGGAGATGTTCATTCATTCCTGGGTCAAGAAGATCCCCTGGAATAGGAAATGGCAACCCACTCTAGTATTCTTTTTTTTTTTTAATTTATTTGTTTTAATTGGAGGCTAATTACAATATTGTGCTGGGTTTTGCCATGCATTGACATGAATCAGCCATGGGTGTACATGTGATCCCCCTCCTGAACCTCCCTCCCACCTCCCTCCCCATCCCATCCCTCAGGGTCATCCCAGTGCACCAACCCTAAGTACCTTGTCTCATGTATCAAACCTGGACTGGCAATCTGTTTCACATATGATAATACACATTTCAATGCTATTCTCTCAAATCATCCCACCCTCGCCTTCTCCCACAGAGTCCAAAAGACTATTCTATACATCTGTGTCTCTTTTGCTGTCTCACATATAGGGTCATCGTTATCAACTTTCTAAATTCCCTATATACGTGTTAGTATACTGTATTGGTGTTTTTCTTTCTGGCTTATTTCACTCTTTATAATAGGCTCCAGTTTCATCCACCTCATTAGAACTGATTCAAATGTGTTCTTTTTAGTGGCTGAGTAATGTTCCATTGTGTGTGTATATGTACCACAGCTTTCTTATCCATTCGTCTGTTGATGGACATCTAGGTTGCTTCTGTGTCCTGGCTATTATAAACAGTGCTGTGATGAATATTGGGGTACACGTGTCTCTTTCAATTCTGGTTTCCTCAGTGTGTATGCCCAGCAGTGGGATTGCTAGGTCATATGGCAGTTCTATTTCCATTTTTTTTTTTTAATTTTATTTTATTTTTAAACTTTACATAACTGTATTAGTATTTCCAGTTTTTTAAGGAGTCTCCACACTGTTCTCCATAGTGGCTGTGCTAGTTTGCATTCCCACAAACAGTGTAAGAGGGTTCCCTTTTCTCCAGCCCATCTCCAGTATTTATTGTTTGTAGACTTTTGGATAGCAGCCATTCTGACTGTCATGAGATGGTACTTCATCGTGGTTTTGATTTGCAAGACTCTGATGCTGGGAGGGTTTGGGGCAGGAGGAGAAGGGGACGACAGAGGATGAGATGGCTGGATGGCATCACCGACTCGATGAACGTGAGTCTGAGTGAACTCCGAGAGTTGGTGATGGACAGGGAGGCCTGGCGTGCTGAGATTCATGGGGTCGCAAAGAGTCGGACACGACTGAGAGACTGAACTGATTGACTGACTGACAGTGAGTGATGTTGAACATCTTTTCATGTGTTTGTTAGCCATCTGTATGTCTTCTTTGGAGAAATGTCTGTTTAGTTCTTTGGCCCATTTTTTGGTTGAGTGATTTATTTTTCTGGAGTTGAGCTGCAAGAGTTGCTTGTATATTTTTAAGATTAATTCTTTGTCCGTTGCTTTGTTTGCTATTATTTTCTCCCATTCTGAAGGCTGTCTTTTCACTTTGCTTATAGATTCCTTCGTTGTGCAAAAGCTTTTAATTTTAATTAGGTCCTATTTGTTTGTTTGTTTGTTTTTATTTCTATTACTCTGGGAGGTGGGTCATAGATTATCCTGCTATGATTTATGTCAGAGAGTGTTTTGCCTATGTTTTCCTCTAGGAATTTTACAGTTTCTGGTCTTATGTTTAGATCTTTAATCCATTTTGAGTTTACTTTTGTGTATGGTGTTAGAAAGTGTTCTAGTTTCATTCTTTTACAAGTGATTGACCAGTTTTCCCAGCACCACTTCTTAAAGAGATTGTTTTTTCTCCATTGTATATTCTTTCCTCCTTTGTCAAAGATAAGGTGTCCATAGATGCATGGGTTTATCTCTGGGCTTTCTATTTTGTTCTGTTGATCTATATTTCTGTCTTTGTGCCAGTACCATACTGTCTTGATGACTGTGGCTTTGTTGTATAGCCTGAAGTCAGGCAGGTTGATTCCTCCAGTTCCATTCTTCTTTCTCCACATTGCTTTGGCTGTTTGAGGTTTTTTGTATTTCCATACAAATTGTGAAATTATTTGTTCTAGTTCTGTGAAAAATACCATTGGTAGCTTGATAGGGATTGCATTGAATCTATAGATTGCTTTAGGTAGTATTCTCCTTTTCACTATTTTGACTCTTCTGATCCATGAACATGGTATATTTCTCCATCTATTTGTGTCATCTTTGATTTCTTTCACCAGTGTTTTTATAGTTTTCTATATATAGGTCTTTTGTTTCTTTAGCTAGATTTTTTCCTAAGTATTTTATTCTTTTCATTGCAATGGTGAATGGGATGGCTTCCTTAATTTCTCTTTCTGTTTTCTCATTGTTATTGTATAGGAATGCAAGGGATTTCTGTGTGTTAATTTCATATCCTGCAACTTTACTATATTCATTGATTAACTCTAGTCATTTTATGGTGGTGTCTTTAGTGTTTTCTATGTAGAGGATCATGTCTTCTGCAAACAGTGAGAGTTTTACTTCTCATTTTCCAATCTGAAATCCTTTTATTTCTTTTTCTTCTCTATTGTGGCTGAAACTTCCAAAACTATGTTGAATAGTAGTGGTGTAAGTGGGCACCCTTGTCTTTTTCCTGACTCCAAGGGAAATGCTTTCAATTTTTCACCATTGAGGATAATGTTTGCTGTGTATTTGTCATATATAGCTTTTATTATGTTGAGGTATGTTCCCTCTATGCCTGTTTTCTAGAGGGTTTTTTATCATAAATAGGTGTTGAATTTTGTCAAAGTCTTTCTCTGCATCTATTGAGATAATCATATGATTTTTATCTTTTAGTTTGTGATGTACCATGTGAAGAAAATATGCTTGTTAGATAAGGTCTAAGGTGAGTTACAGTGCTGTTGACTGTGAGTTTAATGGTAATACATCAGCAATATACACTAACACACAAAATAAGTTTATGGAAATGAGACCTAATTAAACTAAAACAATTTTTTGCACAATGAAGTGAAAGAAATTGACAAAATGAAAAGACAACCTAGTAAGTATGAAAAAAAAAACCTTTTAAATGATATGACCATTAAGAGGTTAATATCCAAAATATATAAACAGCCCATAAAACTACATTTAAAAGAAGGTAATTCAAAAAATGGGCAGAATGCCTGACCAGACACCTTTCCAAAGAAGATATACAGATGACCAACAGGTATACATAACAAGATGTTTAACATTGCTAACCATCAGGGAAATGAAAATAAAAATCATAATTAGACATCACCTCACACCTGTCAGAATGGACAACACCAAAAAGTCTACAAATAACAAACGTTAGAGAGGATGTGGAGAAAAGTGAAGCCTAGTATATCATTGATGGGAGTATATATTACTGCAGTCATTATTGAAAATAGTATGGAGGCGCCTCAAAAATTAAGAACAGAACTACCATATGATCCAACAATTTCGTTTCCAGGTATATATATATATCTGGAAAAAAATGAAAACATCAATTTATTTATTTTTTTTTTATTATTATTATTTTTTTAATTTTATTTTATTTTTAAACTTTACATAACTGTATTAGATTTGCCAAATATCAAAATGAATCCACCACAGGTATACATGATCAATTTAAAAGACAATGCAGCTTAACCTTCATGGTGGTGGTGGTGCTGTCATGTCCAGTTCTTTGTGACCCCGTGGACTATAGTCCACCAGACTCTTCTATCCATGGAAATTTGTAGGCAAGAATATTGGGGTGGTTGCCATATCTTACTCCAGGAAATCTCGACCCAGGAAATGAATCTGTGTTACTTATATCTCCTATTTGGCAGACGGATTCTCTACCACTGCACCATCATAGTAGCATTATTTACAGTAGCCAAGATATGAAAGAAACCCAAGTCTCCACCAACAAATGAATGGATAAGGAAGATATGATATTTAAATATAGATATACATATGCATATTCACATATATACACAATGGAATATTACTCAGCCATTTGAAATTCTGCCATTTGCATCAATGTTGATAAACCTAGAATATTGCACTTTGTAAAATAAATGGGACAGATAAAAGAAAATATAGCATGTTTATTACTTATATGTGGAAAGTAAAAAATAAAATGAATGAATATAACAAAACAGAAAAAAAAAACTCAGTGGTATTGAGAACAAATTTTTGTTTACTAGTGAGAAGAGGCAAAGGGATAGCAAGATAGGGGTATAGGATTAAGAGATACATACTACTATGTTAAAATAGATAAGCAACAGGGAGGTATTGTACAACACAGGACATAATAACCATCATTAAGTAATAATTTTAAATGGAGTATTATATTTGAAAATATTGACTCACTATTTTGTACACTGGAATCTAACATAATATTTTAAACCAACTATACTTCAATTAAAACCAAGGTTATGTGCTGTTTGGTTGATGAAGTGTGTGACCAGAGTCTTACAGGTTGTGAATTCTATATGTTGCCTAGGAACAGACTTCAGTGTTCCCTATATAGTATATACACACACATACACACACATTCAGGGATGGACCTCCTTGTGCCTCTAGGCTGCAGGAAGCCAAGTTTGTTTACTTCTCCTTCCCAGGGACCCATGCCCATTTCTTGCCTAGGGAGCCCAGGTAACTGTGACCCCTGCATCAGTCTGTGGCATTAGATTGGCCTTCAGATAGACTTTGGGTGCCTGTTGCTCAGTTCTACCCATAATGACAGCTTGATCCCTCCTTCTAATTAACTCAGATTGAGCTGCTTCTATTTTTTTGTTTTCTTCTAGAAATTAGAGTTTATGGTGCTCCCCAGCACCTATGAAGGGTTGACCTGGACTGGGCTTAACTATAAAGAGGGATCCCAAGGATTGCTCAGGTCCCAAATCCCTAGTAAACCAGAAATAGTTGAAGTGATATGTAGTTTTATGTTTTTCACTAAATGAGTTATATTTTAGATGCTGGTGTCATTTAAATGGGCTTCCTCAGTGGTAAAGAACTCACCCACCAGTGAAGGAGTTGCAGGAGATGTGAGTTAGATCACTGCGAAGGGAAGATCCCCTGGAGTAGGAAATGGCAACCCACTCCAGTATTCTTGCCTAGAAAATTCCATGGACAGAAGCCTGGATGGCTATAATATATGGGGTCACAAATAGTCAGACACGAATGAGCAAGCATGCATGTCATTTTAATGGAAAATGTTTCTATCAACATATTATGAATGTAGCTTCTTTCTATTTATTTTTCACTTAGAGTCATAATAAGACTTCTATAATTATACAATGCTTCTTTTAAAGTAAACTTTTGTTGGAAATACACAAAACACCTTTTTAACAAAATTATTTTTCAAAACATAAATAACAAGCAAAAAATATAGATCATTATTGTGAAATTTGATTAGTTTATCACAAATTTTAAATAACTCACATAATCAATGTTCAGATGAAACAAAGAAATACTAGTGGGACATAAAAAGTCTCCCTCTATTATGACCCTTCTCATATACCATCCAAAGTAACTATGACCCTGGTTTCCAGGGCCATGATTTAATACTGCCTATATTGAAATTTATATAAATAAAATCATAAAGTTTAGATATTTTAATGTTTTTCTTCTTTTTCAGAATTACTGTATATTTCTGAGGTTTATCCATGTATTTACACATAGTATAACTTGTATATATATATATATATTTTAAATGTAGCTTATTAGAAAATTATTGAATCTATCTCACACATAAATAAAGGCAAGTTAACCAATTTTTTTCATTCTCCCATGTCACATTAAAAATTAATTCAGTGATAATAAATCTTAGCTCATAGATTCAGTTGTGCAAGAACAGTAACATTAAAAAGTAACATATTCTCTATATCTTAACACTAGCTCTGAATTCAATCTCCTTTCTTCCTTGACCTGTTTTGTTTCATTATCCTAGGATAATTCAGAAAACTCAATAAGGAGAGCCTACATTTGAGCCTCAGTTATAGCTTAATAATGGTTGTAGCTCAAATGTCTATTATCCCTGCACTCACAATTCCTTGTAGCCTAGAAATAACCTGCTACTTCTGTGCCATGACTGGGTTACAGGAGTCTTCTGTGAGATTACCTGTGATTCCCCCATATACAGCTGTGCTATGCAGGAATTTCTGTCTGATGCCTGCATGAATCCTTCACAGTTATCCTAAGCAGTAGGACTTAGTGTCACTTCTATATTAAGGACCTTTACAACTCTCCTTATTTTCATCCTCTTACCTAACTAGGGATAATATCCCTCTCAGTTTTATGATGAGTTTTTCCCCTTCAAGATATTGTACTCTGATTTCCCTTCATTTATTTTCTCCACGACTTAAAAAAAAAATTTTTTTTTTTTGATCTTAGACATTTTGCTGGGAAAAGCATGCCAGATACAAAGTCAACTTCTGATTTTTGTCTTCCCACTTGCCTCCTCTCAAGTAATGAACTAGAGGCCAGTTTACAAATTTAAGGTGGAAGCGATAGGGAATTAAAAATTGCTAATAAATACACATATTTTTAAAATCTTGAATTTTTAATATATCATCATTCTCTTAAAACTTACATATTGTCAGCTACATATTGGCAACAATATGATACAGAAATAGACTGAGGATAAAAACTATTTGGTTGGGGGAAAAAAAAAAGCCTTCCAATTCTTTATATTTGCCTGTTCAGATGTGAAGATGTTTTCTAATTTCTAGATTTTTATTACTCTAAATATTGAAAATATTTGCATCTTCTGAGTTATTACAACTGTCCATATCTAAAATATTCTGGTAACCTCAATTATTTTACTCCCTCTTGAGAGTATACACATTGGGTTTATGAAATGTCAACAGCAAAGGATTACTTAAGCTAATCTTCTCAATTTATGGAAGAAAACACTGAGATTTAGAGGACAGAAATCGCATAAATGAGCCTAAGGTATTTGTCCCAATAGTATACCTTTTGATGCACTGAAGCATCTTGAATCAAAGTGAAGTGTGGTAATTACATTAATTACATGTAACTTTATAAGAATTAATGCTGAATCCTGGATACAGTTTTCAAATTTTTATGATCATAGTTGAAAAACATTATTCTTAAATACTTTAATCTTACTTCTCAGAGTAGAAGTTTTTCTCTTTTCATTGGATTAAGTAATAAAGTTTTTAAAAAGTAAATAATTAAATACTATAAATTACCTGTTTAATATTATATCCCTGAATATTAAAGTTTTTAAAATTTTAACAAGATTTTGAAGAAACAAAAGAGTATCATATATTCATATTTTTATGTCTAAGTTCCCAGATATCTTAGGCAACCATGTATAAATATGCAATTTTATAACTAGCTCTCCTTAAGATACATATGCAAATGCTATGGCTGATAATCAAATAAGACTTCATCCTTTATTTCTCATTGTATCATAACTTAAACTAAAGCATAATTTTATTTTATATACCAACAAAATTGTCATTCTGGAAAATAGCTTTCATAATATATACTAAGACCATAGAAAATGAATTATTATTGTAACTAAGTGTGCACTGTCAAATGGCTTAGTAAAACACTGGCTTGCATGCCATATTCTTGTCTTGCTTAGCAATTGCAATAAAATAGGAATGATAAGACTTTAAAGAACAGTGTACAATTAGAAATAGAAATTACTGTACATACAAAGCCATTTGTTATGATGCACTGTAGCTTACTAACAGTAATCTTAATGAAGATTAAGTAGAATATAAAAAACAAAAAAAAATGTTGTCATCTATTAACAATCAAATACTCAAAGGTATTTATCTTGTATCTACATTTGCTTACTACTTTTTAAAAGACTCTTACTTAAATTGACAGAACATTGCAGTCCAATTTGAAAAGAAATGCGAACAATAAATTAAACCATCAGTAAGATTCAACAAAGACAATATACTGATTAAATACAGAAAACCTGAATGGCTTTGAAATTTTGATTGTCAACGACAAATTAAATTCAACAGGGAAGATATACTATCTGGTACTGACACTCAGAAAACTATGCAAGAGTTTGCCACTGGCTCACCAGGTGCCTAACAGGTCTTTGTATGTATCTGTTTCCAGGAGATGAGTAGGATATGTAGTTCTATTTAAATCCTCAAGCAATAATATAATTAGTGGTCCATATTTTCTGCATTGCCATTGAAGTATTCAAATTTGTCTTTAATTATTTAGTATTCTTTCATCTAAGCTCATCAGGGATCGTAATCTAAGTATACAGGGCTAAGGATAGGGGCCAAGTTTATTGGTTAAATAGATGCAATTCATTGAATAAACCAAAAAAAAAAAAAACGTAGGCTAAGAATATATTAGGATGTTAAACACTGACTGGGTCATTGTGTATGTTTTTCTTCACTTGTGTTGGTTTTATAATTATTATTTTTACATATTTCTTACTACATGATGGAAACTTGGTGAACACCAGCTTCATAGTTTCTATTTTACATGTTAAACCTTTCTCATTTCAAATTTTATAATCTAAGATGAAGTTTCTATTTATCTCAGTTTGGATTTGGTTCCTACAGATGACAAGGATTTATCTGAAAAATGGAAAGATGAAAAAAGTTATACTGTGGACAAAACTTTCTGGAGTAGGGCATTTTATAGAAGGGACTGTTGTTCTCAGAAGACAAAAACAGACCAAATAATTATTGCTTTGTAATCATGTTATAATTTTATATGTCAGTCAGTTAGTCAGTTCAGTTACTCAGTCGTGTCCAAATCTTTGTGACCCCATGGACTGCAGCACGCCAGGCTTCCCCGTACATCACCAGCTCCCGGAGCTTAGCTCAGGTCCATTGAGTTGGAGATGGCATCCAACCATCTCATCCTCTGCAATACATCCTCACATCCCTTCTCCTCCCACCTTTAATCTTTCCAGCATCAGGGTCTTTTCCAATAAGTCAGTTATTCTCATCAGATAGCCAAAGTATTGGAGTTTCAGCCTCAGTGTCGGTCCTTCCAATGGATATTCAGGACTGCCTTTAGGATTGACTGGTTGGATCTCCTTGCAGTCCAAGGGACTCTCAAGAGTCATCTCCAACACCACAGTTCAAAAGCATCAGTTATTTGGCACTCAGTTTTCTTTATAGTCCAACTCTCACATCCATACATGACTACTGAAAAAACCATAGCTTTTACTAGACCAAATAAAAGGTCCAAATAATTGGACCTTTGTTGGTAAAGTAATGTCTCTGCTTTTTAATATTCTGAATAGGTTGGTCAAAACTTTTCTGCCAAGGAGCAAATGCCTTTTAATTTCAGGGCTGCAGTCACCATCTGCAGTGATTTTGGAACCCCCCAAAATAAAGTCTCTCACTGTTTCCATTGTTTCCCCATGTATTTGCTATGAAGTGATGGGACCAGATGCCATAATCTTAGTTTTCTAAGTGTTGAGTTTTAAGCCAATATCTTCGCTCCCCTCTTTCACTTTCATCAAGAGACTCATTAGTTCTTCTTCACTTTCTGCCATAAGGGTGATGTCATCTGCATATCTGAGGTTATTGATATTTCTCCTGGCAAACTTGATTCCAGCTTGTGTTTCATCTGGCCCAATGTTTCTTATGATGTACTCTGCATATAAGTTAAATAAACAGGGTGACAATATACAGCCTTGACATACTCCTTTCCCGATTTGGAACCAGTCTGTTGTTCCATGTCCAGTTCTAACTGTCACTTCTTGATCTGCATACAGATTTCTCAAGAGGCAGGTCAGCTGGTCTGGTATTCTTCTCTTTAAGAATTTTCCACAGTTTGTTGTAAGCCACACAGCCAAAGGCTTTGGTGTAGTCAATAAAGCAAAAGTAGATATTTTTCTGGAACTCTCTTGCTTTTTAATCATCCAATGACTGTTGGCAATTCAATCTCTGGTTCCTTTGCTTTTTCTAAATACAGCTTGAACATCAGCAAGGTCACAGTTTACATACTGTTGAAGCCAGGCTTGGAAAATTTTGAGAATTACTTTGTTAGTGTGTGAGATGAGTGCAGTTGTGTGGAAGTTTGAACATTCTTTGATATTGCCTTTCTTTGGGAGGAATGAAAACTGACATTTTCCAGTCCTGTGGCTACTGCTGAGTTTTCCAGATTTGCTGGCATATTGAGTGCAGCAGTTTCACAGCATCATCTTTTAGGATTTGAAATAGCTCAACTGGAATTCCATCACCTCCACTAGTTTTGTTTGTAGTGATGCTTCCTAATGCCCACTTGACTTTTCATTCCAGGATGTCTGGCTCTGGTGGGTGATCATACCATCGTGGTTATCTGGGTCATGAAGATCTTTTTTGTATAGTTGTTCTGTGTATCCTTGCTACCTCTCTTTAATATCTTCTGCTTCTGTTACATCTGTACCATTTCTGTCCTTTATTATGCCCATCTTTTCATGAAATGTTCCCTTGGTGTCTCTAATTTTCTTGAAGAGAGCTCTAGTGTTTCCCATTCTATTGTTTTCCTCTATTTCTTTGTCTTGATCATTGAGGAAGGCTTTCTTTTCTCTTCTTGCTATTCTTTGGGACTCTGCATTCAAATGAATATATCTTTCCTTTTTTCCTTTGCCTTTAGCTTCTCTTCTTTTCTCAGCTATTTGTAAGGCCTTGTCAGACAACGATTGTGCTTTTTTGTATTTCTTTTTCTTATGGAGGGTCTTGGCCACTACCTCCTGTACAATGTTCATGAATCTCCATCCATAGTTCTCCAGGCACTCTGTCTATCAGATCTAATCCCATAAATCTTTTTGTTACTTCCACTGTATAATCATAGGGATTTGATTTAGGTCATATCTGCATGGTCTAGTGGTTTTCCCTACTTTCTTCAATTTAAGTCTGAATTTGGCAATAAGGAGTTCATGATCTGAGCCACAGTCAGCTCTCAGTCTTGTTTTTAGGTTAATTAATTCATCCAAAATTAGTCACTGAGTATACATACTATTTGCCTAGCACATAGCTGTACTAAGCACCTTCGATCCCACAGTGAAGAAGACTGATAACTGCTCTGCTGTCACATCATGCACATTTTAGTGTGGAGATAGCTAGACTACAGGTCACAAAGAAATATCAAAAATATACAAGTGATTAAGATTAAGAAAGGTGTAGGGCAGTTATTGTAAATAATATGACCAGTGAAGTATGTTTTGATAAATTATTTTAGTCAGTGGAAAAAAAAAAAAAGAAAAATACACTTGCAATCTCTGAGTTGCAAAAGACTGTGAGAGTGTTCAAACACAAAATGTTTTATAAATGGTGAAATGCAGGGCAGTCTTACTTTAGTTTGTAGAAAAGATTAAATTATATGGAAACTCAAAAGTCTGGAGTATCAATTCTATTCTAAATGCAATGTGAAGCTTTTGAAGAATTTCAAGCTATGGAAAAATATGATTTTGTTTATATTTTTAAATGTTTCACTCTTGCCATTATTTGGAGAATGATTTGGGGTGATGGATAAAAAAACTTATTTGGTGATTTATTAGATAGGGTATTGTGAGGGATTAAGAATCTCAGGTAAGTTCTTACTTTTAGAATTGAGTAATTAGATGGTACTACCAAGTGGTAAGATGGAGAATAATTATGTATACAAATAACTGTGGTAAAAAGAAATGGAGATTTCCCTGCAGTGCATGACTATGTTGAAATAAGACATATACAAATGAAAACAAAAATCAGGTAACTAGATGCATGAATCTAAATTTTAAGTGAGGAGAGGAACCACTTGTAGAATGGCGTGTTGTCTCTCATGCAGATTCCATGACCTTGATTCAGATCCCTAAGGTTTTAAATTATGACAGTCTTTTCCATTATGGCCAGCCATGAGTTCTACACAGATTCTTTTCGTACCAATGATATCTTTATAATATTAGAGACTGCTGCTGCTGCTAAGTCGCTTCAGTCGCGTCCGACTCTGTGCGACCCCATAGACGGAAGCCAACCAGGCTCCCCCATCACTGGGATTCTCTAGGCAAGAACACTGGAGTGGGTTGCCATTTCCTTCTCCAATGCATGAAAGTGAAAAGTGAAAGTGAAGTCGCTCAGTCATGTCCAACTCTTAGCGACCCCATGGACTGCAGCCTACCAGGCTCCGCCGTCCATGGGATTTTCCAGGCAAGAGTACTGGAGTGGGGTGCCATTGCCTTCTCTGAATATTAGAGACTAGAGGTTCCAAAAGGCATAAGTACCAGGAGCTTCTACAGACTTTTTTTTTTCTATTCTACACCTATTTATTAACTTAAAACAAGTAAATTACTTAACTAAATCCTCGCAGGTCTTTTGTGGGAGAATATTTATCCACCAGGCTTCCCAGGTGTGTAAATGGTAAAGAACCTACCTGCCATTGCAGGAGATATAAGAGACACATGTTTGATCTCTGGATCAGGAAGATCCCCTGTAGGAGGGCATGGCAACCCACTCCAGTGTTCTTGCCTGGAGAATCCCATGGATAGAAGAGCCTGGCAGGCTACATTCCATATAGTCACAAAGAGTCAGACACAACTGAAGGGACTTAGCACATATACCTACCAATGACAGTGGCCATGATTTTCCATTACCCTTCAAAAAAGAATGTGAACTCCCTTTCAGTGGTTTCATGTTCTAAGAAATGCCTTAGTAACTAAGTTAAAATGTATTTAGTAACTGACCATGAACAGTGACTATCTTAGGGCCACTTCTCTCATTCTCATTATCACTTGATAATGTGATTTATTATAAAGGTTGAGCAATATTTTTGTGACTTCTCATATTTCTTCCTTCTGGAAACAATTGCAATATATCAGTCATCTCCATGACTCTCTGAAAAGAAGCCCCTTCAATTGCCGATATGATGTTGCTGATCACTGAAAGTACTGTGGCCACCTGGCTTTGATATTTCAGTGTCACCATATGACCTCTCAGGGGACCAGTTCCTTTATAGCATCAGCTATGGCTGGCCTGACCTACAGTAGGGAGACACCACTCAAAGACGGTGGTGCACTATTCATCAACATACATATTTTGAATCACTTTGGTAAATGGAGTATTCTCTAGGCTCATCAGTGGAAAAATTGTTGGCCAGTGGAATTTCTAACCATTTGTTATTCACTTCCTTACAATTTCCAATTCTCTAAGCCTATGATTTTTTTTACTGTCACAGAATTTTGGCCTTTCATTTAACATGAGTCATCACTGAATCCAGGCTTGAAAGAGAAATCCTAATAACATGGTGGCAACATCTATCACAATTCTTTTCAGGCTGTTAAATTTTGTATCAAAGGAGGGTACTCCCATATCAACAACTTTCCTTTTTATCAATTTTATGTTCTCCCTTCTATATCAAACACCTTCAAGATTTAGTCACATGTCCTGAAAATACTTATTAACCAGATCCTGAAGCTTTTTTTTCTTTATGACCGCTCCTTCCTTTGAAATCTTCAATTCAGTCAGGCTATGTTAGATTTGAGTTCTGCTATTGATCTAGCTGCTCAGAACAGGCATGAATGTGAATCCTGAACCGGGAAAACTTTGTTTTATAAGATACCCTTATGAGAGACATTACTTTGCCAACAAAGGTCCGTCTAATCAAGGCTATGGTTTTACCAGTGGTCATGTATGTATGTGAGAATTGGACTGTGAAGAAAGCTGAGCACCGAAGAATTGATGCTTTTGAACTGTGGTGTTGGATAAGCCTCTTCAGACTCCCTTGGGCTGCAAGGAGACCCAACCAGTCCATTCTGAAGGAGATCAGCCCTGGGATCTCCTTGGAAGGAATGATGCTAAAGCTGAAACTCCAGTACTTTGGCCACCTCATGCAAAGAGTTGACTCATTGGAAAAGACTCTGATGTTTGGAGGGATTAGGGGCAGGAGAAGAAGGGGATGACAGAGGATGAGATGGTTGGACGGCATCACTGACTCGATGGACATGAGTCTGAGTGAACTCCGGGAGTTGATGATGGACAGGGAGGCCTGGCGTGCTGTGATTCATGGGGTCGCAGAGAGTCGGGCACAACTGAGTGACTGAACTGAACTGAACTGAACTATGATTTTTCAAACAAGGGAAAAGGGAAACATCTTCTAGTGGGGGTGACCTGCTACTTTTGTGGGCTCAGTTCAGAGGAATTTGTAAGGGGAAAGTTCTTGATTGTCCCTAAACTATTATTCATATGTCATAAGTCCCCATTAGATCCCTTTTATTTTTAGTCAACTCATAATCTTGAGTGAAAGAGAAAGACTTGTACACATATGTGTAAACTGATGTGAAAATATAAAGGTGACACATTATTTTGCCAACAAAGGTCCGTCTAGTCAAGGCTATGGTTTTTCCTGTGGTCATGTATGGATGTGAGAGTTGGACTGTGAAGAAGGCTGAGCGCCGAAGAATTGATGCTTTTGAAGTGTGGTGTTGGAGAAGACTCTTGAGAGTCCCTTGGACTGCAAGGAGATCCAACCAGTCCATTCTGAAGGAGATCAGCCCTGGGATTTCCTTGGAAGGAATGATGCTAAAGCTGAAACTCCAGTGCTTTGGCCACCTCATGCAAAGAGTTGACTCATTGGAAAAGACTTTGATGCTGGGAAGGATTGGGGGCAGGAGGAGAAGGGGACAACAGAGGATGAGATGGCTGGATGGCATCACTGACTCGATGAATGTGAGTCTGAGTGAACTCCGGGAGTTGGTGATAGACAGGGAGGCCTGGTGTGCTGCGATTCATGGGGTTTCAAAGAGTCGGACATGACTGAGTGACTGAACTGAACTGAACTGAATTAGCTAAATGTATTTCAAAAGAAAAGGAAGGAAAATAAAATTTCCCTTCTAAAGAGCACTTTTTTCTGAATGACAATATTTTTATCATGAGCAGATTCTTATAACTCAGAGAACAATGACCTGCACATAATATGTTTAAACATTAAAATGAAATCACATACAAAATTATCTTACCTGGCTATATATACTGGAACTAGATATAATAAATGTTTGTCCAATGTGTAGTTAATTTGTGACATTATGGTGACATTTGGAAAATTATCTCAGTCCTGTAGTAACTTTGCTACTTATGTGAAAATTGCAATAAAAAAGAATACACTGCATAGTGGTTTGCTATGAGTATTGGAAACAATAAATATAAGGTTCAGTATATAGTACAAAGTAAGTACTTAGTAGATGTTTGTTGAATAAATTAATTTCAATTATTTAATGCAAAATAACAGTTACCTTTATATTAAATATGAACAGTACATCTCCACATGGGAGAGAATTCTCTGAAAAAATATATTATCTTCATTCTATTGGGGAAACAACAAAAACAATAAATCCAACCCAAAAGACAACCTTTTTATATGATTATTTTAATTTCTTTTTCTTGCAGGTCTAAAGTTGCCAAGATTTGTAATATATTCTAAATAAAAAAGTTCGTGGTTTCATAGCTTAAGGCATTGAAAATTCAACTGACATTTTGTTGAAATTCATTATAACAATAGCTCTACAAAGAAATATACAGGTTTAAATGTAGGTTTAAAATGTTTTATTGTGTAGGACAAAAAGTTTGTTTGGGTTTTCCCTCACATTGGAAAACCCAAACAAACTTTTTGGCCACCCCAATACTTATTTAACACATTTATCAAATCCTATGCCTATAAATTACTCTTTTATTTGCAATAATCTAGGTGCTGTGTGTTGTATTGATGATGCTTGTATTGTCCCCAGGCATTTTAGAATCTCTCTTTGGATATAACTTGAAAACTAATATATGAGAGTATATGACACATAAACACAAATACACTTGTTATATCATTTTATAATCAACATTTACATCTTAATAAAGACTTGATTATCCCATTAAGTCATCCTATCCATTATGTTCACAAACACCAGGCATATATTTGAAAAAATTAAGAGAGCTCAGAAAAATATGTTATAAAATGTGAAGACCAATATGATAGAGACCTGCAACACTTGCTTTGGCAAAGGCAATACCACCAGTATAGATGTATGACCAACCAAGGCAGCACCTTGAAAGACATAATGACTATTTTAAAACATAAAATCAGTAATTTTAGGTTTATGTATTTAAATATGCTATATCCTCCTCAGATATCTGTGTGTGTTAGTTGCTCAGTCTTGCCTGACTTTTTGCAACCCCATGGACTGTAGCCCATCAAGAACCTCTGTCCATGGAATTCTCCAGGCAAGAATGCTGGAGTGAGTTGCCCTTTCCTTCTCCAGGGAATTTTCCGTATCAAGAGATGGAACTCCAGTTTATTGCATTGCAGGCAGATTTTTAACCATCTGAGCCACCAGGGAAGCCCTCTTCAGGTATCTAATATCTCATTGATGTCCACCTTAGAATAAGGAATCTTTATGATATATATTATTTTAATGTGGTATTTTGGCAGTCATTAGTTTATTGATGGATGTTAATATATTTCTGCATACTACATGATTTTAATAACAAATTAATTAGATAATAGATATGTTTTATTGATCAGTAAGACATCCATCCATGCTAAAATAGAAAATCATATGTAATGATTTCAATGTAGAGAAGAGAAATTCTCAAGTTAAAGAAAAAAAAAAAAAACCTGAGAATATAAAATTGCATTCATTTCAGTTCAGTTCAGTTCAGTCACTCAGTCGTGTCCGAGCCTTTGTGACCCCATGAACTGCAGCACATCAGGCCTCCCAGTCCATCATCAACTCCTGGAGTCCACCCAACCCATGTCCATCAAGTCGGTGATGCCATGCAAACATCTCATCCTCTGTCGTCCCCTTCTCCTCCTGCCCTCAATCTTTCCCAGCATCAGGGTCTTTTCAAATGAGTCAGCTCTTCACATCAGGTGGCCAAAGTATTGGAGTTTGAGCTTCAACATAGGTCCTTCCAAACACCCAGGACTGATCTCCTTTAGGATGGGCTGGTTGGATCTCCTTGCAGTCCAAGGGACTCTCAAGAGTCTTCTCCAACACCACAGGTCAAAAGCATCAATTCAGCACTCAGCATTCTTTATAGTCCAACTCTCACATCCATACATGACCACTGGAAAAACCATAGCCTTGACTAGACAGAACTTTGTTGACAAAGGAATGTCTTTGCTTTTTAATATGCCATCTAGGTTGGTCATAACTTTCCTTCCAAGGAGTAAGCATCTTTTAATTTCATGGCTGCAATCACCATTGGCAGTGATTTTGGAGGCCAGAAAAATAAAGTCAGCCACTATTTCCACTGTTTCCCCATTTATTTGCCATGAGGTGATGGGACCGGATGCCATGATCTTAGTCTTCTGAATGTTGAGCTTTAAGCCAACTTTTTCACTCTCCTCTTTCACTTTCATCAAGAGGCTGTTTAGTTCTTCTTCACTTTCTGCCATAAGGGTAGTGTCATCTGCATATCTGAGGTTATTGATATTTCTCCCAGCAATATTGATTCTAGCTTGTGCTTCTTCCAGCCCAGCGTTTCTCATGATGTACTCTGCATAAGTTAAATAAGCAAGGTGACAATATACAACCTTGACATACTCCTTTTCCTATTTGGAACCAGTCTGTTGTTCCATGTCCAGTTCTAACTGTTGCTTTCTGACCTGCATACAGGTTTCTCAAGAGGCAGGTCAGGTGGTCTGGTATTGCCATCTCTTTCAGAATTTTCTACAGTTTATTGTGATCCACACAGTCAAAGGCTTTGGCATAGTCAATAAAGCAGAAATAGATGTTTTTCTGGAACTCTCTTGCTTTTTTGATGATCCAGCAGATGTTGACAATTTGAACTCTGGTTCCTCTGCCTTTTCTAAAACCAGCTTGAACATCTGGAAATTCACGGTTCACGTATTGCTGATGCCTGGCTTGGAGACAATTAAGCATTACTTTACTATTGCATGAGATGAGTGCAATTGTGTGGTAGTTTGAGCATTCTTTGCACTATACACATTCAAATTAACTTGGTTTAGTATTTGTGAGGAAAACAAAACGTGTAACAAATAAAAATGCTTCCTTCTGTCACTTAAGAATGAAGCTAGGATTTCCTAAAGAATAAGACTGGAGAAGATCATTTGAAGGGATATTGGTAAACAATTCAAGAAACCTATAAGCGAATTTGAAGTAATTATTTTTAATTTTCGTATACATGATTTCCATAGATATGGAATGCTTAAAGATAAATGGCTATTTATGCATAATCTACCTAAAACTAGTACATAAAAATGGTTTGATATGCCTAATGCCTCTCCTAATTATATTCGTATCTCTTCACCTCAGTTCGGTCCAGTCTCTCAGTCGTGTCTGACACTTTGTGACCCCATGGACTAAAGTATGGCAGGCTTCCCTGTACATCCCCAACTCCCAGAGCTTATTCAAACTCATGTCCATTGAGTGGTGATGCCATCCAACATCTCGTCCTCTGTCATCTCCTTCTTCTCTTGCCTTCAATCTTCCCCAGAAACAGGGTCTTTTCAGACAAGTCAGTTCTTTGCATCAGGTGGCCATAGTATTGGAATTTCAGCTTCAGCATCAGTCTTTCCAATGAAAATCCAAGATTGATTTTCTTTAGGATGGACTATTTGGATCTCCTTGCAGTCCAAGGGACTCCCAAGAGTCTTCTCTGACAACACAGTCAAAAGCATCAATTCTTCAGTGCTCAGCTGTCTTTATAGTGAAACTCTCACATCCATACATGACTATTGAAAAAAAAAAAAAAAACAAAGTTTTGACTAGATGGACATTTGTTGGCAAAGTAATACCTCTGTCTAGATTTCTTCCAAGAAGCAAGTGTCTTTTAATTTCATGGCTGCAGTCACCATCTGAAGTGATTTTGGAAACCAAAAAAATAAAGTCTCTCACTGTTTCCATTGTTTCCTCATGATTTTGCCAAAAAGTAATGAGACCTCAAGAATAATATAAATTTAAACTAATATAAATACCTCTTCATCTCAAGAATAATATAAATTTTGTTTATAGTTGCTGCATTTTAAAATTAACAGACTTTATTTTTAGAGCAGTTTTAGGGTTATAGAACAATTGAGCAGAAAGTGCAGAACTCCCATATAGCCCCACCAAGTTTTCTATTATTGCCTTGCATTAATGTGAGACAGTTGTTGTAATTGATAAACAAATATTGATAAACTGTTCTCAGCTATCTCCAAGAAAAAGAAATGCAAAAAAGGCAAAATGTTTGTGGGAGGAAGCCTTACAAATAGCTGAGAAAAGAGTCACAAAAGACAAGGGAGAAAAGGAAAGATATACTACACATTGGAATGCAGAGTTCCAAAGAGTAGCAAGTAAAGGTAAGAAAACTTTCTTATGGGAAAAATGCAAAGAAATAGAGGAAAAGAATAGAATGGGAAAAATGAGAGATGTCTTCAAGAAAATTAGGGTACCAAGGGAATATTCCATGCAAAGATGGGCACAATAAAGGACACAAATTGTATGGGCCTAACAGAAGCAGAAGATATTAAGAAGAGATGGCAAGAATACACAGAAGAACTATACAAACAGGTCTTTGCTAAGTCGCTTCAGTCGTGTCCAACTCTGCATGACCCCATAGACAGCAGCCCACCAGGCTCCCCCATCCCTGGGACTCTCCAGGCAAGAACACTGGAGTGGGTTGTCATTTCCTTCTCCAATGCATGAAAGTGAAAAGTGAAAGGGAAGTCTCTCAGTCGTGTCCGACTCTTAGCGACCCCATGGACTGCAGCCTACCAGGCTCCTCCATCCATGGGATTTTCCAGGCAAGAGTACTGGAGTGGGGTGCATTGCCTTCTCCAAAACAGGTCTTAATGATCCAGATAACTACGATGGTGGGATCACTCACCTAGAGCTAGATATCCTGGAGTGTGAAGTCAAGTGGGTCTTAGGAAGCATCACTATGAGCAAAGCTAGTGGAGGTGATGGAATTCCAGTTGAGCTATTTCAAATCCTAAAAGATGATGCTGTGAAAGTACTGCAATCAATATGCCAACAAATTTAGAAAACTCAGCAGTGGCCACAGGACTGGAAAATGTCAGTTTTCATTCCAATCCCAAAGAAAGGCAATGCCAAAGAAGGTTCAAACTACCACTCAATTTCATTCATTTCACATGCTAGCAAGGTCAACTTCAAAATCCTCCAAGCTAGACTTCAACAGTATATGAACCAAGAACTCCCAGATGTTCAAGGTGGATTTAGAAAAGAAAGAGGAATCAGAAATCAAATTGTCCAGCATACACGGAATCATAGACAAAGCGAGATAATTAAAAAAAAAAAAAGAAAAGAAAAGGAACATCTATTTCTGCTTTGTTCACTATGCTAAAGCCTTTGACTGTGTGGATTACAACAAACTGTGGAAAATTCTTCAAGAGATAGGAATACCAGACCACCTTACCTGCCTCCTGAGAAACCTTTATGTTGGTGAAAAAGCAACAGTTCGAACCAAACATGGGACAACTGGTTCAAAATTGAGAAAGGAGTATGTCAAGCCTGTATATTGTCACTCTGTGTATTTAACATATATGCAAACCACATTATGCAAAATGCTGGGCTGGATGAAGCACAAACTGGAATCAAGTTTACTGGGAGAAATATCAATAAACCTCAGATATGCAGATGACACCACTCTTATGGCAGAGTGTGAAGAGGAACTAAAGAGCCTCTTGATGAAGCTGAAAGAGCGTGAAAAAGCTGGCTTAAACCTCAACATTCATAAAACAAAGACAATGGCATCCAATCCCATCACTTCATGAGATATAGACGGGGAAATAATGGTAACAGTGACAGGATTTACTTTCTTGGGCTCCAAAATCTCTGCAGATGCTAACTGCAGCCATGAAATTAAAAGATGTTTGCCCCTTGGAAGTAAAACTATGACAAACCTAGATAGTGTATTAAAAAACAGAGACATCACTTTGCTGAAAAAGGTCTGCATAGTCAAAGCTATGGTTTTTCCAGTAGTCATGTACATATATGAGAGTTGGACCATAAAGAAGGCTGAGCACCAAAGAATTTATGCTTTCTAACAGTGGTGTTGGAGAAGATTCTTGAGAATCCCTTGGACAACGTGGAGATCAAACCAGTCATTCTTATAGGAAAGCAACCCTGACTATTCATTGGAAGGACTGATGTTGAAGCTGAATGTCCATTACTTTGGCCACTTGATGTGAAGAGCTGACTCACTGGAAAATACCCTGACACTTGGAAAGATATAATTCAGGAGGAAAAAGGGATGACAGAGGATGAAATGTTTGGATGGAATCACCAACTCAATGAACTTGAGTATGAGCAAGTGCCAGGAGATGGTTATATATAAGGAAGCTTGGAGTGCTGCCGTCCATGGGGTAGCAAGGAATCAAACACTACTGTGCAACTCAACAACAACAACTAATCAAAGTAATAAACCACCTTAATGTTGTTGTTGTTTTGTGACTAAGTCATCTCTGACTCTTTTATGACCCCATGGACTGTAGCCCACCAGGCTCCTCTGTCTAGGGGATTTTCCAGGCAAGAACACTGGAGTGTCATACCATCCTCCAGGGGATCTTCCAAACTCATGCATAGGCCCCCCCCAACACACACAAACTGAGGGAGTACTGACTGTTTACCATGTAAAACCTGTCTTTATCCCTGATAACTTTCCTTGCTCTGAAATCTGCTGTGCTGGATATTAATATTATTGTCTCTGTTTTTTTTTGATTAGTTAGTGTGGTATATCTTTCTTCATTCTTCCTTTTAATCTATATGTAACTTTACCTTGAAATTGGGTTTCTTGTAGATAGCATATAATTAAGTTTTGGTATTGATCCCTTCTGACAGTCTCTGTCATTGAACGGTGTATTTATTCCATTTATATTCCATTTGATTATTTATACAGTTAGAATAATACTGAACATATTTTTAACTGTTTCCTATTTATTACTCTTGTTATTTACTTCTTTTTTCTTTTCACTCTTTTCCTGATATTTGTTGTCTTAATTAGGAATTAAACATGATCTCATTTTCTTCTATCAGCATTTAGTTATGCTTAAAATTTTTTAGTTGTTGCTTCTAAGTTTACAATGTATGTTTGTTACTAATTTGTTCTACTTTTAAACAATAGTATATTATTACATGGGTAGTACAAGTAGCTGGAGAAGGTAACGGCACCCCACTCCAATACTCTTGCTTGGAAAATCTCATGGACAGAGGAGCCTGGAAGGCTACAGTCCATGGGGTCCCGAAGAGTCAGACATGACTGAGCAACTTTACTTTCACTTTTCACTTTCATGCATTGGAGAAGGAAATGGCAACCCACTCCAATGTTCTTGCCTGGAGAATCCCAGGGACGGTGGAGCCTGGTGAGCTACCATCTATGGGGTCGCACAGAGTCAGACACAACTGAAATGACTTAGTAGCAGCAGCAGCAGTACAAGTAGCTTATAACAATTTATTCACAACTTCTTTCTCCCATCACTTATTATATTTCTGTCATTCATTTTATTTATCTATAAGTTATATTTAGGATGAGGTGGTTTGATGGCATCATCTACTCAATGGACATGAGTTTGAGCAAACTCCAGGAGATGGTGAAGGGCAGGAAAGCCTGGCATGCTGTAGTCCATGGGGCAGCAAAGAGTCAGACAGAACTGAACGACTGAACAACAACAACAACAAATCTAGTACATCGTTCAGGTTATGAATTTAGACCAATATATATTAAATCAATTAAGAATAAGAAAAATAAAAAACTTATCTTGATTTATTTCTTAGCAAATGCTTCTCTTTTTTTTTTTTATATAGATCTACTTTTCTGATCAAAATTATTTTGCTTCTCTCTAAAGAAATTAAGAGAAAATTCAAAATTTTTCTTAGAAATTCAAAAAACCTTTTTTTTTTTTTCAACAAATTCCCTTAATATTTGTTTGAGAAAGTATTTATCGCTGCATTACTTGTGTAGGATAATTTCACTGGATACAAAATTGGGGTTTTTAGATTTTAGATTTTTTTTTTTTTTTAGATTTACATTTTGGACTTTTTTAAGGCGGTTTTTTTTTTTTTTCTTTCAATACTTTATATATTTCACTTTATTATTCATTTTCCTTAAATTTCTGACTTCCCACTCTTGTAGTAGGTAATAGCCTTGGGTTGAAGAGAGGAAAATGAAAGGCAGCAAGAAAAGATAATATTTTATTGCTTATGTAACAAATCCCTGCTACTCTCAAATCCCATCCTTGAATGGCTGCCATCATCCATCTTCCTTCAGGATGGGTTTCAGATCATAGCATTTGTGTAATTTCCCATAGTTCAGGGCACCACATTTAACCCAATACGTCTATGTAAAGCAGCAGTTATTTTTCTTGTTTAGGCTCATTTTGTTGTGTAGAATTTGCTATTACCTACTGTCAGTTTGCACACAATCCTACAAAAGCACATAAAAATATTCTTAAGATGAGAGTTGTCCATTTACACTATCCTTAGCCTCAACTGTGAAGCACTGCAATGTCAAGTATGATTATCAAACATAGTCCTGCTTGATTCATTATTGCATGAGAAAATATAGTTGACTTAGAAAAGATTCACACAATGTTTTTTCCCATGACATATGAACTCTCAATTTTCTGTTTATATATGCAGGGATTTGAGGAGATAAATGGAGAAGGCAATGGCAAGCCACTCCAGTACTCTTGCCTAGAAAATCCCATGGATGGAGAAGCCTGGTAGGCTGCCGTCTATGGGGTCGCACAGAGTCGGACACGACTGAAGCGACTTAGCAGCAGCAGCAGCAGAGGAGATAAAAATATTCTTTTTTCTATTCCTGATTTATGGTTCAGTATTTAAAGTTTTATTTCTAATAAATATAATTAGAGAATATGTCTTAGGTCTATGGCTAGAGAGACTTTCTAAGCTTTCTTTCAAAGGTAAAGGTATTATAGAATATGTCACCTAACATAGGTAACAGAGAGGACTGTGAAATCTGAGGATAGAGTAATTCAAAATATGAGGAGAAGAGACTAATTCTCATAGTCTCATACTTTCTCTCTAAAACTTTGTTTAGGAATATCAGTGCATGAAAGGTAGAGAGATCACTAGGCATGCATTTTTCTCTTTAGAAATTAGAGAGAAGTTTTGATCTGTCATGGAAATTTGAAATAAATATTATCACTTAACATATAGTGTCTGATGTCTACTAGTATCAGCTCTATGATTACTTTCCCAATTTTCATCTTCATGCATAAGAACAGTTTATTAAGTATGTGAGCTCTCTGTAATATGTAATAGTAATGAAACTACAGTCTCTAGTTAAATATGAAGAGCAATTTATATATTATGAATGTTCCTAATGTATTAGAAGGACTTCTGAAATTCTGCATAGTTCATTTTTTCTGCTGATAATTTTTAGGCATCAGTGAAAACATGTCTTCTTGAACATTCCACAAATAATTCATATGACAGAAAAATAATTTATATACTCTATTGGACTTAGAACCAAATAGTGTTTAACAAAAAGTATCTTGTTATTTTAACATAATTGAGACTTTCTTAAATGAAATTTGTTACTTTCAAAGATGTTCTCAATAAAATAGTAAGATTCAGGTCAGATCAGATCAGATTAGTCCCTCAGTCATGTCCAATTCTTTGCGACCCCATGAATCGCAGCACGCCAGGCCTCCCTGTCCATCACCAACTCCCGGAGTTCACTCAGACTCACGTCCATCAAGTTGGTGATGCCATCCAGCCATCTCATCTTCTGTCGTCCCCTTCTCCTCCTGCCCCCAATCCCTCCCAGCATCAGAGTCTTTTCCAATGAGTCAACTCTTCTCATGAGGTGGCCAAAGTACTGGAGTTTCAGCTTCAGCATCAGTCTTTCCAAAGAAATCCCAGGGCTGATCTCCTTCAGAATGAACTGGTTGGATCTCCTTGCAGGCCAAGGGACTCTCAAGAGTCTTATCCAATACCACACTTCAAAAGCATCAATTCTTCAGTGCTCAGCCTTCTTCACAATCCGACTCTCACCTCCATACATGACCACAGGAAAAACCATAGCCTTGACTAGACGAACCTTTGTTGGCAAAGTAATGTCTCTGCTTTTGAATATGCTATCTAGGTTGGTCATAACTTTCCTTCCAAGGAGTAAGCGTCTTTTAATTTCATGGCTGCAGTCACCATCTGCAGTGATTTTGGAGCCCAGAAAAATAAAGTCTGACACTGTTTCCACTGTTTCCCCATCTATTTCCCATGAAGTGATGGGACTGGATGCCATGATCTTCATTTTCTGAATGGTGAGCTTTAAGCCAACTTTTTCACGCTCCACTTTCACTTTCATCAAGAGGCTTTTCAGTTCCTCTTCACTTTCTGCCATAAGGGTGGTGTCATCTGCATATCTGAGGTTATTGATATTTCTCCCGGCAATCTTGATTCCAGCTTGTGCTTCTTCCAGTCCAGCATTTCTCATGATGTACTCAGCATATAAGTTAAAAAAAGAGGGTGACAATATACAGCCTTAACGTACTCCTTTTCCTATTTGGAACCAGTCTGTTGTTCCATGTCCAGTTCTAACTGTTGCTTCCTGACCTGCATACAGATTTCTCAAGAGGCAGATCAGGTGGTCTGGTATTGCCATCTCTTTCAGAATTTTCCACAGTTTATTGTGATCCACACAGTCAAAGGCTTTGACATAGTCAGTAAAGCAGAAAGAGATGTTTTTCTTAAACTCTCTTGCTTTTTCCATGATCCAGCGGATGTTGGCAATTTGATCTCTGGTTCCTCTGTCTTTCTAAAGCAAGCTTGAACATCAGGAAGTTCACAGTTTACATATTGCTGAAGCCTGGCTTAGATAATTTTAAGCATTACTTTACTAGCATGTGAGATGAGTGCAACTGTGCCGTAGTTTGAGCATTCTTTGGCATTGCCTTTTTTTGGGATTGGAATGAAAACCTTTTCCAGTCCTGTGGCCACTGCTGAGCTTTCCAAATTTGCTGGCATATTGAGTGCAGCATTTTCACAGCATCATCTTTCAGGATTTGGAATAGCTCAACTGGAATTCTATCACCTCCACTAGCTTTGTTCTTAGTGATGCTTTCTAAGGCCCACTCGACTTCACATTCCAGGATGTCTGGCTCTAGGTCAGTGATCACACCATCGTGATTATCTGGGTCGTGAAGATCTTTTTTGTACAGTTCTTCTGTGTATTCTTGCCATCTCTTCTTAATATCTTCTGCTTCTGTTAGGTCCATACCATTTCTGTCCTTGATCGAGCCCATCTTTGCATGAAATATTCCTTTGGTATCTCTGATTTTCTTGAAGAGATCTCTAGTCTTTCCCATTCTGTTGTTTTCCTCTATTTCTTTGCATTGATCACTGAAGAAGGCTTTCTTATCTCTTCTTGCTATTGTTTGGAACTCTGCATTCAGATGTTTATATCTTTTCTTTTCTCCTTTGCTTTTCGCTTCTCTTCTTCTCACAGCTATTTGTAAGGCCTCCCCAGACAGCCATTTTGCTTTTTTGCATTTCTTTTCCATGGGGATGGTCTTGATCCCTGTCTCCTGTACGATGTCACGAACCTCATTCCATAGTTCATCAGGCACTCTGTCTATCAGATCTAGGCCCTTAAATCTATTTCTCACTTCCACTGTATAATCAAAAGGGATTTGATTTAGGTCATACCTGAATGATCTAGTAGTTTTCCCTACTTTCTTCAATTTAAGTCTGAATTTGGCAATAAAGAGTTCATGGTCTGAGCCACAGTCAGCTCCTGGTCTTGTTTTTGCTGACTGTATAGAGCTTCTCCATCTTTGGCTGCAAATAATATAATCAATCTGATTTCAGTGTTGACCATCTGGTGATGTCCATGTGTAGAGTCTTCTCTTGTGTTGTTGGAAGAGGGTGTTTGTTATGACCAGTGCATTTTCTTGGCAAAACTCTATTAGTCTTTGCCCTGGTTCATTCTGTATTCCAAGGCCAAATTTGCCTGTTACTCCAGGTGTTTCTTGACTTCCTACTTTTGCATTCCAGTCCCCTATAATGAAAAGGACATCTTTTTTGGGTTTTAGTTATAAAAGATCTTGTAGGTCTTCATAGAACCATTCAACTTCAGCTTCTTCAGTGTTACTGGTTGGGGCATAGTAAGATTACTTTGAGTTAATTAAAACTATTTACAATGAATGTTCACTGGGTTCTTGGAAAGATCAAAGGCATGAGGTGAAGGGGGTGACAGAGGATGAGATGGTTGGATGGCATCAACGACTCAATGGAAATGAGTTTGAGCAAACTCTGGGAGATAGTGAAGGACAAGGAATCCTTGCGTAAGGCAGTCCATGGGGTCACAAAGAGTTGGAAACCACTTAGGGACTGAACAGCAACAACACAATGAATGTATAAGAGAAAGAAGAAATTGTCATTGTATGATGTTAAATAAAAAAAAAAAAAAGTCTATTTTTTCTGCATTCAGCCAGGACACACACATGAAAACACAAAAAGACATACATACACACATAAGCTCATTATTTTTTTTTTGTTAAGGGGTAAGAAGTATGTTTATATGCTTTATTATTATTATTTTTTTTTTTTTCCAGATTGGCAGCTTCTGTGTTTCTTTAATATCCTCCAGGCCCATCCAACCTTCCCTCTCACCCACTCCCACTCCCGTGGCCTTCAATGGGGCGGGGTGGGCAGGGAGGCGTGGGTGGACCCTCCCCCAGCCCAAGGACTAAGGCACCAGTTGACTGCAGCTAGCCGGCCCAGACACAGAGCCACACACACAGATGGAGGACATATGGACTGCGGACGCAGACAACCCAGTCGGGCAGAGGGGCAGGGGCAGGGATCAGGCCTCCGCGGGGGTCCCACTGGGGCTGGGCCCCTCCTGAAGGCCGTGAGAAGCCCGGACGATCCCAGAAGGGGGACCAGTCGGGAGGACGAGGGGCACCACGGCGGGGGGTGGGGGGGGTGGGATCCTCACTTGCTGCCTTTGTGGGACAGACACCGCAGGAGGCAGGAGAAAGTCTGCTTAACGCGCGCCAACAGCGGGCCGAGGCTGGTGGGCCTCCCGGGGAGAGCACGGCACCAGGCGCTGCAGGGTCCCCTCCGAGGCCGTGGAGTTGGGTGCCGGGGAAGCAGCCGTGCATTTATATTTTAATATAATTTTCCTGCCTGGTGAAATATGGGTAGATTTTAGTTTTGTGGCATCTCGCTCTAGAGTCTCAAATTTTACCCTATGTGTCTGAACTTAACCTAGGGGATACTCTGTATGATTGGTAATGTGTCTCCTAATAACAACACTTTAATTTTGCTTCAAGTGTTAAAGTTAACTTGCAGGTAAGTAAACATAAAATCTTCTCCTGGGAATGCAGGAGATGCGGCAGGAACCATGGGTTTGATCCTTGTGTTAGGAAGATAAACTGGAGAAGGAAGTGGCAACCCACTCCAGTATTCTTGCCTGGAAAATCCCATACATAGAGGAGCCTGGAGGCTACCATTCATGGGGTTGCAAAAGAGTTGGACCCAAATGAGCATTCTAAAGGAGATTAGTCCTGGGTGTTCTTTGGGAGGAATGATGCTAAAGCTGAAACTCCAGTACTTTGGCCACCTCATGAGAAGAGTTGACTCATTGGAAAAGACTCTGATGCTGGGAGGGATTGGGGGCAGGAGGAGAAGGGGACGACAGAGGATGAGATGGCTGGATAGAATCACTGACTCAATGGACATGAGTTTGAGTGAACTCCGGGAGTTGGTGATGGACAGGGAGGCCTGGTGTGCTGTGATTCATGGGGTCGCAAAGAGTCGGACACGACTGAGCGACTGAACTGAACTGAACTGAACTGAGCAACTAAATAACAACAAACTGTTGCAAAATTTTGGATTTGAAGAGTTATCAAAATGTTATACATTAACATTTTAGGGATGTCGACAAAAGAGAATCTAGGAATAATATTATGCTGCTGCAAATGTTTAATTTTTACAAACGTTTAGATACTTTCAATGCAACAATATAATTGATTTAAATATACAAACATGCATATTTGAATACCAGAGAAGTGAATATATTTCAGGTAAATTATTTAGAAACATATTACAAATAAGCAACATTTTGAGGAATCAGGGATAGGAAAAAAGGCCATGCTTTAAAAACTATAGATGCTAGTAAAAAGTTTTATCTTGATATATATTAAGAAGTTATTCAGGCTAAATTTAACATCCAGTTGTTATAACAACATATATTTTGCCTAATGGGAATGTTTGGAGAGAGAAAAAAAATCTAACTTCCAGAAAAGGTGTTGCCCTGATATATAGAAAACATTCACTCTGTTTTAATTAATTTTATGGAGAAGGTAATGGCACCCCACTCCAGTACTCTTGCCTGGAAAATCCCATGGGCGGAGGATCCTGGTAGGCTGCAGTCCATGGGGTCGCTAAGAGTTGGACACGACTGAGCGTCTTCACTTTCTCTTTTCACTTTCATGCACTGGAGAAGGAAATGGCAACCCACTCCAGTGTTCTTGCCTGGAGAATCCTAGGGACAGGTGAGCCTGATGGGCTGCCGTCTATGGGCTCGCACAGAGTCAGACACGACTGAAGTGATTTAGCTTAGCTTATGTTATGTATTATTTAAGTTACTTGCATCATAGCTGCAAAGGAAAGTAAGCTTTCAAAGGAAAGTAAGAATCATTTAGAATTATCTATAGCATTAAAATATTTTTGTATATCATTTGAAAACTTGTATTTTATATAATATAAAATCTCTAAGTATTTCCAGAAGTAAGTTTCTTTAAATACTTCTAATATGCAAAGCTATTCCAAAAATATATAGATAAAATTAAAGTTTGACATTTATACTTTTAGATTAGAATTAAAATTAAGTGCAGATGAAACTTTTTTTAAAAGATACATTTCTTTCACAACATCTTACTTTTACTAAAAGGAAAGATATAATTTGGGCTAAAATATTTCTGCTAATGTAACATAACTATAGTTACTGCTAAGTCATTTCAGTCGTGTCCGACTCTATGCGATCCCGTAGACGACAGCCCACCAGGCTCTGCCGTCCCTGGGATTCTCCAGGCAAGAACACTGGAGTGGGTTGCCATTTCCTTCTCCAATGCATGAAAGTGAAAAGTGAAAGTGAAGTCGCTCAGTCGTGTCCGACTCGTGGCGACCCCATGGACTGCAGCCTACCAGGCTCCTCCGCCCATGGGATTTTCCAGGCAAGAGTACTGGAGTGAGGTGCCATTGCCTTCTCCACTATAGTTACTAAACACTCAAAATATTCGTGTTAATTTTCTTTTCTGTTTGAGTCACTGTGCCACACAACGAATCTTTACTTTTGCTTAATTTTAATCTTTTTTTCCTGTGAAAATGAGTGAAATTTATATTTGCCTCATTTTTTCTTTTTTCTTATTTTTCCTTTTGAATTGATTACATTGATTGTTAGGTTTATTGTCACAGTTAACTGATGCAGTTTTATGGAAGACAGACATAGGCTTACCATCATTTAAATGACTTACAGGTCATGCCTTGTTAACACCAGGAATGAGAGGTGGCTACTCCATAATGAAGCCTGCAGTCCTTAATCACTGTCATTGTTTTCCTGACCCCAGAGACCTATAGGTTTGCAACCCACCAATGAAGTAATACAGTACAAATAACTGAAGAAGATGAGTAAGAAGAGGGGAAAAATCTGGGTGTTTCAAAAAGAATCTCAAAGTGTGACTATATATTTCTTATTCTACAGTGTGGGGAACTTAAATCTATAAATAATTCAGTTGGGTTTCCATTCTGGGAATAGATTCATGCTCACTGACTCATAGTAGAATGGGTTAATATATTAAAAAAAAAATAGGTTACCATTTGCAGTAGAATTATGATAATTTGAAATACTAAAATTTAACCATCTAGGATCATATTCAGTCAAATTTGGAGTCTTACTTTAGCATCTAAAATCTGATTGACCAACAGAGAATTAATTGGAACTGATATGTTAGAAAATTAGAATTTAACCAAAGTGTTTCTGATCCTGAAAACATATGATAGTCCATTATGCCATATTTTCTCTCTTTAAAAGGAGAGTGAGTCCTGTTAGTTACAGTACCTGCACCCTTAGAAAAGAGCAGTAAAGCTTGCTAGACTTCTTTCAGTCTCTGAAAAGACACCTTGAGACCATGAAAGGACACCTGACCCAATGAAAAGAGCACTTTTGAACCTCCCACTCCATCCCACCCCTCTAGGTTATCAAAAAAAAAAAAAAACAACCAAACAAAAAAAGACCAGATTTGAGCTCTCTACTGTAATGCAATTATCTTCTAATTAAAACTTAATCAATTAAAATAATAATAATAAATAAAATTTAAAAATAGGTAAGTCAAAAAAAGAGTACTCAAAGAGAAGTGAAAAACCATATCTGTTACAGAGAGTCTGTCCCATAAACAATGCTGGTTAGGACCTTCCTGGTGGTACAGTGAATGAAAGTCCACCTGCCAATGCAGGGGACATGGGTACGATCCCTGGTCCAACAAGATTCCACATGCCATGGAGCAACTAAAGTATGTGCACCAAAACTACTGAGTGCCCAAGCCACAACTACTAGAGACTATGGACCTGGAGTCTGTGCTCCACAACAGGAGAAATGACCACAGTGAAAAGCCAGTGCTACTAAGGGTAGCCTCCACCCTGCAATTAGAGAAAGCCTGTAGGCAGCAACAAAAAGCCAGCACAACTAAAGAAAGAAAATGAATACTGTTAAACAGCGTTACAGATCTATTTTCCAGTATCTCAGAACTGTTCTTTAACATCCCTCAAAACTTCATAAAATGACAATTTACTGTTTACATTTTATTGATATTATATTTTCTAAAATTACAATATCACTTTACATTAGAGATGTCTGACTTTTTTGTTTGGGATGGGGCACAGAGGAGGCTCACTTACCTCTCATTAGCAACACTTTGATAAACACTCTTCTAGTTCAGACAAAATGTGGTCCACTGGAGAAAGGAATGGGACTTCTGTGTTCTTGCCTCGAGAACCCCATGAACAGTATGAAAAGGCAAAAAAGATAGGACACTGAGAGATGAACTCACCAGGTCAGTAGGTACCCAATATGCTACTGGAGATCAGTGGAGATATAACCCCAGAAAGAATGAAGGGATGGAGCCAAAGTAAAAACAACACCCAGCTGTGGGTTTGACTGGTGATAGAGGCAGGGTCCGATGTTATAAAGAGCAATATTGCATAGGAACCTGAAATGTTAGATTCATGAATTAAGGCAAATTGGAAGTGGTCAAACAGGAAATGGAAAAAGTGAACAACAACATTTTAGGAGTCAGCCAACTAAATGGACTGGAATGGGTGAATTTAACTCAGATGACCATTATATCTATGACTGAAGGCAAGAATCCCTTAGAAGAAATGGAGTAGCCATCATAGTCAACAAAAGAGCCTGAAATTCAGTACTTGGATACAATCTCAAAAGAGACAGAATGATCTTTGTTTGTTTCCAAGGCAAACCATTCAATATCACAGTAATCCAGGTCTATGCCCTGACCAGTAGTGCTGAAGAAGATGCAGTTGAATGGTTCTATGAAGACATACAAGACCTTCTAGAACTAACACTCAAAAAGTATGTCCTTTTCATTATACAGGACGGGAATGCAAAAGTAGGAAGTCAAGAAACACCTGGAGTAACAGGCAAATTTGGCCTTGGAGTACAGAATGAAGCAGGGCAAAGGCTAATAGAGTTTTGCCAAGAGAATGCACTGGTCATAGCAAAAACCCTCCTCCAACAACACAAGAGAAGAATCTATACATGGACATCACCAGATGGTCAATACCAAGATCAGATTGATTATATTCTTTGCAGCCAAAGATGGAGAAGCTCTATGCACTCAACAAAAACAAGACCAGGAGCTAACTGTGGCTCAGATCATGAACTCCTTATTGCCAAAGTGAAGTGAAGTCGCTCAGTCGTGTCCGACTATTTGCAACCCCATGGACTGTAGCCTACCAGGCTCCTGTGTCCATGGGATTTTCCAGGCAATAGTACTGGAGTGGATTGCCATTTCCTTCTCCAGGGGATCTTCCCGACCCAGGGATTGAACCCGGGTCTCCCACAATGTAGACAGATGCTTTACCATTTGAGCCACCAGGGAAGTCCTTATTGCCAAACATAGATTTAAATTGAAGAAAGCAGGGATAACCACTAGATCACTGAGGTATGACCTAAATCAAATCTCTGACGATTATACAGTGGAAGTAGCAAATAGATTCAAGGGATTAGATCTAATAGACAGAGTGCCTGATGAACTATGGATGGAGGTTCATGACATTGTATAGGAGACAGGGATCAAGACCATCCCCAAGAAAAAGAAATGCAAAAAGAAAAAATGGCTGTCTGAGGAGGCCTTCCAAATAGCTGAGAAAAGAAGAGAAGTGAAAGCAAAAGAGAAAAAGAAAGATATAGCCATTTGAATGCAAAGTTCCAAAGAGTAGCAAGGACAGATAAGAAAGCCTTCCTCAGTGATCAATGAAAAGAAATAGAGGAAAGCAATAGATGGGAAAGACTAGAGATCTCTTCAAGAAAATTAGAGATATCAAGGAAACATATCACGCAAAGATGGGCTCAATAAAGGACAGCAATGGTATGGTTCTAACAGAAGCAGAAGATATTAAGAAGAGGTGGCAAGAATACAAAGAAGAACTATACAATAAGTCTTCATGACCCAGATAATCATGATGGTATGATCACTCACCTAGAGTCAGACATTCTGGAATGCGAAGGCAAGTGGGCCTTAGAAAGCATCGCTACGAACAAAGGCAGTGGAGGTGATGCAATTCCAGTTGAGCTATTTCAAATCCTAAAAGATGATGCTATGAAAGTGCTGGACTCAACCTGCCAAGAAATCTGGAAACCTCAGCAGTGGCCACAGAACTAGAAAAGATCAGTTTTAATTCAATCCCAAAGAAAGGCAATGCCAAAGAATGCTCAAACTACCACACAATTGCACTCACCCTTATGCTAGCAAAATAATGCTCAAAATTCTCCAAGCCAGGCTTCATCCATACATGAACCGTGAACCTCCAGATGTTCAAGCTTGTTTTAAAAAGGCAGAGGAACCAGAGATCAAATTTCCAACAGCCATTGGATCATCAAAAAGGGAAGAGAGTTCCTGAAAAAAACATGTATTTCTACTTTATTGACTATGACAAAGCCTTTGACTGTGTGTGTCACAAAAAATGGTGGAGAATTCTTAAAGAGATGGGAATACTAGACCACCTGACCTGGTTCTTGAGAAATCTGAATTCATATAGGGAAGCAACAGTTAGAACTGGACATGGAACAACAGACTGGTTCCAAATCGGGCAAGGAGTACGTCAAGGCTGTATATCATCACTCTGCTTATTTAACTTATATGCAGAGTACATCATGTGAATGCTGGGCTGGATTGAAGCACAAGCTGGAATCAAGATTTCCAGGAGAAATATCAATAACCTCAGATATGCAGATGACACCACCCTTACAGCAGAAAGTGAAGAAGAACTAATAGATGAAAGTGAAAGTGGAGAGTGAAAATGTTGGCTTAAAACTTGTGTAATATAAAACTAATATCATGACATTTGGTTCTATCACTTCATGGAAAATAGATGGAGAAATAGTGGAAACAGTGACAGACTTTATTTTGGGGGTCTCCAAAATCACTGCAGATGGTGACTGCAGCCATGAAATTAAAAGACACTTGGCTCCTTGGAAGAAAAGCTTTGACCAACCTAGACAGTATATTAAAAAGCAGAGATATTACTTTGCCAACAAAGGTCAGTCTAGTCAAAGGTATGGTTTTTCCAGAAGTTATGTATGGATGTGAGAGTTCGACTATAAAGACAGCTGAGCGCTTAAGAATTGATGATTTTGAACTGTGGTGTTGGAGAAGACTCTTGAGAGTCCCTTGGACTTGCAAGAAGATATAATCAATCCATCCTAAAGGAAATCAGTCTTGAATATTCATTGGAAGGACTGATGTTGAAGCTGAAACTCCAATACTTTTCCACCTGATGTGAAGAACTGACTCATTTGAAAAGTCCCTGATGCTAGGAAAGATTGAAGGCGGGAGGAGAAGGGGATGACAGAGGATGAGATAGTTGGATGGCATCACTGACTCAATGAACTTGAGTTTGAGTAAACTCCGGGAGTTGGTGATGGACAGGGAAGCCTGGTTTGCTGCAGTCCAGGGGCTTGCAAAGACTCAGACACGACTGAGCGACTGAACTAAACTGAACTTCCAGTTATCAGATGGCTAATTTCATCCCTAAAATGTGTCCCTGAGGCTTCTAGTTTCAGTATTTCTAGCAATGCATTCCAAGTAGTGCCTGAGGCACTCCTACATACACACACAGTCCGATCTGTTTTCTCTTTACAATTTTACTCCACATTTCAATGATTATTATCCTGCTTTTATGCCTTGGAATTCAGAGTTAAATTATAAAGTGACTCACAGAAAACTTTACTTAGTTTATTGACAGAAACTGAAATTTAAAATTTCTAAACCTAATTTCTCTTTTTCTATCCTAACCTGTTATTCTGAACTCCCCTATTTCTTTTAAGAATCTAAACTTATAATATGTTAGAATAAACACCCAAATTAATCCAAACCTTTCTACCATCTCTTATATTTGACTGGTTTGCTTTTTCATAACCACATCTCTCTTTTGATTATTCTTTTGAATTAATCACCAATTTTTCATTCACATTCTAGAATACCATAGTACTATTTTGCTATAGACTTTCCTAGACCAGAATTGCTCTTCAAATCAAGCAATGATATCCACAGTAATCATATTAGATAACAGCAGCTCATATACTAGTTAATTCTGAATTTTAATATTCTCTGTAACAATTAAATGACATATCAAGTCATAATTCTATTAATTTATTCCCTACATTCTATGGAACAGTATTTTTCCCCCCTAAACTTACTTGGTATTATTCATTTTCAAACAGCAAGTTACATCAATCTAGAACGCTTTCAGTTTTGTTTATCTATTCCAAAGTCACCAGCTTCTGTGACTCTGTTCACACATCACTTCCCTTCTTTAGTTCCCATTTTATCACATTATGAAGAAATCCATATGTCATTAAAGGTCCAGCTAAAATGATACATTTTCTCCTGTTTTTAAAGCAATCTCTCCTTCCTCTGAAATCTCCATGGGTTCTAAATATCTCTGATCCATTTACTACATTATATTGGATTCATTAACATCATCTTTACTAATTCTACCCACCTCACAATCATTCATTACCTGAGCAGTTCCCGATATTTCTTTCTTTTAGTGCCATATGCCCTATATAAGGACTTGAATATTCAAAGCAAAATTGTTGAATCAATTAAATCATTAGACAAATAAAATGACATTATTCTTTAGTCTAACTTTAAAGCATTTTTCTTAGTAAGTCATTTTTTCACATGTGTATTTTTCTTATTTCTCTTTCCTTTGCTCTTCTTGGTCCTTCAACTCTCCCATAATTAAACCGAGTGTTCTCTGGTTACACATCATCAATGCGCAACATTTGTTTACTTCTCAAAGGCTTCTAGCAACTTCTAACAACATATTACAAGGCTGGAACATTCTCATGTTGGTCCTAAGTCTAAAATATACTTAATAGGATATTTATTGTATAAATCAGAGAGAAAACATGTTTAGAAAATGTTATATTAAAAAAAAACACAGGCCAAAGATGAATATTTGACAAGTACTTGAAAGGAAACTTCACTATGATCTGAAGGAAACTGATACTATCTTGGAGGTAATTAACGTATTAGAATATTCCCTTTTTTGATGTCTGCTCATTACTCAACATTATGTCACAAGTTACTTGCCCAATACATATGTATTTCTCATCCAAAAAATGTACGATTAAAGTTGACAGCTTAAAATAGTCTCCCTCCTACGTTTCAAAATACATTTAGTAATATATGGATTATGCTTTTCTCATCAATGGCCTCTGAAAACTTAAAATACCAATTGCCCATTTTAATGACAGCTGAGATAAAAAAAAAACATGTAATGTAAATTTTGAAGCCACTGTTGGCCAAGATGATGGATTACTATGATGGAATCATTATTTTTAAAACTCAGATAACAGGTATAATAACATGCACACCAAACAAACATTTGCAATCCATTCCTTGGAAAAAGTTTAAAGTAAGTTAAATTTTGTGAAAAAAATTTTTTTGAAAGTTTTAATCCAAGATTGCTAGAGACAAAGAAGGCCTAAATAATCTAGTATTAAAATTTAAGCTTTAGATGTTAAATGGTGGGAAAAATAGGAGAGTAATATATCATTTGTGATATAACTTTATATCACTCAGAAACTGTATATAGAAGACAAAATTGTAAGACGAAAGGAACTATTTTAAAGTTTATATGGCCACTTTTAAACAGAAACCTCAAGTACGTAACTACTAATATGTCTTGATTTTTCCAGTGGGAAAGGGGTTAAGACATCCATATTACACTTTTCATAGTTATATTGTCACTTCCAACTCAAAAAATATGAAGAATGCCCTGTGGCTTTAAATAAATATCTAATAAGATATTAGTTTTTGGTTCTCAAATAACTAATAAATTTATATGAACTGATTGCTCTAAGAGCACATCAACAATTTTGAGAATTAAATATCAAGAGCTATAAAGTCTATGAAGATCTTTTTATACTTATTTCTTTTAAGTAATAGATATGAAATAATTATATATACATTATTGTAATTTACTAATAATTTGTATTCATTGAAAACAATTGAAAAGTATTTTTGGTATGGTTCTACTCTATTTTTCTTATTATTATACTAATTCCTGGTGATGAGAAAGCTAATAACAGATATAAAATCAATTAAATCTACAAGTTTTGTATTTTTATAAGTAAATAGGTTTACTCATATTTCATTTAAAGGGTAGACATTGAATAAGTAGTATCTTTATTTTTAAAAAATCAAAGTTTTCTGCTCTGTCCTTTGTGCGGTAATTGATAACAGACTAGGTCTCTCACTATAAACAAGAATGAAACTGAATAAATTATTTGCAGATGTTGGCCAAAAGCATTGTAGGACAGAGATTATAGGTGGGGTGAAAAGTCACAAGATAAGTTCCTGGATAATCCAGACTTTTTGATTTCAGATTCTTGTTCACTTTTTTGTAAGGAAATGAGCCCAAATAGAGACAATGATCTTGCTAATCTAAAGAATAAGAAATTGGAACTCTCAATTGCTGACACAGCTAAGATTTCTGAACAGTGTATCAGACATAGGAATTTTTCATAGAAGGCACTGCAGAAATCTGCACAGGGTTCTCCTTAAGTCATTGTGCAAATACAGGTTTCTATGTACAAATCAATACCACATAAATAGGCAGAACAAGGTTTTTGTGATTTGGGGGGTGGAGGAGGTGGGCAGGGCATTATTTCCAAGGTGTTGTTAACAGAACAAAAAGTTAGAGATCTGAATATTGCATACAGCTGGGAGACAATGGAATTTATTCATTCATAGTGGGGAAATCTTACTGAATACTCTATCCATTGGAGACCCCAGAAATACCATTCTCTAGATCCCACTATTCAGGGATACACAAATGCTAGGTTCATGACTACTTTAGAGGAACTAAAGAAGCTTAAAAAACAAGACTTAAAAAAATAAAACAGATTCAAATGTAAACGAACTGCACATCACATATGTAACCCTCTTTAAAGAAAGAAAACATACAGCAGATATTCAAAGCAATATTAGCCACCATTTCTTATATGTAAAACAAAGCAAAAAAGCTTAATATGTGTAGACAAGGAGAAATATGACCAATCATCAGGAGAAAAATTATCAATATTGTCAATAAAATGACAGACATGTTTAGAATTAGTGAAAGCAATTTAAAAAACCATTAAATATTTTCTATGAATAAAGATTTAAGATATCCATAAATATAATGAGAAATAAAATAGGGTATTACAGTAATAAGAACTAGAAACAAACAGCAAAAATAAACAATTGAGCCCCAAATTTCATATATGATTGGAAAAGTTCAATGAATGGCTTTAAGAGCAGATTGAACATATAAATATCAGTGGATTTAAACTATCAAAATGAATCATAATGGAAAATAATTGACCAGAAACAAACAGAGATTCATTGTCTTGTGGGACAACATCAAGTAACTTAATATACAGGTAATTGGAATCTGAGAAGCTGAGTAGATAGCATAATATCTCAGAAGAAATCAAGTGCGAGAAACTTCTGCTCTGGCCTAACAGTATAATTAGTTCTAGACTAGGCTTGATGCTATAAACAAGCACACAATCGAAACACAATTAAGAGGCATGAAGTGATTGTCTTCAAGCATTATATGAGAGACAGGACAAGAATGTTACCTGGAGAAAAGGGAAACATGATATCACTTCATATTCCCCTGGGCTTTCTGCTGGAAGAAGACAATGGCAACATTACAGAGATGAAGATGCAGAGATCACAATTCAATGCCCTCAAAATGACTGTTCTGAGGGTACTGGGGAGGAGGATACTCTGGAGAAAGAGAGGGAGGCATAGAAGTTCATGTTATGGTCTCTTATGAATTTTTGGCTGAAGAATGAGATGAAAATAATCAGAGATCACTTGAAGGATGAGAAGCAGAACAGAGAAACTAGAAGTTAAATATTTATGTTATGAAAGATGGTAAAAATCTTTCCAAATAAGAATGGTAATGCAGAAAGTAAAGAATACCAGTAAGTGGTTTAGTTTAGGAAACTAACTTTAGGAACAATATCTATATAATATGTGTGTGTGTATATACACACATACATATGTATATACATATGTATATATGCTAAGTCACTTCAGTTGTGTATGACTCTTTTCGACCCTATGGAGACTGTAACCCACCGAGTTCCTCTGTCCATAGGATTCTCCATGCAAGTATACTGGAGTGGGTTGCCATTCCCTTCTCCAGGGCATCTTCTCAACCCAGGAGTCAAACTCACATCTCTTAATGTCTCCTGAATTGGCAGGAGGGTTCTTTACCACTAATGTCACATGGGAAGCTCTAAATGTTAGGCACATCCAACTCTTTGGACTCCATGGACTGTAGCTTTCTAGGCTCCTCTGTCCATGGGGATTCTCCATGAGAGAACACTGAAGTGGGTTGCCATTCCCTTCTCCAGGGGATCTTCCTGACCCAGGGACCAAAGCCAGGTCTCCCACATTGCAGGCATATTCTTTACTGTCTGAGATGGCAAAGAGTTGGACACGACTGAGAGACTGACTACACACACATACACACACACACACACACAGAACAAGTGCAATCTATTGACAAGGGAAGACCCTTTCAATAAGAACAGCTGTTTAGAAAGGACTTTGTTGGGGGCCCAATACTAAGATCAGAGAAGGCAATGGCACCCCACTCCAGTACTCTTGCCTGGCAAATCCCATGGACAGAGGAGCCTGGTAGGCTGCAGTCCATGGGGTCGCTAGAGTCGGACACAACTGAGCGACTTCACTTTCACTTTTCACTTTCATGCATTGGAGAAGGAAATGGCAACCCACTCCAATGTTCTTGCCTGGAGAATCCCAGGGACAGAGGAGCCTGGTGGGCTGCTGTCTATGGGGTCACACAGAGTCGGACACGACTGAAGTGACTTAGCAGCAGCAATACTAAGATAGGAACCAAAATTAAATTAAGAGTATAGAGTCAAACCAAGAAATATATCAAAGAAATATTTTAAATTATATTTCAGTTTAGCTGTTAAGAGCACAGTGTTTGAAACTGTGCTACTTATGATGAAATCAGTTTCTATCACATAGCTGTGAGACTTTATCTCCATTATATTAAATAATTTATTGGACTAAAATAAAAGAAACAAACATACAAGTTTTAGAGAGATAGAATCACTCAAAAATAAGAGCTATTCAAACAAAACATTACCTCTAAAGAATTATATTCCATTCATTTGGTGATATGTTTATCATTACCTGTTCCATGCCTACTACCAAGAGATTTGTGTCTATTCTTATTGCAAGATTTATCCCAGTGATTTAGATATTTTTAAGTATTAGTTCATAATAATCCTTGTGCTCCTGCCGTACAAAATTTTAATAATTTCCAATTGCTAATACAGTAGTTCACCAGGGAAGTTAGAAGTTTCTGAAATAAAATGATCACACTAATGATGATTAGCTTTCTGTTAGGCCTATTAACAGAATGAATGTCCAAAGAGGCACATGCCATTGTTAAGTGCACTCTTCTTGCTGATATTGGTGCTGTGATGGCTCTTACATTACAGGAACTTAGATAAGAGCACAATGAGATCAAGGTATGAGGGAGTAAAAAGAGGAAAAAGGACTAAAATGGAGTTTTTGTTAAGTCTGTTAATACATGTATGATTTGGAACAATCCTAGAATATATTTAGATAATGAAATAAGTGAAGAAGATTAACTTTCTCATTAAAAATTTCAGGTCAGATATCTTACCTTAATATGCTAAAATTGAGACAGTAATTCAGAAATAAATGGGAATGCAAAGTTATTCTGTCATTTGTCATATCTTTCTGTTTTATATGACATACTAAAATCAGATCAGATCAGATCAGTCACTCAGTCGTGTCTGACTCTTTGCGACCCCATGAATCGCAGCACCCCAGGCCTCTCTGTCCATTACCAACTCCTGGAGTTCAGTGAGACTCACGTCCATTGAGTCAGTGATGCCATCCAGCCATCTCATCCTCTGTCGTCCCCTTCTCCTCCTGCCCCCAAAATCCCTGCCAGCATCAGAGTATTTTTCAATGAATCAACTCTTCTCATGAGGTGGCCAAAGTACTGGACTTTCAGCTTTAGCATCATTCCTTCCAAAGAAATCCCAGGGCTGATCTCTTTCAGAATGGACTGGTTGGATCTCATTGCAGTCCAAGGGACTCTCAAGAGTCTTCTCCAACACCACACTTCAAAAGCATCAATTCTTCAGTGCTCACCCTTCTTCACAATCCAACTCTCACATCCATACATGACCACAGGAAAAACCATAGCCTTGACTAGACGGACCTGTGTTGGCAAAGTAATGTCTCTGCTTTTGAATATGCTATCTAGGTTGGTCATAACTTTCCTTCCAAGGAGTAAGAGTCTTTTAATTTCATGGCTGCAGTTACCATCTGTAGTGATTTTGGAGCCCAGAAAAATAAAGTCTGACACTGTTTCCACTGTTTTCCCATCTATTTCCCATGAAGTGGTGGGACCGGATGCCATGATCTTTGTTTTCTGAATGTTGAGCTTACATACTAAAATAGAATATAGTAAATATACATTGTAAATAAACCTATTAGTTAATGACTAATGTGGTGTTTTTTTTTAATTCCATGAAATATGTTATTATTAATAAGATCCAATGTCCTAAGTTAGCCAATCATTACTAACCTCTTTATATAGCATTTTCCAATATATTCAAGGACTACTTAATGAGATTCAGACAGGCTCCCTTACTTGCACTGGATCTGAACTGGGACACATTCTAAAACATTCTGTACAGCCTGAAACATATATGTAATCAGAATACTGGAAAAAAGAAAAAAGAGAGAAAGGAAAAGATGAAATATTTGAAGCAATAATGACTGAGAATTTCCCAAGATTAATATTTATATAAGACACCAAGCCACAGATCCAAGAAGCTCAAAGAACATCAAGAGGATACATATTTTTAAAATCCCTACTGAGTCACATTATATACAAATTGCAGAAATTTGAAACATAGACAAAAATCTTGAAAAAAAATTCAGAGGAAAAAATACCATCTTACTTACAGAGGATCAAGGATAAGAATATACATTGAGTACACTAGGGCAACCACAAAAAAATTAGGTTTAGTTTATGTGCAAAGGGAAGAGAGAAAATGAGAAAACAGAATCATACAAAATACTCAAATTGCAACCACAGAAGAGAGAAAAAAAGTCAAAAGAAGAAAAAGACAACAAGGGCAATGAATAAAATCCACAACAAGTTTGTTAGATAGTAATGCAAATATATCAATAATTACTTTAAAAGTCAAGAGTCTAAACATACCAAGGGGCGGGGGACAGGAACAGACATAGACTGCAAGAGTGGACCAAGCAACAAGATTCAATTCTATGTTGTTTATAAGAAACTGACTTTAACTATAAAGGCACATACAGATTAAAAGTAAAAGGATTAATAAAGATATAGAGAACAAAAGGAAGATTTATGTGCTTATGATGTAATTTAGACTGGGATCAGTGGCACATTTCTTTAAGTGATTATATAGTCTGGTGTTACCCATTCAGCTGCCATCTTTGGGTTGCTACCTACTATATGACATTCCAAGAATTCACATGTTTGGTTAACCTGGGTCCTTAGCTAGGGCCTCCTTCTCTGTGACATATCTTCAGCAAGATAGTCCAAGTTTCTTAGGAGCAATTTTCAGAGGAGCCTAAATTTTGTGTTTATCAAATTCTTGTTTTAGGAAATTATGGTCAGAAATATTAGGTAATTTACCCAAAGTTACAAAGATAGAAAGTAAGAGCTAGAAATTAAACTTGGAAATCTAGTCCTATAGTTTATATATGGGTTTAAATCTGAATATAATGAGAACACATAGATTGTGGAAGCCTATGGTAACATTGCTCATAAAAAACAAACAAACATGGGTGACAGACTGAGTAAGTTGTGGAGTAATCACACCATGGAAATCATGAAAAAGAGCTCTATCATGTACTATGGAATTATGTAGTCATTTCCAAGACTGAAATAGGGCTATGCAATGGCACCCCACTCCAGTACTCTTGCCTGGAAAATCTCATGGATGGAGGAGCCTGGAAAGCTGCAGTCCATGGGGTCGCTGAGGGTCAGACACGACTGAGCGACTTCACTTTCACTTTTATGCATTGGAGAAGGAAATGGCAACCCACGCCAGTGTTCTTGCCTGGAGAATCCCAGGGACGGGGGAGCCTGGTGGGCTGCCGTCTATGGGGTCCAACAGAGTCGGACACAACTGAAACGACTTAGCAGCAGCATATATTCAGTAAAAAAGAATGGAATGGATCTTTATCAGATGTTAAAACTTCCAATACTCTATTGTTTGCAGTGATCCAGATACCAATCTCTCTCTTGCTCGCTCTCTCTCATACACACACAGAATATGAATATGAATAAATACTTAAGTAAACATATGAAAGAAACATACTAGTTCTCTTTAACATTGTAGAACTTAGGTTAAAAAGAGAGAGAGACATGGACAAGTAAAAACCATGCAACAAAGGAAAAAAAAATTAATTGTATAAAATGCATTATACATGCGCATATACATATACAGTCTACTCTCCAAACCACAGGTTCCGCATCACAGATCTGATCCCAGGTTGGCTGAAGCTGCGGTAGGAGGGTGAATTGTTTGATACCATTTAATTAGAAAGATTTGAACAACTGGGGATTTTGGTATCTTCAGGGGTCCTGAAAGCAATCTCCTGATAATACCAAGAGGCAACTGTACTTACAAAATGCTGCTGCTGCTAAGTCATTTTATTTGTGTTCCACTCCTTTTGACCCCACGGATTGTAGCCCGCTAGGCTACTATGTCCATGGGATTCTCCGAGAGAATATCAGAGTGAGCTGCCATGCCCTCCTCCAGGGGATCTTTCTGACCCAGGGATTGAACCATGTCTCTTATGTCTCCTGCACTGGCAGGTGGATTCTTTACCACTGAGCTTCCTGGGAAGCCCATAAAATACTTAAACCTATGTGTTTTTTTGTTTTTGTTTTTGTTTTAATTAAGATACACCTTGATTATAAAGGGGTTATCCAAGTAATGAGAATACACTAATATTAAAGGCTACTAATATAATAAAGAAAATTAAAGAGCCAAATAAATGTTAGTACTATGGTAATATTTGCCATCAGACATTATTGGGAGAGATTTTTAAATTTTTAGAGAATAATAAAGTGGGAAAAATTTAGAGAATAAGTGCTAGAGTGCTAGAGGTGATATCTGAGACTCTTAGACTCATTTATCAATTGCTGCTCAGATAATAACTTATCTTCAATTCAAGAAGGGAAGACTTTGGAGCTTCTGTGGGCATTATAGGATAGAAAAGATGAGAAACAAATAGGAAGAGAAAATGAGGAATTAGCAAAAGCACTAATTTTGCTAAGAATTATTGTAGGAACACTGTACATGTTGTTATTGGGTCTTTTTTCTGCAGTCGCAAATTATTCATTACATATAGTAAGACAACTTCCCATAAAAATAATCAATTTGAGGTATCTATTTATAGAAACTTATTTTATTAAAATATTTTATTAAATATTTATTTATTTATAATTTATAAAATATTAAATATTTATTTATTAAAATAAAATATTTTATTAAAATATTAAATATTTATTAAATATTTTAAAGCATGAATCTCATGTTAGCTATACAATTTACATATAAACTATATGCACAGGACAGATGATTTAAGTCTGCTTAATGTATAATTATTGTACAACAAAATTTTATTTTATAGGAAGTCTGGAAAAATAATTTATATGTTTACATTTTGCTAGTGAATGCATAAGGAATTAGTATTATAGAGACAAGACTTTCTCTATGAGACTATCCTCATTCTAGAATTTTTTATCATTATCTCAGCTTTGAATTTTAGGAATGCAGGCTATTTTCTTAGCAAAAACATACTATTAGAAATTATTAAATTTTGTCATTTTATCATATGAAACCATTTCAAATGACTCTAATACTATTTGCAAATATTCTAACCTGAAACATACAATTATATATAAAATAAAATTTAGCGGGTGTAAGCTTTATTTTAATTTTTAGTCTTTCTATGAGGTCACCAATTAAATATTTTTAGATTAGTTATGCTAATGTAAAGTTGGGAAAATTTTTATGATTTATTCTAGGTAATCATTCTTACAAATTTTTATTGCCTACAAATAAACTCGGAGAAGGCAATGGCAACCCACTCCAGTACTCTTGCCTGGAAAATCCGGTGGATGGAGGAGCCTGGTGGGTTGCAGTCCATGGGGTCGCTAGGTGTCGGACACGACTGAGAGACTTCACTTTCACTTTTCACTTTCATGCATTGGAGAAGGAAGGAAATGGCAACCCACTCCAATGTTCTTGCCTGGAGAATCCCAGGGACGGGGGAGCCTGGTAGGCTGCCGTCTATGGGGTCGCACAGAGTCCGACTCGACTGAAGTGACTTAGCAGCAACAGCAACAAATAAACTCAAGGTATTAATGATCCATATCTCTAGTGAACTGAGATCTTTCATTGTTATAATGCAAAGAGAAAATCAGATCAGATCAGATATCAGTCAATCAGTCATGTCCGACTCTTTGCGACCCCATGAATTGCAGCACTCTAGGCCTCCCTGTCCATCACCAACTCCCGGAGTTCACCCAAACTCACGTCCATCAAGTCAGTGATGCCATCCAGCCATCTCATCCTCTGTCGTCCCCTTCTCCTCCTGCCCCTAATCCCTCCCAGCATCAGAGTCTTTTCCAATGAGTCAACTCTTCACAGGATGTGGCCAAAGCACTGGAGTTTCAGCTTTAGCATCATTCCTTCCAAAGAAATCCCAGGGCTGATCTCCTTCAGAATGGACTGGTTGGATCTCATTGCAGTCCAAGGGACTCTCAAGACTCTTCTCCAACACCACACTTCAAAAGCATCAATTTTTCAGCGCTCAGCCTTCTTCACAGTCCAATTCTCACATCCATACATGACCACTGGAAAAACCATAGCCTTGACTAGCCAGACCTTTGTTGGCAAAGTAATGTCTCTGCTTTTGAATATGCTATCTAGGTTGGTCATAACTTTCCTTCCAAGAGTAAGCGTCTTTTAATTTCATGGCTGCAGTCACCATCTGTAGTGATTTTGGAGCCCAGAAAAATAAAGTCTGACACTGTTTCCACTGTTTCCCTGTCTATTTCCCACGAAGTGATGGGACCGGATGCCATGATCTTCATTTTCTGAATGTTGAGCTTTAAGCCAACTTTTTCATTCTCCACTTTCACTTTCATCAAGAGGCTTTTGAGTTCCTCTTCACTTTCTGCCATAAGGGTGGTGTCATCTGCATATCTGAGGTTATTGATATTTCTCCTGACAATCTTGATTCCAGCTTGTGTTTCTTCCAGTCCAGTGTTTCTCATGATGTACTCTGCATATAAGTTAAATAAACAGGGGGACAATATACAGCCTTGATGTACTCCTTTTCCTGTTCGGAACCAGTCTGTTGTTCCATGTCCAGCTCTAACTGTTGCTTCCTGACCTGCGTACAAATTTCTCAAGAGGCAAATCAGGTGGTCTGGTATTCCCATCTCTTTCAGAATTGTCCACAGTTTATTGTGATCCACACAGTCAAAGGCTTTGGCAAAGTCAATAAATCAGAAATAGATGTTTTTCTGGAACTCTCTTGCTTTTTCCATGATCCAGTGGATGTTGGCAATTTGATCTCTGGTTCTTCTGCCTTTTCTAAAACCAGCTTGAACATCAGGAAGTTCACAGTTCACATATTGCTGAAGCCTGGCTTGGAGAATTTTGAGCATTACTTTACTAGCATGTGAGATGAGTGCAATTGTGTAGTAGTTTAAGCATTCTTTGGCATTGTCTTCCTTTGGGATTGGAATGAAAACTGACCTTTTCCAGTCCTGTGGTCACTGTTGAGTTTTCCAAATTTACTGGCATATTGAGTGCAGCACTTTCTCAGCATCATCTTTCAGGATTTGAAATAGCTCAACTGGAATTCCATCACCTCCACTAGCTTTGTTTGTAGTGATGCTTTCTAAGGCCCACTTGACTTCACATTCCAGGATGTCTGGCTCTAGGTCAGTGATCACACCATCGTGATTATCTGGGTCATGAAGATCTTTTTTGTACAGTTCTTCTGTGTATTCTTGCCATCTCTTCTTAATATCTTCTGCTTCTGTTAGGTCCATACCATTTCTGTCCTTGATCGAGCCCATCTTTGCATGAAATATTCCTTTGGTATCTCTGATTTTCTTGAAGAGATTTCTAGTTTTTCCCATTCTGTTGTTTGGAGTTATCATTTTTTGCCTATAAGTTAAGCCTCCTTATAAATAAATATTCAATTAACCTGCCCTGATTTCCTTTTAAGGATCATAAATTCAACTGTAATAGCTATTTCTTTATTAAAAAAAATGTTGTAAGCAATCAAAAGGAATATAATAATCAGGGACATGGAATAACACATTTCAAAGATTAGGTGTTTTGCCATGTTGCCAAGATGTGTTACCATAAGTAGTTGAAAAAGAATTAAAATATGAATACTTTGAAAATTTCGAGTTTCATCTTTCTTTATCAATCCTTAAATTGTCATAAAATTCTGAAGGTAATATCTAAGCAATAACCCTAAAGACTTATTTATGGTCATATCTTAAGAAATTTGGTGTCAACATTTCTTTCAAATTACTATTTCTCTTTCTGTTCCAAGTAAGGCATCTATTGCCATTTATTCCTAGAGAATGGAGAAAAATCTCTTAATGAAAATTTAATCCTCAATCAAATTTTATCAACTTATAATGTCATAAGCATTCATATAAACTATAATTTTCTATGATGTCTTATTTAATGTGATATCACTTTACCCAGAGAAGAAAATCAGTCAGGATTCCTAATACATGCAGGTCTTAATGATCAAGGTTCTGCTTTTCCAAAAGTAAAACTGTTTGTGAACTAAAAGTTTAGATGTAACACTTATTTTAGACATGAACTTCACATCATACAAATCAAAATATTTTAAAACAAATGTTACTTGTCTTAAACTGTAATTATTATGTAATAGCACCATATGCAAGTCTGATAAAAATACAATAATTTGGCACAAAATTCCCTGATTTAAATCTACTAGAAATTATCAATAGATTCCATTACTGTATTTTTCTCTCAGTGATTAAGGGAAAGGAAATTAGCAAATGTCAAACATATAAAAGCACTCTATGTACATGGTCAAATGGTCTCTATCAGTTCTATTAAAAATTATGAAAAAAGTCAAGATTTTACCAGATTAATATTTGATTAAAAGAGAGAGTGAATATCTTTTTCAGACAAAACAAAAACAAGGAGGTTACTTTTAACATTTTTATTTTTGCTTGTCACTTAAAGGAAAGGAATCAAAAGATCACAGTGCTCTGTAACCACATTTTACTACTCAGTTATCAGAATTCAGTCTTTCATGATATTCACCCAACATGATCCTGACTTTCTATAAACATTGCTCCTAAAGCATTAGGATTCCTCTCTGAAAAGGAATTACAAAACCTAGATCCAGCAATATGGTGATATCTGTTATCAAAATATATACTGCAGAGAGGATTTTATCTACTTTATCTATATATGATTTCAGAGGGGCCAAGATATGCAGGGAAATTTTAGTTCATGTTCAGTTCAGTTCAGTTCAGTTCAGTTCAGTTGCTCAGCCGTGTCCTACTCTTTGCGACCCCATGGATTGCGTGTATTTTCATCTAACTTTTAGTTCATATATCGTCATCTAATTTTTTATCTTATTCTTGGCCTCCATGGAACACATTTGCATTGTGTTTTCATGTTGTTGTTGTTCTGTCACTAAGCTATGTCTGACTCTTTGTGACGCCATAGACTGTAGCATGCCAGTCTCCTCTGTCCTTCACTATCTCCCAGGGTTTGCTCAAATTGATATCCATTGTAGCACAGATCAGTATACAATTCACAGATGTATTATCTAATTCTTCAAAAGGTCACTAAGGTATCATCTCATCATTTTTGACACTGACTCAAGATGAAATAACATCATCAATTTGAAAAATCTCCTTCATTTGTATTAGGTTTTTAATGAAATTTTGCCTTGCTTATTTTAAATATTATCTATCTTCATGTATTGGAGTTCACATTTGCTAGCTATAAGATAGATAGAGATATAAATGTATTTTTAGGTTTGAAGTACTATTTTGAATCATAAGGGAAAGGAAGTCAAGGTGTGTGTATATATATATATATGTGTATATACACATATATATATACACACACACATATACATAATTACCTGGCTACCTTGTTCATAAAATTACACTGATTAGTATGAAATTTCATATTGGAAAAATAAAGAATATATATAGTTTCTTCTGGGATCTTCCGATGTCTCTTTTAACATTGTAAAAAAAAAAAAAAGTGTTTTGAACATATGCAATGTTTTGAAAGGAAAATAGACTGATAGTAGCCAAAGCTCACTTCATATGATTAGTGTTATTTATTTTTGATAAGAGAATAACTTGAGAAAAAGACAAGCTGGAATGTATGGAGATTTAAAAAGTATGATTATTATATTAGAATCCCTGTTTCCTTTCCTGAACAGAACAAATGGATACTTTCCTATCTTATTTAAAAATGACAGTTATTTTATGATTTTTATATTTGTGATTTACCAAGTCAATCATTTTTCATTTGCAAAATGAGAAAGGCAGTCCCTAAGAACTATTAAATGGGGTTGCATTTAGCTTTAAGAGATAATCAAAGTTTTTCTCCTGTTGAATAAAAACAATTTCAGAGGTATTTGACATCAGATAATGTAATTTCAAATAATGATGGAGACAGTCGAAAACAAAAGTCACTTTTTAATCATCCCTAAGCATAGACAAAAATAAGAAATGACCAAGTATTCCCTTTTCCATAATAACATGGTTAATGCTACTTCTTCATCAGTTATATGTTTCTGCTTTAGATCTGCTCCAAATCTCTCACTATCTAAATAAGACATGTTAACATTAAGGAGACCCAGGTTTGATCCCTGGGTTGGGAAGTCCCCTGAGAAGAGCATGGCAACCCACTCCAGTATTCTTGCCTGGAGAGTTCCATGGACTGAGGAGCTTAGAGTTGCACACGATTGAGGGAATAACACCTTCATTTCTTTCCTTTCAATGATGCTTCTTTATCAGTTACATGCTTCTACTTTAGACCTGCTTCAGTTTTTACACCATCTAAATAAAACGTGTATATCTTCACCCTGCTTATTTAACTTATATTCAGAGTACATCATGCGAAATGCCAGGCTGGATGAAGCACAAGCCAGAATCAAGATTGCTGGGATAAATTTCAATAACATCAGATATGCAGATGACACCACTCTTATGGCAGAAAAAGAAGAGGAAGTAAAGAACATCTAGACGAAAGTGAAAGAGGAGAGTGAAAGTTGGTTTAAAACTCAACATTTCATAAACAAAGATCATGGCATCTGGTCCCAAGGCTTCCTGGCAAATATTTGGGGAAACAATGGCAACAGTGACAGACTTTATTTTCTTGGGTTCCAAAATCACTGTTGATGGTGACTGCAGCCATGAAATTAAAAGACACTTCTTCCTTGGAAGAAAAGAAATGACAAACCTGGACAGTGTATTAAAATATCAGAGATATTACTTTGCCAACAAAGTATATATAGTCAAAGATATGTTTTTTCTAGTAGTCACGTATGGATGTGGGAGCTGGACAATAAAAAAGGCTGAGTGCTGAAGAATTTATGCTTTTGAAAAGTGGTGTTGGAAAAGACTCTTGAGAGTCCCTTGGACAGCAAGGCGATCGATCCTGTCAATCCTAAAGGAAATCAACTAAATATTCATTGAAAGAACTGATGCTGAAGCTGAAGGTCCAATACTCTGGCCACCTGATGCAAGGAGCCAACTCATTGAAATATACCCAGATACTGGGAAAGATTGAAGACAGGCGGAGAAGTGGGTGACAGAGCATGAGATGGTTGGATGGTATCACTGATTCAACGGACATGAGTTTGAACAAACTCTAGGAAATGGTGAAGGACAGGGAAGCCTGTTCTGTTGCAGTCCATGGGGCTGCAGAGTCAGACATGACTGAGCGACTGATCAACAACAGCATACCCAGTCCTAGAATTACTCCTGCTTTTCAACAGCACTCAAAGAAAAGGAAGACACTGCTTTCTGAACCCTCACAAAAATCATCTAACAGAAGCTAAAATCTTATAACAACTTTTTACTAATTCCCTGTTGCTGAGATGCTTTCTATTTCCCCAAGGTAGGCTGTCTACATTGTTGGAATGAGCCTATAAACTAAACTTTTGCACATATATGTGTACCTAATGATCTTTAACTATAGGGCAACTGCATGACTTTCAGTTCAGTTCAGTTCAGTCACTCAGTCATGTCTGACTCTTTGCGACCCCATGAATCACAGCATGCCAGGCCGTCCTGTCCAACACCAACTCTCGGAGTTCACTCAGACTCACATCCATCAAGTCAGTGATGCCATCCAGCCATCTCATCCTCTGTCATACCCTTCTCTTCCTGCCTCCAATCCCTCCATCAGGGTCTTTTCCAATGAGTCAACTCTACACATGAGGTGGCCAAAGTGCATGACTTTGCATGACTTTTCATAGTAGCAATTTTTCACATATATGAAATTGTACATACATGACACTCTGTAATCATACAATACTTATTCCAGTGACTTATCTGTATGGGTATCGTTTCTTTCTGAAATTTGTGTTTATGTGAGACTGTCAGAATAGAAACTTAAACTTTCGTTTCTCTTTATTGTTTTAATTTAATACATTAAACACGTAAATACATTCAACAAATACATTTTTTGAATGACCATTATATGCTGGGTACTTGTCTTTGCACTTGGCAATATTTGAAAAACTAACTCAATGTTCTTATACTTTAGTTAAGGAGCTATTATGTGCCATATCCTAATATCTATTATCTGATTTAAAATATCTGATATTATTAATATTGCCAGGGAAAGAGGCATTGTAAAATAGAAATATTTAAGTAATGATAAAGTAGAAGGAAAGTGTTAGTATGAGTAGGTGAGTGTTAAAACAATTTTCTATTTGTTGTTTTCTTACTCTCTATTCTGTCTATATTTGCATTAATCTTATTCTGAGATCCAGCTCCTTTTAGCTTAAGCTGTCTGTCATTGTCTTTTGTGGAAAGCAAAGAAAGTAAAAAAATACACAATCATGATTATTCTTTCCTACCACTCTCCTGGACCACTTGTTTCATAGTCATCTGTTCTGCCTTTCAGATTATCATAGATAAGAGTTAAATATTTTACATTTTACAATATGGATTTCTAGTTTTCCAGTATGCTGTCTCACTACTAAAAGCACAATGGCAAAACCAGTGCCAAGTATTTTCAGTTTTGTTTTTTTTTTTAATTACAGCATCCCACTCTAAAGACCTGTTCATTTGACTTATATGCAGAGTTCATCATATGAAATGCTGAGCTGGATGAATCACAAGTTGGAATCAAGATTGTTGGAAGAAATATCAACAACATCAGATATACAGATGATTTCCCTCGTAGCTCAGTTGGTAAAGAATGTGCCTGCAGTGCAGGAGACCCCAGTTCGATTCCTGGGTCAGGAAGATCCCCTGGAGAAGGAAATGGCAACCCACTCCAGTACTCTTGCCTGGAAAATCCCATGGACAGAGGAGCCTGGCAGGCTACAGTCCATGGGGTTGCAAGGGTTGGACATGACTTAGCAACTAAACCACCACCACCACTCTAATAGTAGAAAGTGAAGAGGAACTAAATACCCTCTTGATAAGGGTGAAAAAGGAGAGTGAAAAAGTTGGCTTAAAATTTAACATTTAAAAAACTAAGATGACATTCAGTTCCACCACTTCATGGCAAATAAATAGGGAAAAAGTGGAAGCAGTGACAAATTTTATTTTCTTGGGCTCCAAAATCACTGCAGAGGGTAACTTCAGCCATGAAATTCAAAGACACGCTCCTTGGAAGGAAAGTTACAACAGCTTTAGACAGCATATTAAAAAGCAGATACATCACTTTGCCAAATATATGTATAGTCAAAGCTATTTTTTTTTCCAGTAGTCATGTATGGATTTGAGAGTTGCACCATAAAAAGGCTGAGTGCCAAAGAACTGAGGCTTTCAAATGTGGTACTAGAGAAGACTCTTAAGAGTCCCTTAGACTGCAAGGTGATCAAACCCATCAATTCTAAAGGAAATCAATCCTGAGTATTCATTTCAAGGACTGTTGGTGAAGCTGAAACTCAAATACTTAGGCCACCTGATGGGAAGAACTGACTCATTGGAAAAGACCATGATGCTGGGAAAGATTGAAGGCAAAAGGAGAAGGGGGTGAAAAGAGAATGAGATGGATGGATGGCATCATCAACTCGATGGACATGAGTTTGAGCAAACTCTGGGAGACGCTGAAGGACAGGGGAGCCCTGGCATGCTGCAGGCTATGGGGTCACCAAGAGATGGACTTTAAGTGAAAGTCACTCAGTCGTGTCTGACTCTTTGAGACACATGGACTCTAATGTCCATGGAATTCTCCAGGCAAGAATACTGGTATAGGTTGCCATTACCTTCTCCAGGGAATCTTCCCAAATCGGGGATAAAAACCCCAGTCTTCCACATTGCAGGCAGATTTTTTACAAGCTGAGCCACCAGGGAAACCCAAGAATACTGGAGTGGGTAGCCTATCCCTTCTCCAGCGGATCTTCCTAACCCAGGAATGAAATTGTGGTCTCCTGCACTGCAGGCAGATTCTTTACCAGTTGAACCATCAAGGAAACCCCAAAGCTTTGGACAGCACTTAACAACTGAACAACAGCAACCACACTAAATAACTAATTTCTCTATTAACTTAGTTATCACATTCTGCTATAAACACACCTTGATTTACCCATGGCTTAATAAAATAAAAGGTTATTATTTATTCATCCCACAGTGCAACGTAGATGCTCTTGCCTTACATCTGACTACTCGGACACTTGGATTCCTTTCGTGTGATGTCACTATTCTGTAGATCCCAGCATCCTAGCCATTCTGGCAGAAGACAGGGAAGAAAACTACTGGGAAACAGCACGCCTATGTTGACCACTTGGCCTGAAATAGACATAGATAACGATTCTTACTTTTTTTTTCCCCCCAAAACTCAGGAAATTACCTCACTTAAGGACAAGGCAAAAAATTATAAAATATAGCCTAGCAGAGTATGTGATAGGAAAGTGAAATAGGTTCTGATGAACACATCATAGTCTCTGCCACAGGAATTTCAAGCATTTAAACTTTTTTCCACACTGAAATTGTTGCCACTGAAAGTTTCCAAATCCACTGTAGTAAATGAAAAGAACTGGACTTAAGAGCACTACTACAGCATTTATTTTATGAACTGTCTTTTCTTCTTGCTAAGTTCAATTAAAGAACTGTCATTTGCTATGTTACTCATAAAAATTGGGAGAACAAATGTTGTGCCTTAACATTCATGCAAGTTTTCATTTAAAATGTTCTTTTAATACCAATTGGCTAGTTCAGAGTGTTTATTCAGAATCATTAACACTTTGCAAGGTTTTTGATAAGACAGTAAAATTGCTAATTTTACCAGTCTTTCTACCATGTAAGCTGTTTCTTCTATGTACTATGTAGTCGTTAAATACACACACACACACACACACACACATATATATATAAAATTTCTTTCTAAATTTATCTTGCTGTTCAATACCACAATATTTATCAGAAAGGGAAGGCATATTTTAGAACAGGAAGCAACTTTTACAGTTGCATTTGTAAATATGTTTAATTTTTAGTTGCTTTTAGAGAGAAATAATATCACTGAATTTTCACACAGACAAGACATCATTGTTATGAGCAATTTTCTTATCCTCACTTGTTTTCAGATGTACTCAGGTATCTGTTTTTCTACTCTACTGGCTTACACTTTCTTAATATGTTTTTCACCACAGGGCTTTTGAAAGTGGTGTAAATCAGTTTATATGACAATAAACTCTGGCTACTCTTACAGTTTGTGCACCATTTAATATATTGTTGATTTTCCTGTTTCCTTTACTCTCCATTTGCTAAAAATTGCTCCTATTTTTCTCAGCTATCTTATTGCATTTTGTCTTTCTCCCTTTGCTTTAGTTCCTTCTATTGTATTTAGCTTGCTGTTTTATGTTGTTATGTATACTCACCTAAAAAAAAGTTCTATAAGTTATTTCATAAGGTCAATCACATTCAGAAATATGTTTCTGAAAACTCTCAGACAATTCTAACAACTCTTCTTTCTTTCAAAACTAGTGGCATCAGACCTCTGCCAAGTCATGTTCAAAAGCTGAAGCAATAGTTTGGTACTACAGAGCAGCACATTTTCTTTGTTCTAGGTGATAATTCAGCTTAAAATTCTCTCATTTTACTTTTGCAATCGTGTATACATATAGGGTTGTATGCTATTCTAAAACTACAGAGTTGTACAAACATCATTATGATAATATTTTTAATATAAATTTATTTATTTTAATTGGAGGTTAATTACTTTACAATATTGCATTGGTTTTGCCATACATCAACATGAATCCACCACAGGTATACACGTGTTCCCCATCCTGAACCACCCTCCCTCCTCCCTCCCCGTAGCATCCCTCTGGGTCGTCCCAGTGCACCAGCCCCAAGCAACCAGTATCATGCATCGAACTTGGACTGGCGATTTGTTTCATATATAATATTATATATGTTTCAATGCCATTCTCCCACATCATCCCACCCTCTCCCTCTCCCACAGAGTCATTATGATAATATTTTAAAACATTTGTGACCCCAGAAAAAATACTCTTTCCTACTGTAGTCACCCCTTTCTCTTCTCTGAACTTGCAGACTATTATGAATCTACTTTTGGTAGGTATAGATTTATTTTTTAAGAATATTTCATATAAATAGAGGTCAACAATATGCAGTCTTTTGTCTGTGGGTCCTTTCACGTAGCATATCTTGGAATTCATTTATCATGTAGCGTATATCAGTATTCCATTTTTTTTTCCTTCCAAATAGTATTCCACTACATGGACATACCACATTTATTTTATCTATTCACCAGCTGATGGGCATTTGGGTTGCTTCTGTTTTTTGCTATTATGAATAATGCTGTTGTGAATATTCATATAGTCACACAGTCTTTATGTGGATATGTGTTTTCCTTTTTTCTGTATATCTTAGAATACTATTGCTGAGTCAGTAGTAAATTTAATAAATTATGTTTATAATTTTAAGAAAATGCTAGACTTTTTTCCAAAGTAGCTGCATCAATGTACAATCTAGCCAGCAGTGTTAAAATGTAACTGAGGTTATTTGAAAGAATAAAATCCACAGTGATGCAGTTTAAATCTATTCTGAAAAACAAATATCTTTCTAAACAGTACTCTATATTAAAACCCTCTGAAAATGTTTTTAGCATATTCATGGAAATATTAATTTTGAGTACATTTTATGAACATTTTATAAGCATTTTAAGTATTTATGAAACTATTACATATTAGTATAATTTTTTTCAACATTAATATAGTAAGTGCATTATCCTTTGTTGTTGTTATTCAGTTGCTCAGTTGTGTTTGACTCTTTGCAACCCATGGACTGCAACACATCACGCTTCCCTGTCCTTCATTATCTCCTGAATTTGCTCAAACTCATGTCCATTGAGTCAGTGATGCCTTCTCATCCTCTGTCATCCCCTTCTTTTTATGCCCTCTATCTTTCCTTCATCAGGGTCTTTTCCATTGAGTAAGCTTTTTGCATTAGGCATTATCCTATGATCTGGACATTTGGCAGTGAACAAAAAAGACACAGCCTCTCTGCATATACTTATCCTGCATCATATTAACCACAGAGTCACATGAATTCCTATTATTTTGGTTATTATTGCTGAATAATACCTTACCTCCAAAATTAGCATGACCATTTTTTTTTCTAGATCATGGTCTTAGGAAAATTTGAATTGGCAATTGTTGCTTGTGGTCTCTCATGAAGTCATAATCAGATGTTGGCTGGAGTGCAGTCATCTCATGGTTCTTCTGGGCTGAATCTCCCAGATGACTTTCCCCATGACTGGAAACTGGGAACTTAGATCAGCTACTGACTGAAATTCCTACAAGTGGCTTCTGCCCCATGATTTTCTCAGGATAGTCAGACTTCTTACAATGTACTTGGCTTTCTCCAAAGAAGCATCCAAAGAGTCAGAATCTGCATCACCTTTAATGGGCTTTTCTGAGCTCAAATTTCATCACTTCAGATGCATTTTATTTGTTATAAGTGAATTACTAAGGTTGACTTGTATTCAAGGAGAGGTGAACAGAGATCTCACTTATCAATGGCAGAAATGTCAAAAAATTTTGGCAACGCATTTGAAAACCACTTCATATATATTAATTTAAAATGTGATCAGTACTCTAGAGGAAAGGTAAAAGGTGGGATGAATTAGAATAGCAATGGGGACCAGATTCAAGGTAAATGTAATCTTTTCAGGGGAGGTGACCTAAAACAGACCTGAATTATGAACAGGAACTAGAAAAGCAGAGCACTAGAAAAAGAGTTTTCTAGTTATATGTGTAAAATCTAAAACACTAAAGAGCTCCATATATTGGAGGAAGATGATTGTGTCAGGAATTAGTGGGAGCTGGTAAGACTCCCATTAATTATTAAAATGATGGTAAAGCCAGATCATGTAGTACTTTTTAAGATACTTTAATGAGTGGATCTTATAAATACAGGGCTAAATCATTAAATGGCTTCAAATATGGATTTTTTGTTTTCCTGTGAGAAGAATAGTTGGGAGTAGGTATGGAATACAAGTAGTAAAAAACCCCAGAAAATTAGAATCTCTCTTTTGTTAATTTATTTCTTTTCCTTTCTCTTTTCTTTTACTTAAAACAAACAACAATGAAAAAAGATCACTGCTATTATTTATTGATTCATCAACTACACAGAGTACTGTAAATTGGAGAAAAACAGATGGTACATATAAATCTACCCTTTAAACTTCAAAAGTGAAAATAATAGGCTGAAAAAAATTAAAACTGCTCACTGATTTTCTACTCTCATCTGTGGATGAGATTGAATCAGAGCTTAAGCCTCTTGACTCCTCAGATCCCAAGACTTATTTTCTTTATATGTCACTGCCTTTCAGTTTATAGAGTGAAGCCAATATGAATTTCTTAGGTCAAGAATCTAACACTGTGAGATTTACATTTGCAGACAAGAAAACATGGAACTCAGGGTTGGTCAGATTAATTATTGGCATTTCCCCTTATTTTCTGAGGTATTGATTACTTTTGTCATGGCCTTTTGTATCCAGAATGCTGTGTCACTGTGGCTGTTGAAAAAATAGAAGTAATTTACAAACCTTGAAAGTAATATGTTTCAAGTGTTTTAAGATTTCCCAGAAGCAAAGTAATAAAGAGTAAAAGAAAAACTATGAACAGACAAGGTGGTTTCCTTCAGTCAAACAGGTGAAGGTAGAATGCAATAGACAAGGAACTGCAGATAGAATGCCCATTCTTATTTCAGGTTTATGAGCAACACAGAAATCTCAAAATGTAAAGAGAGACAAGATGACCTAGGGAGCCCAAACACACATCTTTGAAATATTTTTTAAATGTTAGTTTTAGATTTACAGAAAACTGAAAACACAGAAGTAGCACCATATACTCTGTAACTCATATGCCTTATTCTTAACGTCTTGTATTAGTCTGGTACATTTGTTAAAATCAGTGAACTGATATTGATAAATTATTTTGAATTAAAGTTGACTTTTTATAAAATTTCCTTAAAATTAATATTTATGTAATATCCGTTTTTGCTACAGGATCCCATCCAGGATATTACAGTTCAATAAGTTACTGTGCTTCCTTTTGGCTTTAACAATTTGTCAGACTTTACTGTCTTCGGTAATTTTGTTTCTCTTGAATGGAGGCCTATTTAATTTTTAGTTTATTTTTAATTAGGGGATAATTACATTACAATGTTGTGTTGTTTCTGCTATATAGTAACGTGAATCTGCTATGAAAGTGAAAGTGTTAGCTGCTCAGTCAAGTTCAACTCTTTGCAACCCCATGGTCTGTAACCCTCCAGGCTCCACTGTCCATGGAATTTTCTAGCCAAGAATACTGGAGTGGGTTGCCATTTCCTAATCCAGCGGATCTTCTCAACCCAGAGATTGAACCTGCAACTCCTACACGGCAGGTGGATTCTTTACCATGGTGCCAGCAGGGAAACCCATCTATCTATCTGTGTGTGTGTGTGTGTTTGTGCGTGTGTGCTTAGTCACTCAGTTGTGTCCAACTCTTTGTGATCCTGTAGACTGGTAGACTGTAGCCTGCCAGGCTCCTCTGTCCATGGGATTCTCCAGGCAAGAATACTAGAGTGGGCTGCCACTCCCTTTTGCGCTCTCTCTCTCTCTCTATATATATATATATATACACACACACACACACACATATATATATATATATCCCTTTATATCCTCTTACTTAATAAGTTATTTTATATAATTTTATATAATATATTTTATATAATTTTATTATATAACTTTTAAATAATTTTATATAATATATTTTATATTATTTTATATAATGTTATATACTAGTATTCCAATATATGAATGTCCACAGTCTGTTACCCATTCATCTATTGAAAGGCATTTTTAGTTGTTTCCTCACTTTGGTAATTATGAATAAAGCTGCTATACATACCCACATGTAGTTTTTTTGTATGAACATAGGTTTTCAGGTGAATGAGAAAATTCATGAGAGTGGCTGCTGTAGCATACGGTACTTAGCTCATTCTCAAAGGTTCTTAGTTTAGCACCATAGAACAGCATTCAACACAGCCATTTCATATATTTGTAAAGTATTTAGACATATTTGTTACTGTATTTAGGTCTGTAGTAATCTACAAACTATCCCCCAAAGTGGCTTTCTCATTTTATATTACCACTGACAAAGGGTTTCAGTTGCATCTTCTTGGTATTTGGCTCGTCTTTTCTTTTTTTTAAGCCTCTCTAAAGATTGTGCAGTATTAGCTCATTTTTACTTTAATTTGCAATTTCCAAATGAAAATTATATTAAGCATCTGCATTTTTATTATGCTTATTTTCCATGTCTGTATCTTCTTAATTAAGTGGTTAGTCAGATCCTTTCAGTTCAGTTCAGTTCTCAGTCATGTCCGACTCATTGCGACCCCATGGACTGCGGCATTCCCTGTCCATCACCAACTCCTAGAGCTTACTCAGATTCATGTCCATCGAGTCGGTGATGTCATCCAACCATCTCATCCTCTGTCAACTCCTTCTCCTCCCATCTTCAACCTTTCCCAGCATCTGAGTCTTTTCAAATGAGTCAATTCTTCACATCAGGTGGCCAAAGTATTGGCATTTCAGCTTCAGCATCAGTCCTTCTAATGTATATTCAGGACTGATTTCCTTTAGAATGGATTAGTTGGATCTCCTTGCAAGTCCATGGGACTCTCAAGAGCCTTCTCCAACACCACATGGATTCATTTTGATATTTGGCAAAACTAATACAATTATGTAAAGTTTAAAAATAAAAGAAAATTTAAAAAAAAAGGAAAAAAATAAAGCAAAGGCCATTTTCTCAAGGGCAGGAAAAAAAAAAAAGCATCAATTCTTCAGTGCTCAGCTTTCTTTATAATCCAACTCTCACATCCATACATGACCATTGGAAAAACAATAACTTTGACTAGACAGACTTTTGTTGGCAAGGTAATGTCTCTGCTTTTTATTATGCTGTCTAGGTTGGTCATAGCTTTTCTTCCAAGGAGCAAGTGTCTTTTAATTTCATGGCTGCAGTCACCATCTGCAGTGATTTTGGAGCCCCCTCAAATAAAGTCTCACTGTTTCTGTAATTTCCCCATCTATTTGCCATGAAGTGATAGGACTCGATGACATGATCTCAGTTTTCTGAATGTTGAATTTTAAACCAACTTTTTCACCCTCCTCTTTGACTTTCATCAAGAGGCTCTTTAATTCTTCTTCACTTTTTGCCATAAAGTGGTGTCATCTGCATGCATACGAAATTATTGATATTTCTCCCAGCCATCTTGAATCCAGCTTGTGCTTCATCCAGCCCACCATTATACAGGATGTACTCTGCATATAAGTTAAATAAGCAGGGTGACAATATACAGCCTTGACATACTCTTTCCCAATTTGGAACCAGTCTATTCTGTGCCCAGTTCTAACTGTTGCTTCTTGACCTGCATACAAATTTCTCAGGTTCTGGTATTCCCAACTCTTTAGGAATTTTCCATAGTTTGTTGTGATCCACAGAGTCAAAGGGTTTGGCTTAGTCAAGAAAACAGAAGTAGAAATTTTTCTGGAACTCTCGTGCTTTTTTGATGATCCTACAGATGTTGGCAATTTGATCTGGTTCCTCTGCCTTTTCTAAATCCAACTTAAACATCTGGAAGTTCACGGTTCATACGTTCAGATCCTTTGGCCATTTTTAATTGAATTACTTATTTCCCCAATTCTGTTCTTTTTCAGTAGTGTGCGAGTTCAATTTTGTTTTAATTCCAGGTCTTTTGCCTTTCCATATAAATTTTAGAATATATTTGTTGATAAGTTCATAATAACTTTTGTGTTTCTTTTTTTTACTTTATGTATTTATTTATTTAATATACATTTATTTATTTTAATTGGAGGCTGACTACTTTACTGTATTGTATTGGTTTTGCCATACATTAACATGAATCTGCCACAGGTGTATATGTGTTCCCCATTCTGAACCCCCCTCCCACCTCCCTCCCTATACCATCCCTCTGGGTCAACCCAGTGCACTAGCCCTCAAGCATCCTGTCTCATGCATTGAACCTGGATGTGATTCATTTCACATATGATATTATACATGTTTCAATGACATTCTCCCAAATCATCCCACCCTCATCCTCTCCCACAGAGTCCAAAAGACTGTTCTATACATCTGTGTCTCTATTGCTATCTCGCATACAGGGTTATCATTACCATGTTTCTAAATTCCATATATATGCATTAGTATACTGTATTGGTGTTTTCCTTTCTGGATTACTTCACTCTGTATAATAGGATCCAGTTTCATCCACCTCTTTAGAACTGATTCAAATGTATTCTTTTTAACGGTTGAGTAATACTCCATTGTGTATATGTACCACAGCTTTCTTACCCATTCATCTGCCGATGGACATCTAAGTTGCTTTCATGTCCTGGCTATTATAAACAGTGCTGCAATGAACATAATTCTATACACCAAATTGGGTAGGACTGACATTTAAAAAATATTGAGTCTTCCAAGCTATGAACATAGAATATCCTTCCATTTATTTAGATCTTTTATTTCTTTCATCAGTGTTTATAAATATATATTTATAAATCCTATACATATTGTTAGATTTATATTTAAGAACCCCATTGTTTTCCATGTTAAAGTAAATAATATTGTGTTTTTAATTTCAAATTCCAATTGTTCATTGCTTTTTTTTTATGATAACAATTACCTTCTGTGTCTTAATCTTGCATCCTATAACCTTGCTCTAATCGCTTATTAGTCCCAGTAGTTTGAGTTAATTTTGGGGAAAACTTTTAACACAGAAAATTTTGTTATCTGCAAATATTGCTTATTTCTGTTTTTCTTAATTCTGTTTTCTTAATTCATGTACTACCTTATTTCTTGTTTTCCTTTTACTGAGATTACTAGGCCTCTTTTCACAGTGATTAATAGGAGTGTTAAGTGGGGACATCCTTTCCTTAAACTTAAGGGGAAAGCACCGAGATCCTTACCATTCATTATGATGCTAGCTGTAGGGTTTTTATAGATATTCTTCAGTGAGGAGGACTATACTTCTCTATTTCTAGTTTACTGAAAATTATTAATATAAATGGATGTTATATTTTTAGCCTTAATTTATACAATCATTTTTTCTCCTATTTGTATTGTCGATATAATGAATTAATCAATTTTCAAGTTTGTATCATCCTTGAATACCTGGAATGAATGTCACTTAGTCATGATATACAATTGTTTATCCATTATGGGTTATCAATATAATAATATTTTGATAAGGATTTTTGCATCTATGATCATGAGAAATATTTATTTTTAGTTTCTTCCCTGTGTTTTCTTTATCTCTTTTTGATATTGTGTACTGCTGGTTTCATGCAAAGAGCCATTATTTCCTCTGCTTATATTTCCTGTGAGCTTTTGAGGATTATTGGTATCATTTCTTTTTAAAATATTTGGTAGACTTTCACCAGTGAAATCATCCAGGCACAATAGTTACTTTTAAAAGGTTATTAATTACTGATTAAATTTTTAACATAGGGATAATGCTATTCAGGTCATCTATTTCTCCTTGTCAATGTTATAGTAGTTTGTGTCTTTCAAGAAAAATTTCCATTCCATTTAAATTATCAAATTTGTGACTATAGAGTAGTGTTTCTTCATTATTCTTTTTATTGACCATGAATTGGTAGTAATGACTCTTCTTTCATTTCTGATATTGCCAATGTGTATCTTCTCTGTCTTTCCTCTATGTCTATTTTACTAAACTGGCTATATATTCAACAATTATTACTAATATTGCTGTAAGTGCAGCTTTTATTTTACTGAATATTCTACCTCCCATCCTCAGTTTCAATTTCATTAATTTCTGATCTAATTTTTATTTTTCTCTTCTGCTGCTTGCTTAGGCTTATGTACTTTTCTTACCCTAATTTCCTAATGTTGAAGCTTAGATTATTAATTTTGATGTTCCTTTTTTTCCTAATATATGCTGCTTTTGCTGCATTCGATAAATTTTTCAAGCTATATTTTTAGTTCAATAATAAAATATTTTAAAATATTTCTAGAGATTTCTTTGACCCATCTGAGTGACTGAACTGAACTGATAACCTACTGGGGAATTGATCTTTATGCCACTATTTAACATCCCTCTCTAATCTCATAAATTTCTTTGTGGCAGTGTACTGTATCTGAATTAACCACTCCAGTTTTTTTTTTTTTTATTGGTATTAGTGTGATATATTTTCCCCATTTTTTTTTACTTTGAATTTATTTGCCTCTTAATATTTAAACTGGTTTCTTGTAGACAATGTATAGTTTTGTCCTGTTTTTATTCTAACCTACTCTTTATCTGTTTTTTAATTAGAGGTCTTACATCATTCATATTTAGATTAAATGTTGATACTGTTGGATTAACACATATTTGTAATTTTTCCTGTTTTTACAATTAATATTTGACATTTGATATTTTTTTATTCCTCCTGTAGTTTGAGTATTTTATAAGATTCTAATTTTTCTTTTATTTTACATATAAGTTTTATTTCTTAAAATTGCTTTAATGATTGTTCTATAATTAAAATATGCATTTATAACTAATCTATGCCCATTTTCAAATAACATTATGCCATTTTATAAGTAATGCAAGCAGTTCATAACAGAATATTCCGTTTATTCCTCTTATTTCTTATAACGCTGTTGGCATTCATCTCACTCATCCATAATCTAGAATCATCCAATGATTGTTGTTATTCATTCAATCAGTTGTGTCCAACTCTTTGCAACCTCACAGACTACAGCACACCAGGCTTTTCTGTCTCTCACCATCTCCTGGAGTGTTCTCAAATTTATGTCTATTGAGCCGGTGATGCCATCCAACATCTAATTCCCTGTCATCCCTTTCTCCTCCTGCCTTCAATCTTTCCCAGCATCAGGGTCTTTTCAAATGAGTTGGCTCTTTTCACCAGGTGGTCAAAATACTGAAGCCTCAGCTTCAGCATTAGTCCTTCCAGTGAATAATCAGGATTGATTTCCTTTAGGATTGAATGATTTGATCTCTTTTCAGTCCAAGGGACTCTCGAATCTTCTCCAACACCACAGTTTAAAAGCACCAAATTTTGGTGATCAGGCTTCTCTATGGTCCAACTCTCACATCCGTACATAACTACTGGAAAAGCCATAGCTTTGACTATGTGGACTTTTGTTAGCAAAATGATGTCTCTTCTTTATAATACACTGTCTAGGTTTGTCATAGCTTCTCTTACAAGGAGGAAGAATCTTTGATTTCATGGCTGTAGTCACCATCCACAGTGATTTTGGAGCCCAAGAATATAAAGTCTTTCACTGTTTCCAGTGTTTCCCCATCTATATGCCATGAAGTGATGGGACCGGCTGCTATGATCTTTGTTTTTTGAATGCTGAGTTTTAAGACAGCTTTTTCACTCTCCTCTTTAACTTTCATCAAAAGGCTCTTTCGTTCTTCTTTGCTTTTTGCCATTAGGGTGGTGTCATTTGCATACCATTATAGATTTTTCTCCCAGCAATCTTGATTCCACCTGTGCTTCATCCATCCCAGCATTTCACATGAGGTGCTCTGCATATAAGTTAAATAAACAGAGAGACAATACTTTCAGAATTTTCCACAGTTTGTTGTGATTCACAAAGTCAAAGGTTTTAGCATAGTCAATGAAGCAGACTTAGATGTTCTGGAATTCTCTTGGTTTTTCTATGATCCAATGGATGTTGGCAATTTCATCTCTGGTTCTTCTGCCTTTTCTAAATCGAGCTTGAACATCTGAAAGTTCTCAGTTGATCTACTAGGTAAATTAAAAATTTAATTTTGTTTTCATTTATTCTAATTTTGAATCTCTTCCTTTTTATGTAGATAAATTTTCTGACCATGTAATTTTTATTCTCCCTAAGGAAGAAGAACAAGCTGGAATCAAGATTGCTGGAAGAAATATCAATAACCTCAGATATGTAGATGACACCACAATTATGGCAGAAAGTGAAGAGGAACTGAAAGTGAAGAGGAACTTTCTTGATGAAAGTGAAAGAGGAGAATGAAAAAGTTGGCTTAAAGCTCAACATTATGAAAACTGAGATCATGGTATCTGGTCCCATCACTTCATGGCAAATAGATGGGGAAACAGTGGAAACAGTGTCAGACTTTATTTTGTTTTTTTGGCTCCAAAATCACTGCAGATAGTGACTGCAGCCATGAAATTAAAAGATGCTTACTCATTGGAAGGAAAGTTATGACCAACCTAGATAGCATATTCAAAAGCAGAGACATTATTTTGCAAACAAAGGTCCATCTTGTCCAGGCTACGGTTTTTCCAGTGGTCATGTATGGATGTGAGAGTTGGGCTGTGAAGAAAGCTGAGCACCAAAGAATTGATGCTTTTGAACTGTGGTGTTGGGGAAGACTCTTGAGAGTCCCTTAGACTGCAAGGCGATCCAACCAGTCCATTCTAAAGGAGATCATTTCTGGGTGTTCTTTGGGAGGACTGATGCTAAAGTTGAAACTCCAATACTTAGGCCACCTCATGTGAAGTGTTGACTCATTGAAAAAGACCCTGATGCTGGAAGTGATTGGGTGCAGGAGGAGAAGGGGATGACAGAGGATGAGATGTCTGGATAGCATCACAAACTCGATTGACATGAGTTTGGGTGAACTCCGGGAGTTGGTGATGGACAGGGAGGCCTGGCATGCTGCAATTCATGGAGTCGCAGAGTTGGACATGACTGACTGAACTGAACTGAACTGAACTGAAGGAACTTTTAGGGGTTCCCTGGTGGCTCAGATGGTAAGGAGTCTGCCTGCAATGTGAGAGACCTGGGTTTGATCCCTGGGTTGGGAAGATTCCCTGGGAAAGGAAATGGCAACCCACTCCAGTGTTCTTGCCTGGAAAATCCCTTGGGCAGAGAAGCCTAGTAGACTACAATCCATGGGGTCACAAAGAGTCTGAGTGGCTAAGAACTGAGTGGCTAACAAAGAACTTTCAGCAATTCTAATTGGGCAGGTCTGCTGATTATAAACACTTTTTTTTGTTGTTGTTGTTTGCTTCTTTTGCTGTCAGAGTATTTCTTCATTTTTTACATAATAATTTCAATGGATATAGAAATGTAAGGTTTCTGTTTTCAACATTCTGTATATCCCACTGTCCTCTGTTCTTTCTTCCAAGGTTTCTGATGAGAAACCATGCAATTCTTTTTTTTTTTTTTTTATTCCATTATAGTAAGGCTTATTTTTCTTTGTATTTGGTTTTCTGCAATTTGAATATAATATGACTCTATTTTTTTTTCAGTGTAAATGCTAGTTGGTCTTCTCTAATATTACTGAATCTGTGGTTTTTGTACATCTTAACAGTTTGGAAAATTCTCATCTTTTTATTTTGCGCCCCCCCACCCCCACCACCCCCCGCCATCTTCTTCTTTTCTTTTGGGTATTTCTATTATGCATCCTTTGGAGAAGGAAATGGCAACCCACTCCAGTGTTCTTGCCTGGAGAATCCCAGGGACAGGGGAGCCTGGTGGGCTGCTGTCTCTGGGGTCGCACAGAGTCGGACACGACTGAAGTGACTTAGCAGCAGCAGCAGCAGCAGTGCATCCTTTACCATTTAAACGTTTCACTCTCACTGTAGTTCACACCTGGCCTCTAGTAATGCCTCACAAGTATTACTTGTTTCTACCAGTTCCATGTTCTATGTTCCAGTTCCAGTTCTATGGCTCCAACAGCTCCTCTTACCAGCTCTGAATCTCTATATATTCAACAAGAGAAGACAGCACTATGAGAAGCCCACAAACTGCAATTAGGGTAATGCCCATGCAGCAACGAAGGCCCAGCACAGCCAATAAATAAATAAATAGAAAAGAAAAAGGCAACATTAATAAATAAATACAACTGGGTTCAAAAGGTAAAATAAATTGCCAAAGGTAATAGTGCTAGTAAAACAGTATTGGAATTTATGTCTAAAAACAGTTGAATTCGATTTGATTAAGTAATGATTGTCTCATATTATAGTAAGTTTTAAATATGTCAATATCACCCTCCATATGTGAAAGCTGTCAGGTAAGGAAATAAGTCTTACACACGTTTGGATCTATACCTCTGTTCTAAGCAAGTGCAATTCAATAGTTTTATTCTCAGATGTGTGGTATAAATGTTTCCACTTTTGTTACATTTTATTTTTCATTTTGAGATATTTATTGAGCCCCTACTATGTGTCAGGGAAATCAACCCTGAGTATTCACTGGAAGGACTGATGCTGAAGCTGAAGCTCCAGTATTTTGGTCACCTGACAGGAACAGCCAACTCATTGGAAAAGTCCCTGATGTTAGGAAAGATTGAGAGCAGGAGAAGAGGGCACCAGAGGATGAGATGGCTGGAAGGCATTACTGATGCAACGCACATGAACTTGGGCAAATTTTAAGAGATGGTGAGGAATAGGGAGTCCTGGCATGCTGCAGTCCAGGGGGTCACAAAAAGTTGGCCATGACTGGCTACTGAACAACAACAACAATGTGTCAGATATTTATTCAGCACTAAGAATATATCAGTTACTAAAATAAATATGGTCCCTATTCTTATGAAGTCTATAATTATTAAGGATGTGCAAAATCAAATTTTAATTAAAACAATATAGAAAATACATAAGTAAAAAAGAATGAAAAAAATACAAATAGAATTATAATTAAAAATATGACACTACCACTCTTCAATTTATTGTTATTTCTAAATTTCAATATATTTCATTTTCATGAATCTAATAAGATACTATCAGTAGAATGATTTAAACTATAGACAGGAGTGCTGGTGGATCTTGAAGACTGTTCTGAAATATACCAATCAGCAATTCTATTGAAAGTAAAATCCCATGAAACTCTGATAGTCACAGATATTATAACTGAGATAGACACTGAGTCTGTATTTGCCTTTTCAAAAGTGAAATTTGAAATGGCTGAGACTTTGCATATTTGCAGTTTTGTAAACCCTGCAATGAGAAGGTAGAGACCAGAATGACTGATCACTTAACTAACACAGCCAGAGACTCTTTATCCAGAACTCCAAATGTCCAAGAGTAATTCAGAAAAAAAAAAAGACAAAGACAAAGCAGACAGTCATTTGGAAATTTGTTTTTATATTCTGAAGTAAAGTGATTTCACACAGAAGAATAATCTGACTTCTCAAATTCGTCCTAAAACAGCACATTTGGCACAAATATGTATGAAACAGAGAAACACTTCTTCCTAAATTATAACAGGAAGTGAGGGCTTAAGCAGATTTTTTCTGGAGTTGTGTATTCTGTATGAGATCATTATAAAGGTTTCAAATGTTTAAAATTTTAACAAGCTCAGTTCGGCAGGAATCTAAGTCCCTGTGAGATTAATAAAGGGCCCGAGAAGAGAAGCAGATGGGGTACAAAGGAAGTAGAGAACTAGTAGTTATAGCTTGAATGATTAACTGGGTTAGTGAACGAATAAGAGGAAATGTACATGTGGCAGCCATTCAAGCACTGAATTTAAGATCTCTACAGTGAATTAAAATTGTGAAGAAATAATGTGAAGATATATAACTTTTTCATAATTTATTCTATTCATTTATTACATGGAATTTCTGTGATTTTATTATACTCAACAAGTATTTTGAGTATTTCATGCAGCTATTAATAGTTATTTTGCAATTTCTGTTAGCTATTATCATTTATCCTTCTGGAATGAATCTATACATAATTTTAAGAGAATGCATCCATCTGCTCAGCTATTCTATTGTTCACAATTCTACTTTAGTTGCTTTAGAAGGATGCTTGGGAAATTAATATTTTGATCACATAATGATCTCCTGACAATTTCCCATCTAATTTTGAAAAGTGCTTTAAATACCTAAGACTAGGAAATAATTATTCAACAAATTATTACCTTAGGTCATCTATTAGTTCATTTAGCACAGCCAAGAGGAGCTATCCCACGTTCGAGGTCAGAGGCAGAAGCCGCGAGGACCCCATGCCCGAGGGGCAGCAAAGAGGAATTACCCCACGTCCGAGGTCAGGGGCAGCAGCCGAGAGAGCCAGGCTGCGACAGCGCAGGAACAGCCTAGAGGAGCCACCCCACATCTGAGGTCAGGGGCAGTGGCAGGGAGGAGCTACCCCCCTCCCGAGGAGTCGTGGCTGCCCGGGTGCAGGAGGGCCTAGAGGAGCTATTCCATGTTCAAGGTCAGGAGGGGCAGAGATGAGGAGATATCCCTAGTCCAAGGGAAGGAACAGCGGCTGCCCTTTGCTGGAGCAGCCGGGAAGAGATACCCCACACCCAAGGTAAGAGAAACCCAAGTTAGATGGTAGGTGTTGCAAGAGGGCATCAGAGGGCAGACACACTGAAACCATACTCACAGAAAGCTAGTCAATCTAATCACACTAGGCACACAGTCTCGTCTAACTCAATGAAACTAAGCCATGCCCGTGGGGCCACCCAAGATGGGCAGATCATGGTGGAGAGGTCTGACAGAGTGTGGTCCACTGGAGAATGGAATGGCAAATCACTTCAGTATTCTTGCCTTGGGAACCCCATGAACAGTATGAAAAGACAAAATGATAGGATACTGAAAGAGAAACTCCCCAAGTCAGTAGGTGCCCAATATGCTACTGGAGATCAGTGGAGAAATAACTCCAGAAAGAATGAACGGATGGAGCCAAAGCAAAAACAATACCCAGTTGTGGATGTGACTGGTGATAGAAGCAAGGTCTGATGCTGTAAAAAGCAATATTGCATAGGAACCTAAATTTCAGGTCCATGAATCAAGGCAAATTGGAAGTGGTCAAATAGGAGATGGTAAAAGTGAACATCGACATTCTAAGAATCAGTGAACTAAAATGGACTGGAAAGGGTGAATTTAACTCTGATGACCATTATATTTACCACTGCAGGCAGGAATCCCTTAGAAGAAATGGAGGAGCCATCATGGTCAAGAAAAGAGTCTGAAATGAAGTACTTGGATGCAATCTCAAAAACGACAGAATGATCTCTGTTCGTTTCCAAGGCAAACCATTCAATATCACAGTAATCCAAGTCTATGCCCCAACCAGTAACACTGAAGAAGCTGAAGTTGAATGGCTCTATGAAGACCTACAAGACCTTTTAGAACTAACACCTCAACAAGATGTCCTTTTCATTATAGGGGACTGGAATGCAAAAGGAGGAAGTCAAGAAACACCTGGAGAAACAGGCAAATTTGGCCTTGGAATACGGAATGAAGCAGGGCAAAGACTAATAGAGTTTTGCCAAGAAAATGTACTGGTCATAGCAAATATCTTCTTCCAAAAACACAAGACAAGACTCTACACATGGACATCACCAGATGATCAACAATGAAATCAGATTGATTATATTCTTGGCAGCCAAAGATGGAGAAGCCCTATACAGTCAACAAAAATAAGACCAGGACCTAACTGTGGCTCAGATCATGAATTCCTTATTGTCAAATTCAGACTGAAATTGAAGAAAGTAGGGAAAACCACTAGACCATTCAAGTATGACCTAAATCAAATCCCTTATGATTATACAGTGGAAGTGAGAAATAGATTTAAGGGTTTAGATCTGATAGATAGAGTGCCTGATGAACTATGGATGGAGGTTCAGACATTATACAGGAGACAGGGAGCAAGATCATCCCCATGGGAAAGAAATGCAAAAAAAAAAAAAAAAAAAAAAAAGCCTACCTAGGAGGCCTTACAAATAGCTGTGAAAAGAAGAGAAGCAAAAATCAAAGGAGGAAAGGAAAGGTATAAGCATCTGAATGCAGAGTTCCAAAGAATAGCAAGGAGAGATAAGAAAGCCTTCCTCAGCGAACAATGCAAAGAGATAGAGGAAAACAACAGAATGGGAAAGACTAGAGATCTCTTCAAGAAAATTAGAGATACCAAGAGAACATTTCATGCAAAGATGGGCTCAATAAAGGACAGAAATGTTATGGACCTAACAGAAGCAGAACATATTAAGAAGAGGTGGCAAGAATACACAGAAGAACCGTACAAAAAAGATCTTCACGACCAAGATAATCATGATGGTGTGATCACTCACTTAGAGCCAGACATCCTGGAATGTGAAGTCAAGTGGGCCTTAGAAAGCATCACTACGAATAAAGCTAGTGGAGGTGATGGCATTCCAGTGGAGCTATTTCAAATCCTGAAAGATGATGCTGTGAAAGTGCTGCACTCAATATGCCAGAAAATTTGGAAAACTCAGCAGTGGCCACAGGACTGGAAAAGATCAGTTTTTATTCCAATACCAAAAAAAGGCAATGACAAAGAATGCTCAAACTACTTCACAATTGCACTCATCTCACACGTTAGTAAAGTAATGCTCAAAATTCTCCAAGACAGGCTTCAGCAATACATGAACTGTGAATTTCCAGATGTTCAAGCTGATTTTAGAAAAGGCAGAGGAACCAGAGATCAAATTGCCAACATCTGCTGGAACATGGAAAAAGCAAGAGAGTTCCAGAAAAACATCTATTTCTGCTTTATTGACTTTGCCAAAGCCTTTGACTGTGTGGATCACAATAAACTCTGGAAAATTCTGAAAGAGATGGGAATACCAAACCACCTGACCTGCCTCTTGAGAAACCTGTATGCAGGTGAGGAAGCAACAGTTAGAGCTGGATATGGAACAACAGACTGGTTCCAAATAGGAAAAGGAGTTCGTCAAGGCTGTATATTGTCATCCTGCTTATTTAACTTATATGCAGAGTACATCATGAGAAACGCTGGGCTGGAAGAAACACAGCTGGAATCAAGATTGCCAGGAGAAATATCAATAACTTCAGATATGCAGATGACACCACCCTTATGGCAGAAAGTGAAGAGGAACTCAATAGCCTCTTGATGAAAGTGAAAGTGGAGAGTGAAAAAGTTGGCCTAAAGCTCAACATTCAGAAAACGAAGATCATGGCATCTGGTCCCATCACTTCATGGGAAATAGATGGGGAAACAGTGGAAACAGTGTCAGACTTTATTTTTCTGGGCTCCAAAATCACTACAGATGGTGACTGCAGCCATGAAATTAAAAGATGCTTACTCCTTGGAAGAAAAGTTATGACCAACCTAGATAGCATATTCAAAAGCAGAGACATTACTTTGCCAACAAAGTTCCATCTAGTCAAGGCTATGGTTTTTCCAGTGGTCATGTATGGATGTGGGAGTTGGACTGTGAAGAAAGCTGAGCGCCGAAGAATTGATGCTTTTGCACTGAGGTGTTGGAGAAGCCTCTTGCGAGTCCCTTGAACTGCAAGGAGATCCAACCAGTCCATTCTGAAGGAGATAAGCCTTGGGATTTCTTTGGAAGGAATGATGCTAAAGCTGAAACTCCAGTACTTTGGCCACCTCATGTGAAGAGTTGACTCATTGGAAAAGACTCTGATTTTGGGCAGGATTGGGTGCAGAAGGAGAAGGGGACGACAGAGGATGAGATGGCTGGATGGCATCACTGACTCGATGGACCTGAGTCTGAGTGAATCTGGGAGTTGGTGATGGACAGGGAGACCTGGCGTGCTGCGATTCATGGGGTCTCAAAGAGTCGGACACGACTCAGTGACTGAACTGAACTGAACTGAACTCATTTATTTATTCTTTCATTGAATAATTATTATCAACCAAATCCAATAATTCTACCAGGTATGAAGATATCATTTATTTTCTAATTAAAATAATTTAAATGTGTTTCCCAAGCATTCCTAATAATATATACTTAGTATTGATTTATCTGAAGAATTATATTAATTTTCAGCTTAAAATTCATCCTAGAATATTGGTATTTGGTAGGTAATTCAGAGAGGAAATTATTAAAATAATTTGATTCATGGAAAATCATATTTGTATCAGTAAAACCAGAGTAATTATTACTTATTTGCCTAATCACATTATATTCTAACTCAGCATTTTCTATATATCTGTGAATTGTTTTCCTTCACTGTACAGAAAATTTCTCCTGAATTATGATTTCAAATAACATATGGTACAATAGGGGTCATATATTTTCATGGAAAGAAAATGAATTTAGGTTCCAATATCAGATCCTGTTCCACATGAACTTCTCTCTATTACCTCAGCTTTCTAGTTAGTTAAACTAAGGAGAGAAGTCTACAATAGTTGTTATAGTTTTTTCATATCTAAACTTCTATAGTAATTAAATATTTTAAGAATATTTAACTTAAATAGTATTCAAGTATTGAACATTCATTTGCTCCCCAATCTGTATTTCATTATATATTTGTAGGAAGTTTCAGAAATTTTAATCTTCAATAACCTTTCATCTTAGTCAATGAAATAAAAGCAATCATATTTGAAATGTATAATCACTGAAGCTTTTAAGATTCACTTATAACAAACTGAAATACCCATTCCTTTATTTAATCAGCAAACTTAGTTAATAGGCCCTAATGTCACATGCAAATGTAAAGAAAATAATACATATGTCAGTTAATAACTTGATAAATACTAGAGCAACACTCAACAATTGAATACTCAAAGCAAGCATGGACTCGGGAGCTGGAGAATAAGATAAATTTTCTAGATAATGGAACTGCTACTTCAGAAACCCTTTAAATACTGCATTGAAGTATGTTTTTCACATGTGTTTTAATTATGTGGTACCCTGGTTTCCTGGAACGAGGCCAAATGATTACATTCACATGTATAAAGTATCTATACAGGTTTCAAAGTGCTTTTCTTCACAAAAAACTTACTTTGTTTTTTATGATTCACTTTTCATGTGAAAAACCATAGTAATCCACATCTCATCAGCAGTTAAAATGTCTTGGTTATGATATATGATTACCTTATATTATAGTCAAAAGACCTTAAGGTAAAGGTAACAACATCATAGTCATTTCTGTGATGAAGAAACTGAGATGTGGAAGAGACAAATCCCTTGTTCAAAGTGATGTGATTAGCAGGAGATAGAACCAAGAATCCACCACCTCTGTCATGTGCTTAGCAACCATGTTACATTGCTTACAGGAAGGCAATTATTTGTAAGAAATAATACATGTCAATATGAGTTGTAATTTTTACTATCACAGAATTTTAAAGCATTATTTACAGTTGAGGCAGCAGAGACTCAGAAGATTGAGGATCACAATAAACACTTCTGTTGGGGCTAATACTGGTTCTTACACATTTTTATTATAAATTCACTGCTATGCTTAGTGTACCAATTTATCTTCATTACATCTCACAAAAAAAATAGGGCTTTAAGACCTCACTTAAATAATCTACCAATATTCTATATTTCTTCTGCATAATCCACTGGCTGGTGTTCTTCAGAAGACAGATATTTGCCTCTGGAACTTACTCTCAGATGTGCCCACCTACCTCTGTTCCATTAACCAAACCAGCTCCCAAGCAAAGTTCTGTTGGGGACTAGAGAACTAATTTACAAATAAAAAAGTTATTTCAGATTCATATTCTACAAACATATCTATTTTAATTAAAATGTTTGTCTTTCCATCCTTGAACTTAGAATGCAGTGACTGAAATATCAAGTTGGCCCACTGAGATATATTCTGTAAGACCCTTTGTGGTATAAATTTGGAAATCACAATTGCTTAATTGAGAGCTCAGGTCTTTGTGGCTGAGGTAAACCTGCAAGTACTTGAAGGATTTCTCATCCAAAGATCACTTCTATGAGAACTATTTTATTCTCTGCTGTATAATCAATCACAAGTGCCTAGAACAGTGCTTGCCACAGAGCAGGTACATATAAATATTTGTGGAATGAATGGGTAAGTGATGTATTTTAAACATCATCCATCACTTTTATCATCCATTTCTTCATTAAAAAACAAAAAAAGTAGTATAAATACCAAAGTGGTGTACATACACCTATACGTCCTATGGAAGCTTCTGTTACAAGTCTTTATATACAAAACTGAGGTTCTTAAACTATCTTTAATAAGAGATAAATAATGAACTATCCATTTCCTAAAATAACCACAGCAGGGTCAGCACCTCGTATTAGCTTTCCAGTTTTGGAAGTTTAGACACAGTTGTTGACGAAAGAAAAGGGGTATGCTTGCTTGAGTCAGTAGATTCCTATAGTTTCAGGAGGCTCTTGCATAAACTTTCTATATGAAGAACTAGGAAACCAGGGTGCATAATAGGTTTGCTGATTAGTACTTTGATGTCATGATGAAATAAATTATTTTCTATAAAAATCCTATTAGATTCTATTCCTAGATTAGTTTTAGATAATCTTGCAAAAAGTAATTATTAGGGTAACCAAGAACATTGAAAAAGGATTCACAGAAGCAGAGATATGATTTAATTTCTATTTAATACAAGTTTAGTTAATTTTTACATTTCTATTGCAATTTTCTTCTCTAAGTTCTAAGCAATTCTGGCCTTTTATTTTGTGTGCTCGGTCACTCAGTCATGTCCGACTCTTTGCAGCCCTATGGACTGTAACCCACTAGGCTCCTCTGCCCATGGAATTTCCCAGGCAAAAATGCTGTATGTATACTGATTTGAGTCTCAGATGAACTATTTCTATACAGCAGAAGATATGACTGCTGTCGGTTCTAGATCTAGATATCCTTTATGGGCTCCCTACAGTAAAGTTATCTCTCAGTATTGGTTGGGGGTTGCTTCCAGGACTTTCTCAGAAACTAAAATCTGCAGACACTCAAGTTTCTTACATAAAATGGCACAGTAGAGTTGGCCCAATCTGTCCATGGAAACTGATGGCTACTGTAAATAAAACCTTTCAAAAGACCAAGCTGTTCTTGAAACACATGTATTAATAATCATCTATTGGTACACAACAAATTACTCCAAAATTCAGTAGTATAAAACAGCAAACACTTATCTTGAAATTTCTGTGGATTAGAAATCTGGAAGCATACTTCAGGTACCTCTGGTTCAGGTCTCTCACAAGGCTGTAATATAGGTATCAACAGAGATTGAAGTCATCCCAAGCTTGGGTTGTAGAGGAGATACTTTCAGGCTCACTCATATGGCTTCTAGCAGACTCTTCACCCTCATTTACTTACAGTTTTGGTCTCAGACCTGATACATGGGTCTCTCCATAGGATTATGCACAACACGATAGCTTGTTTTCTCCCAAGTGATGTGGGGTGAGGTGGAGGGGAGAGACAAAGAGGGAAACTGAGACAAATATTAATCCTTTCGTTACTTGATTTTGGAAGTGGCATATCATGACTTCTACCCTATTCTAGTCATTAGAAGCAATTCAGTAAATTCTGAGCAGAGGATGATACAGAATGTGAACACTGGGAAGTGGGGATCATTGGTAGACATCTTTGAGATTGCTTAACACATGTGATGTAAGATATAAAATAGTCTGGCATGGACCAGACTATGAGTTCATCCTTTATGCCTTAAGTAGAGACAGATCTACATGAAGCACATGGAATAGGTTCTTCACCAAAAAGATGGTGCTTTTACCAAAAGAGGGAGGGAATTCCTGGAGAGGCAAAAGCAACTAGTATTCAATTTTCAAGACACTGAATTCATGGACTATCTTGCTGAGGGGAAGTGTTTGAGATACCTGGACAATTGGAGAAAAAAAAAATTGTGTTGAATGATCTTGATTTTTACTTTATCTCTTAGCTAATCACATTTTATTTGTGTGTGTGCGGCTGCTGTGTTTGAAAGAAAACAATGATGCTACAAAAACTGTATAATATAAGACCAATATCGTGGTGGAAGTAGAATAAATTGCAATAGGAATCAAGTGAAGGCAACTGAATTAGGGGATAACTGCAGGGATCTAAGTATGAGAACAAAATGCCTGTTAAGTCTTACTGACTTTGAAATAAAACTTTAAATACACACCTAAGAAATTGTGAAGGAAGGATTGACATAACTTGTTAAAGTTTGATGAAAGAGAGTTGAAATGTATTGGAAGAGGGACTCCAAGGAAAATTATCCATCAGAACCAAGTGTTCATTATTGAAGCATAGAGGATTTAATATTTTTCTCATTATTTCTCTCCTGAGTCTGAATATTTCACAATAAAAGAAGGTTCTGTATTTTCATAAATTTATTTTAAGTTTTACTTTCAGGGTATTATTACAGGATAGTTCTAATATCTGAGGCTACCATTTTATTTCAGGTTCCATTAATTAAGTGAGCTCCGAAAGAGTACCTGAAGAAAAGACATTCAATTTGACATTCAAAATGACATCACTCGATCTAGGGTTTAGATCGAGAGTTTTGGGTTGGTTCCAGTCAAAATCAACAAATATGCTAAGTAAAGAAAGGAGGACATAATGTATGAACTGACCCCCACAAGAGTCAATACGATCAATGAAAAAACTGGTAAAATTTCACCTATTTTCCCAGAAAGATGACAAAGTATCTATTCTGAGGACTCTAGGTTAAATGAAAGGAGAGTTAAAAGCCCAGAAGACTCAAAATTAATGGCATGCATTTAGAGTGAATTTAGGCTTCACTTAAAAAAAAAAAATTCGTGTGGTTCTGGAATATGCAAACTCAGAAAATAATTTAAAAAGTATCTGAACCTATGATACCTCAGTGCACTTGACAAAGCAAAAGAAAACTTCACTGATGTGGGGAAAACTTCAATAACAAGGCCTTAAGTTTATGACTACCTGATTCTTATGTTCTAGCAAGGGCAGGGAGCTACTTGACTTATAAACTACTAGCCAACACTGAAAGAATAAAGATTTGAAACCTCAATTATTAAACTGTAATAAATATCAAGTAGACAGAGACTCTCCATTCAACTCATGCTCAAAAAAGTGCTTTATACATTAGCTGCATGTGTGGTATGCATCAGACACTCAGTTGTATTCGACTCTTATGTAATCCCTTGAACCACAGCTTTCCAGGCTCCTCTCTCCATGGGATTTCCCAGGCAGTAATAATGGGTGGGTTGCCACTTCCTTCTCCAGGGAATCTTCCCCACCCAGGATCAAACCCATGTCTTCTTCATTGGCAGGCAGATTCTTTAAAACAGAGCCACCTGTGAGAAGTCCTTTATACCTTAGCTGTCTTCTCATATATCAGGAATAAAATGGACATGGGCATTTTGACAGTCATCTATTTGGGCTACAGGGGTGCTAAAACTACCAACAATTCTGTACAAAATACTTTCAATTAATTAATTTTGGGCTGTCCATAATTTAGAAGTTTTATCTATAAGGTATTTGTCAATACATGAGTGGACTATGGTCAGATTTCCTGCTTTCTTTTACTGTGTAATAATTTGGACAATAATGGAGAGACAGGTTTGAGGCTTCCACTTCTTTGGCAGTGTAGTGTGCATGATTGCTTTCTTGAGTGGCAATCACAAATTGCTCAAAAAGGGCAATACAAAACCAACTTTACAATTTTAATAACTGAGGTCAGTTTGACATTGGAAGACAGTGGGCTTGTTGATGGTGCTTCTGCATACCTTTGCATGATTTTAAATGTTAAATAAGTTTTCAAGCAAACAAAATAAAGTCGAGCAAAAATAAAATTATCTGCTTGACTGAAAAAGATGATGAAGGTTTAAACTTTCATTATTCTAGAGATTATCTGAAGTTTGTTTTAATTGAGATGAAATCATAGAGATAAAAACAAAATAACATTAAAAAATACCTCAGCATTATGAAAGTATAGCAGGCTTGAGGTCATTTCATGTTTCATTTCCATGGAATCTCCTCAGTTCTGGAAACCATCTCTGTGTTATTGTATCTTTAAAATGGGGGCTTTATAAATAAACATTTAAACTAGACCTCTCTCTTTCAATATTCCCCTACTACCCTCTGTCTCTACCTAGATACCCACTTTCTGTTAAATATTTTGCTGATATAACACATACTACACCAATGCACATGATTTCTCAGTACTAATACTTCTGATAGTTTCAGTCCTTTCCTTTTCTTTGAAGTGTTCAGTGTCTCAATAGATTGGTCAATCATCTGAAAAATGATATTAGTTCTGTTTGAGGCCTTTGTCTGCTAGAAGTTATCCAAGAAACTGAGTTAAAATTTTAAATATGTAGTGTCTCACACTATTATGAAACAACCCCACAATACTTTAATCAGTTTACAATTTACCAAAAAATGAAATTAAGATAACAGAATAATGAGTCTACAACTGAACTAAGTCCTATTTGATCACCATCAGTTACTTCTGGTCACTAACCAGAGGAGATGGGATCTTTGCAGAGGAAGAGAGCCAGAGAATGTTTGTTTACCTGAAATCCTGCTGTGTGATTTACCATAAATTTAATTGTTTTGTTGTGTGTGTGTGTGTGTGTGTTGCCTTTAATAAGCCAAAATAGTAGAGCAAAAAGTATGAGCTAAAAATCCTACCTAAACAAGTAAGAAAGAACATTCTCAACATTAGTTCTCAACATTATTCATACAAACAGAGCTGACCTGCTCACTTGCATTACAAAGCAGCTGTATTAAATTGCACTTCCCTAATGTTTGCACTGAATTACAAGTACAAATATTTGGATTCCAGTTCTGCCTCTTATAAATTAGCTTGGGTTAAGTCACTTAATCACTCTAGTAACTGACACAATGTACACATTTAATCTGTAAGTAGGAGGTTGTGAATGTGTTCTATAATTTGTCATAGGTCAGGAAAAGAATATTTCAAGATTTAAAAAACAAATAATCTAAAATAACTGATATTCAAACCAATATCTCTCCAGTTTCTAAGTCCTTTTATTTTCAAAAAGATGGTCACAATCATATAACCTTCATGGATATGCAGTACAGAAATACAATCAAGATTGACTCCCAGTTTCTACCCAACTGCTATTGTCAAATGTAGGCTTGCTCTATTAGCTGGGCAGGAGTTGTTTTGTTAGTTAGGGAACAGTCAAATATTACTCCTACATTCCATTTTTCTTCTGCCTCCCTTATTCAGAAGTATACAATGGGAATGGATGAAATGAGATATTCTTGGAATATCTGTCTTGGAAGTACTAGCCAGCCATAAGACTTAGAATTATCATTACTGATATATAAATAAAATATGTATTAGCTGATAGAGTCAAAAAGAATATATGAAAATTCCATAGACAGAGAAGACTGGTAGGCTACAATTCATGAAGGAGCAAAGAATCAGACACAACTGAGCACACACACACACACACACACACACGTGTGTGTGTGTATATAACGCAAACAAACAAAAATACATATTCAGATATGGTCAAATAGTAGTGTTTCTAGACAGATTTGAATTTAAAGTTGGATCCCTAAACTTTAGGCTGACTAGTTGTGACTCTGGTTATTTTATTACCTTTGCAGTTAAGGTAGTCTGCATTATGAATTTCAGTTCCCACTATCACAACATTATAGGGTTTTACTTTATTTTTTTGAGATGTACAAACTTTTTTTCGAGGGACATAAGTTTGATTTAAATCTTACCAAGGATGCCTTTATTTATTTACCTAAAAAAAAAAAAAAAAAAGACACTTACTGAAAACATGCAATGCTTTGTAGAATTAGAATATTTTGTTTCATTAAAGAGCTCTGTTTAGGTTTTGTTCTCTGGCTCTCACTTTTCTTTTACTGCCTCTATTCTTGACTCAAGCACATCTGCAGCTCTCTAAGCAAAAACAGTTTAAAAGCTTTCGGGATAAGTATTAGTCAAGGAATGGTCTGGTATACCACACACCTCAAAATTACCTGGGAAACTTCTTGTAATTTTTATTTCCTACAACTGCTGATACAAAAACTATGGGCAGAGGCAAGAGAATGTTTAGTCTAAACATGTTACCCACTATCTCTATTGATAACTACTCATTAGGGGAAAAAAATTCTGATTTAATGAAACATTTTTTCTGTGTTTACATTTTTCATGCTGTGATTTTTTACCTATGGAACTTCAGTTTTGAACACTAGAAACATTCGCTACCCTGACCTCTGCACCACATTGTAATGTTGAAGAATGCAAGGATTCTTCAATATATTCAAATCAATCAATATGATACACCATATTAACAAATTGAAAGATAAAAATATATGATAATCTCAATAGATGCAGAAAAAGCCTTTGACAAAATTCAACACCAATTTATGATTAAAACTCTTCAAAAAATGGTCATAGAAGGAACCTACCTCAACATAGTAAAGGCCATATGTTATAAGCCTTCAGCAAACAGTATTCTCAGTGGTGAAAACCTGAAAGCATTTCCCCAAGATTCAACCCCAAGACAAGGGTGTCCACTTTCACCACTATTATTCAACATAATCCAGGAAGTCCTAGCTATGGCAATCAGAGAATAAAAAGAAATAAAAGGAATCCAGATCAGAAAAAAAGTAAAGCTCTCACTGATTGCAGTGACATGATACTGCATATAAAATACCCTAAAGAATATATCAGAAAATTACTAGAGCTAATCAGTGAATTTAGCAAAGTTGTTGGATACAAAATCAATACACAGAAATCACTTGCATTTCTATATACTAACAATGAAAAATCAGAAAGAGAAATTAAGGAATCAGTCCTATTCACCATTGGAACAAAAAGAAATATATAGACATAAACTTATCTAAGGAGACAAAAAACTGTACACAGAAAATTATAAGATACTAATGAAAGAAGTCAAAGATGATATAAACAGATGGAAAGATATTCCATGTTCCTTGGTAGGAAGAATCAAACTGTGAAATGACTATACCACCAAATACAATCTACAGATTTAATGTGATCCCTATCAAATTACCAATGACATTTTTCACAGAACTAGAACAAATAATTTCACAGTTCATATGGAAACACACAAGACCCCAGATAGCCAAAGCAGTCTTGAGAAAGAAGAATGGAGCTGGAGGGATCAATCTTTCTAACTTTAGATTATACTACAAAGCTACAGTCATGAAGACAGTATGGTACTGGCACAAAAACAGAAATATAGACCAATGGAACAAGATAGAAAACCCAGAAATAAACCCATACACCTATGGGTAATTTATTTTTGGCAAAGGAGGCAAGAATATATAATGGGGCAAAGACAGCCTCTTCAATAAATGGTGCAGGAAAACTGGACAGTTATATGTAAAAAAATGAAATTAGAACACTTTCTAACACCAGACACAAGGATAAACTCAAAATGGATTCAGTTCAGTTCAGTCACTCAGTCGTGTCTGACTCTTTGTGACCCAACGAATAGCAGCACGCCAGGCCTCCCTGTCCATCACCAACTCCCGGAGTTTACCCAAACTCATATCCATTGAGTTGATGATTCCATCCAGCCATCTCATCCTCTGTCGTCCCCTTCTCCTCCTGCCCCCAATGCCAAAGTGCAGCTCCAGCAGCCAGGATTCAACCTGAAGAGATTGACAGTGTTGGCAATGATAATGTAGTCTCTGACTTATAGTACGGGACTACATCCGGCGGACAATGATGTAGCCTCTGACTCATAGTATGGGACTACATGTTTATTTCAAGTTTCAGGTTCTGTTTTATACTTTGACAAAAGCATTAGGTCAGAGGTTTGACATTTTTAGTTTCCCCCACCAGATTTACTATACTTAACTTGTGATTACATTGTAACTCATGCTACATTCCTCGGTTTATTTCTTATCTTTCTAAATCCTGTTTTCCCCTAGCATCTTAAGATCATTATCTCCTAAAAAGGCTTCTAGCTATTCTTAATTAATCCTAAACCCTAAACTCAGCAAAATTCTTTTGCCATAAACATTCCCTTCACAAACAGGTCTCAGATAATAATCTTTCCCATGGCCTCAAGCTGCAGTCTACATGCTTATCCTGGGACATTCTTTGTAAAGATCCTTGGACAAATGTCAATGGTTATTTTATAGATTATTTTCTGGGCACAACTATAGAAGGCTTTGTGCTTTCTCATGCTTCTCTCAAGCACCTTAATATTCTTTCCAGCCAACTCAACTGAAGAAAGTAAAGAAAAAGTCAGAATCACAAGGCCTAACTCCTTCATCCCTGGACCGTGCCTGCGAGATGAGGAGAAGGGGTTGAGGCCATGCTTCCATTTTGTCAGTAATGCCTAACACGGCTCCTGACACTCCCAGCATCAGGGTCTTTTCCAATGAGTCAACTCTTCTCATCAGGTGGCAAAAGTATTGGAGTTTCAGCTTTATTATCAGTCTTTCCAATGAACACCCAGAACTGATCTCCTTTAGAATGGACTGGCTGGATCTCCTTGCAGTCCAAGGGACTCTCAAGAGTCTTCTCCAACACCACAGTTCAAAAGCATCAATTCTGGATTCATTTTGATATTTGGCAAAACTAATACAGTTATGTAAAGTTTAAAAATAAAATTAAATTAAAAAGAAAAAAAAAAAGCATCAATTCTTTGTCACTCAGCTTTCTTCACAGTCCAACTCTCACATCCATACATGACCACTGGAAAAACCATAGCCTTGACTAGACAGACATTTGTTGGCAAAATAATGTCTCTGCTTTTGGATATGCTATCTAGGTTGGTCATAACTTTCCTTCCAATGAGTAATCATCTTTTAATTTCATGGCTGCAATCACCATCTGCAGTGATTTTGGAGCCCCCCAAAATAAAGTCTGACACTGTTTCCACTGTTTCCCCATCTATTTCCCATGAAGTGATGGGACCAGATGCCATGATCTTCGTTTTCTGAATTTTGAGCTTTAAGCCAACTTTTTCACTCTACTTCACTTTCATCAAGAGGCTTTTCAGTTCTTCTTCACTTTCTGCCATAAGGGTGGTATCATCTGCATATCTGAGGTTATTGATATTTCTCCCGGAATCTTGATTCCAGCTTGTGCTTCTTCCAGTCCAGCGTTTCTCACAATGTACTCTGCCTATAAGTTAAATAAAGACCTAAATGTAATACCAGAAACTATAAAACTCTTAGATGAAAACATAGGCAGAACACTCGATAACATAAATCAAAGCAAGATCCTATATGACCCACCTCTTAGAGTAATGGAAATAAAAACAAAAGTAAACAGGTGGGATCTGATTAAACTTAAAAGTTTTTGCACAGCAAAGGAAACTATGCTGCTGCTAAGTTGCTTCAGTCATGTCTGACTCTCTGCAACCCCATAGGCAGCAGACCACTAGGCTCCCCCATCCCTGGGATTCTCCAGGCAAGAAAACCGGAGTGGGTTGCCATTTCCTTCTCCACTGCATGAAAGTGAAAAGTGAAAGTGAAGTCGCTCAGTCGTGTCCAACTCTTCACGACCCCGTGGACTGTAGCCCACCAGGCTCCTGTATCCATGGTATTTTCCAGGCAAGAGTACTGGAGTGGGGTGCCATTGCCTTCAAGCAAGGTGAAAAGACAAGCCTCAGACTGGGAGGAAAAAATTGCAAATGAAACAACTGACAAAGGATTAATTTCCAAAATATACAAGCAGCTCATACAACTCAATATCAAGAAAACAAACAAGCCAATCAAAAATTGGGGAAAATACCTAAACAGACATTTCTCCAAAGAGGACATATACATGGCTAACAAACACAAGAAAAGATGCTCAACATCGCTCATTATTAGAGAAATGCAAATCAAAACTACAATGAGATATCACTTAATACCACTTAGAATGGCCCTCATCAAAAAGTCTACAAACAATAAATGCAGGAGAGGGTGTGGATAAAAGGGAATGCTCTTGCACTGTTGATGGGAATGTAGATTGATATAGCCACTATGGAAGACCGTATGGAGATTCCCTAAAAAACCAGGAATAAAACCACCATATGAACCAGCAATCCCACTCCTAGGCTTATACCCTGGAGAAAACCAAAATTGAAAGAGACACATGTATCCCATTGTTCTTTGCAACACTATTTACAATAGCTAGAACATGGAAGCCACCTAGATGTGCATCAGCAGACAAATGGATAAAGAAAAAGCGGTACATATACACAATAGAACATTATACAGGCATAAAAAGGAAAACATCTGAGTCAGTTCTAATGAGGTGGATGAACCTAAAACCTATTATAGAGAGTGAAGTGAGTCAGAAAGAGAAAGATAAATACTGTATTCTAACACACATATATGGAATCTAGAAAAATGGTACTGAAAAATTTAATTACAGGGCAACAATGGAGAAACAGAGAATAGACATACGGACATGGGGAGAGGTGGGGAGGGGGTGAGATGTATGGAAAGAGTAACATGGAAACTTACATTACAATACGTAAAATAAATAACCAGCAGGAATTTGTTGAATTGCTCAGGAACCTCAAACAGGGGCTCTGTATCAACCTAGAGGGGTGGAATGGGGAGGGATATGGGAGGGAGTTTCAAAAGGGAGGGGAATTTTGTAAACCTATGGCTGGTTCATGTTGAGGTTTGACAGAAAACAGCAAAATTCTGTAAAGCAATTATCCTTCAATAAAAATAAATTAATTTTAAAAAATAGATGCAGCCTATTGAGAACATGCAATGCTTTGCAGTGTGAATGTTTTGTCCCATTAAAGAGCACTGTATAGGATTCTTTCTCTGGTTCTCACTCTGTTTACTGTCTCTATTCTTGACTCAAGCATACCTGCAGCTCTCCAAGCAACAACAGTTTGGAGCTTATATGAGAATTACCCATCACTAGCTCCACTGGGTAGTTCATTTTCGTGAGAAGCAGCATCAAAAAGCTTTCAGATAAGTATCAGTCAAGGCATGGTCTGGTATACCACATACCTCAAAATTACTAGAAAACTTCTTATAATTTTGATTTTCTATAACTACTGATACAGAATCTATAGGCAGAGGCAAGAGAATGTTTATTCTAAACATGTCACCCACAATCTCTATTGCAAGTAAAAAAAAGTGAAAAATGGAATCGCTCAGTCATGTCTGACTCTTTGAGACCCCATGGACTGTAGCCTACCAGGCTTCTCCGTCCATAGGATTTTTCAGGCAAGGGTACTGGAGTGGGTTGCCATTTCCTTCTCCAGAGGATATTCCCAACCCAGGAATTGAACCTGGGTCTCCTGCATTGCAGACAGACGCTTTACCCACTGAGCCACCAAGCAAGTAAAGTTGATAACAACTACTCACTAGGGGAAAATTTTTCTGATTTAATGAAACATTTTTTCTGTGTTTACATTGTTCATGCTGTGATTTTTACCTACTGGACTTCAGTTTTGAACACTAGAAACACTCCCTATCCTGACCTCTGCACCACTTTATAATGTTCACTAATTTTCTAGGATATTAGACACTTAAATGTTTCAGGTCAAGGAAACATTTTAAACAACTGGATTATTTGGCCAGAAATTGCATTAAATTAAAAGTTAAGAAATGTTGTTAGGAAAAAATTCCTTGGTAGAAAGAAAAATATACAAGTAAGATCTAAAAGAAAAGAGTACAACTCTATAATGTTAAATGGAATTTGGAAATAGCAGCTATGTACTCATTGTTATTTATTTATCTGTACTCATTGTTATTTATTTATTTTAAAATGCATATTTCATAAGTTTGGCTGCAAAAAAAGATTACTGGGAAGCAATTGTCAGTAATGATCTTTAAGCATGTATATACACATATTTTGGAGGAGGAAATGGCAACCCATTCCCATACTCTTGCCTGGAAAATCCCACGGACAGAGGAGCCTGGTAGGCTACAATCCATGGGGCCACACAGAGTCGGACGTGACTGAAGTGCCTTAGCAGCAGCAGCTGCAGCATACACATATTTGTCTTTAAATTTCTTTTCAAATGAAAAGACTAGAGCTCCTTGGAAAAAATTGCTGAATTTAGATCAGAGGCAGGAAACATAATAAGGACTTAGAGCATAATTTTTGTGACAGAAAACAAAGAAATAAAAAAATACCAAAGACTAATTATTTTAACAAAAATTCATGAAGTAGGTCTGTAAAGGATCCCATAGGGCAAAGATATGATAATTTCAGCAACAAAAACAAAACAGTGTCTGCAACTGATTGAGACATATATATTATCTGAAAGTCCATGATTTCATAACTGTTTTTCAAAAACAGAAAGCAAGAAAGTAATTTGTAAGTATAGAAAATAGCTGCTTCACCAAATACCAGCTTTGAAAATGGATAAACTAAAGCCATGAAGTCTTTACTTTGATTTGCCTGATCAAACTGTCTGTCAGGATAACTAGAAAACCATGATTGAGTAAATAGGTTTTTATTACAATATACTTCTGAATTTTAAAATGTAGGTAAATAATTATATCAGAAAATTGCCTTTTTTACACTCCCTAAGGAAATAACAACTATCAACAGATGCTAGAACAATTAACTTGAAAACTTGTTTGGGGACTGTACACTCACATGATACCAGAGCATTGCTATCCTAATTATCTGTTCATTATAAGGGGAAAAAGATAAATTTACACTGGAGGGATAAAACTATCACCATCTGAACCAAATGATCAGTCACTCAAGGCGGAATTTCTAGTAGTCTGTGCTTCATAGCCTAATATAAAATGAAATAGGCTACAACTACCTATTTTTACGCTCTTGAAAAAATGCTAAATGATATTTCCTGAAGCCTTTGCATCTAATTTTTAATTCACAGCCTATGCAAGAAATATAAGAACAAGCTAAATAATACCACAAAGAAGCAATCAGATTTCCAGAATTCTGAACATTTTAAAGGAAAACAGATGTTCTTTCTCCAACAAGTCAGTTTTATATTAAAAAAATAATTCATAAGTGATAACTCTCTTAAAAATAAAACTATTTTGATATCGATTCAATCAGCCTATGATAAAAATACTATTTTGCTTTAGTTATCAAGGAAATTTGAATGTGGATTGAGTACTAGATGAAAATAAGAGAATTTTAAATTCTGCTATATTAAAAAAAAACTTTCTTTTAAGAGATGTATGTATACTATCATTTCACAATGGCATAATTGATTCCAATAATTCAATACATTAAAAAGAAAAGAAGCAAATATGACAAATGTTGACATTTGTTAAACATTAATGATAGATTTTATCAGATTGACTAAATCTCTATGTTTTTATATATATATATATATAGACAGAGAGAGAGAGAGAGGTTATATATATAAAATTATGTATACAGAATATATAAAAATTTGTGTATAAAAGTTATATATGAATTACAATTATTTTGTATTTATATATATATTTATATGATTCATATATATATATGTGAATTTTTCACACAAATATTTTAAAAGATTTAATTTTATGGCATCTTTAGTATTTTCTTACTTACTACACTTCGGATTAACTTTGACCTCCCAATTGCTACTACCTAACTTGTAAACCCAGCATTGTTGATCTGTGATTCAGGTTTCATTCATTTCTCTACACTTTTGTGGGTCTGGCTGGTCAATTATCTTAACTCCATACATACTGTACTCTACTTTCTATAATTCACAATAAATTAGTAGTACCTGGCAAAATTATCACAAGCTCCCCATTGATACAGACATAACTATATTGTCTTAGTCTGTTCAGGCTGCTCTAACAAAATACCACGGCCAGGCTAAATTATAAACAACAGACATTCAATGATCACAGTTCTGGAGACCAGAAATCCAAGATCAAGACTCAGCATGGTTGCTTTATAGTGAGGGGTCTCTTTCTGTTTCATAGCCAGTCCCTTCTCACTGTATCCTCAGACAGTAGAAAAGGCCAGGAAGCTCTGTGTGGCCTCCTTTATAAGAGCATTAGTCACCTTCGTAATGGCTCATGATCTAAGCACCTCTCCAAGGTCTCACATCCTAATACCACTCATACTACATAAGGTTTTCAACATATGAATTCTGGGGAGTCAGTGAACATATAGACCATAGTGACTGGTGAAACAACAATAAAAAAGAAGAAAGTCTCGTAAAAGAACAGACTGCAATCTAAGTATTCAAGGAAACATACTAAAACTGTCACTAGAGTCTCTAGTATTTGAAGCATGAGCTACTCTTCCCTCTTGCACACCTCCTTGAGCCAAATAAGATGGAAACTCAGCTCCAGATTGGTGCACACAACACACAAACCATTCTCCCACCTCCAAGTTGAAAGTTATGGCATATTCTAACAGGGTGTGTGACAGTAATTGTCATCCTCTCTACCCAGTTAACTGTTAGAGAGGCTAAATTCCAAGTGAGTTTGGCCAAGAGGTTGGACCCTCCATTTCTTCAAGCAGACTCTGCACTCAGAATTGGGGGCTCTACCACAGGTGCAAGACACTGAAAATACTGGTGACAAATTGCTTCTGACCCAGCTCATTCTTAGGACAGATGTTACATTCTTCTCTTTGTAAGGGTGAAAGTAACTTTGTTGTTGTTTAGTCAATAAGTCCTGTCTGACCATTTTGTGACTCCATGGGCTGTAGCCCACTGGGATCCTCTGCCCATGGGATTTTCCAGGCAAGAGTACAGGAGTGGGTTGCCATATCTTTCTCCAGGGGATCTTCCTGACCCAGGAAACCAACCCGTGTCTCCTGAATTGCAGGTGGATTCTTTACTCATTGAGCCATCAGGGAAGCTCAAAAGGAAATTGAACAAACCCCCAAAACAGATTGTCACACCTACTCAGAGCTTTGTGTCTAAAGCAACAGTGCCACTCAGAAAAAGCCGGTATCCTAGCATCAGCTCCAGAGCAACCTCAGACCTTTGCCCAGGGAATGAGATAGGCCTAACAGAGCCCTCCTAAATTTGAAATAAAATGTGAGAATGTTCAAGATTTAAGGGTGTCATAAAAAACAAAGGTTTTAGTGGAAAGCAATGAAGAGAATTTTCCACAGTTTATTGTGATCCACACAGTCAAAGGCTTTGGCATAGTCAATAAAGCAGAAATATATATTTTTCTGGAACTCTCTTGCTTTTTTGATGATTCAGTGGATGTTGGCAATTTGATCTCTAGTTCCTCTGCCTTTTCTAAAAGTAGCTTGAATATCTGGAAGTTCATGGTTCACATATTGCTGAAGCCTGGCTTGGAGAATTTTGAGCATTACTTTACTAGCATGTGAGATGAGTGCAATTGTGCGGTAGTCTGAGTAAACTGTGGAAAATTCTGAAAGAGAAGGGAATACCACACCACCTGATCTGCCTCTTGAGAAATTTGTATGCAGGTCAAGAAGCAACAGTTAGAACTGGACATGGAACAAGAGACTGGTTCCAAATAAGAAAAAGAGTTCGTCAAGGCTGTATATTGTCACCCTGCTTATTTAACTTCTCTGCAGAGTACATCATGAGAAATGCTGGACTGGAAGAAACACAAACTGGAATCAAGATTGCCGGGAGAAATATCAATAACCTCAGATATGCAGATGACACCACGCTTATGGCAGAAAGTGAAGAGGAACTCAAAAGCCTCTTGATGAAAGTAAAAGTGGAGAGTGAAAAAGTTGGCTTAAAGCTCAACATTCAGAAAACGAAGATCATGGCCTCCGGTCCCATCACTTCATGGGAAATAGATGAGGAAACAGTGGAAACAGTGTTAGACTTTATTTTGGGGGTACTCTAAAATCACTGCAGATGGTGATTGCAGCCATGAAATTAAAAGACGCTTACTCCTTGGAAGGAAAGTTATGACCAATCTAGATAGCATGTTCAAAAGCAGCGACATTACTTTGCCAACAAAGGTTCATCTAGTCAAGGCTATGGTTTTTCCTGTGGTCATGTATGGATGTGAGAGTTGGACTGTGAAGAAGGCTGAGCACTGAAGAATTGATGCTTTTGAAGTGTGGTGTTTGGAGAAGACTCTTGAGAGTCCCTTGGACTGCAAAGAGATCCAACCAGTCCATTCTGAAGGAGATCAGCCCTGGGATTTCTTTGGAAGGAATGATGCTAAAGCTGAAACTCCAGTACTTTGGCCACCTCATGTGAAGAGTTGACTCATTGGAAAAGACTCTGTTGCTGGGAGTGATTGGGGGCAGGAGGAGAAGGGGAAAAGAGAGGATGAGATGGCTGGATGGCATCACTGACTCGATGGACGTGAGTCTGAGTGAACTCGGGGAGTTGGTGATGGACAGGGAGGACTGGCGTGCTGCAATTCATGGGGTTGCAAAGAGTTGGACACGACTGAGTGACTGATCTGATCTGATCTGATCTGAGCATTCGTTGTTCTTTAGGATTGGAATGAAAACTGACCTTTTCCAGTTCTGTGGCCACTGCTGAATTTTCCAAATTTGCTGACATATTGAGTGCAGCACATTCACAGCATTACTTTCAGGATTTGAAATAGCTCAACTGGAATGCCATCACCTCCACTAGCTTTGTTTGTGGTGATGCTTTCTAAGGCACACTTGACCTCACAATCCAGGATGTCTGGCTCTAAGTGAGTGATCACACCATTGTGATTATCTTGGTCGTGAAGATCTTTTTTGTCCAGTTCTGTGTATTCTTGCCACCTCTTCTTAATATCTTCTGCTTCTGTTAGGTCCATACTACATCTGTCCTTTATCGAGCCCATCTTTGGATGAAATGTTCCCTTGGTAACTCTAATTTTCTTGAAGTGATCTCTAGTCTTTCCCATTCTGTTGTTTTCCTCTATTTCTTTGCATTGATCACTGAGGAAGGCTTTCTCATCGCTTCTTGCTATTCTTTGGAACTCTGCATTCAGATGCTTATATCTTTCCTTTTCTCCTTTGCTTTTTGCTTCTTTTCTTTCCACAGCTATTTGTAAGGCCTCCCCAGACAGCCATTTTGCTTTTTTGCATTTCTTTTCCACGGGGATGGTCTTGATCCCTGTCTCCTGTACAATGTCATGAACCTCCATCTGTAGTTCATCAGGCACTCTATCTATCAGATCTAGTCCCTTAAATTTTTTTCTCACTTCCACTGTATAATCATAAGGGATTTGATTTAGGTCACACCTGAAAGGTCTAGTGGTTTTCCCTACTTTCTTCAATTTAAATCTGAATTTGGCAATAAGGAGATTATGATCTGAGCCACAGTCATCTCCTGGTCTTGTTTTTGCTGACTGTATAGAGCTTCTCCATCTTTGCCTGCAAAGAATATAATCAATCTAATTTCAGTGTTGACCATCTGGTGATGTCCATGTGTGGAATCTTCTCTAGTGTTGCTGGAAGAGGGTATTTGCTATGACCAGTGTGTTCTCTTGGGAAAACTCTATTAGCCTTTGTCTTGCTTCATTCCATATTCCAAGGCCAAATTTGCCTGTTACTCCAGGTGTTTCTTGACTTCCTACTTTTGCCTTCCGTCCCCTATAATGAAAAGGACATCTTTTTTGGGTGTTATTTCTCAAAGGTCTTGTAGGTCTTCATAGAACCTTTCAACTTCAGCTTCTTCAATGTTACTAGTTGGGGCATAGACTTGGATTACTGTGATATTGAATGGTTTGCCTTGGAAGTGTACAGAGATCATTCTGTCATTTTTGATACTGCATCCAAGTACTGCATTTTGGACTCTTTTGTTGACCATGTTAGAACTGGACATGGAAAAACAGACTGGTTCCAAATAGGAAAAGGAGAACGTCAAGGGTGTGTACTGTCACCCTGCATATTTAACTTATATGCAGAGTACATTGAGAAACCCTGGGCTGGGAGAAGCACAAGCTGGAATCAAGATTGCCAGGAGAAATATCAAAAACCTCAGATATGCAGAAGGCACCACCTTTAGGGCAGAAAGTGAAGAGGAACTAAAAGGCCTCTTGATGAAAGTGAAAGAGGAGAGTGAAGAAGTTGGCTTAAAGCTCAACATTCAGAAAACGAAGATCATGGCATCTGGTCCTATCTGCTCATGGGAAATAAATGGAAAACAGTGGAAACAGTGTCAGACTTTACTTTTTTGGTGATATTCCAAAATCACTGCAGATGGTTACTGCAGCCATGAAATTAAAAGATGCTTACTCCTTGGAAGGAAAGTTATGACCAACCTAGATAGCATATTGAAAAACAGAGACATTACTTTGCCAACAAAGGTCCGTCTAGTCAAGGCTGTTGTTTTTCCAGTGGTCATGTACGGATGTGAGAGTTGGACTATCAAGAAAGCTGAGCGCCAAAGAATTGATGCTTTTGAACTGTGGTGTTGGAGAAGACTCTTGAGAGTCCCTTGGACTGCAAGGAGATCCAACCAGTCCATTCTGAAGGAGATCAGCCCTGGGATTTCTTTGGAAAGAATGATGCTAAAGCTGAAACTCTAGTACTTTGGCCGCATCATGCGAAGAGTTGACTCATTGGAAAAGACTCTGTTGCTGGGAGGGATTGGGGGCAAGAGGAGAAGGGAAAGACAGAGGATGAGATGGCTGGATGGCATCACTGACTCGATGGACGTGAGTCTGAGTGAACTCGGGGAGTTGGTGATGGACAGGGAGGCCTGGCATGCTGTGATTCATGGGGTCACAAAGAGTCGGACACGACTCAATGACTGATCTGATCTGATCTGAACTAAACTTTTAAGATTCATTTAAAATAGCAGTTCTAAGTCATTTTAGTACAATTATGTAGATTTATAAATTATGGATGTGAGAGTTGGACTGTGAAGAAGGCTGAGCACCGATGAATTGCTGCTTTTGAACTGTGGTGTTGGAGAAGACTCTTGAGAGTCCCTTGGACTGCAAGGAGATCCAACCAGTCCATTCTGAAGGAGTCAGCCCTGGGATTTCTTTGGAAGGAATGATGCTAAAGCTGAAAGTCCAGTACTTTGGCCACCTTATGGAAAGAGTTGACTCATTGGAAAAGACTCTGATGCTGGGAGGGATTGGGGGAAGGAGGAGAAGGGGATGACAGAGGATGAACATGGCTGGATGGCATCACTGACTCGATGGACGTGAGTCTGAGTGAACTCCGGGAGTTGGTGATGGACAGGGAGGCCTGGCGTGCTGGGATTCATGGGGTTGCAAAGAGTCAGACACGACTGAGCGACTGATCTGATCTGATAAATTTGTTCAGCAAAGTCTACCTGATGGTTATTCTATGATGCATATTATTACTTTGATATGAGAATTAGTAACGAATGTGGTAGTAAAATTAATCTTTGTATATTGAAAATGTTTGTAACTTAGTCCATAACTCTGATTTATAAAATATAGCTTACTTAATAGCCAATTCCAATTACATTTGTGTTCAGTACTGTTTTAATTTCCTATTAACTTTTAAAACAATATTGTGTTCCACCCAAAACTAAAGTTTGTCAGAAAGCTATTTTCTCTAAATATTGAACTTTTAAATAAACTTATGACAGCATTAAAAATTATGTCGTTTCACTTTTATGTAATCAATTTCTAAAAGTTTTCTGTTGCCAAGATTTTTATGAAAAAAATCGAACTCTTAATTGATGATAACCTATTCAAAACATCTGTTGAAGTTAAAATAAGTCAAGAATAATTTAAATATTAAGGTAGTTCTTCTAACAATGTAATACATTAAAAGCTATCATTGCACTTATATTTGTGCTCATTTTTTCTCATTGAACAGTCAGGCTTCTCAGAGTGTCAGGTAAACTCAGACTTTGCAGCTGAATCTGTTTCCTCTGTTTACTAAGGTAGTTCTCTACATTATTGACTTTTGTAGTGGCCATTAATCCTGCTAAAACACTGATGTATTCTTATTTTCATGTTTTCTGTGATGTCACTATTATTGTTAGCATGATAGCTCTGATGGTGTTATATGTCAAGCAATATTTTATGAAATTATACTTTGCATACATGTGCTTCAGTCATGTCTGATTCTTTATGACTCTGTGGACTGTAGCCCACCAAACTCCTCTGTCCATGGGATTCTCCAGGCAAGAATACTGAAGTGGGTTGCCATGCAATCCTCCAGGGGATCTTCCTGACCCAGGAATAGAACCTGGGTCTCCTGCACTAGCAGGTGGGTTCTTTACCATTAACACCATCAAATTGTACTCTAATCAATTCCTTTTTAGGTATTTAAAATGCAGTAACTAAACATCATATTTTCAAATTTTTATTTCAAAAGGGCTTATTGCAGAATAAAAATATGTTTCTAAAAACCAAAATCAACCCCAGTAGCAAGAATGCTCATAATAATCTTTATAAGAATTATAGCATTTTGTGAGCATATTTTGTTTACACCCTAAAGTATTGTTTCTCATATCTCTTCCTGACTCTATATACTAGCAACCTAAAATGGTAGAGCATTTTGAAAGCAACGGGATAAGCCTGGACAACATTGCCAAACATCCAGCAAACACCCATCAGGCTCAACAGTATTCAGTATTTCTCTAATTTTCCTTTAGAGCTCACCCTGTATAATGTTTTTGTTTGTTTTGTTTTGTAAGGAAGGAGTTAGTAATGTTGCATTCAGAACAGTTGAGAGAGAGTTACACAGTAGCCATCTTTCATATTTAAGCATATTAAATAACAGTCATCTTTACTGAAAATGCTTAGACAAAAGCAGAAAGTAGAAAGTGGAATCCTGTAGAACCCATCAGAGATTATTTTCATATATTTTTGACAATAATTATGTTCTTCAAAATGGAAATCTAGGAAATACTGATGCTGAACTGAATGGGATGCAAAACTATAGCAATAACTAGGATTCTCAAAGGCAAACATACTGTATAGTCACACTAACATTGATAGAAAAAATATAAACTCACTCAAGATATTTAACCAAAACAGGCATTTGATTATAAGAGGATAGAATGATCTAATAGAATTGAAGAGCACCCAGAAAGTAGACTTGTGCCTCTAGAGGGTCTGGAGTCTCTGAGGTGCTTCTCTTTGCATATCTGTTCTGTCTGTCTAGTAACTAGTAAATTTATTCTCTATCTAGTAATCTATAAATCTTTAGAAGTTATCCTGAAGGCAATGGAGAATTTCAGGAACTTTATGAAAGAAAATATGTTCAGATTTATATTTTAGAAAGATGAGTATGACTATACAAAGAAACACTTTCAAACGATCCTTCTTTTCCTCTTTAAATCCCAAGAGAAGAAAACAAAATCTCTTTTTGGAAAGTTTCTCTTGCCTCACAAACAGCAGGCTCCCAGGAAGTGATTTGCTTGCTGACAGTATGTGCCCCAACTGTACAAATTAAGCATTCCTTTCAAATCAATCTTTTATGCACTAAAAAGAATCCTTTGAATTGTACTTATAGTTTTCATTATGCTACAGGTGCTCAAATTATTGTGAACTACTTCCTCTGTGAATCGTATTTTGGATACTATATGTTATGGGGAATACACCACAGGGTGATAAATGCAGATGTTCTCTGCTAAGGTAAAATCATATTATAATCTTGAGCAACATTTTTCATTACTTTGAATATATGAATTATCAGGATACAGAGGAAATGTTTTACTGTGTGTAAATATTAAATTTAAGGTGCAAATGTTAAGTATAAATATTGAGTTAATGTCTATACTGTATTTTACTTATATTTCATCTTTTTAAATATTTATTTTAGGATGTATATTTAAATATAATATTTATTTATTAGTTTTTTTTTTTTTTCCATAGGTCATGTAGGTCTGTGTTCCAAAGTCTCTGCAAATCAGTGGGCGTCTGCTCTCTGAGATTCTTCTTTGGAGCTTATTCAAATACATATTTCTTAATGTCCCTCCTTAAAAATCTGATTCAGTGGGCCTGAGTCCTGTTTATGCAAGTATTATGAAGACTATTGGAGGGGGAGAAGGCAATAGCACCCCACTCCAGTACTGTTGCCCAGAAAATCCCATGGATGGAGGAGCCTGGTAGGCTGCAGTCCATGGGGTCGCTAAGAGTCAGACACGACTGAGTGACTTCACTTTCACTTTCCACTTTCATGCATTGGAGAAGGAAATGGCAACTCACTCTAGTGTTCTTGCCTGGAGAATCCCATGGACGGAGAAGCCTGGTAGGCTGCAATCCATGGGGTCACACAGAGTCGGACACAACTGAAGTGACCTAGTAGTAGTAGTAGTATTGGAGGTATTTTCTACCTTCAAATATTTACAGGTTAAAAATGTTTCATACAAGCTCCTTATAGTCCATTCTCCCTGACTTACCTGAATATATATATATATATATATATATATATATATGCACCTTTATTCATGCTTACACTGTATGAGCCTTTTAGGTGGAAATATTCCTACCTATAGTTTCATCCAATCCTATCTAATTCTATACATAGTACACTTCAAAGAGCTTTGAGTCTACACATTCCTGTCAAGTTTGCCTCCTATCAAATCCAAGTATTCCTTTCCATTTTGATTATCACCAACTTTGTCTGTTATACTCATATCTGTAATAAACTAGTCTATCCCATCTATGTTCCCCTCCTTCTCATCTACTTCTCATAATACAGATGCAGTCATTTAAAAGTGTCTATCATGTTATCATATTTCCACTAGTACCACTCTCAGCTCAGAACGTGAATGTTGTAAGCCTTGCAAGAGTTATAGACTTCTTCAACAATGTAAAGTTTTCTGGCAAATGACCATAGGTGTCTTTGATAGAAGAATTAGTGAATTTTCTATTTTACATGCTTGTTGTGGCACTATTGAGACTTTTTAAAAAGATGATTGAGCTTCCCTCCTATAGGTTGATTCTAGGGCTGAGAACAAACTCAAGTCTGAAAACCTGAAAGAGAAATTTTGATTTTCTATTATGAGGCAAAACATTATCCTTCTATTCACCAACTACTAAAGTTTTTAATGTATATAATTCAAGCAACACCCTTCTTAGCTGCCATCTATCTTACTAAAGTAGCTATGTTGCTTTGTCATGTGAGTACTGCTCTTTGTCTTAAGCTATTCTGGAATGCTGTTACTGCCACTGACAATAGCCGCATCCCCTGAGAGCAACCCTAGCCTGTAGAGGAAAGACACCTTTGTCCTTATAAATGATACTGGTACACCTCTACTCAGTAAATTCTATATTGCACTGGTGTGAAGAATGTGTCCTTTGGACCCTTCCAGATAATATACTGATGGGTTCTTTGATATTGTAAAATATATCTGTTCCAACATGCTTACCTCTCTGAGCTTTTTGACAAATTTTCCAACACTCTGACAAGATAATTTTAGCATTTCAACTTATTTTTTGGTAACCCATCATTTTATCCAGGCTTCAAGGAACCATCTAAGTAGTGGCCTGGAACCACCTCTTGGTGTCCATGTCAGGATATTTAGTCTTAAGACATAGATGACTATCCTTCCACCACCGTGGTCCTCTAGCCTTATATTGTGTGTGTGCATATGTGCTCAGATGCTTCAGTCATGTCTGACTCTTTGTGACCCTATGAATTGTAGCCCACCAGGTTCTTCCTCTGTCCATGGGATTCTCCAGGAAAGACTACTGGAGTTGGTTGCCATGTCCTCTAAATGATCTTCCCAACACAGGGATGAAACCCATGTCTCCTGTGTTCTTTCATTGTAGGCAGGTTCTTTCCTGATGAGCCACCAGGGAAGCCAAGACTTACATTGCTTAACCCCAGTTTCATCATCTTCAAAATAAAATTCCAAGTCCATCTCCTAAGGCAGTGTAACTTCTTTGGTAGAAGAGAATGATCTCTTTCCTTCTCAAATTTGTTATAATACTTTCTGACTCATGACATGCTGAGATCTGACCATTGTTTTCAGTCTGAGAGCAATGAAGAGAGGTAAGGGCTAACTGCAAGAGATGAATGTTCATTTAAAATGGATTTTATCTATCACAATTTACCACAGATTAGAATAGTAGCAATTGTGATGCCACAGTATGGAAAAGGTTATCACATACTCCACGATTACAAACAATAGGATCATTTTTGTCATTGAGCTGGCTGGTGACCAGTTCCAGAACTGCATCTGAGTTACCTAATTATTAGGATCACTTCTGGTACCAAATATCTTCATGTGGGTTCTTTTAGAAGGCAAATATGAGTATTAGAGTGTAGGGAGTTTATTTTGTAATGGAATCAAGAAATATTAATAAAGAATAGAGAAATAAAACATGGAAGTCAACACAGTCAATTAGGTCAGTGTTGTCATCCAAGTGACCCGAGGTCATCTAAAGATTAATCCCACTAGAAAACCCCAGGGGCCTGTGCAGCACCTGCATCTTAGGGTTATTCCACCCAATGTTTCAGAAAGTTGTGGTGTTTCTATACCAATCTTTGTTTGTCCTTAGTTGAGGACTGTGTGGTTTATAACAATGAAGAGGAGTTAACTCCCCAGTAATTCCTATCTCACCAGGCTGGAAACATAAGAATCAAATGAATGAGAGCCGTAGAGTCCCAGGCAAACAAATACCCATGCAGCCTATTGAGAGTGGGCTTGTGGTAAAGTAATGGTGGTTGTGGTTTCGTCACTAAGTCATATCTGACTCTTGCGATCCCATGGACTGTAGATTGCCAAGCTCCTCTGTCCGTGAGATTTCCCAGGCAAGAATACTGGAGTGGGTTACCATTTCCTTCTCCAGGGAATCTTCCCAACCCAGGGTTTGAACCCAAGCCTCCTGCAATGCAGGAAGATTCTTCACTGACTGAGCCACCAGGAAGCCTGGTAAACTAGTGAAAGGGTATCAAATAAATTGGGTGCTGACAGCATCTGCTGCATAATTTTCTGTCAGATAAGCTCAAGTTTCTCAACTTCATTTCTTTCTGTACCTCACAGACATAAGAATATGTATAAAACTCATTTCTGAAACCTTTTTGTGGACAGAAAAGAGAGTAAACAAAAATAACACAGAGTATTTACAAAAAGCAAACAAAATATGTCACTAGTCTTTACATGTAAACACTTTCGTATGCTGGATTCATATTTCTTGGCTTCCAATCATTTGCTTCAGGGATAGATTTACAAAATCTACTCAGATTTAGCTCTGCAGTAATTTGTTTGGCATGTGGCTAGATCTAGTTTCTGATTCTCTAAGTTTCCACTTAGATTCTCTTTAATTGTAGCTCCAATTTCTTCTAAACCCTGAGCTATCATTTGGTAATTTTCATTATGCTTTTTGTCTTGATGTCTTCATGTTCACTCTCAAGGACTGAGCCTAGAAAAGTCAGGGCCAGAGCAAGTGGACCTGGGTGGTAACTTGTCTGAGTATGTTAGCCATTCAGTCGTGCCTGGCTCTTTGCAACCCCATGGACTGCAACCCACCAGGGTTGTCTGTCCATGAAATTTTCCAGGCAAGGATTCTGAAGTGGGTAGCTATTTTCTTCTCCAGGGGATCTTCCTGGCCCAGGGATCAAACCCAGTTCTCCTACACTGCAGGCAGATTCTTTACTGACTGAGTTACCAGGAAGCCCAACTTGTTTGAAGGAAATCACAATAGAAATAAGTTGCATTGTCATATTTATTTATAATACAGTTACAGGCAAATATTTATATTTCAAATATTTAGAAATAATATGGTACACCCCCAGGAATCCCTTCTCCAAACAAAAATCAGACCTGGGATCACTTCCACAGCTGCTCTGCACAAATGGACTCAAGTACTTGTAGTAGCTATGACTTTCCTTTATTCCAAGGAGTTTTTCCTCAGGTAAATCCATCTTCTTATTAACCTAGTTTGTCTTTAGTGTCTCCAGATACCTATTCAAAGTTGAACAATTTTCTAGAATTTTACTACTGAATTTATTCTACCTAGAATATTTTCCTAGGTAGAAGAAAACCTTCTGTTGGGCTAAAAGACAACATGTTTTCCTACTAAAAATGCCACATAGCTATCTACTAAGATTTCTTATAACATAATTAGATTCATAACTTAATTTGACTGCTGATATGACCTTCTTAGGAATATTTTATTTTTGATTAAAAGATTGTATTCCTCTTTGGGCTTTTTATAATCATTGAGTCATCTTATAAGTCATGTTTAATGTCTTGACTATTAGGTCAAAATAATAAGGTTTATTAACCTTTGTAAGGAATCAGAAATGTATCCCATTTTGAACATTTGTTTTTGTATCTATGCTACTTAATGAGTCTAGACTGCTCATTTAAAAACTCCAGTCTTCTTTTAGTTATTAGGTAGCAGGAATCAATGCCCTTCAAAGAGAATTCATAAATAAGTTTGACTGAAATGTTGAAACGTAGCTCAGGAAGAAGCTGTATGTTAAAAGATTAATTAATTAATTTATAATGAACTGTGTTTTTCAAAACTGTTTCTCTTCTCAAGTTTCTTCAGGATCTCAAATGGTTTCTTACTTTACCTATTTAAGTGTTTCCTTTCCACAAGAGTAGCTTCATGAACAGGAGTGGACAAAACAAAGTTATAACAAGGAAATTACATTGAGCATATATTCACTGACCACAATTTAATTCCTAACTTTCAGAGATCTCTCATTCCATTGATTGCAGCCAATAGCATAACCAGCATTTGGACAAAACAGTTTGCATATGCCTGTGCTCTTTGATGTTACTGAGGAGTCACTCTGGTCTGTCTCTACATGAGGGTATGTAGTACAGAAAAATACCATGGGTTTGAAATTTCATGGAACTAAATGTGAGTTTGGCTCAGTTACCTGTTTATTTACTTGAATGTTGAAAAACTATGTAACCGTTTTGAGCCTCAAAATTCTACTACATAAGATGAGAATATGATCCAACTTGGATTGTTGTGGCAATAAGCATAGCTAAGTAGAATGACTGATTTACACTCAGTAACTTAATGGCAATTGTGTTAGTTCTATTGCTTCTCAATAAATTACTGCAAACTTAATGTCCTAAACCCACACACAAACACATCCATCTCAGAATTACTGTGGATCAGGAGTTCAGGTTTGGTTTAAACGAATCCTCTGCCTAGCGTCTCATGAGACTGCAATCAAGTTGTCAGTCCAGTTGTGCCCTTACCTGAAGACTTGAGTTGGCGTGAATATTCACCCTGAGTGTGTGTGAAAGTCATTCAGTTGTGTCTGACTCTTTGTGACCCCATAGACTGTAGCCCACCAGGCTTCTCTGTCCATGGAATTCTCCAGGCAAGAATACTGGAGTTGGTTGCCATTCCCTTATCCAGGGGATCTTCCTAACCCAGGGGTTGAGCCTGGGTCTCCTGTATTGCAGGCAATTCTTCATCAACTGAACCACTAGGGAAGCCTGCTGCCAAGAATATATTTATATTTTATTTTTAAAATTTTCGAACAGCCATAGAAGTTAAGAAAACAACAATAAAGTGACTTGTACTCAGTATCTACTCTTAAAAATTATCAACATTGAAATGATATAGCCCATTTTATTTCATCTCTACCCCTGAGGCACACTTCCCCCCACTAGACTATTTTAAAGAACATGCAGAACATTAAAAAAAATTTTCTTCTGTAAATATCTAACTGTATAAAAAGTCAGTAAGACTTATATGAGCCTTAATAAGAACCATAATGGCATTATGATGCTATAAATAACAATACAATTGACACTTGAACAACAGGTTTGAAATGCGTGAGTATACTTATACATGGATTTTTTTTCAATAAATACTACAGTATTATATCATTGGCAATCGGTTGCATCTGCAGATACAGAACTGTAGATTAGGAGGAAATGACTGTGGGACTTGAACATCTATAGATTTTGGTATCTGTAGCAGGTCCTTAACCAATTCTCTCATGGATACCAAAGGATGACTGTAATTTCTTATTATTATCATATAACAAGTAAGTGTTCAAATTTCCCCAATGATCCTATAAAGGTTACCCTACAAATGGGTTTGTGTGAATAAGGAAATAAGTTCTATATTGCATTTGGTTGATATTCTCCTGTATTCTTTATAATTTTATGTAAATTTTCATTTAAATATAATATGAATTACAGAAAAATACAAAAATAGAGGTGTATAGTATTATGAATTTTAACTCTGCCAACTACTGTTCCTCTGCTCAACAGCAACCACAATCCTACTTCTAAGACAAAAGAGTAATTGTGTCTGCTTTTGAAACTTATTAATATATTTATGAGTGCTGACGTGCATATATATATATATATAATGAAAATAAAAACAAAAATCATTAAAACTGCAATGACTATCTCACCACATATCATAAAGAAAAATCACTTATGATCATGACCTAAGTATAAAAGAGAAATAGAGACTTTTTTTAAAGAAAACAAAGAAGAATGTTTTCATGACCTTATAGTAGCTAAAAATTCTTAATCATGATACAAAAAGGACAATCTACCAGAAAGGACAATAAACCGAAAAATCATTAAATTGATATATAATATTAACAAAAAAAGTAGCCTGAAGGAAAATATGAAAGCCATATGATATGAATATTAAAAATTATATGATACCATTAGTTATGAAATGAGTACAAATTAAAAACCGCAATGAAATACCACTATATAACCATCAAAAAGACTGAAATTGGATAGACAAACTGATAATGCCAACCTTGGAAATAATATTTAGCAATTTAAATTGTTTTACATTGCTGATAAATGTGTAAGTATGTCAATCTACATTGGATTATTGTTAATAGTACAAACTTAAACTAAGTATATGATTACTCTATTTATGACCCAGTAATCCTACTCCCAGATGCAGTGCCAAGAAAAAAATTGAGCTTATATATGTATATCTCTCTATGTAGATCAAACCATCTAGCTAGATATATACAAAGACAGATTGGATAAAAAATAAACATTACAAAGCTTTTTTTTACAATTTTATTAATAATATGTCTATATGTAAACCAAACCATCTAGCTAGATATATACAAAGATAGATTGGATAAAAAATAAACATTACAAAACTTTTTTTAACAATTTTATTAATAATAGCTTTACACTGGAGGTAAAACACATGATGAATTTTAACTAAATGAATTCTAAAATTCTCTACTACTCTAAAGGTCTATGAACAAGAGAGTAGCTAAAGATATTATCAAGCCATCTTAGAATTTTATTACTGAGACTGACAGGGACAGAGTGAAAGGACAAGCTAGGTGATTAAATACTTAATCCCACACTCTCTCTTTTTAGTTTCTAAGTCGTGTCCGACTCTTGACTCTTGCAACGCAATGGACTGTAGCTTGCCAGGCTCCTCTGTCCATGGGATTCTCCAGGCAAGAATACTGGAAACCTCCTCCATGAAGTTGCTCAGTCATGTCTGATTCTTTGTGACCCCATGGACTGTAGCCCACCAGGCTCCTCCATCCATGGGATTTTCTAGGCAAGAATACTGGAGTGGGTTGCCATTTCCTCCTCCAGGAGATCTTTCTGACCCAGGAATCGAACCTGGGTCTCCTGAATTGCATGCAGATTCTTTAACAACTGAGCTATGAGGGGAGCCCATTACAAAATTGTAAATAGAAAAAATCCTGCTACAAGACTGTAAATAGAAAAAATATGGAAGATGCCTGAAAATTAATGATTACTCAAGAAGGCAGGTTTGCTTAACCACAAAACCAAGCAGGCTTGCTTAGTAACAAAACCATGCAGCAGAAGCATGAGACATGCCCTGAAACAGTGAAACAATGGTGGCATAAGACACACATATTTCCTGTGTGTGTTGATTCCTATCACATACTCTCTGCATACATAAAATCAGCATTTGTGGAACTAGCTTGCCAATGTAGGGACAAGAAAATTACCCTGATCAACCTGGAGGAAGAACCGATGATGGAAGCATGACGTATACTCAAGAAAGACAAAGAAGATTTTCTCCCCACTTTCTACTTTTCCTTTGATTATAAAACTGTAGCCCAGTAAGTTCTGGAGGCACACTTCTCACCCCTGCCCCCAACTTGTAAGCCTCAAAGTGTCCTATTCTAATAAATCACTTCTTAACTACCACTTTGCTTTCACTCCATTCTTTGTGCTGAGACATAAAGGACTATGGTATTAGAGCTCTTCAGAATCCCCAAAATGATAACCAAACTGTTTCAAGATTATTCACAATAGGTATTAATAAGAAAAGTTTACCAATATTACATTTTACTAAACTTTATATTTTACTGATGTGCAATGTAGATATAAACATTCCCTACCCCATCTCATTCCATTCTGAAAAAAATATATAGGCAGAGATCTGTATTTTTATAGCTGGTATTCTGAATAATCAGAAGGGCTTAAATGTATTTTCCCCTTTTTTCATACCGTCTCATAATAAAACATCCTATTTATATTCTCTGCTCTATAAAAAAAAGATGAAATTAAATGTACAGATCTACAGTAAATTGACATTCATATCAGCATATCATGATAACCAACACAACTTATAGTATTATATTCAATGACTTTCTATGGTCCTCAGTTTACTAAATGGTAACTAAGATCACATAATATATATTCAAAGAGTATTTAACTATATATATATGTCTAACAGTGAAGTATTTTAAAACACTCATTTATTTATCTTCCTTATACTTACATTTACCTTAAGTTCTCCCCAATTTTCCCTATGAAAATTGGTGATATTTTAGAAATTCTCTGGCAGTCCACTGGTTAGGACTTCACACTTCCACTGCAGGGGACAAAGGTTTGATCCCTGATGGGGGATAGAAGATCCCACATGCTGCATGGTGTGGCCAAAATGAAAAAAAAAGAAAAAAATGACATATTTTAAAATCATTCACTCTAAATATTCTGTATTGTTACAACCTTAGATAATTTGAGAATTCAATTAAAACTTTGATTTTAAATAAGCTCTTCTGTGTTACAGTGGAATTTTTCAGATATTTTACTTAATTATTTTAAATTAAAATTTACCCCAAATGACTTAAAATTGGATAATCAATGAAAACTAAATATATAACTTCCCTTTCTAAAATCCTTCAGTGGCTCCTCACTGAACTAGAGGTAAAGTCCAAATTATCACAATGATTAATAATTCTATACTGTTTTCTCTAATATAATTGAGTCTCTGCTTCCATACCTAGCCTTATGTCTCTTTGTTCCTAAATTTCCACCCCTATGTTTAGTCTTACTGAAATGCTTTCATTGGTTTAAATATAGGCTTTTCTTTTGCCTGCGGACATGTGAATAATTTAAATGGTACTGTAGTCCATAATATAAATTATGCTTTTTAAATACTATAGTAATATGAGTCTTTTGAAATAATAGGTAAAAATTTTACTATGCAAGAAAATGAGGTAGAATCTCCCATTTTACTGTCATTTTCCTAGCAACATGACAACACCGTTTTTGAAGAAACATTTTTTGCTATTTTTCCAAGTCCTTTATACTAGTGTAAAATATATGCAGATTAAAGACAAACATGCCATTGATATTTTGTTGATCTATTGGCTTAAACCTCAACATTCAAAAAGCTGGGATCATGGCATCCGTCCTGACACTTCATGGCAAATAGATGCGGAAACAATGGAAACAGTGACAGACTTTATTTGGGGGGGGGGGTTCCAAAATCACTGCAGATGGTGACTGCAGCCTTGATATTAAAATATGCTTGCTCCCTGGAAGAAAAACTATGACCAACCTAGACAACATATTAAAAAGCAGAGACATTACTTTTCTGACAAAGGTCCATGTAGTTAAAATTATGGCTTTTTCAGTTGTCATGTATGGATGTGAGAGTTGGACTCTAAAGAAAGCTGAGCACTAAAGAATTGATCCTTTTGAACTGTGGTGTTGGAGAAGACACATGAGAGTCCCTTGGACTTCATGGAGATCCAACCAGTCAATCCCAAAGAAATTCAGTCCTGAATATTCATTGGAAGGACTGATGCTTGAACCTGAAACTACAATACTTTGGCCACCTGATGCGAAGAACTGACTCTTTGGGAAAGACCCTGATGCTGGCAAAGATTGAAAGTGGGAGGAGAAGGGGGCCACAGAGGATGAGTTGGTTGGATGGCATCACCAACTCAATGGACATGAGTTTGAACAAGCCCCAGGAGATGGTGATGGACAGGGAAGCCTGTCATGTTCCCATCCATGGGGTCAGAAAGGGTTGGACATGACTGAGCAACTGAACTGAACTGATCTTAAGAAATATTTAAATAGTTTTAAATATATATATTTTCTAAACATAATTTTGCCTTTTCTTCCTATTCAGTAAGTAAATAGGCAAAGTGAAAAAATAAGCAAAATAGCTCTTTCATGGTCTAGTTGTGTGATTTGGGGTAATCATGAGAAATGCTGGACTGGAAGAAACACAAGCTGGAATCAAGATTGCCAGGAGAAATATCAATAACCTCAGATATGCAGATGACACCACCCTTACAGCAGAAAGTGAGGAGGAACTAAAAAGCCTCTTGATGAAAGTGAAAGTGGAGAGTGAATAAGTTGGCTTAAAGCTCAACATTCAGAAAACGAAGATCATGGCATCCGGTCCCACCACTTCATGGGAAACAGATGGGGAAACAGTGTCAGACTTTATTTTTCTGGGCTCCAAAATCACTGCAGATGGTGACTGCAGCCATGAAATTAAAAGACGCTTACCCTTGGAAGGAAAGTTATGACCAACCTAGATAGCATATTCAAAAGCAGAGACATTACTTTGCCAACAAAGGTTCGTCTAGTCAAGGCTATGGTTTTTCCTGTGGTCATGTATGGATGTAAGAGTTGGACTGTGAAGAAGGCTGAGCGCCGAAGAATTGATGCTTTTGAAGTGTGGTGTTGGAGAAGACTCTTGAGAGTCCCTTGGACTGCAAGGAGATCCAACCAGTCCATTCTGAAGGAGGTCAGCCCTGGGATTTCTTTGGAAGGAATGATGCTAAAGCTGAAACTCCAGTACTTTGGCCACCTCATGTGAAGAGTTGACTCATTGGAAAAGACTCTGATGCTGGGAGGGATTGGGGGCAGGAGGAGAAGGGGACAACAGAAGATGAGATGGCTAGATGGCATCACTGACTCGATGGACATAAGTTTGAGTGAACTCCGGGAGTTGGTGATGGACAGGGAGGCCTGGAGTGCTGCGATTCATGGGGTCGCAAAGAGTCGGACACGACTGAGTGGCTGATCTGATCTGATCTGATACGTTCTTTAAACTTCACATTTTCAATATATAAACTTAATATTGCAAATTAAATATTTTTTGGTTTAAATTTCAAAATAAAGTAATTTATGCTCCCAGTTTCCATGCAGCATGCAAATATCACTACATATTCATGAGAAAGCTTGAAGGCAGCGTGAGATTGCAGACAAAGTCATCCCTACGGTGCTTCTCTGGGGAAGCAGACCATAAGTTTCTGTGGGAAAGACACAGTAGCCTACATAAATAATATTCTAAACAAAGAAAAAGAGACTTAGCCTTTGAAAGAAGGGCAGCTAAGAACATTTCCTTTGGACAGGGGCATTATATAATGATAAAAGGGTGAATTAACCAAGAAAACACAATGCTAAGTGCCTATGTATCTAAGAGTATCTGAAGTAAAACTGATGTAATTTAAAGGAGAAATAGGCAATTCTGCACACATAATTGGAGACATTAAGACTTATATTTCTGTTTTTGTGGAATCAATAGACCAAGTTCATTAGATGCCAGGAAGGATGGAAAAAAAGTAAACACTATTTACCAACTTGATCTACTTAAAATCTATATAATTCTCTATACAACTAGAGGAAACTATACATTATTTTTCAGTGTGCCTGTGCCACTCACCAAGGTAAAACCTATTCTCAGTTAAAAAAAAAAAAAAAAAAACAATCAACGTATTGAAACCACAGAAAAGTATATTTGTTGGAACATGATTAAACATCATTCAATAGAGGAAAGATTAAAAACTGAACTACTTGCAAATTTAAAAATATATTTAAGCAATGAGCCAAAGAAAAAGTGAGAAGAGATAGTTTAAAAATGTGTATAATTGAATGAAATTCACTAAAATGTTGCATATCAATGTTTGTAAAGTGAAGCTAAAGTAATTCTTAGAAATGTATAAAATTAAGTGCTTATATTAGAATAAAACAGATATCTCAAAAGTGATCTGTAATGAAATAGGGGCATATTAGATGCAAGGCTAACAGCAGGAATTAAAAATAAAGATAAGACCAGAACAAAAAAGATTGAAAATAGACAACCAACACAGAAAATTAATCAATCACAAACACACTCTGAAAGAGCAATAAACTTTATAAATCTTTGCTTAAATTAACCATAAAAATAAAGAGAAAATACAAATTACCAAAATTGGAAAAGAAAAGAGGTACACAGAAAAGCTTTCATACTTCTAGACACTAAAAGGCTATTGAGATGATATATTTTACAAATCCCTTTATGCCCTTAAAGTGGACAAACTAAATTCACTGGACAATTGTTTAAGGAAACTGTTAAATATTTTTCAACAACAACAACAACAAAATACAGTGAATACTCTTACATCTATTAAAGAAATTTAAATAAATTGAATTTAACTTATAGTCTTAATCATATCAAATAAAAAATTCCACATGTAATGACATCCTCAGGAATTCTATCAAGCATTTAATGAATAGATAATATCAATTCTGCACAATCTTTATTCAAATAAGGAATGAGGGATCATTTCCAAAGTTATTCATTTTTATGAGTCAAGTATCAACACAAAAACTCAACAAAGATATTACAATAAAAGCAAACTATAGAATCAGTATCTATAAGGAACATAGATACAAGCCTGGTCAATCGAATATTAGTAAACTGAAACAAGGAATTTGTAAAAACAATAATACATCCTCACCAAATATGGCTTACCTGGTCATTTTAAACATAGACTGAAAGTCAGAAATTCACTCAATATAAATCATCGCATCAATGTACTAAAGAAAATACATGATTATCTTAATAGATGCAGAAAGAGTTTTTGGCAAAATCTAGCATTCTTTCATTATGCAAAACTTCATCACGCCCTGAATAGAAGGGAACTTCTTCAGTCTCAAAAAGAGCAAAAAAGTAATTTGTATCACTATGTACTCCTTTGACTGATTTTAAATTGAATTTTATTGAAATGTATATTTTAGATATTTGCAATGAATGTAATTTCCAAAATATTAAATTTTGTCAAATAAAAATGCTTCATTGTTCATGTACATTCAGTTAAGTTCAGATGCTCAGTCATCTTCGACTCTTTTCAATCCTGGGTGAGGCAGCACCCAGGCCTCCCTGTCCATCACCAACTCCCGGATTTTGCACAAACTCATGTCCATTGAGTTGGTGATGCCATCTAACGATCTCATTGTCTGTTGTCCCCCTTCTCCTTTCTTCCTAAATCTTTCCCAGCATCAGGGTCATTTCAAATGAGTCAGCACTTCGCATCAGGTGGCCAAAGTTTCGGAGTTTCAGCTTCAACATCAATCCTTCCAATGAACACCTAGGACTGATATCCTTTAGGATGGACTGGTTGTATCTCCTTGCAGTCCAAGGGACTCTCAAGAGTCTTCTCCAACACCACAGTTCAAAAGCATCAATTATTCTGCATTCAGCTTTCTTTATAGTCCAACTCTCATATCCATACATGACCACTGGAAAAACCATAGCCTTGACTACACGGACCTTTGTTGACAAAGTAATGTCTGTGCTTTTTAATATGCTGTCTAGGTTGGTCATAACTTTCCTTCCAAAGAGGAAGCGTCTTTTAATTTCATGGCTGCAATCACCATCTGCAGTGATTTTGGAGCCTAAGATGTTTCCCCATCTATTTGCCATGAAGTGATGGGACCAGATGCCATGATCTTCCTTTTCTGAATGTTAAGGTTTAAGCCAACTTTTTCACTCTCCACTTTCACTTTCATCAAAAGGCTTTTTAGTTCCTCTTCACTTTCTGTCATTAGGGTGGTGCCATCTGCATATCTGAGGTTATTAATATTTCTCCTGGCAATCTTGATTCCAGCTTGTGTTTCTTCCAGTCCAGTGTTTCTCATGATGTACTCTGCAGAGAAGTTAAATAAGCAGGGTGACAATATACAGCCTTGACGAACTCCTTTTCCTATTTGGAACCAGTCTGTTGTTCCATGTCCAGTGCTAACTCTTGCTTTCTGACTTGCATACAGATTCCTCAAGAGGCAGGTCAGGTGGTCTGGTATTCTCATCTCTTTCAGAATTTTCCACAGTTTATTGTGATCCACACAGTCAAAGGCTTTGGCATAGTCAATAAAGCAGAAATAGATGTTTTTCTGGAACTCTCTTGCTTTTTCCATGATCCAGCAGATGTTGGCAATTTGATCTCTGGTTCCTCTGCCTTTTCTAAAACCAGCTTGAACATCAGGAAGTTCATGGTTAACATAATGCTGAAGCCTGGCTTGGAGAATTTTGAGCATTACTTTACTAGCATGTGAGATGAGTGCAATTGTGAGGTAGTTTGAGCATTCTTTGGCATTTCCTTTCTTTGGGATTGGAATGAAAACTGACCTTTTCCAGTCCTGTGGCCACTGCTGAGTTTTCCAACTTTGCTGGCATATTGAGTGCAGCACTTTCACAGCATCATCTTTCAGGATTTGAAATAGCTCAACTGGAATTCCATCACCTCCACTAGCTCTGTTTGTAGTGATGCTTTCTAAGGCCCACTTGACTTCACATTCCAGGATGTCTGGCTCTAGATGAGTGATTACACCATCATGATTATCTGGGTCATGAAGATCTTTTTTGTACAGTTCTTCTATGTATTCTTGCCACCTCTTCTTAATATCTTCTGCTTCTGTTAGGTCCATACCATTTCTGTCCTTTATCGAGCCCATCTTTGCATGAAATGTTCCCTGGGCATCTTTAATTTTCTTGAAGAGCTCTCTAGTCTTTCCCATTCTGTTGTTTTACTCTATTTCTTTGCATTGATCACTGTGGAAGCCTTTCTTATCTCTTCTTGCTATTCTTTGGAACTCTGCTTTCAGATGCTTCTATCTTTCCTTTTCTCCTTTGCTTTTGGCTTCTCTTCTTTTCACAGCTATTTGTAAGGCCTCCCCAGACAGCCATTTTGCTTTTTTGCATTTCTTTTCCATGGGAATGGTCTCGATCCCTGTCTCCTGTACAATGTCACAAACCTCAGTCCATAGTTCATCAGGCACTCTATCTATCAGATCTAGTCCCTTAAATCTATTTCTCACTTCCACTGTATAATCATAAGGGATTTTATTTAGGTCATACCTCAATGGTCTAGTGGTTTTCCCTACTTTCTTCATTTTAAGTTTGAATAACCCTATAAGTATTTTACCAATACCACATACAAAGGGAAACTGAGGTTATGAAAATCTATGACATCAAATGGACTTTCAAAAATCTTACTAAGGTGGAGAACCAGAATTTAAAAATCAAAACCGTCAAAATCCAAATCTCATAACCAATGTTCTAACCTGTCACATGTACAGTGAATCTCAATATTAGCATATGTTCATTTTATCTGAGGTAATTACACTTATAAGACATTCAATTCACTTTACTTTTGTGCTTCATTGATAAACCTAGTAGCAAGTGTAATTTAAAATGTATAATAAACTATTTCTTGTGAATTGTTTATCTTCTATGTATATTATAAAGTAAAAAAGGACAGGCTTTTTAATATTATATGTACTCGGATAATATTAGAAGAATCTTACATATCTAGTTTTAAATTCCAATATTACAATTTATCTTTCATGCTCTCATTCTTTGTACTACTAGTTGAAATATACTTAAACAATTTAACTCTACCTCAGTCATTAAATTCAAATACTGACATTTGACACAAAGTAAAAGAACTCATATGCTTTAGGCTCTATCATCTTGTAAGTCAAAGGTAAGCATCCATATATGAATTTTAATAAAACATGTTGGGATTGCAGAGTGTTTTAAAATCTTAACTTTGCCTAAATAATTTCTAAGCTGACTATACCACTACTAATGTTCATACAAACTCCACTTGAGTACACTATTTGGAGAAAGTGTTTACTAGGCTTTTGGAATATAGAAAATAATTGCAATTCTTACCTTTATCATGAGTTCAGAATAGTTAAGGAAATGACATATATGAATGTATAAACTATGTGAGAATATGTCCAATGTAGAAAAGAATCCTCAGAGAAAATGACTCAGACTATAGGAATTCAGATGAGGAGCAGTCATATAAGTGACAGCTGTAGGGAGGTCATAGACATTATAGAAAGAAATCAAGAGACACATTCTGGAAAGTTGAAGTAATATCATTCAAGTTTTCTGGTTTAAGAGTGTGCAAATGGCTGAATGTTAAACTTAATTTGACAATAATTGTGTAAGGCACATTGGAAAGGAAAATCTGAAGTTGGGGACTCTGAGGGAACTAGCAAAAAATATCACCACAGTGTTTGGTGATAAAAGTGTCAGGATATATCTACTTTCTAAGATGTTTTAGCAGATTTATTAATTTATTGATTACCTATATGATCTTAGATTGCCATATCTGACTTAAAATATTTCAATGGTAAGTAAGGTCAAAAGTAAATAAAAATCAGCTTTTATAAATAGTACACCCTAGTAATTTTGGATTTTTTAAAAATTACTCCCCAAACTATAAGCTGCAGGTCGGACACGACTGAGTGACTTCACTTTCATGCATTGGAGAAGGAAATGGCAACCCACTCCAGCATTCTTGCCTGGAGAATCCCAGGGACGGGGGAGCCTGCTGGGCTGCCCTCTATGGGATCGCACAGAGTCGGACACGACTGAAATGACTTAGCAGCAGCTTAGCAGCAAACCGTAAGCTAACAGCAATAAAGCGTTGCTATTTTTTGTTATTGTTCAGTCACTCAGTCATGTCTGACTCTTTGTGACCCCGTAGACTGCAGCATGTCAGGCTTCCCTGTCCTTCACTATCTCCTGGAGTTTGCTCAAACTCATGTCCATTGAATCAGTGATGACATCTAACCATCTCATCCTCTGTTGTCCCCTTTCCCGTACAATGTCTGGACTTCACCTGGTTGGAGATAATGCATTGTTCATCTCTGTCTTCCCTTTGCCTAGTACAATGCTTACACTAAATAAACATAAGGGTATTAGTTTTCAAGATAACATAGAAATGTGGAGATATGCAGTTATATACAGCTAAGTCCAATTAATCAAACCATGCAAAAGGTCTTACAGAAAGAGAGAAATAAGTGTAGGAGATTTAGAGACTGCTTCACAGACTAATTTTCAGTTGAGCCTCAAAAGATAAGTAAAATGAAGAAAAGGGAGCGAGTACGGGAAAGGTACTATTCCGTAGTAGTCGGACACGACTGAGCGACTTCACTTTCACTTTTCACTTTCATGCATTGGAGAAGGAAATGGCAACCCACTCCAGTGTTCTTGCCTGGAGAGTCTCAGAGACAGGGGAGCCTGGTGAGCTGCCATCTATGGGGTCGCACAGAGTCGGACACGATTGAAGCGACTTAGCAGCAGCAGCAGCAGGAGCAGGTATTAAAAAAGATATTCTGTGGGGACATAGACTACAATGTGAATACATAGCAATGTATTAAATATACAAATATATATCCAAACTATTTTCTTAATACTGTAAGTATTTATATTTGATTTTCAAAATTTTGCCATTTTTCATAACTTGGTGAAGACAATGATGGAAAACAAAGCAATTTGTTATTTATACTTTGCCATGGTGACATAACTATCCCTGTATGTTTTTAGTTGTGAGATGAAAATGAAAAATATCACTGAAGTCAAAATAAACGAATGTTACAAAAGAAAAAAAAAAGCAATCAGCGTTCAATGATTTTACTGGTGAGACATATCTGAAAGTGAAATTTGCTCAGTCGTGTTCAGCTCTTTGTGACCCCATAGACTATACATACCGTCCATGGAATTCTCCAGGCCAGAATACTGTAGTGGGTAGGCTTTCCCTTCTCCAGCTGATCTTCCTGACCCAGGAATCGAACCAGGGTCTCCTGAATTGCAGGCAGATTCTTTATCAATTAAGCTATGAGGGACATATCTAGACTGCATCAATAATCAATCACAAGTATTCATTGCTGATCTTCTCTCTCTCTCTCTCTCTCTCTCTCTCTCTCTATATATATATATATATATATATATATATATATAATTTATTTTGGGGGGGGGTCCAGTGCTATGCTACAGAATTCCTAAAGAAGGGCATGGCAATACACACCAACATTCTTGCCTAGAGAATTCCATGGTCAGAGGAGCCTGGTGGACTACAGTCCATAGGGTCACAAAGAAACATTACTGAAGCGACTTAGCATGCATGCATGCTACAGAATAAGATATAGAACTGATCAAGTCCTCTTGGTGCTTTATTATTCTGTTATGAACATCTTATTTTTTTAACCTCATGAATACTATCTCTTTTCCTTCTCCTCTTGCTATTTTTTTTTCTCTTATTTACCCTATTTGAGAAAATTTTCTCTTTCATGGTTCATGTCTTATACATTGGCCAAAGCCCAAGCTTGACCATTTATCTGGGTACTTTTGATCTTAATCCCAGTTACTAACATTTGGAGTTCAATAATAAGATTGCAGGAGTTTCAAAATAGTCCTTTCATTTCTGGGAAGAAGTTAGGATGATCTTATTTTTGAAGAACATTCAATTCAGGGGGAATTGGTTCATATATTAGGGACATAATTACTTATAAATAATTATGAGTAATTATAATTATTTTTATATAATTATAAAATATAAAAGCCATATATAAGTAATGGAAAGGAAAAATAAGCCATATATAAGTAAAGGAAAATAGAAAAGCCATATATAAGTAAGTTCATAATTAGTTCATATATTTAGGGACAGAAGAGATGGAGACCAAAGGCTTGGGGAAGTGATGTGCATACATATGTATGTGGTGTGTGTGTGTGTGGGTGACAGGGGGTGGTTTATTTGAGCATTTGAGCACATGGATGTAACTGTTCAAGCTAGTATTGTCTATGGACTTGGCAGTGATATGAATCAGTAAAGCAGTTCTTTTAATTTAGCTGTTTTAAGCGCTGTTTCTGGTTTATAATAACTAGAAAGCTCTGCTTAACATAAAAATATGTAGTTGCTTATCATCATGGTATATGCTACAAAGAAAAATATAGCTTGGATGGCAGTGTATTAAGGCTTCCCATGCAGTACTGTTGCTGCTGCTGCTGCTAAGTCACTTCAGTCGTATCTGACTCTGTGCGACCCCGGAGACAGTAGCCCACCAGGCTTCCTGGTCCCTGGGATTCTCCAGGCAAGAACACTGGAGTGGGTTGCCATTTCCTTCTCCAATGCATGAAAGGGAAAAGTGAAAGTGAAGTCGCTCAGTCGTTCCCGACTCTTAGCCACCCCATAGACTGCAGCCTACCAGGCTCCTCTGTCCATGGATTTTCCAGGCAAGAGTACTGGAGTGGGGATGGCAGTGTATTAAGGCTTCCCATGCAGTACTAGTAGTAAAGAATCTTGATGCTAATACAGGAGACACAAGAGATGTGTGTTTGATCCCATGGTTGGGAAATCTCCTGGGTCAGCAAATGGCAACCCAGTTCAGTATTCTTGCCTGGAAAATTCTACGGACAGAGGGGCAAGGCAAGCTACAGTCCATGGGGCTGCAAAGAGTTGGACATGACTGAACATGTACACATGCATGCACATATACACACACAACAGTATATTAGTAAGAAAGATACATTTGGAAAATAGAAAAGCCATATATAAGTAAGTGAACTTATTCTTAAACACAATTTATGTTAAACAATTATCAACTTTGCATGAAAGAACTAAAACATATCCCAAAAAGTCTGTATGAACATTTACAAATAAATAAATGAACTTGTGAACCTCATTCTACCATTTGACCATTCAATCCAAACTGAAGAAATAATTTGATCTTCATAGCTGATTTATATATTTTACATTTTTCTCTGGTAGGAATAAAAAAGACAATGACTGGGTGAAGAATGTGAAGTGAATAATTGATATAACTAATCACAGCATTTAGGTCATCAGAGCATCAGAGGCAATTTTTGATACTGAATGGATGGACTGATCAGATGAAACTATTTAGAAATCCATCTTTCTGATATATTTAGTGTGTAAAGAAACAGCCTAAACTGGAGGAACCAAAGAATAAAATTAAAATTTTAGCAAAAAAGAAAACTGAAAACTAAAACATCAATGATTTACCTCAATATTGAAGTAAGAGGAAATTGAGGACATCTTTATTATGATTTAGTATCAAGAAATACAGCCCTGATATTAGATGCTACCTTTTATCCTTACATTCACAATAGTTTCTCCTTCTGTATTCACCTTCATTTTTTTCCTTAGTTTGTCTATGTGGCCATTGTCAACCTTGCCAAAGAGACATGGTATTGATTTTGTTTTCAGATTGAATGGCTTTGGAAATCATTCAAGCGTACAGTTACTAAGTCAGGAGTGGGACAAATTTTGTGTGTTTAATTCACCTAGAGGCAACTTTTGCCTTTCTTTTGTTCTATTTGTACATTTTTTCACCTTGCACATAAGTGTTCTCAGAATGAGTTTATGAAATTGAAAGCTTGCTCATAAACAGAACAGTCTATATTTTTAACAATTCTTAGTTGAAAAACAATTGCTTTTACAGATCAATGTCATATGAGACTAAGTTCATAAGTGCTATTTCCTAAAGCTTAAAAATCAATACTTATGCCCCTCTGGATTTCTTAGTGCAGCCATTCACATCTGAGGTGGTATAAAACACAAGATAATAAATTGCAAGTAGGCATTTCCAGCCATCAGGACTTCATTCTAAATAACCTTAATTATAAATAACCAACCAATGAGCCAGTCTCTTACGGGTACTGGAAGTAAAGCAACTAGCACACTTTTTGTGCTATTTTATTTTGTAAAATAAAACTAATATCTCAAACTTACTTTTTAAAATGAAATCTGGTTTGTCTTATATAAAAAAGAAGAGATTTTGTTTTTGTCTGAATATGTCTATCCTGTACCTCAGTCCATAAAATAACTGTCAAGATGTCTTTATACTGAGTCCAGAAAACTAAATTAGAAAACTTGCAAGAATTCCATTTCTATACATATCATTTACAAGGGCAGCTTTTTTAATCAGTAAAACTATGTTCTTAAAAACACTATGTTCTCCAAACAGACAGATGTTCCCAAACACATAGAGATATTAAATAAAAATCAACTGAAGCACATAATTTTGTTTGCTAAAAGAACAGATCACATGGGTTTTAAATTTCTATTAGGTTTGTACAAAAGTAATTTCAGTTTTGCATGGTTGAAATATGCCATTTGATATTGGAATACATTCTTAAGTGTGTGATTATGTTTTACCTCATTTTAATACACATTTAATGCTTTATTTTTTCTAATGAATTATTGCTTGCTGTTTATCTCATATTCGTTTAAGACTATGGAAATGATGTTAGACAAAAAGCAAATGTGAGCGATTTTCTTATACAAGTTTAAAATGGGTCATAGAGCAGTGAAGACAACTCACAACAACAACAAAGCATTTAGCCCAGGAACTGCTAATGAACATATGGTGCAGTGGTGGTTCAGGAAGATTTGCAAAGCAGATGAGAGCCTTGAAGATGAGAAGCACAGTGGCCAGCCATTAGAAGTTGACAATGACCAACTGAGAGAATCATCAAAGCTGATCCTCTTACAACTATACGAGAAGTTACTCAAGAACTCAATGTCAATCATTCTATGGTCCTTTGGCATTTGAAGTAAATTGGAAAGGTGAAAAAGCTTGATAAGTGAGTGTGTATTAAGCTGACCGCAAATAAAAAAAAAATCAACATTTTGGAGTGTCATCTTCTCTTATTCTGTGCAACAACAACGAACCATTTCTCAGTTGGACTGTGACGTGCGATGAAAAATGCATTTTATACAACAATGGGCAATGACCAACCTAGACCAAGAAGAAGCTCAAAAGCACTTCCCAGAGCCAAACTTGCACCAAAAAATGTCATGGTCACTGTTTGGTAGTCTGCTACCAGTATGATCCAATACAACTTTCTGAATCCCAGTAAAACCATTATGTCTGAGAATTATGCTCAGCAAATTGGTGAGATGCACCAAAAACTGCAATACCTGCAGCCAGCGTTGATCAACAGAAAGAGCCCAATTCTTCTCCATGACAATGCCTGACCACATTTCAAACAACCAATACTTCAAAAGTTGAACAAATTGGGCCACAAAGTTTTGTCTCATCTGCCATATTCACCTGACCTGTTGCCAACTGACTACCACTTCTTCAAGCATATCAACAACTTTTTACAGGGAAAATACTTCCATAACCATCAGGATGCAAAAAATGCTTTCCAAGAGTTCATCAAATCCTAAAGTATGGATTTTTATGCTACATGAATAAACATTTATTCCTTGTTGGCAAAAATATGTTGATTGTAATTATTCCTATTTTGATTAATAAAGGTATGTTTGAGCCTAATTATAATGATTTAAAATTCAGGGTCTGAGCTACAAATACTTTTCCACCAACCTAATACCTATTGACTACAAAGAGATCAAACCAGTCAATCCTAAAGGAAATCAATCCTGAATATTCATTGGAAGGACTGATGCTGAAGCTGAAGCATCAATACTTTGGCCACCTGATGTGAAGAGCCAACTCATGAGAAAAGACGCTAATGATGAGAAACGTTGAAGGCAGGAGGAAAGGGGACAACAGAGGATGATATAGTTAGATGGCATCACTGACTTAATGGACATGAGTTTGAGCAAGCTCTGGGAAATGGTGAAGGACAGAGAAGCCTGGGTGCTCAGTCTATGGGGTCAGAAGGAGGCAGACATGTCTGAGTGACTGAATAACAATATCTATTGATGACAATTATAGTAGACATAACAAAAAAAAAATGAAATGAGACATCACATCATCTGTCATAGAAAGAAACAAAGCATATCCCATTTTTCTTATAGGAAAATTATCTATTGAGCTTCTTACATGCATAAGATTAAAATCAGAATGGGAGAAGATAATAGCAAATAAAGCAACTGACAAGCAACTAATCTCGAGAATATACAAGCAACTCCTACAGCTCAACTCCAGAAAAATAAATGACCCAATCAAAAAATGGGCCAAAGAACTAAATAGACATTTCTCCAAAGAAGACATACAGATGGCTAACAAACACATGAAAAGATGCTCAACATCACTCATTATCAGAGAAATGCAAATCAAAACCACTATGAGGTACCATTTCACACCAGTCAGAATGGCTGCGATCCAAAAGTCTACAAGTAATAAATGCTGGAGAGGGTGTGGAGGAAAGGGAACCCTCTTACACTGTTGGTGGGAATGCAAACTAGTACAGCCACTCTGGAGAACAGTGTGGAGATTCCTTAAAAAACTGGAAATAGACCTGCCTTATGATCCAGCAATCCCACTGCTGGGCATACACACTGAGGAAACCAGAAGGGAAAGAGACACGTGTACCCCAGTGTTCATCGCAGCACTGTTTATAATAGCCAGGACATGGAAGCAACCTAGATGTCCATCAGCAGATGAATGGATAAGCAAGCTGTGGTACATATACACAATGGAGTATTACTCAGCCATTAAAAAGAATACATTTGAATCAGTTCTAATGAGGTGGATGAAACTGGAGCCTATTATACAGAGTGAAGTAAGCCAGAAAGAAAAACACCAATACAGTATACTAACGCATATATATGGAATTTAGTAAGATGGTAACAATAACCCTGTGTACGAGACAGCAAAAGAGACACTGATGTATAGAACAGTCTTATGGATTCTGTGAGAGAGGGAGAGGGTGGGAAGATTTGGGAGAATGGCATTGAAACATGTAAAATATCATGTATGAAACGAATTGCCAGTCCAGGTTCGATGCACGATGCTGGATGCTTGGGGCTGGTGCACTGGGACGACCCAGAGGGATGGAATGGGGAGGGAGGAGGGAGGAGGGTTCAGGATGGGGAACACATGTATACCTGTGGCGGATTCATTTTGATATTTGGCAAAACTAATACAATTATGTAAAGTTTAAAAATAAAATAAAATTTAAAAAATTAAAAAAAATAAAGTAAAGGAAGGAAGTGAAAAAAAAATAAAACTTGAGATGATGGGGGGAAAAAAATCTCTCATCACATGTATCTTAATGAAAGTGTGAAAATGAAAGTCGCTCAGTCATGTCCAAGTCTTTGCGACCCCATGGAATAGTCCATGAAATTCTCCAGGTGAGAATACTGGAGTGAGTAGCAGTTTCCTTCTCCAGAGGATCTTCCCAACCCAGGGATCTAACCCAGGTCTCCGTCATTGCAGGTGAATTCTTTATCAGCTGAGCCACCAGGGAAGTACAAGAATACTGGAGTGGGTAGCCTATCCCTTCTCAAGGATATCTTCCTGACCCAGGAATCAAACTGGGGTCTCCTGCATTAAAGGTAGATTCTTTATCAGCTGAGTTACCAGGGAAGCCCCTTTTTAATGAAAATCTGGCAATTATATTAAAGGTCATGAGGCTTCCTGCTTCTATAAAACTTCCTGATCACAAAAGAAGTAGTATACCAAGAAGACAAATTCCATTTCAGTGAGTAAAAGCCCTAGTGATGTCAGGAATAGATTCCACAGACATTATGCTGCCTTTGTCTCTGTGCTCCGGTGTTTAATGAAAGTTTTCCCCTAATCCAGTGAACTTTACTTATAGTATTAAAGAAATCTGGAGAAGTAAGAAATGCCATTGATACATCCTTTGTGACAAAGTACTGTTCTTCAATTATAGTTTCCTTGCCTATGGAACTTAAAATATCAACCATAACTTTGAAGTTTTCTTCTCTATGAGCCATTCTACATAATTATGCTGCAAATTCTAAGCACATTTCTATAAAAGAATGTGGTTGCCATTGTAGTTTAGTCTATTCAGTTGGATACTTTTGTCTCATTTATGTTGGAATATTTGTCTTAATTAGGTATTCATCACTCCTCAGCTTACCTATGCTCAATGGGATACTGCTGTTAGAAGAAAGGAATGAAATTCTTTCTAACTCATGAGTTAGAAGAAACTTATCAAGAATATTGTGAATGCTTTATTTTTGACTTCTGTTTGAACTTGGGCCAGAAAATACTTCTTGAAAAATAAGAATAATGCTTAATTGTCATTACTCACAGACTATAATAAACAAGGTACCTTAGGTGATGCCAAACTTGTGCTGAGATTAAACCTTGAGCACACTTTTAGTACAATGTCTACATCTTTGGGTTCATGGTAAATGTTGCATTATAGGCAGTTTCTGTGAGTACAGACGTTTTCCTTTTGTATTAGTTGCCTATAATAAGCAAGAAAACCTCATTATTTTTCTTTTGATTAAATGGAAATGATCCTCAAAGGTGATATGAAATGTAGTTCCATTTTTTGAAGAATGATTTAAGGCTTTTTCTTTTTTTGCATATATGATTAAAAGTAAGATTATATTTCATATGAGTCTTTTTCTTATCTTCCTTAAATATTGTTGCCTTATTTCAGTGGAGAGGCCAATCTTACCTGACAGAGGAGAATAAAAGTAGGTTATCTATTTTTATATACTCATTTTTTCATATAATAAGACAGAGAAATTTAGAAGGCTTTGAAAGGCCTATTGGTGTATTATTATAAAACACAGAATATTACTCAGACTGAATGTATGAAAGATTCTAGTTTCATTTCTTGGAATTCCTCTGATTTTCAGTATGCTCATTTATGAAATGAGGACAGTAGCAGTGCCATCCCTAAGAGTTTACTTTAATTATTTAATACATTAATGTGGGTAAAAACTTAAAGCAGTATCTGGCAAAAATCATTTTCCTAATAGCTATCACATAGTGCAGTAGAATAAAGGTTCATAACATTTAAATACACTTCAGGAAAGTCACATATTTGAGCTTGTTATTAAAAACTTGAAGAAAAAATTTAAAATAAGCAAATGATAATTAATATGTAAATTAGCTTTTTATCAACTTGTTAACTTTGTACTTTCTTATTGGATCAAATTTCCAACATCCATTAGACCACAGATAAAGCAAGGACATTCCAGAAAAACATCTACTACTGCTTCATTGACTACACTGAAGTCCTTTACCGTATGGATCACAATAAACTGTGGAAAATTCCTAAAGAGATGGGAATACAAGACCACCTGATCTTTCACCTGATAAATCTATATGCTGGTCAAGAAGCAACAGTTAGAACTGGGCATGGAATGACAGACTGATTCCAAATTGGGAAAGGAGTACGTCAAGGCTGTATATTGTCACCCTGCTTTTTAAACTTATATGCAGAGTACATCACACAAGATGCTTGGCGGGATGAATCACAAGCTGGAATCAAGATTGCTGGGAGAAATATCAATAATCTAAGAAATGCAGATGACACCACTCTAATGCAGAAAGCAAAGAGGAACTAAGGAGCCTCTTGATAAAGGTGAAAGAGGAGAGTGAAAAAGCTGGCTTAAAACTCAACATCCAGAAAACTAAGATCATGGCATTCAGTCCCACCACTTCATGGCAAACAGATGGGGAAACAATGGAAACAGTGACAGACTTGATTTCCTCAGGTTCCAAAATCACTGCAGATGGTGACTGCAGCCATGAAATAAAAAGATGCTTGCTCTTTGGAAGAAAAGATATGACAAACTTAGACATCATATTAAAAAGCAGAGACATTACTTTGCCAACAAAGGTCCACCTAGTCAAGGATATGGTTTTTCCAGTGGTCATGTATGCATGTGAGAGTTGGACTATAAAGAGGGCTGAACACTGAAGAATTGATGCCTTTGAACTGTGGTGCTGGAGAAGACTTTTGAGAGTCCCTTGGACAGCAAGGAGATCAAACCAATCTATCCTAAAGGAAATCAACCCTGAGTATTCATTGAAAAGACTGATGCTGAAGTTGGAGCTCCAATACTTTGGTCATCTGATGCGAAGAACTGACTCACTGGAAAATACCTTGATGCTGGGAAAGATTGAGGGCATGAAGAGAAGGGGACGACAGAAAACGAGATGGTTGGATGGCATTATCGATTCAATGGACATGAGTTTGAGCAAACTCTGGGAGATAGTGAATGATAGGGAAGCCTGGCATGCTGCAGTCCATGGGCTTACAAAGAGTTGGCATGGCTGAGCACCTGAATAATGACAATTGGACGATATTTTGAGAGAGCACGAGTAAACATTCAGAATTGGATGTCTAAAGATTTTGTGACAATGGACAGTGCTTTTGTAATTTACAGTGAAAGAGGAAGGGTTTTATTGTGTTTTTAAGTATTTTTTTTTCATATTTTTTTTGGTTGAAAAAGTGATGGCCAAAAGGAAACTTATCAACTATACTCCATGGGCTGATTCTGACATCTGAAAGAGAAAACTTGGTTTCTTTATAAGACTTCATTAGACTCAAACACAAGGAGTATCACTTCAATGTCTAGTGAGAGAGTGTGAGATGTAATTTGAGAGAGGGTCATCACGCACAAGCCTGGTGACTTAATGGAGGACTGGGAGTTGTGCAAGCATTGGGAGGCATAGGCACTGCTAGTTAAAAGGGAATTCCTGTCCACAAGGGCTACTGTAAGACTCTCAAGCAGCTGCATAGAGATGAGACAAGGATGAGATGAAGCAGGGGAGAATAAAAAACAAAAAAAGCCAATGTGTAATAAGTAATACACACACACACACACATGATGTTTATGAGTAATATGATATGTCTCTTGGAAGCTTCCCTGATCATTGGAAGTCTTGGAAGAAGAGTACCTAACAGAAGGAAGGGCTGAATGTTCAGACCTGAGATACTTGGCTACATTTTTGTTTAGTAGCTATTTACTTTTCAAAGGATGTTTGCAAATGTGAAAGAAACACTTTACAATGTCTGGTACAGGCAGACAGTAAATTCTCTAGCTGATGTTATGACTTTTTATGATTATCAAGTCTTCAGTTTTTAATAAAGTATATTTGTTTTATTCATGTCATCTTACAACCAGCAATCAGCAATATTCCCATAAATGTTGTTTTCCAAAAATTAAAATTATTCTTTATTAATGTACATTATAAATGCATATTAAATATTTATTTTTCATAAAATGATCTCATACTGTTAGTATTTATACACAATTTCTTTCCTTTATGGCTTCCCTTGTGGCTCATACAGTAAAGAATCTGCCTGCAATGTGGGACACCCAGGTTTGATCCCTGGGTCTGGAAGATCCCCGGAGAAGGAAATGGCAACCCACTCCAGCATTATTGCCTGGGAAATGCCATGGTCAGAGGAACCTAGGGTTGCAAAGAGTCAGACACAACTGAGCAACTAACATGCAACACACGAACATCTGTGGGGAAGTAAGTATCAATTAAAATTCTTTTTTAACTAGTGCATAAAATTTCATAGTGATGTTATATTTGGAGGTATTAAGCACTTTTCAACTTGTGGATGTTTTGGCGCTTCCCAGTTTTATGTTACAACAAACAGTGATGAAATAACTATTCTGGTATATATCCTTGTAAACCAAACCTTCTCATCTAGTACTTTCTCATAAAAATAACTGGGGACCAAATTATAGGTACATTTAAAATTTTAATAAATTTCAGATATTTTTGACTGACATATTCTTAAAAACTTGTATGAATGCTTTGCTTATTATGGCTATTTTATTTCTTGAAATTCTTAGTTATAAGCAAGACAAACCAGCTCAGGTTGAGTTAAGGAAAAAAAAAAAAAGAATTTGCTAGAGGATACTAGATATCTCAGCAGGTCACTGGGAGGATAAGCAGTGAGGGGAAAAAAAAAAAAAAAAATGCTCCAAACCATTTCACCAGATTTTAACCGGAAAAAAAAAACAAACACAAAAAGGTAACTACTGGTCCCTTGGACATTGTGTAGCTAATTTTGCTGTTAAAGTTTGAAAGTTAAGTATGGGTAAATCTAGCTGGGTAGTTTAGGTCACATGTTTTTGCCACAGTTGCAAGAAAGATTTGAAAGGCAAGTAGGGAGCATTTTTCAGTTCTAAAAGCTCCTAAAATGGGAGTACAGTATGTAGACAGGTAGGAAAGAATATTCTAGGCAGAAGCAACCACCAATGTAATGACCTGCAGGAAAGAGCATGCCTGGCATCTGTGTTATACCATGCTGGGAGGGGCAGTGAAGAGAGAAAGCAAAGGATTAGGAATGAAGGAGAGTTCAGGTCAAAGATGGCTTAACAGTCCACAGTATGTATTTTGCATTTTCTTTAAATCATTTCTAGAGTCATTCAAGACTGTGAGCAGATAGGTGACACTACATTACACTTCAAAATGTTTATTCTTATTCATGTTGAAAATAGACTGAAGGGGAGAAGACAGAAGGTAGTAAAGGAGCAGATGAGTCAGAAGACTGGTGAAACAACTCAAGTTGAGAGAGGAAGTAGTTTAGACTAGGGTAGTAATGGTGGACCTGAGGGGAAGCAGTGGGAATATGGCTATAACTGGAAGGTAGAGCCAATATTACTTCCAAATTGACAAACAGGCGTACAAGAAAAGAAACATGAATCAATGAAAACTTTAATTTTTTAGACTGAGTGATTTAAGGTTTAGTTATTATCAAGTGAGATGGATCAAACTACAGTACAGCAGGAAGAGGTTTAGGTCTATATGTATAAAGGGAAGTCAGGACTTCTGGTTTCAGAACTTTTAGTTTGAACTATATACTGGATATTAAAGTGGAAATTCAAATAAGATTAAGGAATTCAAGAAAGTGGTCTGAGACAGAGATGTGAGTGTGTGAGTTACTGGCCTATAAAGAGTGTTTAAAGCTATGGTAATGAATGAGACTGAGGCTTCTCAGGGGACTCAGTGGTAAAGAATCTGCCTGCCAAATTGGGAGACTTGGGTTTGATCCCTGGGTTGGGAAGATCCCCTGGAGAAAGAAATGGCAAACCACTCCAGTATTCTTGCCTGGGAAATCCCATGGGCAGATAATCCTTGTGAAGCTACATACAGTTCATGGGGTTCCAAAAGAGCCAGACACAACTTAGCAACTAAACAACAACAACAATGAATAAGATTATCAAAAGCAGTGGCATGGATACAGAAGAGATGTCCAAGTTATTATAAAAGGAATACTCCAACATTTAAAAAAAAAAAAAAAAACTTGAAGGGAAGCAGATAAACTACCAAAGGGGATTGAAAAGGAGTGACAAGTAAAGCAGAACTAAAATCAAAAGCATGTAATATCAAGCTCCAAGAAGTACAAGTGTCAATTTTGTGTAAATCAAAAAATGGGTTCATTCCCCATAGCATAATACTGCCATCTGCTGAAAAAAGTCTGTAAAAAATAGTACTGCCATCTGCTGAAACAAGTCTATAAAAATTATATCAATGTCCTATGGCCCTAAGGTAAATGTCCCTCAATACTTAACTGTAAGCAGTAAAGAAAGTGGGTCAAGAAGTATGAAGTATGTTAAATATTTACATTATGCTAAGACTTTCAAGTATTGAGAACTTATTAATAGATACAGCAACCTGCAAGATATGGTAATCTCTTGGAATCATGGAGATAAAAATCTAATTACTGGGTGTTAAAAGAAAGTGAGCATAAAAAATTGATGATAGTAACAACTGACAATTATATCAAGCAGAGAAATAGGTCAGTGGGTGACTAGGAAAGTTGTTTTAAGGGAGTAGGGTAGAGAAAAATTGGTAATGAAATAGAGTGCAGGAAAAACTAAGACAGCAATATTCTGCAATAGACAAGAGAGTGGAGACAGAAATATAACTCATTTATAAGAACAGGTAAACAGGTAAAAAGCAGAGTATATGGGTAGAACAAGTAAGAAACGGAGAATATGGGTAGAAATGGTAGGAGGGTAGATATGGTGATTGGAGCCTGTGGACATTTTCTTCTTTCCACAGCATAGTAAAAAGCAAGGTCTGGAGAAGAATATTGGGATGAGGAAGGTGATAGGCAAGCTTTCTGAATGATATCCTTCTCAGATGCACATTGCTTTTACGATTACTACAAGAACTAACAGAATCTCAAAGGCGTACTCACACATTTTGAAGAAAACATTTTTCTAGTGACCATTCAATAGCACTAGCCCAGACAGTAGAAAGAACTTGGTGGGATGGATAAATGAGATGTGGTACATATATACAGTGGAATATTACTCAGGCATAAAAAAACATGAAATGATACCATTTGCAGTAACATAGATAGACCTAGAGAATATCATACAAATATTATTTCTTGTCAGAATGAGAAAAACTAATATCACAGTATATTTCTTATATGTAGAGTCTAAAAAGTTGTACAGATGAACTTATTTATAAAACAGAAATAGAGTCACAGATGTAGAAAACATAATTACAGTTGCCAGGGAATAGGGAGGGGAGAGATGAATTGGGAGGTAATAAGGACCTTCTGTATAGCACAAGGAACTCTACTCTATCTGCTTATAGGTTGCAAATGGGCTCCTCTGGTAGCTCAGTTGGTAAAGAATATGCCTGCAAAGCAGGAGATCAACTGCAATGCCAGAGACATGACTTTGATCTCTGGGTAGGGAAGATCCCCTGGAAAGTGAGAAGGAATGGCAACCCACTCCAGTATTCTTGCCTGGGAAATCTCATAAACAGAGGAGTCTGGCAGGCTATAGTCCATGGGGCCACAGGAATAAGACAGGCCTTACTGACTAAATCACCACCATAGGATTAAAGTAGCTATTTCTACAGGTGTACATATTTAGAATATTTAAATAATTTAACTATCAAAATGTTATTAAATATTGAATTATTAATATTATTTGTTAATATTAAAGTTATTAAATATTCATTTATTAAATGAATGAGTTATTAAATATTAATTTGATAACATTTGTAAAACTTCAACCATTCCTCACTATTACTTATCTATGTTAGATAGAAACATACAACTTCTTCAACAATTATTTTTTCATAGCCTTCCAGAATTTATTCAACCACTCAAAATTTTCTGCACTTCCCAGCCCCTGGCAACTCCCATTCTACTCTCTTCTGAAAGGGAAAATAAATAACCAACAAGATTAATAGGCAACCTACAGAATGAGTAAAAATATTTCAAGCTATATATCTGAGAAGGGGATTAATAGTAAAAATATATATGTAGATTCACAGAAATCAAGAAAAAGCAAACAATCTATTTTAAAATGGACAGATGAGCTAAATAGATTTTTTTTCTAAGAAGAAATAAAAGTTACCATAAGTTACATGGAAAGACAGTCAGCATGGAAAATCTTCAGGGAAATGTGAATCAGAACTACAATGAGATCACCTCAGTATGCTGAATAGTATCTTTAATACCCATCTCTTTTAACCTCCAAAAGAAAGAAACTAGGGTTTTACTAAAATTCTAAGTCTTGCAATTTTGTATAGAAAAAGGAGCTTGAACTTCAAGGAAAATACACCTTGTTTTTGATGCCGGATCTTTCCTGGATTTTCGGTCCAATTAAATTTAGGTTTTGAAAAGAAGGGATAATATTTAATGGTTTTTCCATTCGTCATGTCAATGGATGTGAGAATTGGACCATGAAGAAAACTAAGCACCATAGAATTGATGCTTTTGAACTGTAATGTTGGAGAAGAATCTTGAGAGTCCTTTGAACTTCAAGGAGATCAAATCTGTCAATCCTAAAAGAAATCGATCCTGAATATTAATTGGTAGGACTGATGCTGAAGCTGAAACTCTAATACTTTGGCCACCTGATAAGAGCCAACTCATTAGAAAAGACCTTGAGGCTGGGAAAGATTGAAAGCAGGAGGAGAAGGGGGCAACAGAGGATAAGATGGTTAGGTAGCATCACTGACTCAAAGGACATGAGTTTGAGCAAGCTCCAGGAGATGGTGATGAACAGGAAAGGCTGGGGTGCTGCAGTCCATGGGGTCACAAAGGATTGGACACGACTGAGCCACTGAACACCACCACCACCAGTTATAAGTTAATTGAGTCAAAATATGTAAGTACCTAGTGTCAAGAAAATACGATTTTAGAAGAAATGTTACCAACAATAAATGAAGAAAAAGATTGAATAAAATAAAACCCACACTTTTTATGATAACCCAATTCACTTAAATGAGCATTATGTGCAAACAGATGTTTTAAAGCATCGGGCATATAATAACACAACTGAGTCCAATTAAATATGCTATTTTAATTTTGTTTCTACTATCTTCCAGTCATGCTGCTGCTGCTGTTTCAGTTGTGTCCAACTCTGTGCGACCCCAGACATGCACTGCAATCCAAAACACCTACAACAATAACTTACAAAACCTTTTTTCTGTTCTATAATGTTTATAATACAGAGATATTAGACCTGATATAAAACAGGTCATTTAAAAACAATTTTATTTATTTATTTTTTTTTGTTGCACAAGCTTTTCTCTACTTGTGGTGAGTGGGGGCTGCTCTCTAGTTGCAGTGCATGGGCTTCTCACTGTGATGGCTTCTCTCAATGCGGAATATGGGATCTGGGGCTTGCTAGCTTCAGTAGCTGTGGCTCCCAGGATCCAGAACACGGCCTTCATACTTATGTTGCATGGGATTAGTTGCTCCGAGCCATGTGGGTAATCGAACCCTTGTCTCTTACATTGGTAGACAGATTCTTTACCATTGAGCCACCAGGGAAGCCCCAAACAGGTAAATTATTATATGTGAATTTAGCATTTGAACATATCTACTCTAAATGTTTCACGATCAAAATATTTTCAGAAAATGTCAAGGATTATATAATTATCTGATGACTTTTGTTTTCCAAGCAAAAATTTAGTTAGTTGAAGGCATATAGAATACACTTGAAAATATTTTTTGGATATTGAAGAAATTTTCCTCTTAAAGACTTTGAAAAATATGGTAAGAACAAGCCAATGCTCAAACACACAGAAATATATATATATATATATATATATATATATATTTAAATTCATCTTTCCTTGTGTTGTAAAAATGATAGGTTAATACAAAGGCAGGAAGAGTGGCAATTCAACAAATATTTTGCCGTGGAATAAAAAATGTCAATAATATCCTAATCTGTTATGCTATTAGAAAGTCATCATCACATATATAAGGATTTTTTTCCATGTAGTAACTTACTTTGAATATCAAACTGTTAGTTCTATGAAAATGTAAGCATCATGTAACATAAAGTAAGTTTTAAATACTTGAAAGCTTTTTTCTTACTCATGACAGTTGGTGATTAGGTGATCTGGGATTGGTATGGGGGCTTCAATCCAGATGATTGTTAACAAATTTAGATAACTTCTGTATTTTTACACAGTCATTCTTAGAACTGTTTCATTATCTGATGGTATAGCCCTGGAGGCTCAGATGATAAAGCGTCTGCCTACAATGAGGGATACCCAGGTTCGATCCCTGGGTTGAGAAGATCTTCTGGAGAAGGAAATGGCAACCCACTCCACTACTCTTGCCTGGAAAATCCCATGGATGGAGGAGCGTCGTAGGCTACAGTCCACTGGGTCACAAAGAGTCCGACACGACTGAGCGAATTCACTTTCACTTTCAAGATTAGCGATAACATGTCTATATCCAGTGTAATAAAGTGAATAAAAAAGATATTCATTATATTAAAGATACTAACAAGAATGAGTCTATATCATTTCTCCTCACATCTAAATCCTCATGATACAATTGCATAATCAAATGTAGGCGCAAATTGGGGGACTGTAATATTTATTCTGGGAAATCAAATACCTAAATAAAAATTGCATTAAAGAGAGATAATATAGGGGATTATCTTCTTGATTGCATATGGATTATACAATTTGTAAGATTTTGTTAACACTTGTCAATTTTCCTTCAATCCAAACGTAATATCATAGAGGATAATTTGACAATATTAGATCAGAGTTCAAACGTAAAATTTAAAATATATACCTTCCAGAAAAAATATAAGATAGAGATTCTTTGTAACTTTTGGCCAAAGATTTCTTAGATGTGCCCCAAAAGCACTATCTATAAAAGAAAAAAAAAATGTCAAAAAGTTAGAAATTCTACACTTCTACTCTACAAGACACATTGAGAGAAAATATCTGCAAATAATATGTCTGATAAAAGACATGTATCCAAAATATATAAACTCAATAAAAAATCTAATTAAAAAATAAGCAGAAGCAAAGGTTTGAATATGTTTTGCCAGAGAAACTAGAGATAGCAAATGAACTATTACAGAATTGCAAAATAGAATAATAAATCCCTGCAGTATGCCAATGGAGCAGTAGCCACAGGACTGGAAAACGTCAGTTTTTATTCCAACCCCAAATAAAGGCAATGCCAAAGAATGTTTAATCTACCACACTATTGCACTCAACTCACATGCTATCAAAGTAATGCTCAAAATCCTTCAAGACAGGCTTAAACATGATGTGAACCATGAACTTCCAGATGTTCAGGCTGGATTTAGAAAAGGCTGAGGAACCGGAGATCAAATTGACAACAACTATTAAATCATAGAAAAAACAAGAGTTGCAGAAAAACATCTACTTCTGATTTATTGACTATGCCAAAGTCTTAACTGTGTGGATCACAGCAAAGTGTGGAAAATTCTTAAAGAGATAATAATACAAGACCACCTTACTTGCTTCTTGAGATATCTGTATGCAGGTCGAGAAGCAACAGTTAGAACTGGACACGGAACAACAGACTGGTTCCAAATTTGGAAAGGAGTAAATCAAGGCTGTATATTGTCATTTAACTTATATGCAGAGTACATCATGCAAAATGCCGGGCTGGATGAAGCACAAGTTGGATTCAAGTTTGCCGGGAGAAATATCAATAACCTCATATACGCAGTATGACACCACCCTTATGGCAGAAAGAGAAGAAGAACTAAAGAGTCTTGATAAAAAGTGAAAGAGGAGAGTAAAAAAAACTGTCTTAAAACTCAGCACTCAAAAAACTAAGACCATGTCATCTGGTCCCATCAGTTCAATTCAGTTCAGTCTCTCAGTTCAGTTCAGTTCAATCACTCAGTTGTGTCTGACTCTTTGCGACCCCATGAATTACAGCACTCCATGCCTTCCTGTCCATTACCAATTCCTGGAGTTCACTCAAAGTTATGTCCATCCAGTCAGTGATGCCATGCAACTATCTCATCCTTTGTCCTTCCCTTCTCTTCCTGCCTTCATACTTTCCCAGCATCAGGGTCTTTTCCAAGGTGTCAGTTATTTACATCAGGTGGCCAAAGTACTGGAGTTTCAGCTTTAGCATCAGTCCTTCCAATGAACACCCAGAACTGATCTCCTTTAGAATGGACTGGCTGGATCTCCTTGCAGTCCAAGGGACTCTCAAGATTCTTCTCCAACACCACAGTTCAAAATCATGGATTTTTCAGAGCTCAGCTTTCTTTCTTTTTTTTAATTTTATTTTTTAACTTTACAATTTTGTATTGGTTTTGGCATACATCAATATGAATCTGCCTCAGGTATACACGTGTTCCCCATCCTGAACCCTCCTCCCTCCTCCCTTCCCATACCATCCCTCTGGGTCATCCCAGTGCACCAGCCCCAAGCATCCAGTGTCGTGCATCGAACCTGGACTGGCAACTCGTTTCATGTATGATATTATACATATTTCAATGCCATTCTCCCAAATCATCCCACCCTCTCCCACAGAGTCCAAGAGACTGTTCTATACATCAGAGTCTCTTTTGCTGTCTCATATACAGGGTTATGGTTACCATATAGTCCAACTCTCACATCCATACATGACTACTGGAAAAACCATAGCTTTGACTAGACAGACCCATGTTGGCAAAGTAATGCCTCTGCTTTTTAATATGCTATCTAAGTTGATCATAGTTGTTCTTCAAAGGAGTAAGTGTCATATAATTTCATGGCTGTTCTCACCATGTGCAGTGATTTTGGAGCCCAAGCAAAGAAAGTCTGTCACTGTTTTCATTGTTTCCCCTTGTTTTTGCCATGAAGTGATGGGACCAGATGCCATGATCTTAGTTTTTTGAATGTTTAGTTTTAAGCCAGCTTTTTCACTTTCATCAAAAGACTCTTTAGCTCTTCACTTTCTGCCATAAGGGTGGTGTCACTCTGCGTATATGAGGTTACTGATATTTCTCCTGGCCATCTTGAATCCAGCTTATGCTTCAAGTAGCCCAACATGTCCCATGATGTACTCTGCATATAGGTTAAATAAGCGGGGTGACAACATACAGCCTTGACATACTCCTTTCCCAATTTGGAACCAGTCTGTTGTTCCATGTCCAGTTCTACCTGTTGCTTCTTGACCTGCATGCAAATTTCTCAGGAGGCAGGTAATGTGGTTTGGTCCCATCACTTCATGCAAATAGATGGTAAAAATTGGAAACAGTGACATAATTTATTTTTTGGGGTTCAAATATTTGGCAAAACTAATACAGTTATGTAAAGTTTAAAAATAAAATAAAAATTAAAAAAAAGAAAAAAAAAGAAAAAAAAAATCACTGCAGATGGTGACTACATCCATGAAATTTAAAAACCCTGCTCCTTGGAAGAAAAGATATGACCAACCTAGACTACATGCTAAAAAAGTACAGCCATTACTTTGCCAACAAAGGCCAGTCTAATCAAAGCTATGGTTTTTCCAGTAGTCATGTATGGATGTGAGAGTCAGACTTAAAGAAAGGTGAGTGCCAAAGAATTCATGTTTTTGAACTGTGGCTTTGGAGAAGACCCTTAGAGTCCCTTGGACTGCAAGGAGATCAAATCAATCAATCCTAAAGGAAATCAGTCCTCAGTATTCATTGGAAGGACTTTTGCTGTAACTGAAACTCCAATTCTTTGGCCACCTGATGTGAAGAACTGACTCATTGGAAAAGACCCTGATGTTGGGTAATACTGAAGGCAGGAGGAGAAGGGACAACAGAGGATGAGACTGTTGGATGGAATCACCAACTTGATGGACATGAGTTTGAGCAAGTTCTGAGAGTTTGTGATGGATGGGAAGCTTTGCCTGTTTCAGTCTATGGGATATTAAAGAGACGGATATGACTGTGCAACTGAACTGAATTAATAGACTCTTTATACATATATCATCATGGATGAATCTCACATTAACTATGCTGAGTGAAAAAGGCAAACATGAATGATCACATTCTCTGTGACTCCATTCATATAAAATTCTACCTAGTACAAACTATTCTATAATATTTCAAATACATAAGAAGTTGCACGAAAACAGAGCAGTATTGAGAAGGATCACAAAGTGCAAAAATATACTTTGGGAGTAAATATATATTTTGATTATCTTAATTTTCATGATGTTTTCTCAGATGCCAATATGACAAAACTTCAAATTATATATATTGAGAATCAATGTGTGCAAATTTTGCTTCAGTAAAAATATTTTTATGCAATTTATCTTACTTTTATATTTGTAGGGAGAAATTATATGTTTTTCTATCTCTCATTATGCTTTTTGACATAGTATAGAAATATTTAAAGACAGTATTTTTAATATTCATACATCAAGTATAGTTTACATTGAATTATCAATATTTTCTTCTGTTTTATTCTTCTTTCTAACCATTAACAAACTCCAGACAGATTTAAGTATTTAAAATTGATCACTTAATAGAATAATATGGAATTTTAATACTGTATAATAACACAAAATATAAATTATTTTTCTTTTTCTTTTTATTTTTCTTATTAAAACATTTTTTATTCTATGAATTATTAATTAAAAGTATTAACCTATATAAGTGTATTATGCAAAATAAAATCATAAGATGGGGCTCATAATAATTGTAATTAAATTTGTAAGTTAAAATATACTTTATAATAGACAATCTTCTAAAAGTAATCCACACATGTTCCATATTAATTAATAATTTACATGCATATTATTTTCTTAACATATCCTTTTGGTTGACACATATATATGACTTAAATATATATATATATATATATATACACACACACATATATATATGTATGTATTCAGAGTCTGATATATAAATATATATGTGCTTGGAAAGATTGAAAGCAGGAGGACAAGGGGACGGCAGAGAACCAGATGGTTGGATGGTATTACTGACTCAATGGACATGAGCTTCAGCAAGCTCAGGGACATGGTGAAGGAGAGGGAAGCCTGGTGTGCTGTAGTTTAGGGGCTGCAAAGAGTCAAACATGACTGAGCAATCGACCAACAACGAAATATATGTAGCTTTGTGTTGGGTTTCACTGAAATGGAATAGGCATATCACATTATGGAATACACATGTCGTACTTGTCCCTAGGTTATTTTCTCTAATGTTCAAATGTTTCAGCATTTATTAAAACCTAGGGAAATGGAGAGGAATATAGAAATGTTCTTTAGGTTAACTGGGCTTATTTTCTTGTCTCAATTCTCTCCAATCATATGTAAAAGTGGTCTTCATATTGGCTTTCATTAAAATTCTATGGGATATCATTACCTTTAAAAAAGTCTTACTTTACTTCAAGTATGTCTTACACTTTTTGTTATATAAGAGAGAAATAAATCTATGGGCTAAATAAATAATACATTTTTAATTTTTCTCTAATGGGAGGTAATTTAGTACATATAAAGCTGTATTCATCTAAAACCATAGTAGAATGTGCTTTATTTACAATAAAGCTGTCGTGTGTCAGCCATCTATAATAGGAAATGTATTTGTCTCCTTAGGCAAACAAAAGCTCCAGGTATATTGAATTCTGTAACCTTAAGTAATTAGGCTTTACTTAGATATTTCATATTAAAGAGTTCTACTGAATAAGTTATGTTAGATTCCAAATGCATGGAAATCTGTTTGTTTGTTAATTTGTCAAATACTATTAATACATTTTACATGGGAGATTCAAACTAAACTACAAGTTTATAAAAGCCACCAATATCTTAGCAAGGGAATTTAAACTTGTTTTTCCAAACATAGCTCTTTCAAGAAATAACTGACTCAATATATAAAACAAACAAGATTGAGTTGGAGAAGGGCATGGCAACCACTCCAATATTCTTGCCTGGAAAATCCGATGCACAGAGTATCCTGGTGGGCCACAGTCTATGGGGTCCCAAAGAGTCAGACACGACTGAGGTGACAGCATAGACCTTGCTCACCCGGTTCACACCACCTGACAATCCATGTTGCCCAGTGATTTACCTACGTGAATTCCTTGAGGATCCATGAAGCTGTTTGTACAACTCTTGTTTAGAGTATCAATATTTTTAAGGCAACCTATCCACTCAAGGGGCTTCCCTGGTAGCACAGTTGGTAAAGAATCTGCCTGCAATGAGGAAGACCTGGGTTTGATCCCTGGGTTGGGAAGATCCCTGGAGGAGGGCATGGCAACCCACTCCAGTATTCTTGCCTGAAGGATCCCAACAGAGAGGCCTGGCAGGCTACAGTCCATGAAGTTGCAAAGAGTTGGACTTGACTGAGCAACTAAGCACAGCACAGCACCCACTCAAGACCTCTTCTCTGGGATCTAATCCTTTCACTTTTTCAGAAGTTTGTTTGTTCATGTCATTAAAACCCACATAACCTAGTAGAGTGCAATATGGATGGACAAATGATTCAAGTGAAAGCTAACCATCTACTGGACAGAAATCCATAAGACTTTTTCACTTGAGAATCCTAATTGGGATAGAGAATATAAAAATGAAGGACACTGGACCAGCAAAACCATATAGTGTCAAGGAGTATATCATTACATTTTAGTGGGGAGCTTTGGCTGGAAAATTGATGATCCAAAGAATTAAAGGGGAGAGAAAAAGTCCTGGTCAAGAGTGAAATGTTGATTAAGCTAAAATCAATACACAGTTCTTAGAAAACACAGCGCCAAATTCCCACTGCCTAAGCTCTGTGATTGTAAGTGCCCGGACTTAGTTTCTTCAGAATGTTAAAGTGAAAGCAGTGCTCGGAATAAATACATAAAAACAACACAGGGAAATGGTTCTTAAATACAGTTTTGCTAAGTATAAAATAAATCCAAAAAGATTCACATAATATCCAAAATTGTTCCCATAATTAATAAAATTTATTACCAAAGGATATTGACCAGAGAAAAAGCAAAAGTGCTATTGGTGTGTCATTTATAAAATATTTTGGTAGAAAATTACAATTTGAAATGCTCAAAATATTCTATGATGTACAAGTTAAATGATTGTTGTTTGATTAGTGTTTGATTTGAAAGTTTGTTTTGAAGTTTTCATCTTCAGGGAAAAAATGCTTAGCATTTTACATAAAATTATTCAAGTTTTCCTCTCTTTTCTATGTTCAAGACCAGTATGTTTCAACATATGATTTAAAGCATCTTAAGGCTTCCTTACTTCTAGACAACTTTTTTAACATTTGCTCTAGGAGTTCAATTTATTCTAACTTCAGAGGATTACTTCATTAGAAAAGGTATGCAAAAAAAATTGAAATGAGTCATTCTGTAACATTTTCATGTTGGAGTTTGTGATAAATTTAGTGACAGTGGCATTACCCAACTTGGAATTATGAATTTTCTAGATATATAAATAAAAGTGGAATGAAATTACTTCATAAACTGCTTGGATGGCCTCCTCAGATTTGGAGGCTGAATATTCCCTAATTAAGAATACTGCCCTGGTCCACATACTGGATAACTTGAAAGGTTGTCAGTTTTGAGTGAGATTCAGAATGGGATGGTTTACAGTAATCAGTTTAGGGTATAGTATAAACATCCCTGTAAGTTAGATCATATGACACATCAAATCTTATGATATTTGTGGTATAATTGATTGAAAAGGACCCTATGTGGTGTTTATGGTAAGTCCCAACAGATAAATCACAATATAGACCCCTAGAGATATAAAACTAGGACAAATCATCTTCACTGGGAGATTATGCACATTTTGACAGCTTCTGTCATGTTAATAAGCCATGGAGAGATAGAATACTTGGACTTAGGACACCAAGTGACAATGAAACACAAAGTCATCTTACAACCAGAACTTCCCATTAGGAACTGGTTTCTCTCTAACTCATCAGCTCATAGATATGGTTCAGCTGGTAAAGAATCTGTCTGCAATATGGGAGACCTGGGTTTGATCCCAGGTTGGGAGGATCCTCTGGAGAAGGGAAAGGCTACCCACTCCAGTATTCTGGCCTGGAGAATTACAGGGACTGTATAGTCCATGGGGTCACAAAGAGTTCGACACAACAGTGACTTTCACTTTTTCACTAATGATACATATGGGTGAATTTTCTCTAGAATCAATGGTGTCCAAAAGACAATAGAATATAAAGTGCTGAAAGGAAAACACTGTCAGGCTAGAATTCTATACTCAGTGAAAATAAAGTTCAAAATGAAGGTGAAATAAAGTAATTTCAGACAGATGAGTGTTGGAAGAATTCATCTCCAGCAGAACCACACTAAAATACCATAAGATGGAAGTAGTTCATGCAGAGGGCATCAGCAAGCTAAGTGAGAAGACAGCCCAATCATGCACCAGCACTTTTGAAGATTACTTAATAGCAAAGTGATTATAAGTAACTCTTCTTTTCTGAAGGGATAGCTATTTATTTTAGCAGAAATTGGCACATATTCCAAGTAAAGGTTTATATTTCATGCTTTAGGGCCTCATTTAGTACTACTATGAGAGGGACTGCAGTGTGCTTTATCATATGGCACATCTCCTATTGTATTATTTTCGACCAAATCACCCATTTTACAGCAGAAGAGTGTGGGAGTATGCACTGGAATGGCCTGTTGAAGTGCCAAATCAAAGATGATGATTTTCATGCATTTTAAAGTAAATATATTTATATGATGTCCCCAGTAGAAAGAAAATGTCATCTGTTTGGGAACCATGAAATGGAAACATGATTGACACTGCTTATCAGAACTCCCAATGATGGATTTTAGGAGCTTATGCTTTCCATCCTCATATTGCTAGATTCTGTGGGATTAAAGACTAAGATGTCTAAAGTTCAGAAATCAAGATTTGCCTTAAAGATACAATTAAAGTACTAATGAAGAGAGCAATTTTGGCTCCTCATACCAAGACACCTTGACCAACAGGAAGAAGTAGGGAGAAATATATATTTGTTACTCAGGCCTGCATTTAGGTGCCTCCTGATTACACTATTGACAATGTTATGATAAATAAGAAAATTACTCCAGTGTAAATGCTTTTTGTGAGAGCTTCCACCTCAAAGTAAGCTTCTCGAAGGATCTTACCTGTGGCTATCTACTCATCTATCTATAGCATGATGAGAAGTAGTTAATACTGTACTTATTATTAGACTGAATAGAGAATTTAATCATATACCAGTCATAGTATTTGCTTCATAAATAACAAACCTCAGATAAACAGAATGGATATTTGAAGATACCCTGAAAATGAAATGTTAAGGAAACATCATTGCAGCAAGACATTTCTGGGGAATACTCAGGAAATGACTCGATTTCAGAAATAAAATGGAACTTAAGTATCAATACATTCTTTAGTAGGATAAACCATTCTTCATATTTTTCTAAGGATATTTTTAAAATAGTCTATTTTCCTGATTGAATGACCTCAGAGTCACTGAGCTGCAATACTTATTGGTTTCAATCTCTTTTCTTTTTGGTTAAGGTCATTGTAGGAAATCAACTTAAATATAGTGCATACAAACTTCATTTCTTGTGGAACTTTGCAACATTCACTTAGAGTTCTTTTTTTTTTAACTCAACAAAAAGTAGGCCAATGGATATGACTATAGTATATCAACATATTCTCTTCTCTATTTTAATGCACTATCTGGACACTACTTGAATAATTATAGAAAACTGAACTTATAAATTATTTCCTATCATACCATCTAATTTATACTTTCCCCCTTTCCAAAAGACAAAACAAACAAACAAAAATTACTCCTTCTCCAGGGCTATGCTTATGATCTCAGTAAATGACATTACTCTTCTCCCAGTTGATCAATAATGAACTCAGACATTACATTATAATATTTTTGAGTGATTCTATGAGTGACAAAGTCACACCTCTATTCAAATCTCTGCAATGCCTTTCCAATTCACTTACAGTATAACTCAGACATTTTATCATTACCTAAGTGCCTAAAGGAAATGGCAACCCACTCCAGTGTTCTTGCTTGGAGAATCCCAGGGACGGGGGAGCCTGGTGGGCTGCCATCTATGGGGTCACACAGAGTTGGACACGACTGAAGCAACTTAGCAGCAGCAGCAGCAGCAGCAAGTGTCTAAATGACCCAGCTCTTGGTTGCTTCTATTCTTATGTCTTACTTCTTTCCAAGTCATTCACTATCTATTAGCCACAATGGCCTTTTTGTTGCTGTTCAAAAACTTCAACCATCTCTCTAACTTATAATATTTGGATTTGCTCTGCTCTCTGCAGGAACACGCATCCACAAGACAATCTGTCCTCATATTCTATATCTGTCTGTGAGTCCATTTATTTCATTACTGTCTATCTTCCTTCATTAAAGTGAAAGTTCCATAAGGACAGGGACTTAGTTTTCCTCAGAGTGGTATTCCCATCCACTATATACTCATAATAATTACTAGATAAATATTTCATGAATGAAGTAAATCTATTAAAATGATGTTGCTTCTACTTCCTTTCACTTCTGTTTGCAATATTTTTTATTTATCACCACTGCACAGGCTACTCCCATTTTTCATCCTACTGAAATAATCTTCTATATGATGATTTCATTTCTACCCCTGACACCATGTAATTCCTACTGTAAAGGCCAGTTTTCATTCCAATCCCAAAGAAGGGCAATGCAAAAAAAGTGTTCAAGATAACACAATTGCACCCATTTCACAAGCTAGTAAAGTATTACTCAATATTCTTCATGCCAGGCTTCAAAAGTTCATGAAATGAGAACTTCCAGATGTTCAAGCTGGATTGTGAAAAGGCAGAGGAACCAGAGATCAAATTGCCAACATCCACTGGATCATAGAAAAAGCAAAAGAATTTGAGAAGAAAGAAATCTACTTATGTTTCCTTGACTATGTTAAAGGCTTTGACTGTATGTATCACAACAAACTGTGGAAAATTCTCAAAAAGATGGGAATTTGCAGAACACCTTACCTGTGTCCTGTGAAACCTTGCTTGTTGCAGTTCAAGAAGCAACAATTAGAACCAGACATGGAAAAATGGACAGGTTCCAAATTGGGAAAGGAGTATGTCAAAGATGTATATTGTCATCCTGTTTATTTAACTTCTATGCAAAGTGCATCATGCAAAATTTTGGGTTGGATGAAGCACAAGCTGGAATCAAGATTGCTAGGAGAAATATCAATAACTTCAGGTATGCAGATGACACCACCCTTATGGCAGAAAAAGAAGAGGAACTAAAGAGCCTCGTGATAAAGATAAAGGAGGAGAGTGAAAAAAACTAGCTTAAAACTCAACATTCAAAAAGCAAAGATCATGGCATCTGGTCCCATCACTTCATGGCAAATAAATGGGGAAACAATGGAAACAGTGACAAAATGTATTTTTTTGAGCTTCAAAATCACTTCAGATGGTGACTGCAGCCATGAAATTATAAGTCGCTTGGTTCGTGGAAGAAGAGTTATGACAAACTTAGACAGCATACAAAAAACAGAGACATTACTTTGCCAACAAAGGTCCATCTAGTCAAAGCTATGACTTTTCCATTAGTCATGTACAGATATGAGAGCTGAACAATAAAAAAACGTTGAGTGCTGAAGAATTGATGCCTTCCAACTGTGGTGCTGGAGAAGACTCTTGAGAGTCCCTTGGACAGCAAGGAGATCAAATCAGTCAGTCCAAATGGAAATAAACCCTGAATATTCACTGGAAAGACTGATGCTGAAGCTGAAGCTCCAGTACTTTGGCCACCTGATGCAAAGAGCTGACTCATTGGAAAAGACCCTGATTACGGGAAAGACTGAAGGCAGAAGGAAAGGGACAGCAGAGGATGAGGTGGTTAGATGACTCAATGGACATGAGTTTGAGCAAATTACGGGAAATAGTCAAGTACACGGAAGGCGGGCATGCTGCAGTCCATGGGGTAGCAAAGAGTCAGACATGACTGAGTGACTGAATGACAATCCATGCTTCACATTAAAGTCATTGCTATAATTTGAAAACATGATTATGGTTGCACCATGACCCTAATCTTAAAGCTTCTCAATTGCATTCTTTTGATAGTAACAGAAATTTTAATAGAAGTCTACAAACCTTGACTTCCTCATTAGCCTTTTCTCATTTTTTAAATTTCTGTCTACAGCCATACTCCTTTGTTTTATATACCTTTAAATATTTTCTCCTTGGTTCCCTGGGGATCTGTTTTCTGATTCTATCTCCCCCATCTCATGCTAGTTTATTCTGTGATATGTTCCAGATTATCCTGTACATATCTTTCTAACTTATCAAAGTTATTCATAGCTTCCCTCCTGCATGAGAGCAGAGTCCTTGCAAACTAACAAGAAGGTTTGTTCATTCCACTCTTAGTGGGGTCTTGTTCAGGACTGGGTTTACCTGGGTAAGCTGTGCCTCCCTTATATATTTTGAATCAAGGAGCAGCTTCCTACATAGGTTCTGTACAGGGAACAAATGAGTGGCTTCTTTTTCACAGAGAACCAAAAATCTTCTAATGTCATATGTGGAATTAAACAGCATTTTGTAAAACAAACTTTCTAGTTGTTAACAGTGTTACATAAGGTTGAGCGTGAAATGAGGCACATAGTTAGAAAGCTATTAGAAAATAAAACAAATTATAAGAAAACCAAAAAAGTAATTTTCTGTGATATTTTCCTAAGGCTACTAGATAAATTTCTCCAAAGAGATTATGGTATGCCCCTAGCCACCAAAGTTCAAGCTCTACAATATGTAGGAACAGAGTGCTTGGGACACATGGCAAATTTGCTCACTAGATAATGTCCCGTTTCCTCTTTAAGCAGTTATTGCACAAATCATTTTACAGATGTCCTAGAGTCAACTTTCCAAGAAAATTTGCTCTTCACTTGGTAAACAATCTTCAAATAACCCTTAAAAAAACTCTATAGTATATGGTGTATATAGGTGTTCCAAGCACCTAATAAGAACTGGAAAGAGTAACTGAAGATAGTCAGTGCTTACCAGGATTAACAGAAATAAATGATAGTATTTAAGGATAGAATGCAGGAAGCCTACTCTACCTTTAAATTTCCAGAGAAGTAGTGGTTTACTAAAGATCAATATTGAGATAATGTTAACTCTATCAGGTATATTCTTTTATTTACTTATTTTAGGATTTTATTTTATTCTTTATATATATTTTATTTTATTTTTTAACTTTATCAGGTATATTTAAACAAGTATAAAATAGCTGCAGAAATGAGTATGTAGAGACAGAGGAATATTGTTAAATTCAGGACTAATTCATCCTATTATGCAATTATATTATTTTCATATTACAGACAATATTAAGAAAATTTAAGTTCAGATTTTGGGATCATCCCTCAGATTATTATAACATTATCAAACATTATGCATTCAGTACAGAAGTGTCTACCTCTCTGAGGCATTTGAAAGGAGCAATTTTCAAAATCAGCTAAGGAAAATATAGTTTTTAATTTTTCAATTGCTATTGTGATAGTTAATGAGACCATCAACAAAACAAAAAGGAACAATCTACTAAATGGGATAAAATATTTCCAAATGATATGACTGAGAAGAGGTTAATATCCAAAATATATTAAAAACTCATACAACTCAATATTAAGCAAACAAACAACCTGATTAAAACATGGGCAGAAGACCTAAATAGATATTTTCCAAAGAAGATATACAGATGACCAACAGGTACTTGAGAAGAAGTCCAACATCCCTTAATCCAAGGAATGCAAATCAAAGCCACAATGACATATCATCATACATCTATCAGAATGGCTATCTTCAAAAAGACAACAGATAACAAATGGTGGCAAGGATATTGGTGAAAGAGAACTCTTGTAATTGTGTGTGGGAAAGCTAAACGGTGCAGCCACTATGAAAAACAAGATGAGATTCCTCAAAAAATTAAAATTAGAAATACTATATGATCCTCTAATTAAAATAAATAAATTTAATTAAAAAAAAGAAATACTATATGATCCAGCAATTCCAGTCTTGGGTATATAGCTGAAGAAAATGAAAACTCTAATTCAAACAGATACACACACCTCAATGTTCATATCAGCATTACTTACAATAGCCAAGATATGGAAGCAATCTAAATGTCTATCAATAGATGATTGGATAAAGAAGATGTGGATGGAATACTACTCAGCCTGAAAAAAATAATTATGCCACTTGCAACAACATAGATGGACCTGGAGGGTATTATGGTTAGTGAAATAAGTCAGACTAAGACAAATACTGTAAGCTATCACTTATATGTGGAATGTAAAAACTAAAACAAATGACTAGATAAAAAAATAGACTGATGGAACAAATTAGTGGTTACCAGCACGGTGACCAATTGAGGGAAGGCTAAGATAGGGGAAGGGAATTAAGAGGTCGAAACTATTACATATAAAATAAATAAGCTACCAGGATACATTGACCAGTACAGGGACTATAGCCAATATTTTATATTATTTTAACTGGAGTGTAATCTATAAAATTTTGAATCACTATGTTATATAAGCGAAATTAATAAAATATTATAAATCAGCTACAGCTCACTAAAAACAAAACAGAATACACAAGGCCAAGACTTGGATGAAGCAGGTAAAGCACTCACTTTGGGCACAAAATTTAAGAGGGTGTAAAAGATCAGTAATCAGGTCAACTTTTAATGTGCCAAAATTAAAAGTAATACAAAAATTCTATATAAATAAGACATTGATATTTTATTAGATGACATGATCAGTATTAATCTGCTACAAACTACTCTTCTCTAACATGAATAACTGCAATAATCTTCCAACTTGTTTCTCTGCATGCTTTTTTATAATCTCCAAAAGATAGATAACGTTCCAAAACCTCAATATTAGAATGTTAGTTTCCTCAATAAGTACTTTCAAAAAATGTGTTTTCATTTTTGTAGGAAAAACTCTAAATTCTTAGATGGAAATGGAGCCTCTCCTTCCAGCTTTCTGTGGTCCATTAACTCATGCCTTCCTTTAGTTCTGAGAATGTACCACACTCTATCCTGGGCTTTCCTGGTGGATCAGATGGTAAAGAATCTGCATGCAATGTGGGAGACCTGGGTTCCATCCCTAGGTCAGGAAGATTCTCTGGCGAAGGGAAAGGCAACTCATTCCAGTATTCTTGCCTGGAAAATTCCATGGACAGAGGAGCCTTGTGGGCTACAGTCCATGGGGTCACAAAGAGTCAGACATGACTGAGCAACCCCCCACCCCCAACACACACACACACACACACACACATGCTCTTACCTGGCTCAAACAACCTTGTGTACCATGTCCCCTCTGCTGAGAAACATTTCCCCCCCTTAATTACTTAGCTAATTAAGTAATTAATTACTTAACTTGAACTTCTGATTGAAACCCAAGTACCAACTCTGTAAGAAGTCTTCCTTAAGAACAGTCTACATAGAATCAAGTGAGCCCTTTTCTCAAGTCTCTCTAATGCGCCATTACCTTTCCTTCACAGCGCTTAGTCAGAATACATACTCCAGGAAAAAAGCGAGACCCTGACTGTGCTCACCATGATATGTCACCATTGCCTAGCCCAGTGCCTGCACACTGTAGATCTTCAGTGGATATTTGTAGAATGAATTTAAGGCTCTAAGTAAAATAATAGATGTCTTGAAAATTATCAAAGATTCTCTTAAAAGTCAGTTAAATATAGTGAAAATGTAAACAAAAACCAATTTAATATACATGCTGATGTTACTTTTTTTAAAACTTAACAGAATGAATTACAAGATCATTTGAATAATTCAACTGAGGGTTATAAGATTTGAATGAGGAGAAATATATTACAGCAATCTGTGAATGCTTTGTCAGAAATAAAAGGTAATCTTAGGAATTAGCAGAAATAAAGTAATATTGACAAGGTTAGCTTATAGAAAGATAAAAAAGTGATTTTTTCCTAGATAAAAGGGAGATTATTAATAGTTGACATGAGAAATCAAAGAGTAATTCAGCCCTCTTTCATATGAGTATGTCAAATAATATTGACACTAGTATAGAAAAGAAAACAAAGGTTTCTGCAAATAAGTTCCCACCCTTGATGTGATTCTTTTAAGATACTCCATAGTCTAACTAGTTATTAATAAATCAAAGGCATGAAAGATCAAACTCATCATTTTGTCCAGCTATTCCCTGCTCCTCCTGAGGCTGCCTGACGAAGTGTGATTTATGATATATAAGAGTTGACTCATTGCAAAAGACTCTGATGCTGGGAGGGATTGGGGCCAGGAGGGGAAGGGGATGACAGAGGATGAGATGGCTGGATGGCATCACCGACTCGATGGACATGAGTTTGAGTGAACTCCGGGAGCTGGTGATGGACAGGGAGGCCTGGCGTGCTGCGATTCATGGGGTCACAAAGAGTCAGACACGACTGAGCGACTGAACTGAACTGATGATATATAAGCTGTGCTATAGGGCTTACTTTACTTTGCCAACAAAGGTTCATCTAGTCAAGGCTATGGTTTTTCCTGTGGTCATGTATGGATGTGAGAGTTGGACTGTGAAGAAGGCTGAGCGCTGAAGAATTGATGCTTTTGAACTGTGGTGTTGGAGAAGACTCTTGAGAGTCCCCTGGACTGCAAGGAGATCCAACCAGTCCATTCTGAAGATCAGCCCTGGGATTTCTTTGGAAGGAATGATGCTAAAGCTGAAACTCCAGTACTTTGGCCACCTCATACGAAGAGTTGACTCATTGGAAAAGACTCTGATGCTGGGAGGGACTGGGGGCATGAGGAGAAGGGGACGACAGAGGATGAGATGGCTGGATGGCATCACTGACTCGATGGACGTGAGTCTCAGTGAACTCTGGAAGTTGGTGATGGACAGGGAGGCCTGGCGTGCTGTGATTCACTGGGTCGCAAAGAGTCGGACAGGACTGAGCGACTGATCTGATCTGATAGGGCTTGACATGGTGAGTGTGATCTTATTTAATATGTTCTTGCAATCAGCTTAGATGTCTTTGACAAGCATTTCATGTACATGTGTTTTCAGAACATAACATAGGTATCTTAATGAAAACAAACTTTATGTCCAAAGATATATTTGCATTCTCTGGTTATTTGCAATTAATATTTTAACTACTCAAATACTGCCTAACTTTCATTAAATTGAAACAATACATGACATTTTTGTTGTTCAGGCTCCATATGAATCACTTCTCTCTGCTTACAGTGAAAGATAAGAATAAAGAATATTCATAACCCAGGTTGGTAAATAATGAATCTGCCTACTAAGTAATCTAGGTAGATAAAGAAGTGAAGTAAAACCTAATTCTTCTTGATCACATATATACGGAATTTAGGTTTTGGTCAACAATTTCAGTGTGTGGTAGAAGGGTTACCACCACATCAATGAACAAGAGTCTGACATCAGATATTTGTCCAACAATTTAACTCAATTCTGATGTAATCTACCTAAAGATTGCTTCAGATTCCATAGATGAAGGGTTCAGTCCTACAAGACTGCTTCCCATCAATCCCTACTCTAGATTACCTGTGCTTCTAACTGACTGGATACAAATTGGTGGTTCTAACAAACTCCTCCATCTCAGAATGCCAATCACAAGTCCTGGTGGTCACCTGACAGACTGGCTATAATCCAAAGGTTTCCAGGACACCTTCCTTGGTTGAGTCTGATTAATTTGCTAGAGTGGCTCTCAAAACTCAGGGAGATATTTTACTAACTAGATTACTGATTTATTATAAAAGGTTATATGTCAGAAATAGCCAGAGGAAGATATGTAGGGCAAGTTATGGGGAAAGGGTGTGGAGCTCCATGTGTTCACCAACTTGGAAGCTCTCTGAACCTTACCCTTCAGGGTGTTTTTAGAAGCTTCATTACATAGGCATGGTTGATTAAATCATTGGCCATTGACAATTGATTCAATCTCCAATCTCTCTCCCCTACCCAGGAATCAGGGTGGGACTGAAAGTTCCAACCCTCTAACCACAGGGTTGGTATCCTTAGTCACTGCTCCTATCCTTAGGTTAACTTAGGTTATCACTCTCATCACTTAGGCAATTCCAAGAGTTTAGGAACTTTGTGCCAGAAAAGGGGACAAAATCAAAATACATATTTCTTATTATAAATTCCAATAATACAGGCATGTAGAAGATTTATTATAATTTTACAAAGTTTGATAGGTACAACAAAAACCCAATATTTTAAAGCTTAAGAAAAGCACTTGGTATGAGATACTTTCACAGAAAACAGTGCCAATTCATATTATTCTAATTTAGTGTAAACAGTATCACAATGTATCACTCATATATTTCTTTTCTTTTTTTTCAAAAAGTTATAAAAAGGTTTGTTTCTTCTTCTGATAGTTATTACTTAGTTGACAGCTATTATCTCTCTGGGGCAAGGTTTTCTGAAAAATGAAAGTGAAAGTCACTCAGTCATGTCCAGCTCTTTGGGACCCCATGGACTGTATAATCCATGGAATTCTCCAGGTCAGAATACTGAAGTGGGTAGCCTACCCCTTCTCCAGTGGATCTTCCCAACTCAGGAATCAAACCAGGGTCTCCTGTATTGCAGAAGGATTCTTTACCAACTGAACTATCAAGGTTTTCTGAGACAGATTAATTTTTAATTATGAAGAAACAAGTATTTGTGACAATTTCTAAAAAGATCATAGAATAGTTGTGTATATGTTATAATAATTAACAGGAATGCAAACACAGATCTTTTGATTCTGAGCACATGTTCTTAACAAGTGTTATCTATATGTTGACACATATTAGAATTCTCCGAAGGGCAGCATATTCAGTTCAGTTCAGTTCAGTTCAGTCACTCAGTCCTGTCTGACTCTTCGCGACCCTATGAATCGCAGCACGCCAGGCCTCCCTGTCCATCACCAACTCCCGGAGTTCACTGAGACTCACGTCCATCGAGTCAGTGATGCCATCCAGCCATCTCATCCTCTGTCGTCCCCTTCTCCTCATGCCCCCAATCCCTCCCAGCATCAGAGTCTTTTCCAATGAGTCAACTCTTCGCACGAGGTGGCCAAAGTACTGGAGCTTTAGCTTCAGCATCATTCTCTCCAAAGAATCCCAGGGCTGATCTCCTTTAGAATGGACTGGTTGGATCTCCTTGCAGTCCAAGGGACTCTCAAGAGGCTTCTCCAACACCACAGTTCAAAAGCATCAATTCTTCAGTGCTCAGCCTTCTTCACAGTCCAACTCTCACATCCATACATGACCACAGGAAAAACCATAGCCTTGACTAGACGGACCTTTGTTGGCAAAGTAATGTCTCTGCTTTTCAATATGCTATCATATTAAGAATAGCAAAATTAGTCAAAACTTTAATTTATGCACTATTTGTCCTGGGTATCAGGACAGCTTCCAACAGATCCATAGAACATCTCCAAATGTTTTGCTAAACAATGGTTTGTTTAACACAGACTCATGGCATAGGCTCACTGATTCACATTCTTTGTCTTCCTTTGGTTCATAGGAGGGATTTGAGAAAGAACTTCTGTAAATTAGGCACTGAGTTGTATCTGCCTTTGGAACTCAGTTTCTCTAGTGGAATCAAATTAGCATAAATATTTAGTAGGTTTCCTTCCAATTATTAATAAACCAATAATACCAAATGAGATTTCAAACTACTTAAACATTTCTGTATTTAGTGCTTGCTGCCTTATGACTTAAAAACACATATTTCTTTGGTTTACACTGATCAAATTTAGACACTTTAGATAGCAAAATCCTTTACTAGACACTAATTACAAATTATGTGAAATTGCCTAGGCAGTAAGTAATCATACTTATGCCCTCCCATCAACAAACCCCCAAGAATACTTAGTTCAAATGCCATTCTATAGGAGAATTTTATAGTAGGGCATGGAAAAAAGAAAGCAAAAAGTCAGACATAAATGCGTTGTCAAAAGCCTAAATCCAACAGTAGCATAAATACCTGAAACTACCAATTTTGAGACAGCCATGTGGCAAAAAAGTGCTATCATCTATTTTAAGCTGGTTTTATACATTATTTGTTTTTTCAGTTTCTGTTCTGTAGTTATTCAACTACAAATACTATATATAGCCATTGGTTGTAATGTACACTACAACATCTTGAATAGCAGTAGCCCTAATTATAATTTAAATGGATTAATGATTCATAAAAGAAGGATCATTGTGTGTGTTTGTGTTTTAGTTGTCTCCTTGGATTAAAATATTGTTTGGCAAATAAATGGCAAAATAAAATAATAAAATAAAAATTAGAATTTCCTACTATATCTTTAGATAAAATAAACTAAAATAAACAGCTAAAACAAAATTTTAAGTATTTGTGTGGACCAAATGAACAGTTTAAACACAGATGATTTGATCCAGTGTTTTGTTCCTTGAAAGTAATGGAATATTTATTCTGGATAATGCATATATTTCTGTTTTTATAAAGAAGCTTTTGATTGTCAACTGAACTTATGTGTAAGGTTTTGTAAATAATAATACCATGTTAAACTTATTCAGGATTTTAGGTTTTTAAAACATGATTTTTTCAGTTCTTTTTAACTCTTGATATTATTTATGGCATATATAAACCTTGAAAAAGTGGTGTAGTATAGTATTCAGACTGTCCTCTGTAATATTTCATTGCATTTATACTTGCATTTAATTAAGGTTGGATGTAATTTATCAAAATTTTTAAAATATTTATAAAGAGAGCACTATTGAGAATTTATACCAAGTTTATACCAAACTTTCCTGTTATTTTGGTTATCTCTATACTTCCTACTTTTGCATTCCAATCCCTTTTAATGAAAACTGCATCTTTTTTTGGTGTTAGTCCTAGAAGGTCTTGTAGGTCTTCATAGAATCTGACAACTTTAGCTTTTTGCACATCAGTGGTCAGGGTACAGACTTGGATTACTGTGATGTTGAATGATTTGCCTTGGAAACGAAATGAGATCATTCTGTCATTTTGAGATTACACCCAATTACTGCATTTCAGCCTCTTTTGTTGACAATTATTAAATTTTTTTCTGCTAAAAGGTGGTTAATTTCCATTCTAATTTTTCTTTGACTGGTTTTCTTGTTTGGCATTCAACATTAGGGAAAAAAAAAACTACTAGATGCATGGCTAAGATCATTATTAACTGCATTAACTATTTGGTACCAAAGCTTTGAACTAAACTTCAGACTCCAGATTTTATGTGAATTTACTATACATGTTTTTGTTTTTAAGTGTGGTAGGATTTATACCCCACACCTATATATCTCTGAATCCTACTCCTATATTGATGTCAAGATGAACTGATTTAGGGACAAGTTCTTCTTTTATAGGGAAACATAAATATATCCCAAACTGCACTGAACTCTAGCAATCACCTAGCCTATAGTAATTATCTTGTGCCTTGTAATGGATCAAATTGTATTACCCCAAAATTATGACCAAGTTGTACACCCCAGTGCTCTCCATCTCCCCACCAGTGCCTGTGAATATGAGCTTATTTGGAAGCAAGATATTTACAGATATAATAAAGGTAAGAATCTTAGGAAGGAAACATCTAGAATAAGGGGGATCCTAAATCTAATGACCAGTGGGCCTTATACTAAGAAAAATTAGAGAGATCAAAGACACAAGCAAGAAGGTCACATGATAACAAAGGCAGATTTGGGATTATGCTGATACAAGCCAAGGCTTTCCATGAGCCTCTAGTGGCTGATCCAGTCAAGGTAAGTTTCTCCTTAGAGTCTTCTAAGGGAGTATGGTCCTACAAACACCTTGATTTTGATTTAATGTTCTAGCCTTTGCAACAGTGAGAGAAAAAAAAAATTGTGTTAAACCATCAATTTTGTTGTAATTTGCCCAATAACCCTAAGAAACTTATACATGCCTCAAGCATTTGGTTAAACAAATACTACCATTACACATTTCAAAAGAGTGGTCACCAGTGTTGATTATGGTAAACATACAATTTATTTTCAGATGTTTTTGTTTTTTTAATTTCTACTTAACAATGGATATTATTATATTTAATCAAACGTTTTATTCTGTACAATCTTGCTTGGATGTGTCACCACTGAATACCATCTCCTATGACTCTGGGCTTTTTTTTAATTTATGAAGATTTGCTATGTATTGGATGTTTGTGACTCCTGAAAATTCATATGTTGAAGCCCCTAACTCCCAAAGTGATTTGTATTTAGAGGTAGCTGTCCAGGTTTTCCTGGTGGCTCAGTAGTAAAAGAATCCACCTCCCAATTAAGCAGATGCAAGAGACTTGGTTTCGATCCCTGGCTTGGGAAGAATCCCTGGAGAAGGAAATGGCAACCTACTCCAGTATTCTTGCTTGGAGAATACCATGGACAGAGAAATTTGATGGTCTACAGTCCATTGGATCTCAAAGAGTCAGACATGACTCAGTGACAGAGCATGCACTTCTGGGAGGTAATGGAGCTTAGATAAACAGCCAGGTGGGGCCTCCATGGTGTGATTAGTCTCCTTATAAAAAGAGGAAGAAAGATCAGAGCTAGCATTTTCTCTCTCTGATGTGAGCATACAGAAGGAAGGCATCCATCTGTAAGTCAAAGAAGGCCCTTACCAGGATCAGAGTCTATGGGCATCCTAATGATCAACTTTCCAGCTTCCAGAACTGTGAGGATTTTTTCTGTGAGAAATAAATATATTTTATTTAAGCCAGCCAGCCTATGGTATTTTGTTACAATAGCCTGAGCTGGCTAATACAAGCTTGGATAAAGTGGAAAGACTAGTGCAAAATCAAGTTCTAGAAAACCATTTTAAATTGTAAGAAAGTGAAGCAAAAATTATTTAAATATTTCCATATACTCCACTTAAACTGCGAAATTAAGGAAATGTATGCTTTAATCAAGCCCTTTAAAATGAACACACTTTTCTTACAAGAGTAATTAATAACCCATGAATGTTAATTATATTTGCCAGGTTAATTTTCATCCTGTATACACTGAAAGAAAGGTTTGAAACTGATGAATCATCTTCCATTCGAAGTGTCATTTATAGAACTAAGAGCTAACCATATGAATCTTGGAGATATAGTTTTGTCAAGACTGGAATTCACTCTTGTAAAAACATATCTCAGGCTTGAGAATGGAACTGATAATTAGTCAACCATGCAGTGAAATGTTACATAGAGTAAAGCTGTATCCTGCTCAATTTTGTCTGGTCTTTAAATAGAATGACTTAAAAAAAAAAAATAAATAGAATGACTTTTACTTTTGTCATCTCTACTCCACAAACTTTATCAAATTATGTCTGTAATGTCTACTCTCTGAAATTTAAAGATCAAAAACATTCCACTATATATTAATCTGATTTTGGTATTGACCAACTGGTGATGTCCATGTGTGGTGCTGTTTTTGTGTTGCTGGAAAAGGGTGTTTACTATGACCAGTGTATTCTCTTGACAAAACTCTGTTAGCCTTTGCCCTGCTTCATTTTGTACTCCAAGACCAAACTTTCCTGTTATTTTGGTTATCTCTATACTTCCTACTTTTGCATTCCAATCCCTTTTTAATGAAAACTGCATCTTTTTTTGGTGTTAGTCCTAGAAGGTCTTGTAGGTCTTCATAGAATCTGTCAACTTTAGCTTTTTGCACATCAGTGGTCAGGGTACAGACTTGGATTACTGTGATGTTGAATGATTTGCCTTGGAAACGAAAAGAGATCATTCTGTCATTTTGAGATTACACCCAATTACTGCATTTCAGCCTCTTTTGTTGACAATTAGGGCTACTTCATTTCATCTGAGGGATTTTTGCCCACCATATTAGATAAAATGGTTACCCAAAATAAGTTCTCCCATTCCCATCTATTTTAGTCTGATGGTTCCTAAAATGTTGATGTTCAACCTTGCCATCTCCTGCTTGACCACTTCCGATTTACCTTGATTCATGGACCTAACATTCCAGGTTCCAGTGCAATACTGTTGTTTATAGCATAGGACTTTACTTTCACCACCAGATACATCCACAGCTGAGCATCATTTCTGCTTTAGCCCAGCCAGGTATTCTCACTGGAGCTATTAGCAATTGCCTTCCACTCTTCCTTAGTAGCATATTGGACACCTTCCAACCCCGGGGGCTTATCTTCTGATGTCATATCTTTTTTCCTTCTCATACTGTCCATTGGTTTCTCCAGGAAAAATACTGGAGTGGGTTGCCATTTCCTCCTCCAGTGGACCAAATTTTGTCAGAACTCTTCCGTATGACTTGTCCATCTTGAGTGGCCCTGCGCAGCATGGAATATAGATTCACTGAGTTACACAAGCCCTTTAGCCATGACAAGGCTGTGATCCATGAAGAGGAGATCAGAGTACAGAGCTCCAAAATAATAGATTCTTATCATTTTTTCAGTTTAATGTCTGTTTTGACGGAGTGACCAACATCCAGAACGTTTTACTTTTACCTCTTAAAATTCCTTTTTAAATAGTGACCTAAGTTGTGTGCTGATTGAATAAAATTGATAAGAAACTATTTGACTAACTTCCTAAAATTCATCACATAGATAATGCCCTTTGTAATTACAGCATGATCATATTTGATATATCATTAGCAGCATTCCTTGAGATAAGGACATTGTGTCTCATATTTAAAACCAATATGCTATTAATTGCCTTTTGGTTTGATGTGTGTAATGTAATGTATGTGTGTAATGATTCAAGAAAATTCAAACTGCAAAAATCCTCTCATACAATACAAACTAATGAGTAATTCACATTTCAAAATAGACTATACTATGACATTTTTGAACTGTCGTGTTGGAGAAGACTCTTGAGAGTCCCCTGGACTGCAAGGAGATCCAACCAGTCCATTCTGAAGATCAGCCCTGGGGTTTCTTTGGAAGGAATGATGCTAAAGCTGAAACTCCAGTACTTTGGCCACCTCATGCGAAGAGTTGACTCATTGGAAAAGACTCTGATGCTGGGAGGGATTGGGGGCAGGAGGAAAAGGGGATGACGTAGGATGAGATGGCTGGATGGCATCACTGACTCGATGGACGTGAGTCTCAGTGAACTCCGGGAGTTGGTGATGGACAGGGAGGCCTGGCACACTGCGATTCATGGGGTTGCAAAGAGTCGGACATGACTGAGCGACAGAACTGGACTGGACTGAACTGATGACATTTTTTAGGATTTCTAATACATGACAAAATGCAAAATGTAAGAAAAGAGAACAAAAGAAAAAAAGAGAGAAAAGTAAAAAAAAAAAAGCTAAATGAGGATACAGAAGATTGCTTCATCTTAATCTTAGAGCACTAAGGAAGGTACTTTTCTCAAGTAAGGTTTCAGGTCTGATTATCTTAGTGCATCAGAACTGACAACAGCAGGAACACAATTAATTTTGTTAAGGGCCACAGGAAAAAAATAAAATAAAGTCTCAAGATTGTAAGATGAAATAAAAGGTTAAACTTTTCTTCCTGAACATTGCTACTTTCTGTGAGCATATTTCAAAGGATTGAAGACAGAAAATGGAAAATTAAACATAAAAGATAATGAGACTAACATTCATTCATTCATAATGGATGCCATCCATGTACTGCCTACTGTGATAGGTACTGTGGATACCACAGTGAACAAAAATGACAAAAAGCTCTGCCTTCATGTAGTGTACATTATGGTGCAGGTGATACATAACAAAATAAATAATGAAGCCCCATGATATGTTGGAAATGATAAGTTCTGTTCAGTTCAGTTGCTCAGTCGACTCTGACTCTCAGTGACCCCATGGACTGCAATACTCCAGGCTTCCCAGTCCATCACCATTTCCGGGAGCTAACTCAAACTCAATGCTATCCAAACATCTAATCCTCTGTCATCCCATTCTCCTCCCAGCTTCAATCTTTCCCAGCATCAGGGTCTTTTACAATGAGTCAGTTCTTCACATCAGGTAGCCAGTTTTGGAGTTTCAGCCTCAGCATTAGTCTTTCCAATGAATATCCAGGACTGATTTCCTTTAGGATGGACTGGTTTGATCTCCATGCAATCCAAGATACTCTCAAGAGTCTTCTCCAACACCACAGATAAAAAGCATTAATTCTTTGGCATTCAGCTGCCTTTATATTCCAACACTTAAATCCATACACGACTACTGGAAAAGCCATAGCTTTGACTAGACGGACCTTTGTTGCTAAAGTAATGTGTCTGCCCTGTACTTTCTCCACTGCCCTGTAATATGCTGTCTAAATTGGTCATACCTTTTCTTCCAAGGAGCAGACCTTTTTTAATTCTGTGGCTGCACTCAAAATCTGCAGAGATTTTGGAGCCCAAACAAAGAAAGTCTCTCACTGTTTCCATTGTTTCCCCATCTATGTGCTATGAAGTGATGGGAGTGAATTCCATGATCTTAGCTTTCTGATTGTTGACTTTTAAGTCAAATTTTTCACCCTCCTCTTTCACTTTCATCAAGAGGCTCTTTAGTTCTTTGTTTTCTGTCGTAAGGGTGGTGTCATCTGAATATCTGAGGTTATTGATATTTTCCCCAGCAATCTTGATTTCAACTTGTGCTTCATCCAGCTCAGCATTTCTCATGATGTACTCTGCATATAAGTTAAACAAGCAGGGTGATGATATACAGCCTCAACGTACTCCTTTCCCATTTGGAACCAGTCTGTTGTTCCATGTCCAGTTTTAACTGTTGCTTCTTGACCTGCATACAAGAGGCAGGTCAGGTGGTTTGGTATTCCCATCTCTTTCAGAATTTTCCACAGTTGATTGTGATCCACACAGTCTAAGGCTTTGGCATAGTCAAGAAAGCAGAAATAGATGTTTTTTGGGAACTCTCTTGCTTTTTTGATGATCCAAAGGATGTTGACAATTTGATCTCTGGTTTCTCTGCCTTTTGTAAATCCAGCTTTAACATTGAAAGTTCACAGTTCACGTACTGTTGAAGCCTAGCTTGGAGATTTTTGAGCATTACTTTGCTACTGTGTGAGATTAGTGCAATTGTGTGATAGTTTGAGCATTATTTGGCAATGCCTTTCTTTGGGATTGGAATGAAAACTGGCCTTTTCCAGTCCCGTGGCCACTGCTGAGTTTTCCAAACTTGCTGGTATATTGAGTGCAGCACTTTCACAGCATCATCTCTTTGGAGATTCAACTGGAATTCCATCATGTCCACTAGCTTTGTTCCTAGTGATGCTTCCTAAGGCACACTTAACTGCACATTCCAGGATGTCTGGTTCTAGGTAAGTAATCACACCATTGTAATTATATGGGTCGTGAAGATCCTTCCTGTTTATTTCTGTGTATATTTGCCACCTCTTCTTAATATCTTCTGCTTCTGTTAGGCCCATACCGTATCTGTCCTTTATTGTGCACATCTTCGCATGAAATGTTCCCATGGTATCTCTAATTTTCTTGAAGAGATCTCTATACTTTCCCATTCTACTGTTTTCCTCTATTTCTTTGCATTGATCACCGAGGAAGGCTTTCTTATCTATCCTTGCTATTCTTTGGAATTCTGAGTTCAAATGGGTATATCTTTCCTTTGCTCTTTGCCTTTTGTTCCTCTTATTTTGCAGCTATTTTTAAGGCCTCATCCTTTTTGCATATCTTTTTCTTGGGGATGGTGTTGCTCCCTGCCTCCTGTACAATGTCATGAAACTCCGCCCATAGTTCTTCAGGCACTCTCTATCAGACCTAATCCTTTGAATCTATTTATCCACTGTATAATCATAAGTGATTTGATTTAGGTCATACCTGAATGGTCTAGTGGTTTTCCCTACTTTCATCAATTTAACTCTGAATAAGGATCCACAGTCAGCTTGTTTTTGCTGACTGTATAGAGCTTCTCATTTTTTGGCTGCAAAGAATATAATCACTCTGATCTTGGTATTGACCATCTTGTGATGTCCATGTGTAGAGTCTTTCTTGTGTTGTTGGAAGAGGGTGTTTCCTATGACCAGTGCATTTTCCTGGCAAAACTCTATTAACCTTTGCCCTACTTCATCTGTACTCCAAGGCCATGTTTGCCTGTTACTCCAGGTGTTTCTTGACTTCCTACTTTTGCATTCCAGTCCCCAATGAAAAAGATATCTTTTTTAGGTGTTAGTTCTAGAAGGTCTTGAAGGTCTTCATAGAACTGTTTAACTTCATCTTCTTCAGCTTTACTGTTTGGGGTATAGACTTGGATTACTGTGATATTGCATGATTTGCCTTAGAAACAGAGATTATTCTATTGTTTTTGTGTTGCATCCAAGTGCTGCATTTCAGACTCGTTTGTTGACTATGATAGATACTCCATTTCTTCTAAGAGACTATTGCCCACAGTAGTAGATATAATGGTCATCTGAGTTAAAGTCACTCATTCCAGTCCATTTAGTTCACTGTTTCCTAAAATGTCAGTGTTCAGTCTTGCCGTCTCCTGTTTGACCACTTCCAATTTGACTTGATTCATGGACCTAACAGTCAAAGTTCCTATGCAATATTGCTCTTAATAGCATGGGACTTTACTTCCATCACCAGTTACATCCACAACTGGGTGTGGTTTTTGTCTTTGGCTCCATCTCTTCATTCTTTCTGGAGTTACTTCTCCACTGATCTCCAGTAGCATACTGGGCACCTACCAACCTGGGGAGTTCATCTTTCAGTGTCCTATCTATTTGCCTTTTCATACTGTTCATGGAATTCTCAAGGCAAGAATACTGAAATGGTTTGCCATTCCCTTCTCCAGTGGACAGAGTTTTGTCAGAATTTTCCACCATGACCGTCCATCTTGGGTGACCCTTCATGGCATGGCTCATAGTTTCCTTGAGTTAGACAAGGCTGCAGTCCATGTGAACAGATTGGCTAGTTTTCTGTGATTGTGGTTTTCAGTCTGTCTGCCCTCTGATGCAGAAGGATAGGAGGCTTTTGGAAGCTTTCTGATAAGAAAGACTAACTGGTATTAATGTTCCCTTGTTATCGCCAACTTTCTTGAAGAGATCTCTAGTTTTTCCCATTCTATTGTTTTCCTCTATTTCTTTGCATTGATCCCTGAGGAAGGCTTTCTTATTTCTCCTTGGTATTCTTTGGAACTCTGCATTCAGATGGGTATATCTTTCCTTTTCTCCTTTGCCTTTACATCCTCTTATTTTCTCAGCTATTTGTAAGGCCTCCCTAGATAATCATTTCCCCATTTTGCATTTCTTTCTCTTGGGGATGTTCTTGATCACTGCCTGCTGTACAATGTCATGAACTGTCCATAGTTCTTCAGGCACTCTGTCTATCAGATCTAATCCCTTGAATCTATTTGTCACTTCCACTGTATAATCATAAGAGATTTGGTTTAGGTCATACCTGAATGGTCTAGTGGTTTTTCCTAGTTTCTCCACAGATAAGTTCTGTGAAGAAAAGCAAAGCAGGAAAAGTAAACTAGGAGTTTCATTTAATTTTAACAAAAGGAATCAAGGAAGTTGTGGTGGAGAAAGTAGCATTTGAGTGAAAGGCACAAAGAGGTAAAAAAGCAATCATGGTGGATATCTGGAGATCGGTATTTTCAGTCAGAGAAAACACATTTAAAGAATCTAATGTAAGAAAATCCTTGGCATTTTCAAATCACCAGCAGTTTAGGGCAGCAATAATGCTGGAACAGGGTAAAGAGGATAAAAATCGTCAATGTGTTCAGAATGGTACACCAGGCAGAGCATATACATGGTTTTGTAAAGTGTTGTATGATTCTACCTGTCACTCAGAGTGAGACCATAAGTTACTGAAGGTAACTGAGCAGGTGAGTTATATGACTTCAATTATTTTATGTTCTTGTTTATGTATCGAGGGTAGATTACAAGTGATGGCAAATGTGGAAGAAAGAGAATATTTAAAAATTCAGATGAAATATGAGTTGACTTGAACTGTGTGAATAATAACAATAGTGAGATTCGTTTAGATACTTTGAGGGTAGAATTGCTGAGAAATGAGTGTTATGCATGATTGAAGCTTGCATATTATACGAGATTGCAGGACCAGAAGGAACAAATAAATTTTTGAAGTTGTAGTAGTAAAGGAGTGAACTGGAAAGATGACAGTTAATATGTAGAGAGTTGGTCGCTTAAAAAAATAAAATAAATTGAATTAAAAAATAAATTTACAATGTTTATTTTAAATCTACTGTTATAGGGTGAAGGAGGTTTAATAAAAGTTTGTCCAATAAATTGAAAGTACCTCAAGAAAAAAAATTAAATTATAACCATTTGTATTATGAGTAATGACATGGAGCTGAGATAATGGAATTGAATAATTGAGGCAAGAGTATTGAAAATGAGTACATCACATTCCTCAGGGTGAGGAATTTCATGCAAAACCAAAATTATGACAGGGGCAGAATTACAAATATTGACAGGAAATCAAGATGTAAAATTTTCATAGAAAAAGGGAACATGCCTACAAAAGTTGAATAGAGAAGTTTACAGATTCTAATGGCATGTGATTCCAAATTGGAGAGGTGAGAGGGAAAGCAAGTGAGAAAACTCTGAAAGTAGAAAAGTACAGGAGCAGATATTTATTTCACTTCTAGAGACAGCGGATAGAGTTGAGGGTAAGACATAATCTACCACTTAGAGGTCTGAGCACTGAAGAACTGATGCTTTTGATCTGTGGTCTTGAAGAAGATTCTTGAGAGTCCCTTGGACTGCAAGGAGATCAAACCAGTCCATCCAGAAGGAAATAAGTTCTGAATATTCATTGGAAGGACTGATGCTGAAGCTGAAACTCCAATACTTTGGCCACCTAATGTGAAGAGCTGATTGGAAAAGACCCTGATGCTGGGAAAGATTGAAGGCAGGAGAAGGGGGAGCAGAGGATGAGACCGTTGGTTGGCATCACGGACTGGATGGACATGAGTTTGAGCAAGCTCTGGGAGTTGCAGAGGGACAGGAAAGCCCGGCATTCTGCAGTCCACAGGGTCACAGTCAGTCTGACTGAGTGACTAAATTGAACTGAACTAGAGGGCTAAGCTGATAGTAGCAGCATTGAGAAGAGAGGTGACAATAAGAATGAGAAACTAAATAAAAAATTCAGAGATTTCTGAAAATTGAGAATCCTCTTTTGCACTTTGTGCCCTGAGAGAATCTTCCAAAATGGATTTAAAAAAAAATCCATTTAAACAACCAGTGACCTTGAGAATGGGAGATATTATCATCCCCTTTAGCCAAGAGAAAGCTCAGTAGCCATGTTTAGATGACTATTAGAAGGTTTAAGTATTAGCACAATGTCAACTCAACTAGTGTTACATAATCTACACAATTTACAATAAGTTAAGAGGGCATGTTTAGTCAGTCAGTTCAGTCACTCAGTGGTGTCTGACTCTTTTTGACCTATGAATTGCAGCATGCCAGGCCCCCCTGTGCATCACCAACTCCTGGAGTTTACACAAACTCACATCCATCGAGTCGGTGATGCCATCCAGCCATCTCATCCTCTGTCGTCCCCTTCTCCTCCTGCCCCCAATCCCTCCCAGCATCAGGGTCTTTTCCAATGAGTCAACTCTTCTCATGAGGTGGCCAAAGTATTGGAGTTTCAGCTTCAGCATCAGTCCTTCCAGTGAACACCCAGGACTGATCTCCTTTAGGGTGGACTGGTTGGATCTCCTTGCAGTCCAAGGGACGCTCAAGAGTCTTCTCCAACACCACAGTTCAAAAGCATCAATTCTTTGGTGCTCAGCTTTCTTCACAGTCAAACTCTCACACCATGTATGACCACTGGAAAAACCATAGCCTTGACTAGATGGACCTTTTTTGGCAAAGTAATGTCTCTGCTTTTCAATATGCTATCTAAGTTGGTCATAACATTCCTTCCAAGGAGAGAGCATGTTAACCAATTAATTAAATAAAACTCTTTCAAAGGTTATTTTAAAGTTATCAAGGTGAAGAAGAATGAACATATTACAACTTAGAAGTGGACCTGGATTTGAGTCCCAAATACATCATTAAATAATTGTGTGATTTTGGACGAGCCACATAAAATCACTGTATTACTACTTGAATTTAAAATGAAGATAATACTACCTAAATTGTAGATTGTGATAAAGATTTATATGTAATTTATCACTCAGTTATAAATCACTTAATTATAAATGTATGATAAGTATTACCTAGAATACTTAATCTTAGGCCATAAGGTCATTTCTTAGAAAAATATTCAAATATTGATATAAGATAATATATCATCATAGTTTAATATTAAATAATTTATAGCCTTAATAAAAAGATTTTGGAGGTGCATTACTGAAACTAAATTTACAATTAGCCAAATGCACAAATTTTAAGTGTATACCTTCTTGGGCTTTATATATTTATGCATTCATATTCACTTTACCCATATGAAGATAAAGAACAGTTCCACTGCATCAGATTTTTTCTTTTCCTCCATTTTACTCAACAACTACACAAGGCTAAGACTATTCTAACTATTATCACCACAATTTTCTTTTGCCTTCTGCGGAACTTCATTTATTTTCAGTTATGTGGTATTTAACCTTTTGTGTCTGGCTTATTTTATTCAACAACGTGTTTTTTGAGATTTGTCCATTTTATTGTATGTTCAGTTCATTTCAGTTCAGTTGTTCAGTCATGTCTAACTCTTTGCGACCTCATGAACCACAGTATGCCAGGCCTCCCTGTCCATCACTAGCACCCAGAGTCCACCGGAAGCCATATACATTGAGACGGTGATGCCATCCAACCATCTCATCCTCTGCCATCCCCTTCTCCTCCTGCCCTCAATCTTTCCCAGCATCAGGCTCTTTTCAAATGACCAGCTCTTCATATCAGATGGCCAAAGTATTGGAGTTTCAGCTTCAACATCCGTCCTTCCAATGAACACCCAGGACTGATTTCTTTTTGGATGGACTGGTTGGAACTCCTTGAAGTCCAAGGGACTCTCAAGAGTCTTCTCCAACACCACAGTGCAAAAGCATCAATTCTTCTGTGCTCAGCTTTCTTTATTGTCCAACTCTCACATCCATACATGACCACTGGAAAAATCATAGCCTTGACTAGATGGACCTTTGTTGTTGACAAAGTAATGTCTCTGCTTTGTAATATGCCATCTAGGTTGGTCATAACTTTCTCTCCAAGGAGTATGAGTCTTTTAATCTCATGGCTGCAGTCACCATCTGCAATGATTTTGGAGCCCAGAAAAATAAAGTTAGCCACTGTTTCAACTGTTTCCCCATCTACTTGCCATGAAGTGATGGGACCGGATGCCATGATCTTAGTTTTCTGAATGTTGAGCTTTAAGCCAGCTTTTCACTCTCCTCTTTCACTTTCATCAAGAGACTCTTTAGTTCTTCTTCACTTTCTGCGATAAGGGTGGTGTCATCTCCTTATCTGAGGTTATTGATATTTCTCCCAGCAATCTTGATTCCAGCTCGTGCTTCCTCCAGCCCAGCATTTCTCATGATGTAATCTTCGTGTAAGTTAAATAAGCAGGGTGACAATATACAGCCTTGACGAACTCCTTTTCCTATTTGGAACCAGTCTGTTGTTCCATGTCCAGTTTTAACTGTTGCTTCCTGACCTACTTACAGGTTTCTCAAGAGGCAGATCAGATGGTCTGGTATCCCATCTCTTTCAGAATTGTCCAAAGTTTGTTGTGATCCACACAGTCAAAGGCTTTGGCATAGTCAATAAAGCAGAAATAGATGTTTTTCTGGAACTCTAGTACTTCGTTCTTTATTGGTGTTTATCATTACTATATAAGTCAATATCACAGTTTTTAAATATTTTCTCCTCTTTACAGATTTTTTCCAGCTTTTGCTGATTGTTAAAAAAATGTTTTGTGAATGTTTTTCACTTGTCATTTTTGTGTGAAAATTAAATTATTTATTTTTTGTATATACATAGAAATTGAACTGTGTCATTGTGGATGTATGCATATTCCAAAACTTTATTAAAATAATTTAATATAATATCTTTTGTGAATTATTTTGGGATTTCCATAAAACTAAATCATCTATGAATAAAGATAGTTGTATTTCTTTTCAGTCTCTATACGTTTATTATTGTTATACTTCATTGCACTAGTTGGACCCTTCAGAACAATATTGGCTATAAGTGACAATAAGAACAATTATGAAAATCTTTGGCTTGTTACAGACTTGGGGGAGATTATGGTCAGTCTTTCATCATGAGATATGTTATTAAGTACAGGATTTTTTGTTTATGCCCTATTTCAATTTGAGAAAGTTACAGTCTACTTCTTTCTTATGAATTTTGTTGTTGTTGTTGTTGTTGTTAAGGGATGCTAAATTTTTTCAAATGCTTTTTCTTTATCTGCTGAGATGAGCATGTTGTATTAGTTCTTTATTGATAACATGGTATATTACTTTGATTGCTTTTTGAATATTAAAACAATCTTGCATTACTGCATTAAATTTTGCTTAGTCATAGTATACAATTATTTTCCATGTTGCTGGATTTAGTCTGCTAATATTTTACTGAGGATTTTTATGTTTATATTCCTAAGTTATGTTAATCTGTAGTTTCCACATTTTTTTTCTCTTTTTTAAAGATTTCATTGTTTGGTTTTTGTATAACGTACTATGAGCCTCACAAAATGAGTTGGGAATTATTTCTCTTACTTTCTGAAAAATTTCATGAAGGACTGGTAATATTTTTCAATTGAATATTTGAAATAATTTACCAGTGAAGCCATGTGGTCCTGGAAATTCTTTTATGAAAGGCTTTTAATTACTAATTCAATAATTTTTTTCTAATTGGTATATTCAGATTTTCTATTCATTTTTGTTTTGATCTTGGTAATTTATGTCTGGTTTCCCCAGTAGCTCAGTGGTAAAGATCTACCTTCAATGCAGAAGATGCAGGTAAAGTGGGTTTGATCCCTGGGTTGGGAAGATAATCTGGAGGAGGAAACGGCAACCTATTCCAATATTCTTGCCTGGAAAATCCCATGCACAGAGGAGCCTGGTGGGCTACAGTTCATGTGGTCACAAAGAGTTAGACACAACTGAGCAACTGAGTATGCAATGCAAATGCAAATGCAATCTGTGTCTTACTTAGGAATTTGTCCTGTAAATACTTTTTAGAAGTTGTTGGCATAAAGTTATGTCTCCCAAAGTTGTTAATTTTTTTAGGGTTAGTAGTACTGCTAAGTCACTTCAGTCGTGTCTGACTCTGTGCGATCCCATAAACAGCAGCCCACCAGGCTCCCCCGTCCCTGGGATTCTCCAGGCAAGAACACTGGAGTGGGTTGCCATTTCCTTCTCCAATGCATGAAAGTGAAAAGTGAAAGTCAAGTTGCTCAGTCATGTCTGACCCTCAGCGACCTCATGGACTGCAGCCTTCCAGGCTCCTCCATCCATGGGATTTTCCAGGCAAGAGTACTGGAGTGGGGTGCCATTGCCTCCTCCATTTATTTTTAAATTAAATAATGTGTGTAGTCTTTCTTTTTATTCACTAACTAAATATGTGTCAGTTTTGTTGATCTTTTCTAGACTCAATTTTGGGGTCATTAAGTTTCTTTTTTTTGTTTATTTGTTTGATTTCAACTTGAATTTTTATTACATTTTCATTTTGCTTGCTTTGAGTTTAGTCTTATTTTTCTATTTTCTAAAGGTTTGAGATTTAGTTATTGATTAACTATCTCTCTTTTTACATTAAATCTTTGTTTTGAAATAATTTCAGGTTTATATGTAGTTGTAAGAAATAATACAGAGAGATCTTATGTAACCTTTACTCAGTTTCATCCATTAACAACAACTTGCAAAACTAGTAAAACATTGTAACCAGGATATAGAGACTTAAATAATCATGGTAAAGAACATTTCCATCATCTCAAGGATTCCTCCTGCTATTCTTTAATAGTCATACCTAAATCCTCACGAGTGAATGAGTGAAGTTGCTCCGTCATGTCCGACTCTATGCGACCCCATGGACTGTAGCCTATCAGGCTCCTCCGTCCATGGGATTATCCAGGAAGAGTGCTGGAGTGGATTGCCATTTCCTTCTCTAGGGGATCTTCCCGACCAAGGGATCGAACCTGGGTCTCCCACTTTGAAGGCAGACGCTTTACCGTCTGAGCCACCAGTTACTAATCCATCCTCCATTCCTACTATTTTGTCACTTCACTAGTGTTATATAAGTGAAATCCTACAGTATGTAACCTTTTGTGATTGGATTTATTCACCCAGTATATTTCTCTGAAGATTAACTGAAGTTTTTGCATGTATCAATTGAAAAATCAATAAAGGTGATTATGCAAATAAGGCTGTTAATCGGTGGGGAAAATGTAGGACTTCAAATGGATTGCTGATAAAGACAGAAAAAAAAATAGAAGATTTTGATTTAAAAAACTTCTTTGAACAGAATGCATTCTATTTCCATTTTAATACTAACTTTTATGTGGTCATAATTAATCACATATAGTTATGTGATTTTAGTATTCTGAGCCATCAACACACATAAATAGTCTTTTGAAGAATAAATAAACTCATGAATAGATGAACAGATGAAAATCTATTCTTGAATTTTTCCAATATTGTCTAGTCATGTTTGCAGCCTAATTCTCAAAACACACAGCTATTAACACATAAAAAGAAACCCTTGGCTTACTACAGTTCTTAATGGATTCGGTACTAAAATTCTTACCTAACTCATTATGTATCATTTGTGATTTCCTGTTCTTACTCATTATTGTGCTTAATCCCATAAATCATCCTCCTAATTTGGGGTTAACCTAGTGCCTTAAAAGCACTAATGTTTCAATGCTGAATCATTTCATCTTTTCTGAGCCATGGTTTGAACTCTTGTCATTGATTATGCTGTCTTCAAAATTCCCTACTTGCTTTGGATATATTAATAATTCTTAACCATCCTACTTGTCAGAATTCCTTTCAGCAAAAACTCCTTTCAAAAAATTTGAAATTGTCCATTTGGTTTAGGGAAATGTGAGAAATAAAAGTGAAGAAAATCCCAAGGACAGGAAATAATCCTACTTTTTTCATGCTGCTGCTGCTGCTAAGTTGCTTCAGTCGTGTCCGACTCTGTGCAACCCCATAGACGGTAGCCCACCAGGCTCCCCCATCCCTGGGATTCTCCTGGCAAGAACACTGGAGTGGGTTGCCATTTCCTTCTCCAATGCATGAAAGTGAAAAGTGAAAGTGAAGTAGCTCAGTCGTGTCCGACTCTTAGCAACCCCATGGACTGCAGCCCACCAGGCTCCTCCGTCCATGGGATTTTCCAGGCAAGAATGTTCATAAATTTCATAAACTTTTCATAAATGTTTTAATTTGTTTAAAAATTAATAATCAGACATCTCAATTAGATAGTCCATAAACCAGAAGGAGAAGCACTTATGTCCTGAGATGACAGCTTTGCTCAACAAAAGACTCTTCTTTCCTGGCAGAGATGCAGCCAACGGAAAGTTATGGACTTTGTATGACTCCTAATGATTTATGTGTTTACAGTCCAGAATTTGAAAATAAAAGTGGAAATGAAAGGAAAAAGACCTATATGAGTCAGTGAGTTAATATACAGAATCCTTACTGAGCATGATGTCTGTTTTATTTTTTTTTAATTTATAATGTGAATGGAATATATAATTTATTTAAAAAATAGCTTTAATTTGTATCATTGGATGAGAAAGCTGATATTCTTGATAATGCACAAGTCCTTGACCACAGGTGGACACTCTACAACTCATATTATGTATATTACAGTCATTTTTGAACCATCTTCAAAGTTTTCCCACACAAAATTTTTAGTAAGTGGTCCTTGATTTTTATTAAATGCAGACAGTGTCTTGAACATTTCTACTGATTGCCTGCTCCAATTCATCATTTCTTAACAAGTGATAAGACAAAGGCTGCTAGATGATGTTAAATGACTTCTGAATTACTTAGGGCAGGACTCAGCCCCACCTTACATCCTTCTGTTTCTATGGCCCCAAGTTAAATACTTTTCTAATCAAAGTATACAGAACCATCTTTTATTTATTGTCATCTGACTACACATGTCACTGTGTACATCTCTAAGCTCTCTCTCATGATGGAAGAAAAGCTGAACATAAATTATTAGAAAATACCTCCTGCTCAGTACTTAAAGGAAAAACACAGCTGTACCATTCAAAGCAAAATAATCTATTTGTTTAAGCTCAGCATGTCACTTATATTACCAACTGTGAAAGGCATTAGTCACTGAGGGTTTGAAATAAAATATTGCATGACAAATACCTGTTTTCTCTTTGGGAATTTCCATCTAAAGACTGTCAAGCACAAGAGTGTGACTGATGAGACCACTGTAGGCCTGTCTCTAGTTCAACACTTGCTGTTTGCAGCATGGTAATAGCAGTTGTTACCAGTGAAAATAATAACTCATCAACACAGTACAGTGGATGGCCCAAAAGGTGGCCTGTTGAGTACTCAGTTGTAGCTGACAGCTGTCCTGATGTAAAGAATGATGGAAAAGATAACTTTCAGCAGGATTATATTGATGATTTTCATTTATCTCTAAAAATAGAAGGGAAGACTGCAGTTCACAAGGTTTCATATCTACATTATGGAGCAAATACAAAGGATCAGAAGAATCACTAGGAAAACAATGTTTTGTCTCCATTTAGCATCCTGCCAAGAACATACATAATTTTTCTTGCTTGAAACTCCTTGCTTTTGGTTCATTTGAAACCCATTTCCTGGTTTTCTTTCTTTCTTTTTTTTTTTCAGTTGGAGAAATAATATTTAATAAGATCACACAGATATTAAGAGCAGCTTTTAGTTAAGTTAGACCTGGAATGAACATTTTCATTTTACCTGAATAGATACTTAGAGAATAAATTATAGGTGTGTGCAATTTTAATATGTTAAGGAAACAAAATGTCAGATTCTAAAAACCCCTAAACCAGAAACTAAAGGCATAGTTATTTGCTTCCAGATCTATTGGATACTATTGCAAAAACTTCCTCTCCTATATTTATGGGATTTGGGATATAGGAATCATGTAAAGGTAAATGTTCTAGGTTCTAGTTATGGGACAGAAGTGGTATACTACAAATCCACAGGCTCCAAGGGTAAGTTAAGGAAGCTGACAGTGAAAATAACAATGAAAACAAGGGTCAAAATGTAGGAAATATTTATTGTATGTCAGACACTGCACTAAGCATCTTCTATACAATATTCTTAAAATCTTCATAGCAATTCTGTATGGTAGACAGTTTTATTATAACCTCTTTATAAAATAGGAAAGCCAGCTTAAGGAGGTTAAATAACTTGTTTAGATTAATATGGATTATTAACCCAATTAGCTGTGCCCTATGAGCAGAAGCTGTTAGCACTGTACCGAACTATAGTATGCTTGACAGCCTGAGAAGGAAATTGCTTAAGAGAAAATGATATCTATCACACATTATTTCATCTTACCACCTCAGTAACTTACATCATCCGTCTGTTAAATGTCAGAATGGATAATATAATAGAAAACATGTATCTAGATAGCCTGGGAAGAAATGGGGAAGTTAACAGGCAACAGGATCAAATCTGAGATAATAGCAAGTATATTTAGTGTGGACAGTAGAAAAAGTTCCTAGAATGCAACATCAGAAATGTGGAGCACCAGTGGCCTTGTTGTAGAGTAGGGAGCTAATATAAAAGATATTGTGTTCAGCTAGACAATTCTGGAACAAATTGTTTACTGTGGATGGAGTAGTAGACATAAATAATTACTGTCACTTTAAAATATGTTTATTCTACTCAGGAGAAGATAGTGGAACTGTGGTTCAGAATGAGTTTCTAAAACTGGAATATGTTATATTCTTGTGTTATATTTACAGTGATTGTGGTATGTATTACTTACAATGGTGTGTATTATTTACAATGATTGTGATGCATATAATTAACCTTTTAGTTAATAAAGTTTTCAGAAAATTAAAAAAAATAGCAGATGCAGAACTTAATCTGAATAATCAAATATTTCTCAAAACAAAGATTATTTACATGCAGTAGTTGTGATACATGGTAAATTAATAGTCCTTCTGTACCATGCTCTCCTGTTCAATTGTGCTCATGTCACATGCTAGAAAGATTATGCTTAAAATTTGCCAAGCTAGGCTTCAACAGTATGTGAAACAAGAACTTCCAGGTATAAGCTGGGTTTCTAAGAGGCAGAGGAAACAAAGATTAAATTGCCAGTATTTGTTTGATCATAGAAAGCAAGAAAATTTCAGGAAAAAAAAATCTGTTTTTTCTTCATTAACTATATTAAAGCTTTTGTGTGGATCACAACAAACTGTGGAAAATTCCTAAAGAGATGAGAGTATGAGACCACTATACCTGTCTCCTGAGGAACCTGCATGCAGGTCAAGAGGCAACAGTTAGAACTGTACATGGAACAATGGACTGGTTCAAAATTGGGAAAGGAGTATGACAAGGCTGTATATTGTCACCCTGCTTGTTTAACTTCTTTGTAGCTGGCTCAAATGGTAAAGAGTCCACCTGCAAACAGAGAGACCTGGGTTTGATCCCTGGATTGAAAAGATACCCTGGAGAAGGGAAAGGCTACCCACTCCAGTATTCTTGCCTGGATAATTCCATGGACAAAGGAGCCTGGCAGGCTACAGTCCATGGGATCACAAAGAGTTGGACATGACTGAGCAACTTTCATTTTCATGTGCAGAGTACATCATGTGAAATCCCAATTTAGATGAATCACAAGTTGGAATCAAGTTTGCCAGGAGAACTGTCAACAACCTCACATATGCAGATGATACCATTCTAATGGCAGAAAATGAAGAGAAACTAAAGAGCTTCCTGAGGGTGAAAGAGAAGAGTGAAAAAGCTGGCTTGAAACTCAACACTACACAACTAGTATGATATCCAGTCCCATCACTTCATGGCAAATAGAAGGAGGAAAAGTGGAAGCAGTAACAGATTTAATTTTCTTGGGCTCCAAAATCACTGCAGACAGTGACTGCAGCCATGAAATTCAAAGACACATGTTCCTTGGAAGGAAAGCTGTGAAAAAACAAAACAGGGTATTAAACAACAGAGACGGAACTTTACCAACAAAAGTTCATCTAGTGAAAGCTATGACTTTTCCAATAGTCATGTACAAATGTTAGTGTTAAACCATAAAGAAGGCTGATCACCAAAGAATTGAAACTTTTGAGTTGTGATGTTGGAGAAGACTCTTGAGAGTCACTTGGACTGCAAGGAGATCAAACCTGTCAATCCTAAAGGAAATCAAACCTGAATATTCATTGGAAGGACTGATGGGGAAGATGAAGCTCTAATACTTTGGCCACCTGATGTGAAGAGCCAACTCATTGAAAAGTACCCTGATGCTGGGAAAGATTGAGGGCAGGAGGAGAAGTGGGCAACAGAGAATGAGATGGTTGGATGGCATCACTGACTCAATGGACATGATTTTGAGCAAACTCCAGGAGACACTGAATGACAGAGGAACCTAGAGTGTTGCAGTCCTTTAGGTTGCAAGGAGTCAGAAATGTCTTAGTGACTGGTCAAAAAGAAAAACTATCCTCTAGCCCCTTTCGTATGAGAATATAAAATGATTTTATCGTGTCAGAGGAGATCTATCTAGATGGTGATGAATATCTAACTATAACTATGAAATAAATGGAAAAAAAGACCTGGATATTTTGAGAGGACAGAAATGTGATATTTAATACATTAAAGAAGAAAAATTATCATTTTTATTCAGTGTAACTTTAGGAGATTAAATTTAACAAATCATATTTAAAAATTTTAATGTCAATTTAAAGGAAAATACACAACATAAGAGTTGTGAGTCTAAGTTTTATTCAGTCTTACTGAGAACCAAAGCCTGAGAGACAGTCTCCTAGTAGAAAAGAGAGTTTTCTCTCTCTGAGAAAACTTGTCTGAAGATGTGGGTTGGGAAGCCAGTTTATCTGTGATTTTTTTTATTTGGTCTAAGGAATACGTGTAGTCAAGCATACATCTTGGTAAAAGATTATTGTTAATCACAAATAACAGATATCTCAAGTAAACTGTTTTAGTCCTTTTCTATGTATGGGAAGATGCAAGAATATGGGTTTATTAAGATTCTTCCTGAAATATCCACCTAACTCTCTAAGGAGCCTGCTTGTTCAAAGCACAGAGTACCTAATCCTGCTACCAGCTTAATTTCCTCTCAGTGCATTATCAGTCAGCAAATGGAGTAGGTTATGACTTAATCCTTATAGAAATGGGTGGTGAGCAATTTTGTTCTTTGTTTACAGTCCAGACAGTACTACCAAAATATATAAATTCTTGAGATGGAAATTTTACAAATGTGGAAACATTTGCCAAAGAAAGTAACAATAATTTCATCTATACATTTTTTCAAGCACAAGCAATAACTTCTGTGTAGTGTTATGAAGAAAATTCAAGTATCAAATAGAAACCTGGGTTTAAACAGATGACAAACTGGTTGTTTTTAAGATGATAACATATTTGTTTAACCTAAAGGCATCGCTACATATTTGGTGGCTCTGTGGTAAAAAATCCACCTGTTAATGTGGGAGATCCCTGGGTTGGGAAGATCCCTTGGAGGATGAAATGGCAGCCCACTCCATTCTTGCCAGGGAAATTCCATGAACAGAAAACTTGGTTGGCTACAGTCTATGGAGTTGCAGATTTGACTTAATGATTAAACAATAGCATATTTAAATAATCAAGCTAGTCACTATAATATAAAAATGGGAATTTATTACATGAACAATTTAATGTCTGTATATTTTGAAAAAACAATACCTACTCTCATTCTTCATAAATAGTCATAAGTTTAAGAGCAGCTGCCATGGTTAGGCAGATATTTTCTTCAACTGTCTTCAATGCCCAGCATTCAATAGTGTTCTTAATTATGACAATGATGACATTTCTCATTTATTGTCATGCTTCAGCTATTGTTTTTCTCATACAGGCTGCTTCCCTCATTCTAATTTCTGTATCTAATATAGGCATTTCAGTTTCTATTGCTCTGAGGTGGCAATAGATCACTGTTACCTATAGCTTTTTTTCCCTTTACTTTTTGACAATAAATTATTTCCTCTGATTTGAGAACTGAACCATGAAGCTGCAAAGAATGCATGTAAGTTCAATCACATGTAGGAAAGCAATGCTAAATTCTTTAGGAAGCATGAAGAGAATGAATGAATTGTCCCTAAACTTAGAGCTAATGAGCTAAAAGTAAAGTTCTTAACTCTTAACTTACAGGCTAGTGCTACTTGGAAGTAGAATTATTCAATCTGATTAATCTATTGCAATAATTGAAGTGAATTGTTACACAGATATTATATATGTAAAAGAACAAAATTCATTTTGATATATAATCAAATAATTCCATTTTTCAAATCCAAATACCAAAGTGTTTTGATGCAGGGTGCTGAGTCCTCTACGAAAGAAAGCCAACTCATAAATTCAAGTAAAGCTTTTCAAAGTTTTACTTAATATAAAATATCAATATTGTAGGAACTATAAAAAGAGCTATACCAGTGTATATCATTTGCTTTTCTAAAGCAAAAAAGGAGTAAAAATTCAGCATAAGTTGTGTCTTTACTATGTATCCATCATCACACTGGGTTTTTTAGATTTATTTTACCCTTCATCTTCATGGACACCCTATGATAGGACTTTGTTCTCCACCATTTTTTGATGGATTAATTTTCTAAAATCAAATATTATTAAGATGTGGGCAGATCATTTCCAAGTTCATGAGTTAATTGCCAGTAATAACACAACTATTTTTCTTAATTATCTTGACAATGATTTAATGAGTGGAAATAGAGAGATTACCTTTAATAGACTCATGAGAGTGGCATTTGTGGAATGGTGTGTGTGTGTGTGTATGTTTGTGTGTGTATGAGCATGTTTGTCTTTGTGAGTAATAGAGGAAATGGTGCTGAGGTAGGAACAATCAGTTGAAAACCTGAATAATGAGGACATATATTATTGATCTTGGTAATTTTAAAGTAAAAGAGGAGCTTGCTATCTATTACTCCATCAGTGGGTATTTCAGTTTGAGTAATGCTTAGTGACTATAATGCTTATGTGATAACCTCTGGTTAAAACTGAGCTGAGTTCTAGCTTTTATAAATTCACTCTGAAACACGTCTGTATTTCCTAATGAAGTTTATAAATATATTTGAAAAAGAGTGTATACAGGGTACACTTTCCCCCAAAAATTTTTAGCATCATTGGACAAACCTACCCAACAATTATAAAAACAACTGAAATAGCCAGTGTATATTCTGAGAGAGAAAGAATATATGTTACACAAAGTAACAGATCTTATAACTTTGGTCCACATTACCTACTTTCCTTTTTTTTCTTAAAAGTGTTAGCTTTGGAAAACAATAAACCATAAAAAATCAAGCACAGATAAAGGAAATTCTAATGAGAAATAGGGTTTACAAAAGTAATTGATTCTTGACAGTGTGTATATGCGTGTATAGTTGTGAGTCAATTTAAGTGAACAAATTAACAAACTGAGTAAAAAGACCATTGTGCCTTTGTATGTGTGTATGCGTGTTTGTCTGTTTGTTGAGGATTCATATCTAGCTTTTAAAGAACATTCAAATAGAAAATGAAATAGTTTTGTCACCTGCATATAACCTTGAGAGACATGTTGGAAATAAATGCAGATAATTGTATTTAGAGTGTGAATGTCCAAGGGCCTCATAGCCCTGAAAAAGCAATTAAGTGAAAAACAAAAACTTATATAGGTTGGAAAGACTGAAAATTTAACCATTAAAATTTTTTGTTGAATATTGTTCTAATATTGTTCTATTAATTTTGTTGAATATTGTTCTATTACATCCTTGAACCCACTATCTTGTGCATCAGAATCGATTTATTTTGTATACAAAGACATATGTCTCCCATGTTGGACTTACAACTAGTCAGAAATATCTATATTAATGATATTCTTATCTTTTCTAGATATCTATCCATTTTAGAGCTGTAAGCCACTTGAAGTAGAGATCTATCTTAGGAAGTAAGATTGAATCTTTTTAGTTTTAGATAACTGTGTTTGTGTGACAGAATTAAAAAAAAAAAAAAAAAAGAATGATGAGCTTCTTTTTCTAAATGCCAAGACTTGCTTTTGTTAATTTAATGGATCTTATTTTTATCTCTGAGTTTATCTATCTATCCATCCATCATTTATATATATACTAAATTGCCTAGTTGGTTTGATTTGTATTAATGTAGCTTGGTAGAAAGTGAAACTATAGACAAACTATTGTTTGCCTTGACCTCCTGTGGTTAGCAAAGAATTCACTGTGGACTCTAAGTACTGAGATTTGTAATTATGCAAAAATGTCATTATCTGAAGAGCACAGTTCTGGAACCAGACAGAATTTTTAATCTTGGACTGTGTCCTAACTAATTGTGATTTTGGTTACTTAAATAACCCAGTCTTTTGTCTCCTAATTTACAAGTGGGAATAATAAAGGACCTAATTTTATTATAGGCTAATTTATATTGACTTTCCTGGTGGCTCAGACGGTAAGAAGTCTGCCTGCAATGCAGGAGACCTGGGCTGGATCCCTGGGTTAGGAAGATCCCCTGGAGAAGGAAATGGCAACCAATATTCTTGCCCGGAAAATCCCATAGACAGAGGAGCCTGGCAGGCTACAGTCCATGGGGTCGCAAAGAGTTGGACATGACTGAGTGACTTCACTTCTAATTTATATAAATTATCTCACATACTCAAAGAAGAGAGTCAGTTGTTGTTGGATTGCATAACTCAAATATAAATTTGATTTCTCAAGAGTGAAATGAATTCAGCAATACTTGCTTAACTATTGGGGAACCAGGCTACTGAAAGTATGCATGTGCCTCTCTGATTGTGTGCTTAATCTCTCAGTCATGTCCAACTCTTAGCGATCCCATGAACTGTAGCCCATCAGACTACTTCTTAAATATTCTCTGCCAGGTGAACAGTAAATAGAATGCCAGTCTGTTTAATGTATACATTATTTACATATGGCAGCTCAAACAAGGTGATTCTAATTAGTTAAACAGACAATTCTTCAATACATCTGTTCTCCAGTTCCCCAAATAATGAGAGGCATCCAAATGTGAAATGAAATTCATTGAAAATATGAGCTCAAGAATGAGGGCTGACCAGCAACATTTTAGAAATGTATATATTACATGTATCAGGACCACCAGCTGTGGCTTAACCAAGGAAGCCATCAGGTATGCACAGTAGCCAACTTTACTTACACATAGCTAAAAATACATTCATTTTTAAAATTTAGATAAATATTTCATTTTGTAAAATATTATTTCAATGGATATTTTGCCCTCCCAATTATGTTAGTTCATACTATTTATTTCCTAGTTGTAAAGATGAAAGAGAATACAAATTTCTCTTGGCTTTCCAGTTATTTATTTTAGATATGTGATTTGTTTCTAGAAGCCACAAGAAAAACTTTCTCTTGAAAGGTTGTTGTTGAACCACAAAAAGACTCCGGGATTCATGGCCTCCAGAGGAGAAGAATTCAATCCTGGGCGAGAGATGAGGCTTGATCGCTCAGAACTTTGTGTAATAAAGTTTTATTAAAGTATACAGAAGATAGAGAAACCTTCTGACATAGGCATCAGAAGGGGGCAGAAAGAGTACCCCCTTGCTAGTGTTAGCCATGTAGTTATATACTCTCTAATTAGTTATTACAGTGAATCAAAAAAATGTCTGGAGGTTGTAAAGACCTCACTAGACCTACTCCCATAATTTACACCTTAAGATAACAGGATTAGCCAGAAGGTTTTTCCAGAGACTGTCTTCAAGCACGATACATTATTGTTATATAATCCTAAGGAATGTAGAGGGACAAAAAAGTTTGTCCTTTCTTCCTCCCTGAGAACTCCAGAGCCCTCTTTCCTTGGAGACCCCTAGACTTCTTATCAATCTTCCTAGGAATTGACTCTCTCACTCTCATAGAAATGACTATAAAATGCATTTGATTTATAAATTTTCACATTTAATTTACCTACAAATCAGCTCTTTTGTGGAAATGGAAGAATAATATATATATTTTATTCTAAGTTACCCTCCAGATGTTCAAGCTGGTTTTAGAAAAGGCAGAGGAACCAGAGATCAAATTGCCAACTTCCACTGAATCACCAAAAAAGGAAGAGAGTTCCAGAAAAACATCTATTTCTGATTTATTGACTATGCCATAGCCTTTGACTGTGTGGATCACAATAAACTGTGGAAAATTCTAAAAGAGATGGGAATACCAGACCAAATGACCTGTCTCTTGAGAAATTTTTATGCAGGTCAGGAAGCCATAGTTAGAACTGGACATGGAACAATAGACTGTTCCAAATAGGAAAAGGAGTATGTCAAAGCTGTATATTATCACGCTACTTATATGCAGAGTACATCATGAGAAACGCTGGATGAAGCACAAGCTGGAATCAAGATTGCCGGGAGAAATATCAATAACTACAGTTATGGAGATGACACCACCCTTATGGCAGAAAGTGAAGAAGAATTAAAGAGCCTCCTGATGAAAGTGAAAGAGGAGAGTGAAAAAATTGGCTGAAAGCTCAACATTCAGGAAACTAACTAAGATCATGGCTTCCAGTCCCATCACTTCATGGGAAATAGATGGGGAAACAGTGGAAACAGTGGCTGACTTTATTTTTGGGGGCTCTAAAATCACTGCAGATAGTACTTGCAGTCATGAAATTAAAAGATGCTTACTCCTTGGAAGGAAAGTTATGACCAACCTAGACAGCATGTTAAAAAGCAGAGACATTACTTTGTCAACAAAGGTCCATCTAGTCAAGGCTATGGTTTTTCCATTGGTCATGTATGGATGTGAGAGTTGGACTATAAAGAAAGCTGAGCACCAATGAATTGATGCTTTTGAACTGTGGCATTGTAAAAGACTCTTGAGAGTCCCTTGGACTGCAAGGATTTCTAACCACTCCATCCTAAAGGAGATCTGTCCTAGGTGTTCATTGGAAGGACTGATTTGAAGCTGAAACTCCAATACTGTGGCCACCTGATGTGAAGAGCTGACTCATTTGAAAAGACCCCGATGCTGGGAAAGTTGAGAGGAGGAGGAGAAGGGGATGACAGAGGATGGGATGGTTGGATGGCATCACTGGCTCAATGGACATGGATTTGGGTGGACTCCAGGAGCTGGTGATGGACAGGGAGGCCAGGCAAGCTGTAGTTCATGGTTTCACAGAGTGGGACATGACTGAGTGACTGAACTGAACTGAAGTTACCCTCAGAGTTGTCAGAATTTTAGCAATGATTTTTGTAAAAAAAATTGAACTTTGACTATGCTGAACATAATACATTTGATATTAAACAATCTTCTGAAAGACTTGTGTACTAAGACTAAGTAAGTAAGTTTTAGCCACTCAGTCATGCCCAACTCTTTGTGACCCCATGGACTGCAGCCCACCAAGCTCCTCTGTCCATGAGATATTCTCTGTTCATTAACTTATGTACTGAATATGCTAATCATCTATGCTCACTGATTAAAACAAAACAATGTCACAATGTACTAATTTCGTTTGTTTCTTTTTTAAAAAATGTGTTTACCAATACTATTTATGAAAAACAACAGCATTTCTCTGTAATCCATCTTTGTGCATGCAACTGCAAAAAAAATAACATTTTAATAACTTTGTCTCTTCTGTACAACTTCCAGGGGTTGCACAGCTAAAGGAGCATATTGTGATGGAAGGACTACATTGTAAAAATTGCTTTATACAGTATCTATCATTCAACCTACCTATGTGCATATTTACATACAGACAATACATTCTTACTTCTACTCAGTAGCACATTCTAAAAATGATAGAGCTAGTATAAATTAGGTGTGAATTCTTTACATGCATTACCTCATAAACATTACAAGCCAGAGAACTTAGAGACTAGAATCTACAAAACACAGATGTCAATGCCAATACATTACTTCTTTACTGTTACTTGAAACTGCCTATCTATTTCAACTTACAAAGGATTATAAGAAGGAAGTAGGCCTTAGAAGCAGTGCTACGGCAATCACACTTTCTGATTTGGCAAAACTAATACAATTATGTAAAGTTTAAAAATAAAATAAAATAAAATAAAATAAAATAAGTACCCTTAGTTTATGGTTAGGAAATAAACGAGGAAATTTTTACCCTCTCCTGCCGGGAGCCAGCGTGAGGAACTCCACCTGTGGCAAAGGTCATGAGGAAGGAGGCTCGGCATACGCAAAGGCGGGATCAAGCCTAGGAGTCCCCCTGGAAATTCTCGAGCATCTACCCCCAAAACCAGAGTCTGCCTACTTTCTGCTTTGTGCTTTCACCTACACCTCTGACTTTATGGGGGGCTGTCCCCCACCATCATCTCTCTCCTGAATAGGTTCTTCCAGCCACATGTGATTGTTCAGAGCCTCCCAACCGTAAGTGGCATGAGATGTTCTAAACTGTCTAAATACAGATTCCTTTGAGCAGTTAAAAGATTGATTAGAAATTGTATTGGTGAAGGGCTTTTCACTTGTTGGGCCAATGTTTGCTGCTAAGTTTCTATATCCCTTATCTGCTGTGTCCCTGGCAGTGTATTGATTAATATAATTGGTGTAAGTAGTAACTTTAATGTTTGTAACCTTGGACCCTTGAGTTAATTCTTTTTCTTGTTATAGCCCACCACACCTTTGCCCTATAGGAATGCAACTTTATCTAATGCTTTCGGAGGGTGGCGCCTGACTTTAGAATAATCACCTTTAGAGAAAAATAAGTTTTCTGAGGAAAGGATCTTAAAATGTTGACAGGCCCCGTGGCCAGAAGATATGGTAAATCACCTAAACTTTTGCATATGATAAGTTTGCAGGAAGAAAGCCTGGCTTACTGTATGACCACTTCCCCCATTATCCTCTATGCATAACTTAAGGTGTAAAAACTACTTTGGAAAATTAAGTGCAGGCTTTGTTCACCGAAACTTGGTCTCCCCATGTCGTTCTTTCTCTCACCTTCTGGCTATATTTCCATCTGGGGCGTGGAGGCTCATCAAGCCTACTAATTTTGCCTGGGCTTCTAAGATCTGACTGGGGAGGCCTTAGTGTCTCCTCTCCTTTGGGGGAACGAAGGACGCCTGCGGCCTATGTAGGTGACTCAAATTCCTTATTTTGGAATTTTATTAGCTTTCCACGTAAACCAAGTTATTCAGCCTCTTTTCTCCGCTAAATTTTCTCACTGAGCTATCCTTATTTAACCACTCTGTATATCCTTAATTAATGTTTAATTAAGCAATTTTTTCCTGATCCTCGCCGACGCCGTCCCCACTTCGAATTCCCTGGATCCACCGGGGCTGGACCCCGGCGCTCTCCTGCTTAGCAGGAAGATCTGTGACACTCTCTAAATATAGAAAACTAGGTAGAGGAAGTACCATGATGCAACCTCAGAAGGAAAAGGGGAAATTCTTATAAAGTGTTTTTATACAAATAAGAGTATTTGAGTAGTCTGAGTGAAAGGGAAATACTGCTGTAGGATGTAAAACAGGTCACCACAAGAAAATTAACAGTTAGACTCACAGATGCTTTACCTCAGAGACATCTACCTGAACAAAAATGGATGCAAAACAAGGGTAAACCGCAAAACTGACTAACATTATACTACATCTAATGTAAAAGTATACTTATGTAGAATGTGTAAACTGAACTTATGTGGCGGTAATCTAGGATTATGATTATATTTGAAAGCATGATTCTCTGCCTTATTAGGTCCATTTGGTTGTATAGTAAGTCTTGAACAAATCATGTGACATAAAGCTATATTTAAATACATTCAATGACATTTGAAGTCATTCTTGGGAAAAACTATCTCTTATAAATTCATAATAGATTTGATTAGGAGAAATTATTTTTTATTTTGGTGAGTAAATAGATCACAAAGAATCACTGAAGTGAGAAGTGAAGATGGGAGACAATAATACAAACATTAACATGTGTAAAGGATAACAGTATCAGATATATAGACACTAGTGTCAAGGAGATCAATCATGCCAGTTAATTTCAAACAAAATCAACAACAACAATAAACACTTTGATTCTTTTTAAAAACCTGCAACCATTAAACCTTGTTAACTGCTATCTATATACCCATCCACCTTCATTCCTACCTGTCATTTACCTTTGTGTATGTGTATTTTATAATGATAGAGGTTACATTTTCCTTAACAGATATTTGTAGAGGGCCCACTCTGTACCAGATATTTAAAAGAAGACAATTGAGAAATAAAGAATTCAAAAACCACTCTATCATAATTTCTAACAAGAGAACTCAGACAAGTGAACAAGAAGTTATCATGTAGGTTTGTGAGTCTGATAACAGAGCTGAGTACATAATGAACTCACAATGGGGCATATTGGAGTTAGGAAAACACACTTTAGTAGAGCCTCTTTATCCATTTGAACAATTGCATGAGCTACATCTTGCATTGACCTAATATCTTCAGTCAGTCAGTTCAGTTGCTCAGTCATGTCGGACTCTTTGTGACCCCATGGACTGCAACACACCAGGCTTCTCTGTCCATCACTAACTCCCCAAACTTGCTCAAACTCATGTCTATCAAGCCGGTGATGCCATTAAACCACATCATCCTCTGTCCTCCCCTTCTCCTTCTGCCTTCAATCTTTCCCAGCATCAGGGGTTTTTCCAGTGAGTCAGTTCTTTGCATCATGTGGCCCAAGTACTGGAGCTTCAGCATCAGCATCAGTCCTTCCAATGGATATTCAGGACTGATATCCTTTAAGATTGACTGGATTGATCTACTTAAAGTCCAAGGGACTCTCAAGAGTCTTCTCTAACACCACAGTTCAAAAGCATCAATTCTTCGGTGCTCAGTTTTCTTTATAGTCCAACTCTCACATCCATACATGACTATTGGAAAAACCATAGCCTGGACTAGATGGACCTTTGTTGGCAAAGTAATGTCTCTGCTTTTTAATATGCTGTCTAGGTTGGTCATAACTTTGCTTCCAAGGAGTAAGCGTCTTTTAATTTCCTGGCTGCAATCACCCATCTGCAGTGATTTTGGAGCCCAGAAAAATAAAGTCAACCACTGTTTCCCCATCTATCTGCCAGTTTGGCAGTCCCTCAAAAAGCTAAACATAGAATCACCATATGATCCAGCAATTCTACTCCTTGTTATATAACCAAAAGAAGGGAGAATAGTGACTCAGACAGATATCTGCATATCAACTTTCATTGTAACATTATTCATGAGAGCTAAAAGACAGAAACAACCCAGTGGTCTTGACAGATGCAAGGATGAACAAAATGTGGAATATAAAAGGAGTATTATTCAACCATATAAAGGAATGGAGTTCTGATATATAGTACAACACAATAGCTCTTGTAAACCTTAGCTAGGTACAATAAGTGAAGTCGCTCAGTCGTGCCCGACTCTTTGCAACCCCATGGACAGTAGCCTGCACCAAGCTCCTCCGTCCATGGGATTTTCAAGGCAAGAGGACTGGAGTGGGTTGCCATTTCCTTCTCCAGGGAATCTTCCCAACCCAGGGATCAAACCCAGGTCTCTCACATTGTAGACAGACGCTTTACCGTCTGAGCCACCAGGGAAGTCCAATGATTATATGAGGTACCTAGAATAGTCAAGTCTCTACCACAGAGAAAGAAAATAGAATGGTAGTTGCCAAGGGTTGGGGGAAGCAGAGAATGGGGAATTAGAGCTTAATAGGTACAAAGTATCAGTTGTCACTTCTGCTGCTGCTGCTAAGTCGCTTCAGTCTTGTCCAACTCTGTGCGACCCCATAGATTGCAGCCCACCATGCTCCACCGTCCCTGGGATTCTCCAGGCAAGAACACTGGAGTGGGTTGCCATTTCCTTCTCCAATGCATGAAAGTGAAAAGTGAAAATGAAGTCGCTCAGTCATGTCTGACTCTTAGCGACCCCATGGACTACAGCCTACCAGGCTCCTCCGTCCATGGGATTTCCCAGGCAAGAGCACTGGAGTAGGGTGCCATTGCCTTCTCTGTGGTACAATAAATGATACACAAAAAGAAAAGTGTATGATTCCACATACATGAAATATCCCAAATAGGCAATTCATAGATGCAGAAAACATATTAGAAATTATCAAGGGTGGATGGGAGTAGTAAAGATATGTCATTGCTTAATGAATATTGATTTTTTGTTGAGAAGGATAGAAACATTTTTGAAATAGATGGTTGTGATATTTTTAATGTAGTTATATCACTGAATTGTATATTTGAAATGCTTAAAATGACACTGTATTCAGTATATATTTTACCACAATAAAATATTAAAACCATATAAACAATTAAGTGGTAGTTAAGTTTCCCTCATGTGCAGTAATTTGCTGATCCTTTGCGTATGGCACTGGTTCTGATATTGTAATAATTATGGATTTCATTTGAGGGTTTGTTAGAACACAGATAGTGGTTTCTCCAGAATTTCTAATTCACTATTCGAAGGTAGGGCTCAAGAATATTCATTCCTAATGCATATGCATAACACATATGATGTTGTTGCTCTTGGTCTGGGTTTAGCACTTTGAGAATGGTTAGACTATACTGTGTGGAAACTGTTTCTCTGCCTCATCGGTATAATTGCTATCTATTTTCTACTAGGGTGCAGGTTAAGTTATTATAATCTAACATTATTCTATTATGTGTCATCCAGTCAGTCAAGGGTAATCATATATTTAGTGTCATTATCTCCTGATAAGAAATAGGGAGAGACAGAGTAGTTTAAATATCAGATTGCCTGGCCTGGGCTACATTTCTATTCAGTCACCTTTCTGCTGTGTAACCTTAGAATAATTAGTGAAGCTCTTGAAACTCAATTTCCTCATTAGCAAAGAAAAATTAATCATAGAGACCCTCTCAGAACATTGTGAAAATTAAATGAAACATATTGGTAAAGTTTCTGTGACAGGAACAGTCCTAATAAATATTTGCTAATGTAAAAGGGAAGGGCCAGAAATAACACTCATGATATATCAATTTGAAAAATACAGCTAAGAGAAATTCGAGAATCCTTATAAATATTTTCATAAATTTATTTATTTATTTATTTAATTTTATTTTATTTTTAAACTCTACAATATTGTATTGGTTTTGCCAAATATCAAAATGAATCCGCCACAGGTATACCTGTGTTCCCCATCCTGAACCCTCCTCCCTCCTCCCTCCCCATACCTTCCCTCTGGGTCGTCCCAGTGCACCAGCCCCAAGCATCCAGTATCGTGCATCGAACCTGGACTGGCGACTCGTTTCATACATGATATTATACATGTTTCAATGCCATTCTCCCAAATCTCCCCACCCTCTCCCTCTCCCACAGAGTCCATAAGACTGATCTATACATCAGTGTCTCTTTGCTGTCTCGTACACAGGGTTATTGTTACCATCTTTCTAAATTCCATATATATGCGTTAGTATACTGTATTGGTGTTTTTCTTTCTGGCTTACTTCACTCTGTATAATCGGCTCCAGTTTCATCCACCTCATTAGAACTGATTCACATGTATTCTTTTTAATGGCTGAGTAATACTCCATTGTGTATATGTACCACAGCTTGCTTATCCATTCATCTGCTGATGGACATCTAGGTTGCTTCCATGTCCTGGCTATTATAAACAATGCTGCGATGAACATTGGGGTACACGTGTCTCTTTCAATTCTGGTTTCCTCAGTGTGTATGCCCAGCAGTGGGATTGCTGGATCATAAGGTAGTTCTATTTCCAGTTTTTTAAGGAATCTCCACACTGTTCTCCATAGTGGCTGTACTAGTTTGCATTCCCACCAACAGTGTAAGAGGGTTCTCTTTTCTCCACACCCTTTCCAGCATTTATTGCTTGTAGACTTTTGGATCGCAGCCATTCTGACTGGTGTGAAATGGTACCTCATAGTGGTTTTGATTTGCATTTCTCTGATAATGAGTGATGTTGAGCATCTTTTCATGTGTTTGTTAGCCATCTGTATGTCTTCTTTGGAGAAATGTCTATTTAGTTCTTTGGCCCATTTTTTGATTGGGTCATTTATTTTTCTGGAGTTGAGCTGTAGGAGTTGCTTGTATATTTTTGAGATTAGTTGTTTGTCAGTTGCTTCATTTGCTATTATATCCACGCACATATGGACACCTTATCTTTGACAAAGAAGGTAAGAATATACAATGGATTAAAGACAATCTCTTTAACAAGTGGTGCTGGGAAAACTGGTCAACCACTTGTAAAAGAATGAAACTAGAACACTTTCTAACACCATACACAAAAATAAACTCAAAATGGATTAAAGATCTCAACATAAGACCAGAAACTATAAAATTCCTAGAGGAGAACATAGGCAAAACACTCTCTGACATACATCACAGCAGGATCCTCTATGACCCACCTCCCAGAATATTGGAAATAAAAACAAAAATAAACAAATGGTACCTAATTAAACTTAAAAGCTTCAGCACAACAAAGGAAACTATTAGCAAGGTGAAAAGGAAGTCTTCAGAATGGGAGAAAATAATAGCAAATGAAGCAACTGACAAACAACTAATCTCATAAATTTAAAATAAATATATGCACCTTCAGATCTAGGCCTTTAAAAAGACTGACGATTTGTGTATTTGAGGACAGTGAAAGAAGAGATGGCCTAGGAAACAACGATTTGCAATATTTAATTTTCAAAAGAGCAGTAACCTCAGTGTGGTGTTATTAACCGAAATTGTAGCACATTCAAGTTGTGAATTATTCGCATATTCCTGAATTTGAGTTAAAAAATGTGTTACAAGAGTAAAGAAGCTGGTTATAAATGTGTTTTTCTTCTCTTTTATTTATTTTAAGCTAGGGACAGCCTATATAGATATACAGTGCTGTGTATATAGTGACAATCTTGGCTAAGCATTAGAGGTGTCTTTATTTTTCCAAGAGAAATAACACACTCATTGTATTACCATCCAATAAAAAAGCTCAAAATCTACACAAATGGACTTGCAAAAATTTTCAAGTTGTTCAACAACCTGATAAGCAGAAATTTATATAAGCTAGTAATTGTGTTGTGTGGTTCCTGGTAGTCAATTTCTGCCAAGCATTCAAGTTTAGTAGATAATGTGTGAGGCACTTTACACCTGATGATTTTTGCAGTGTTTTTCTGAGTTTTCTCCAGTGAGCCTAACCAGGGTTGAAAAGAGGAATTTTCTGTCCCTAGTTTCCTGCTTCTCACAGGATGTTTGGTATTTGAAGTTGTTTGGCAATTGGTGTTTGAATTTTCAGGCAATTCAAGGGCCTCTCTGCTCTAGTCTTTTTTCTGTTACCAAGCAGCAAGTATCCCTTCTCCAAATTTTCACAATCACTGATCCTCCTTTCTAGGAATTCAAGCTTGGTAAATGTATTCTCAACAAACATTTAATACATAGTAAGAATCTATTCATTCAGTAATTACTTATGGAGCTACTATTCTGCACACAAGAGTGTGCAGAAAGGTTAAACAAGTTTTTTTTTTTTTTTTTTTAATCATCATTGTTAAAGGAAAAATTAAAGGTCTCATGTAGGAAAGAGAAAAGGAAGATATATTGGGCGGAACTGCAGGGGTAGAGATTTTCACAATGTGGATGTTAGAAATACACAGGGATAAGTTAAGTCATCTAGGAGCTCTGAAAAGTGTGTTTATGGGAGGAAGGGGAGTTACACTACCTGAGAAATAGCCAGGTAAAGCTAACCAGAGGGTTCTGTTGAATTGTTAGGTTTGATGGTGATAAAATGAATCTTTACAATAATAGTTTATAAAAAGATTGCTCCATATATCTCAGATTCACAAGTTCAGTTCAAATTCATTCACCAACCCCCCAGAAACCACAACTCTTATCACAGTAGATACTGAAATAACTTTTAAAAGTTGCTAAGTGGGTAAATACAGTAGATTTTTTTTGGTCTTTATCATGACTCTTTTCTTTGTTCACATGAAAAAAATATTTGCTTGTTCCCTTCACTTTTGTTGGCTACATTTTCTCTGGTTTTCTTTCCTTTTGAGCTATATCCTCTAGTCCCCTTTTTAGATTATTCTTTTGTGTTGACTATACCTTTTCTATTTGGAGAATCAGATAACAGCAGAGACTCTCTTGGTCTTTGACAATTAAATAAAATTACAAATAGTTTCCTCTTCACAGGTTCTATGGCAAGTCAAATAACATTTTTAAAATGTCTGAAAATTCTTGGGGGCTTACTTTTTGTACCAAATAGAAATGCTGTTGAAATTCAGTTTAATTTCCATATCATTTAATGGATCTTATTCTTTCTGACCTTATTTAACCTATACAGGTAAGTCTCCTTTCATGATATTAAAAAAAAAAGAAAGGAAAAAGAAAACGTCTCAAAACCTCTCACAGTAGTGTTATTAAAGTACAGCCAACTTTGCTGAATTAGGGAAGACAAAATGACAAAGGGGATTAATACTACAGCAATGGAATAATATAAAATTGAATTAGCTATCCCTGCGATAAAAATTCTCTTGTTATACAACTGTTCAACTGTCGCATAATTGTAGGAGTTTCTCTTTAAGAAATTGTTTCATAGTCTTGAGGATATTACAATTGTTCAATGATTTTCCTCTTGGACTCCCCACTTTTCCATATTTGATTTCTTTCATTTTATGTCTTTTAATAGTTTCTGTGAATTATTATATTAGCAAAACTTCAAGTTACAGAAAGTTGCCTGATTAATTCAATTGATGTCTATATATATAATATATGTATAATATATATATATAATATATATATTTACAACTTCCCTGGTGGCTCAGATGGTAAAGCGTCTGCCTACAATGCGGGAGACCCAGGTTCAATGCCTGGGTCGGGAAGATCTCCTGGAGAAGGAAATGGCAACCCACTCCAATATTCTTGCCTGGAAAATCCCCTGGATGGAAGAGCCTGGTAAGCTACAGTCCACGGGGTTGCAAAGAGTTCAGACACGACTAAGCGACTTCACCTTCACCTTAATATCTATTTACACAATCTCACAAATATATATTCCTACATATGTAAACATATAAAATGTATAATGCATTTACCCCTACCTATATATAATTTTTTCCTCATCATTTGAGAGTAAATTGGAGATTTTTGTTCTTATTGTTGTTTAGTCACTGAGTCGTGTCCAGCTTTTTTGTAACCCCATGGACTATAGCCCACCAGGATCCTCCATCCTTGGGATTGCCCAGGCAAGAATACTGGAGTGGGTTTCCATTTCATTCTCCAAGGCATCTTCCTGACCCAGGGATTGAACACGCATCTCCTGCACTATCAGGAGGATTCTACCACTGTGCCTCCAGGGAAGCCCCAAATTGGAGATTATACATCTCGTAAATACTTCTGAATGTATTTCCTAAGAACACAGATAAATTGAGCACTAATATATTACTATCATCTATTCTCCAATAGTCATTAAAATTTTATCAATTGTTCCAATACATGTTTGCTTTGTTTTTGGAATAAGTGATAGGTAGGGCAGAGAACTGAGCGTGTTTACTGAAACTAAACCTCATTTTAACACAGAAAAAATTTACTAAATATAGCAGCCTTTAAAGTAGCTTTGAATAAAAGCCTGAAACAAGAGTATGCCAGATAGAAGCCTTTGTAAATAATAATTCTCTTGTTTTAGTAGAGACAATAAGTTTGTTTATAGATGCTTCAGGAAAAAAAAATATATACTGTTATCTGCAGTCTGCCATGAATGGATGCTGAATATTTTAATAAAATATAGGAGTATTGAGTCCAGAGGGTCAGTTGTCAATATAAATTGATGAAATCTCTGATTTATACACACACATACACAGAGACAACAAATATAGAAAAATACTTGGACTTTTAAATGGACAATTCCCAGGGAAATGAAGTGGAGAGAGAACCTTGTTCAGGAATTAAGCTATTTTAGGAAGAAATGAACCTTATACACAGCAGGTGTGTATGCTAATAGAATGACTTTGTGTTTTAATTAAGCAGCATTTCCCTACAGAACAATTACATATGTTGTTTACTCACTTATTTTTTAAGACCATTAACAGTTTTATCATGTATTTTCTTCCCAGGCTACAAGTTAAAAGCTTTAACATTTGCTTTACTTATGAAAGAGATACATAATAGGTACTCTACTAATTGCAAATATTTATTACCTACAGAATAGTGCATTCAGGAATTCAAATGAACATCTTCATAGACTTACTTTCATAGTTTCCTTTAAGTTTATAAAATTTGTCATATCTTTATTATAAATAATTGTCCCTTGGAATTTATAAAAGTGCACAAATTTTTGAGATAACTTCAAATGAATACTGCTACACCAATGGAAACTTCTGCAGCTCTGATTAGTTCTCATGGTTGTTGCACAGAGGAGAGAGGGAATGGCATAACACACACTGTTAGAAAATTATAATTATAATTAAAAGTATAATAAATTATAATTAAATTGTAATTAAAAGTATAATAAATTATAATTAAAATTATCTTCAGAAGTACATATTTGTCAACTGAATTAAATCCTTCTGCATGAAACACTCAAAATGAAAGAAACTTTGTTCATTTTGAAGAATCTCTTGGGAAATCACTACAGAATTGCCTTATAAGAACAAGAAAGCTATACATTTTAAAGGCTTATAAAAGACTTGACAACATGGAAAGTATATCCAATTCCCTTACTAGGACGATCATAAATTCATAGAATTTTGGATAAAAGATTCAACAGAGCAGTTGTGCTCATCAGAGAAAATTAGCTAATTGAATTCTTCAAAACACAAGCTCATAAAAAGCCCCATGAAAGAAGCCTATATTTTATCTTACAACATGTTGAACTTGGCTTCTTAGAATGCTGTGTTTTAGAGCTTGTAATTTTGATTTCTCTCTGCTGGGGTAGTTAAATCACTAGAGGAGGCTCAATACACTCATTGTTAGCATAAGAATCTTAAGTAAAGGAGAGAAAGTGTTCAAACAGACTTAATTAGGTAAATGAAGAAAAGATGTTGCATACTTTTTTTTTTTAATCTCTGGTTACTAGTTTTATAAATTTTGTCAAAAATGCTCATAGATATTGTTTTGCAGCAAGCTTTTTTGACAGAAATAATTCTGGACAAATCATGCCAGTCATCTTGCATGATTGTTGGATGGAAATATCATGGCTGGCTAAATTCCAGTTTCTTTCTCTGAAAATGTTGGTACATGAGGTTGTTAATTTTGGATATCCAAAGGACACAGGTTCACACAATACAAGCATATTAATTCAAAGCACATTATTATATATTAACTGTAACAAATATCATACACTTTTTTCCACACTATGTTCTAAAGTGAATTAAAAGCATAGCTTAAGGGAAAGACTTCCAACATAGACAATCCAAGAGGACAGGTTTTTCAAGAAAAATTTTTGAATTTTTTCCTCAGATGGCTAGCTGTCTGATAGTGTAGAGTCACATTTTCTTTCTTGATAAAGAGTTGATACTTTTTTTTTTTTTTTTAAAGACTTGAAATTTGGTTGTCATTTAATGAAGCAAACACGTACAACTGAAGCTTTGGGTGGCTTTTAACCATCCTCATGTTATAATTTGATGAAAGACAGAATAGGAACATTAATTTAAATATTTTGCCTGTTAGATATGATTGTTTTTCCTTCTTATCTCTATCTCTGCATCTCTTCTATTCTTACAAGGACAATGGTCAATTGAATTAAGTGCCAATCCAACTTCTGTATGACCTCATCTTAGCTTAGCTAAGCATGTCTGCAATGACTTTATTTCCCAATAAGGCCACATTGTAAAACTCTTCATGACCCCATGAATCACAGTATGCCAGGCCTCCCTGTCCATCACCAACTCCTGGAGTTGACCCAAACCCATATCCATCCAGTCAGTGATGCGATCCAGCCATCTCATCCTCTGTCATCCCTTTCTTCTCCTGCCCCCAATCCCTCCCAGCATCAGGGTCTTTTCTAATGAGTCAATTCTTCACATGAGGTGGCCAAAGTATTGGAGTTTCAGCTTTAGCATCAGTCCTTCCAATGAACACCCAGGACTGGTCTCCTTTAGGATGGATTGGTTGGATCTCCCTGAAGTCCAAGGAACTCACAGGAGTCTTGTCCAACACCACAGTTCAAAAGCATTAATTCTTCGGTGCTCAGCTTTCTTCACAGTCCAACTCTCACATCCATACATGATCATTGGAAAAACCATAGCCTTGACTAGATGGACCTTTTTTGACAAAGTAATGTCTCTGCTTTTTAATATGCTATCTATGTTGGTCATAACTTTCCTTTCCAGGAGTAAACATATTTTAATTTCATGGCTGCAATCACCATCTGCAGTGATTTTGGAGCCCCAAAAATGAAGTCTGACACTGTTTCCTCATCTATTTCCCATGAAGTGATGGGACCAGATGCCATATCTTAGTTTTATGAATGTTGAGCTTTAAGCCAACTTTTTCAGCCTCCTCTTTCACTTTCATCAAGAGGCTTTTGAGTTCCTCTTCACTTTCTGCCATAAGGCTGGTGTCATCTGCATATCTGAGGTTATTGATATTTCTCCTGGCAATCTTGATTCCAGCTTGTGCTTCTTCCAGTCCAGCGTTTCTCATGATGTACTCTGCATATAAGTTAAATAAGAGGGTGACAATATACAGCCTTGATGTACTCCTTTTCCTATTTGGAACCAGTCTGTTGTTCTATGTCCAGTTTTAACTGTTGCTTCCTGACGTGCTTTAGGACTCCATTATTGTCAAGGAAAGTAACAATAACAGAATTTGTCCTCATTGAAAAGATAAACTGAGAATGGAATAATCAAGTAAAAAAGTGCTATAGAGAGCCAGTTTTGATAGCAAAGTGGACTTTTATGCTGGATATTTGCCTTGGCCTTCAAGCTCACTTTAAATTTGTACCTTAAATAAAAAGCATGTCAGTAAACACTGTGTCATCTTGTCTGTAATAAACAATGTCAGAATTCCAATATTTCCTTTATGCACTGGATATTTAATACAATTTTGATAAAACTGAAATTTTAACATTAGAGCAAGTTTAGGTAATATTTCCAGTAATGTATCTATAACTCACTAGGTAATATTACTATTGAATCAGGTATATTCCTGCTGTTCTGGATTCTCATTAGAAGGCATTAGAAAAATGATATATTTTAGGTATGGTTATGTAATCAACTTTTTATGCTTCATTTTGTCATAATATATTTCAGGTGTAGTTTCAATTACAGTTAGAAAGAACTAACCTGAATTTCCTTTAGTAAGGCAGTTATTTACTTGATTTCATACTTCCTGATTCAAATAGAGATCTTTTCCTTCAAGAGTTTATCTAAACATTGTCATAAAAGTCAAAGAAAAAATATTTGACTATCAAAACACTTGTCACTTAAAACATATGAGGAAATATGTGAATATATGTGATATAAATATCACATTTGTAACCAAGTGTTACTGTTCTGTTTTATAACATGTAATCCTATTTAAAATAGAAGTTCAATGGATATTTCAAGCAATTCCTTAAAGAAAATGTAAAGTTGAAGGCTGTCCTTTTATTTTTTGGCTTTGTGAGTTTAACATTGCCCTAGCTTTATAGAAACACTGTCAAATATGGTTCCTGCATGTGGCTACTGAACATTTGATATGTGCCTAAGGTTTTGAATTTTTAATTTAAAACAGTTAAATTAAATTTTAAGTAAAAACTATTAAAAACTGAAGCAGAGTAAAAAAAATTTTGGCTAAACATATTTTATTATTTGCTAGGACTGCCGCTGCTAAGTCACTTCAGTCGTGTCCAACTCTGTGTGATCCCACAGACGGCAGCCCACCAGGCTCCCCTGTCCCTGGGATTCTCCAGGCAAGAACACTGGATTGGGTTGCCATTGCCTTCTCCAATGCATGAAAGTGAAAAGTGAAAGTGAAGTCGCTCAGTCGTGTCCGACCCTCAGCAACCCCATGGACTGCAGCCTACCAGGCTCCTCCGTCCATGGGAGTTTCCAGGCAAGAGTACTGGAGTGGGGTGCCATTGCCTTCTCCAGTTTGCTAGGATTACATTTTACCAAAACTGTTGAAAACACAGGATTTAATAGAGATGTGCACATACCAGATGTACATACCAGATTTGAAAACTGAGAACAACAACAACAAAAAATGATGTTGAGTACCTCTGTAATAAGTTTTAATTAGGCTACATGTTGAAATGATAATATTTTAATTGTATTTTCCTTTTTATGTGAACATTAAACATTTTAAAGGTATATATGTAGCTTACTTTATCTTCTATTAGAGAGAGCAATATTTGATTTTTAAAAGTAGAGCTACTTATAGTTTCAGAGAATTTACAAACAATTAAGTTTTAGGGTGAAGTAGGATACATATTAGGAGAAGGCAATGCCACCCTACTCCAGTACTCTTGCCTGGAAATTCCCATGGATGGAGGAGCCTGGTGGGCTACAGTCCATGGGGTCAGGAAGAGTTGGACACGACTGAGCGACTTCACTTTCACTTTCATGCATTGGAGAAGGAAATGGCAACCCACTCCAGTGTTCTTGCCTGGAGAATCTCAGGGACGGTGGAGCCTGGTGGGCTGCCATCTATGAGGTCGCACAGAGTTGGACAAGACTGAAGCAACTTAGCAGCAGCAGCAGCAAAGCATATGTACTGGTTACATAATATTTCATGGCAAATTATACTAGCATGGGTGCCCTAGGACTTGTTTAAATAGTACTATTTCTTCTTTTTTCCATCAGTGTTGGATTTACACAGGAATAAGGCCTCACTACACTCCAACAATTTGATTACATTGGGATTTATATTTCTTAAGGTAAATCTTCACATTTTATGCACTTCAATATAAGTTCCAAAACGAAGATATAAATGGTTTAAGATGCATCTGAGCCACTGCTGAGTTTTCCTAATTTGTTGACATATTGAGTGCAGCACTTTCACAGCATCAGCTTTCAGGATTTGAAATAGCTCAACTGGAGTTCCATCACCTCCACTAGCTTTGTTAGTACTGATACTTCTTAAGGCCCTCTTGACTTCACATTCCAGGATATCTGGCTCCAGGTGAGTGATCACACCATCGTGATTATCCAGATCATGAAGATCTTTTATGTACAGTGCTTCTGTGTATTCTTGCCACCTCTTCTTAGTATCTTCTGCTTCTGTTAGGTTCCTACCATTTCTGTCCTTTATTGAGCCCATCTTTGCATGAAATGTTCCCTTGGTATCTCTAATTTTCTTGAAGAGTACTCTAGTCTTTCCCATGCTATTGTTTTCCTCTATTTATTTGCATTGATCACTGAGGAAGGCTTTCTCATTTCTCCTTGCTATTCTTTGGAACTCTGCATTCAAATGGGTATATCTTTCCTTTTCTCTTTTGCCTTTTTTAAAATTTAAATTTATTTTAATTAGAGGCTAATTACAATATTGTATTGGTTTTGCCATACATCAACATGAATCCACCACGGGTGTACACATGTTCCCAATCCTGAAACCCCCCCCTCCCTCCTCCCTCCCCATGCCATCCCTCTGGGTCATCCCAGTGCACCAGCCCCAAGCATCCTGTATCCTGCATCAAACCTGGACTGGCGATTCATTTCTTATGTGATATTATACATATTTCAATGCCATTCTCCCAAATCATCCCCACTCCTCCCTCTACCACAGAGTCCACAAGACTGTTCTATACATCTGTGTCTCTTTTGTTGTCTCGCATACAGGGTTATTGTTTCCATCTTTCTAAATTCCATATATATGCATTAGTATACTGTATTGGTGTTTTTCTTTCTGGCTTACTTCACTCTGTATAATAGGCTCCAGTTTCATCCACCTCATTAGAACTGATTCAAATGTATTCTTTTTAATGGCTGAGTAATACTCCATTGTGTATATGTACCACAGCTTTCTTATCCATTCATCTGCTGATGGACATCTAGGCTGCTTCTATGTCCTGGCTATTATAAACAGTGCTGCGATGAACACTGGGGTACACGTGTTGCTTTCATTTCTGGTTTCCTCGGTGTGTATGCCCAGCAGTGGGATTGCTGGGGGAAAAGTTCATATCAATACAGGCATACCTCAAGAAACAAGAAAAAAGTCAAATAAACAACCTAACTCTACACCTAAAGCCACCAGAAAAGGAAGAAATGAAGAGCCCCAGGGTTAGTATAAGGAAAGAAATCTTAAAAATTAGGGCAGAAATAAAAGCAAAAGAAACAAAAGAGACCATAGTAAAAATCAACAAAGCCAAAAGCTGGTTCTTTGAAAGGATAAATAAAATTCACAAACCATTAGCCATACTCATCAATAAACAAAGGGAGAAAAATAAAATCAGTAAAATTAGAAATGAAAATGGAGAGATCACAACAGACAACACAGAAAAACAAAGGATCATAAGAGATTACTATCAGCAATTATATGTCAATAAAATGGACAACGTGGAAGAAATGTACAAATTCTTAGAAAAGTACAACTTTCCAAAACTGAACCAGGAAGAAATAGAAAATTTTAACAGACCCATCACAAGCATGGAAATTGAAACCTGTAATCAGAAATCTTCCAGCAAACAAAAGCCCAGGTCCAGACGGCTTCACAGCTGAATTCTACCAAAAATTTAGAGAAGAGCTAACACCTACACTACTCAAACTCTTCCAGAAAATTGCAGAGGAAGGTAAACTTCCAAACTCATTCTATGAGGCCACCATCACCCTAATACCAAAACCTGACAAAGATCCCACAAAAAAAGACAAAACTACAGGCCAATATCACTGATGAACAAAGATGCAAAAATCCTTAACAAAATTCTAGCAATCAGAATCCAACAACACATTAAAAAGATCATACACCATGACCAAGTGGGCTTTATCCCAGGGATGCAAGGATTCTTCAATATCCGCAAATCAATGTAATACACCACATTAACAAATTGAAAAATAAAAGCCATATGATTATCTCAATAGATGCAAAGAAAGCCTTTGACAAAATTCAACATCCATTTATGATAAAAACTCTCCAGAAAGCAGGAATAGAAGGAACATGCCTCAACATAATAAAAACTATATATGACAAACCCACAGCAAACATTATCCTCAATGGTGAAAAATCGAAAGCATTTCCCCTAAAGTCAGGAACAAGACAAGGGTGTTGACTCTCACCACTACTATTCAACATAGTTTTGGAAGTCTTGGCCACAGATTTCAGAGCAGAAACAGAAATAAAAGGAATCCAAATTGGAAAAGAAGAAGTAAAATTCACTGTTTGCAGATGACATGATCCTCTACATAGAAAACCCTAAAGACTCCACCAGTAAATTACTAGAGCTAATCAATGAATATAGTAAAGTGGCAGGATATAAAATCAATACACAGAAATCCCTTGCATTCCTATAAACTAATAATGAGGAAATAGAAAGAGAAATTACGGAAACAATCCCATTCACCATTGCAACGAAAAGAATAAAATACTTAGGAATATATCTACCTAAAGAAACTAAAGACCTATATATAGAAAACTATAAAACACTGCTGAAAGAAATCAAAGAGGACACTAATAGATGGAGAAATATACCATGTTCATGGATCTGAAGAATCAATACAGTGAAAATGAGTATACTACCCAAAGCAATCTATAGATTTAATGCAATCCCTATCAAGCTACTAACGGTATTTTTCACAGAGATAGAACAAATAATTTCACAATTTGTATGGAAATACAAAAAACCTCGAATAGCCAAAGCAATCTTGAGAAAGAAGAATGGAACTGGAGGAATCAACCTGCCTGACTTCAGGCTCTACTACAAAGCAACAGTCATTGAGACAGTATGGTACTGGCACAAAGAGAGAATAGATCAATGGAACAAAATATAAAGCCCAGAGATAAACCCATGCACCTATGGACACCTTAACTTTGACAAAGGAGGCAAGAATATACATTGGAGAAAAGGCAATCTCTTTAACAAGTGGTGCTGGGAAATCTGGTCAACCACTTGTAAAAGAATGAAACTAGAACACTTTCTAACACCATACACAAAAATAATCTCCTTTGTTTTTCACTACTCTTCTTAGCACAGCTATTTGTAAGGCCTCCTCAGACAGCCAATTTGCTTTCTTGCATTTCTTTTTTTGGGGACGGTCTTGATCCCTGTCTCCTATACAATGTGATGAACGTCCATCCATAGTTCATCAGGCACTCTGTCTATCAGATCTAGCCCCTTAAATCTATTTCTCACTTCCACTGTATAATCATAAGGGATTTGATTTAGGTCATACCTGAATTGTTTAGTGTTTTTCCCCACTTTCTTCAATTTAAGTTGGATTTGGCAATAAGGAGTTCATGATCTGAGCCACAGTCAGCTCCCAATCTTGTTTTTGGTGCCTATACAGAGCTTCTCCATCTTTGGCTACAAAGAATATAATCAATCTGATTTCGGTGTTGACCATCTGATGATGTCCATGTGTAGAGCCTTCTCTTGTGTTGTTGGAAGACGGTGTTTGCTATGACCTGTGCGTTCTCTTGGCAAAACTCTATTAGCCTTTGCCCTGCTTCATTCTGTACTCCAAGGCCAAATTTGCCTATTACTCCAGGTATTTCTTGACTTCTTACTTCTGCATTCCAGTCCCCTATAATGAAAAGGACATCTTTTTTGAGTGTTACTTCCAAAAGGTCTTGAGGTCTTCATAGAACCATTCATCTTGAGCTTCTTCAGTGTTTCTTTTCAGGGCATAGACTTTGATTACCATGATATTGAATGGTTTGGCTTGGAAATGAATAGAAATCAGTCTGTCGTTTTTGAGATTGCATCCAAGTAATGCATTCAGACTCTTTTGTTGACCATGATGGCTACTCCATTTCTTCTATGGGATTCCTGCCCACAGTAGTAGATATAATGGTCATCTGAGTTAAATTCACCGATTCCAGTCCATCTTAGTTCGCTGATTCCTAGAATGTCGACGTTCACTCCTGTCATCTCCTGTTTGACCACTTCCAATTTGCCTTAATTCATGGACCTAACATTCCAAGTTACTATGCAATATTCTCTTTACAGCATCGGACCTTGTTTCTATCACCAGTCACATCCACAACTGGGTGTTGTTTTTGCTTGGTTCCATCCCTTCATTCTTTCTGGAGTTATATCTCCACTGACCTCTAGTAGCATATTGGACACCTACCAACCTGGGGAGTTCATCTTTCAGTATCCTATCTTTGCCTTTTCATACTGTTCATGGGGTTCTCAAGGCAAGAATACTGAAGTGGTTTGCCATTCCCTTCTCCAGTGGGCCACATTCTGTCATGACCAACCTAGACAGCATATTAAAAAGCAAAGAGATTACTTTGCTAACAAAGATCCATATAGTCAAAGCTATGGTTTTTCCAGTAGTAATGTATGGATGTGAGAGCTGGAGTATAAAGAAAGCTGAGTACAGAAGAATTGATGCTTTTAAACTGTGGTGTTTGAGAAGACTGCAGACCCTTGGGCTGCAAGGACATCAAATCAGTCCATTCTAAAGGAAATCAGCCCTGAACGTTCATTGGAAGGACTGATGTTGAAGCTGAAACTCCAATACTTTGGCCACCTGACCGAAGACCTGACTCATTTGAAAAGACCCTGATGCTGGGAAAGATTGAGGGCAGGAAGAGAAGGGAATGACAGAGGATGAGGTGGCTGGATGGTATCACTGACTCAATAGACATGAGTTTGAGTAAAGTCCGGGAGTTGGTGATGGATAGGAAAAACTGGCGTGCTGCAGTCCATGGTGTCTCAATGAGTCGGACACAACTGAGCGACTGAACTGAACTGAATTTGCATGAGATGTTCCCTTGGTATCTCTAATATTCTTGAAGAGATCTCTAGTCTTTCCCATTCTTTTGCTTTCCTCTATTTCTTTGCATTGATCCCTGAGGAAGACTTTCTTACCTCTCCTTGCTATACTTTGGAACTCTGTACTCAAATGGGTATATATCTTTCCTTGTCTCCTTTACCTTTAGATTCTGTTCTCTTTTTCAGCTATTTGTGAAGCCTCGTCAGAAAACAATTTTGCCTTTTTTCATATTTTTCTTGGGGATGCTTGGTCACTGCCTCCTGAATAATGTCATGAGCCACTGTTCATAGTTCTTCAGGCATTCTGTCTATCAGATTTAATCCCTTGAATCTATTTGTCACTTCCACTGTGTAATCATAAGGGATTTAATTTAAGTCATACCTGCATCGTCTAGTGATTTTCCCTAGTTTCTTCAATTTAAGTCTGAATTTTGCAATAAGAAGTTTATGGTCTGAGCCACAGTCAGCTCTTTGTCTAATTTTTGTTGACTGTATAGAGCTTCTCCATCTTGGCTGGAAAGAATATAATCAATCTGGTTTCCTATTGTCCATCTGATGATGTCCATGTTTAAAGTCTTCTGTTGTGTTGTGGAAGAGAGTTTTTGCTATGATCAGTGTGTTCTCTTGGCAAAACTCTGTTAGCCCTTTCCCTGCTTCATTTTGTATTCCAAGGCCAAATTTGCCTGTTAATCCAGGTATCTCTTGACTTCCTACTTTGATAAACTTAGAAAACATATTAAAAAGCAGAGACATTACTTTGCCAACAAAGGTCCATCAATCAAACTATGGTTTTTCCAGTAGTCATGTACAGATTTGAGAGTTGGACCATAAAGAAAGCTGACCTCTGAAGAATTGATGCTTTTGAAATGTGGTGTTGGAGAAGATTCTTGAGAGTCCCTTTTACTGCAAGAAGATCAAACCAGTGCATTCTAAAGGAAATCAATCCTTAATATTCACTGGAAGGACTGATTCTGAAGGTGGAACTCCAATACTTTGGCTGGCTGATGAGAAGAGCTGACTCACTGGAAAAGACCGTGATGCTGGGAAAGATTGAGTGCAGGAGGAGAAGGGGATGAAAGAGGATGAGATTGTTGGGTGGTATCACTGACTGGATGGACATGGGTTTGAGAAAGCTCCAGGAGTTGGTGATGGACAGGGAATCCTGGCGTGATGCAGTCATGGGGTTGCAAAGAATCAGACATGACTGAGCGACTGAACTGAGATGAACTATATTAAGTATGTTTTCATAGAAGAACTATACTTGCCACCTTAGAGGAGTTAAATCAAGGGTGGTTTCCCAACATAAACAGAAAAAAGAAAAAAAAAAATCTGTTCTTACTGAGCTACCATGCACTTGAAGAAATGCTAATCAAAAGCATGCTATGTGCAAGGCACAAATTAGGATATTTTGTTCTTTTTTTAAATCTATTTTCTTAAGTGAAAATATTGGCTCTGTTATATGATCGATTACTACTAATTGCTTAATGGTTGTAAAAATAACCATTCCCAAGTCATTGCTCATGTCTTCTGATTACTAAGGTATTATATGTGAGAGTTACATAAAGCTAAGCAAAGCACCACTCACTTAAACCAGTGTCATCAGTAGGCCTATTCTCTGGGAAAAAAACAAAAACAAACAAAAAAAAAACAACACTGCTATTCATTTAGTAACGTGTTTCCTGTCTATACATATATATAATACCTATAAATGAATATGGGAGAAGGCAATGGCACCCCACTCCAGTACTGTTGCTTGGAAAATCCCATGGATGGAGGAGCCTGGTAGGCTGCAGTCCATGGGATTGCTAAGAGTCGGACACGACTGAGCGACTTCACTTTGACTTTCCACTTTCATGCATTGGAGAAGGAAATGGCAACCCACTCCAGCGTTCTTGCCTGGAAAATCCCATGGATGGAGAAGCCTGGTAGGCTGCAGTCCATGGGGTCGCACAGAGTCGGACACAACTGAAGCAACTTAGCAGCAGCAGCAGCATAAATGAATATACCGTACATGCATTTTTTCTTCCTTATTTTCAGTTAACATAATGCACTACTCTCTATATTAATAAATATTTTAATACTTCACAAAGATTATTCTTACTTATTATATACTATTTTTGGATTAAATGCAAAATATTCCCATTAACTTTCCATAGGCTCTTTTCAATATTTCTCTACAATAAATAGTTCTTTTATGTTAATTTTTGTAAAATGAATCTTTTTGTCAACTTCTGATTAGTATAAGATAATTTTTAAAAAGTGAAATTATAGGATAAGGGAGGCAACTATTTAAAAGACATGAAATATTGCAAAAAGTTAGAAGAATAAATCAATTTATATTTATGCTCGTAGTTTATAAAAGTTTTGTCTCACAAATTTTTACCAGTACTGGACATTTTCTAAATTTTTGTCCTAATATTTCATATAGTGTAAGTTATGTTCATATCATTTGTCAAATTTATATTAAAAAGTATATTCAAATTTGCAGTTTTTGTATTATATTTTATGTATGGCTAGTCATTTTCCTTTTACTAATTTAAAACAGGTAGTTTTCTTAAAATCTTGTCCTTTTTGTGGCATAGTAATTAAAAACAAAGCAAACAAATTATTTCTCATTTAGGGAAGAATAATACCATATTCTCTCTCCATCTGCATTTCATTATATCCTTTAAGTTTAGAAGTTAATAGACATGTTTAATTTGAGAGTAGTAAGTGTTACATGAAGTATGATTTTAGAATCAATGAAAATATTTAGTGTTTCTACTTCCAAGGCACAAAATAATTATGACAAAATTAAAGCAAAAGTAAAATTAAATCCAATCAAAAACAAACACATTTTTAAATCTTATCAGAAGAAAATATTGTAGATATCCATTACCTCACCTGGTATGTGTATATTTTCTATGCCCTGAAACGGATTAGAGCTTTAACAAATGTCATATATATATATATATATACACACCTATATATTTCTACTACAGTGAGATTCTTTTCAGACCACCGTTTTGTAGGTATGAAGACCTGATGTGAATTAATCAGCTCTTGTGAGAATCAGGTTACTGATTGGAGGGATAGCTGAAAGGACTGAATATTGGCTTGGATCTGTATTTTAGCTCAAGTAGCTTTAAAACTGAGCTCTACAGCAGGAAACCATTCCCCTATGAAAATCTTCTGGACATAAATGCAACTGAATTTAACTATAAAGGCCTTGGATTTTGGATCAATCTTCCAGAAAATGCCAAATTAAATGGAAAATGACTGGTTTACCTTGGAGATAGCTTCACACTTTAGAAAACTGCCTTGAAGAAGTTGTTTCTGTGATGAAGCCTCCAGTGTGTCTTTAATACCAAACAAGTACATACATGACTCCAATAATAGTATCAAAATGTGAATTGTGTGGTAGAATTATAAACCAATAAGAGAAGTAAATAGAAAGCTAGCTTGAGTAAACTCAACTGTATACCTGCTAAAATATGAAAATATGAGTTTTTACATTTTTGAATGGTAAGACATAACCTTGTAATTTTTTGTTTGTTGTCTTTGATTTTTAGTTTTTTGTTTGTTTGTTTGTTTTGTTTTTTAATACAAAGGCAGTTGGTGTCACTGAAAATATAAATTGAAAATGGAAAATATTTATTGTTTGATGCACACTCTCCCAATCAAATCAAAGTAGAAATGATATTTAGGGATATACACTTCCCATGATACAGCAAAACTAGATTTTGAAAGGGATTTCAACTTGTGGGTATTTTATCATATTAAATATTATATTCTATGTATATATAATATTTGTGTGTATATATATATATGTACTATATATAATGTGCTAGTAACACACCTGCTTTAATGCTCAGTCACTTCAGTTGTGTCTGGCTCTTTGCAAATCTATGGACTGTAGCCTATCAGGCTCCTCAGTCCACGGGATTCTCCAGGCAAGAATACTGGAATGGGTTGTCATAACTTCCTCCATGGGATCTTCCTGAGCCGGGGATTAAACTCAAGTCTCTGATGTCTCCTGCATTGGCACGTGGATTCTTACCACTAGTGCCAACCTGGGAAGCCCATATAATATATCTTATGCTATAATTGATATCTATCATTAGTTATAATGTACATTACATATAAATTATATATTCCATAAATGCTGCTGCTGCTGCTAAGTCACTTCAGTCGTGTCCGACTCTGTGACCCCATAGACGGCAGCCAACCAGGCTCCCCCATCCCTGGGATTCTCCAGGCAAGAACACTGGAGTGGGTTGCCATTTCCTTCTCCAATGCACGAAAGTGAAAAGTGAAAGTCAAGTTGCTCAGTCGTGTCCGACTCTTCATGACCTCATGGACTGCAGCCTACCAGGCTCTTCCGCCCATGGGATTTTCCAGCCAAGAGTACTGGAGTGGGGTGCCATTGCCTTCTCCGACATAAATGCTAAATACTATGCATAATTTATGATCAAGACTTTATGGCTTCTCATAAAGCTTAGAATGTATATGTAAAATCATCAGTAAATAAGGACTGAAAAGTTTCATATGAAATTACTAATAGTTAACAATATTCAAGTCAAAGCAAACATCTTTTTATTACTGTGTAATCTCCACAAGGACAGAGATCTTTGTCCTTCACTGCTTTATTGAGCCCTTATTGGATGAAGAGTTACATACGAAGAACAGTTATTATCAGATATAATAATACGGTGTCAGGAAAGAGATGAACTATAATGATTTGAGAGAATCTACTGTAGGGGTACTAATAAATAGAAAGACATATAGTTGGTGTTGACACTCTAAACTAGAGAAAACAATATAATAAACAGCCACAAAAGGAAACTGGTCCGGAATATGACCATCTCACTTCTGAATTTGTTGTTGTTGCTTTTAAACACACTGAAGTTGAGATTTCAGTGGACTGTTGGCAAAAAGACCATAATATAAAGAAGTAGATTCTAAATGAATAAAAGTGGTATATATGAATATAAGCTATCTGCTACACAGAGCACCCTGGGAATATTCCTTCTTCCTTCAAGGCTTATTTTTAGTCACCCCTGTTCATTTTTAGCATAAAGTTTAAGAATTTTGCATTATTTTCTCTAATGTTGACAACTATTTTTCCTATGTTGGCTTAATTATATACAGACTTGCAGATTGCCAATTAGGATTCCTTAAATTGTTGCTCCCAAGTAGTTTTTAAGGGACTAGATCTTATAGACAGAGTGCCTGACGAACTATGGAAGGAGGTTTGTGACATTGTGACATTCATGATGGAGACAGGGAGCAAACAACCCCCCAAAAAAGAAATGCAAAAAAGCAAAATGACTGTCTGAGGAAGCCTTACAAATAGCCGTGAAAAGAAGAGAAGCAAAAAGCAAAGGAGAAAAGGAAAGATATACTCATTTAAATGCAGAATTCCAAAGAATAGCAAGGAGAGATAAGAAAGCCTTCCTCAGTGATCAGTGCAAAGAAACAGAGGAAAACAATAGAATGGGAAATACTAGAGATCTCTTCAAGAAAATTAGAGATACCAAGGGAACATTTTATGCAAAGATAGGCTCAGAAAAGGACAGAAATGTTAGGGACCTAACAGAAGAAGAAGATATTAAGAAGAGGTGGCAGAAATACACAGAAGAACTGTAAAAAAAGATCTTCAAGACCCAGATAATCACAATGTCATGATTAGTCATCTAGAGCCAGATATCCTTGAATGTGAAGTCAAGTGGGCCTTAAGAAGCATCACTACAAACAAAGCTAGTGAAGGTGATGGAATTCCAGCTGCGCTACTTTAAATCATAAAAAATGATGCTGTTAAAGTGCTTCACTCAATATGCCAGCAAATTTGGAAAATTAAACAGTGGCCACAGGACTAGAAAAGGTCAGTTTTCATTCCAATCCTTAATAAAGACAATGTTAAAGAATGCTCAAACTACCACATAATTGCCCTCAGCTCACAAACTAGTAAAGTAATGCTCAAAATTCTCCAAACCAGGCTTCAGCAATTCGTGAACTGTGAACTTCCAGATGTTCAAGCTGGTTTTAGGAAAGGCAGAGGATCCACAGATCAAATTGTCAATATCTACTGGTTCATTGAAAAAAACAGGAGTGTTCCAGAAAAACATCAATTTCTGTTTTATTAACTATGCTAAAGCCTTTGACTGTGTGGGTCACAACAGACTGTGGAAAATTCTGAAAGAGATGGGAATACCAGACCACCAGACCTGCTTCTTGAGAAACCTGTATGCAGATCAGGAAGCAACAGTTAGACCTGGACATGGAACAACATACTGGTTCCAAATCAGGAAAGGAGTACATCAGGGCAGTATATTGTCAACCTGCTTATTTAACTTATATGCAGGGTACATCATGAGAAACACTAGGTTGGATGAAGCACAAGCTGGAATCAAGATTGCCAGAAGAAATATCAATAACCTCAGATATCCATATGATACCTACCTTATGACAGACAGTGAAGAAGAACTAATGGGCCTCTTGATGTAAGTGAAAGAGGAGAGCGTAAAAGTTGACTCAAAGCTCAACATTTAGAAAACAAAGATCATGGTATATGGTCCCATCACTTCATGGCAAATAGATGCAGAATCAGTGGAAACAGTGGCAGACTTTATTTTTTGGGGTTCCAAAATCCCTGCAGATGGTGACTGCAACCACGAAATTAAAAGAAGCTTTCTCCTTGGAAGGAAAGTTATGATCAACCTAGACAGCATATTACAAAGCAGAGAGATTACTTTGCCAACAAAGATAAGGCTATTTTTTTTTCAGTAGTCATGTATGGATGTGAGAGTTGGACTATAAAGAATGTTGAGCACAAAATAATTGATGCTTTTGAACTGTGGTGTTGGAGAAGACCCTTGAGAATCCCTTGGACTGCAAGGAGATGCAACCAGTCCATCCTAAAGGAAATCAGTCCTGAATATTCATTGGAAGGACTGATGTTGAAGCTGAAACTCCAATACTTTGGCCACCTGATGCGAATAACTGACTCATTTGAAAAGACCCTGATGCTGGGAAAGATTGAAGGCAAGAGGAGAAGAGGACAACAGAGGATGAGATGGTTGGATGGCATCACTGACTCAATGGACATGAGTTTGGGTAAACTCCAGGAGTTGGTGATGGACAGGGAGGCCTGGCATGCTGCAGTCCATGGGGACACAAAGAGTTGGACACAACTCAGCGACTGAACTGAACTGAACTGATGCAGTTTTTATCGTTATTTTACTATGATTAGTAGCTATAGGAAAACATTTTGGATTTGATAAGAGGTTATGCTAATTGAAAAGATAGGAACATGTCACCTATAAAGTACTAGTACTTGTTTCAAAGGGTATATATGCTTTTATTTATTATTTATTTAGTTATTCTTCCCTGACTTCCAGATGCTTAGTTGTCCTTAGAATACATTTAAACATTTATGTTAGAATTAAGCCCTACCAAATCTTGTTTGGCTTGTAAGTACATAATGTTACTTTGTCAACAAAGGTCCATCTAGTCAAGGCTATTGTTTTTCCAGTAGTCATGTATGGCTGTGAGAGTCGGACTATAAAGAAAGGTGAGCAGCATAGAACTGATGCTTTTGAACTGTGGTGTTAGAGAAGACTCTTGAGAGTCCCTTGGACTGCAAGGAGATCCAACCAGTCTATCGTAAAGGAGATAAGTCCTGCGTGTTCATTGGAAGGACTGATGTGGAAGCTGAAGCTCCAATACTTTGGCCACCTGATGTGAAGAGCTGACTCATTTGAAAAGACCCTGATGCTGGGAAAGATTGAGGGCAGGAGGAGAAGGGGACAACAGAGGATGAGCTGGTTGGATGGCATCACTGACTCAATGGACATGAGTTTGGGTAGAACCCTGGAGTTGGTGATGGACAAGGATGCCTGGATTACTGTGGTTCCTGGGGTTGCAAAGAGTCAGACATGACTGAGCAACTGAACTTAACTGCCAAATCTTGTTTGACTTGTAAGTACATAATGTTAACAATTTTTTACCTGAGAGTAATTTAAGAATTTAATTTAAAGTTTAATTTAACTCAGTTTTTTCTCAAGCTGTTTTATCTTCTGTTTATTATACACAGTATAATTTATTGTTTCTTTACCTATGCTATCCAGCAGCTGATCTAAGAAATCTGTGTTCTACAATGGTCTTCTAGAAGAGGAAAGCATCTCTCTGTTTAATTTGTCTCAAATACAAACTGTGTAATTCATGATCTCTACTCTCTAGATTTTAAAAGATGCTAAATCAATCTCATTAATATCATCCTGTGTTATGCTTAGTCTCTCAGTCCTGTCGGACGCTTTGCAACCCCATGGACAAGGCTCCTCTGTCCATGGGGATAATCCAAGCAAGAATAGTGGAGTGGGTTACCATGCCCTCCTCCAAGGGATCTTCCTAAGCCAGAGACCGAACCCATGTCTCCTGCTTTACATGCAGAACCCAGGGAATCATCATCCTAACTCTTCATTAATATGTGTCTCAGTTACCCATAAAACATATTTTTGTGTATTGTGTGGCCTATAAAAAAATACTGTGTGGAATTTTAGAAAGACATCATTATACAGTCCCGAATGATATCTAATCAAACTGACAATCTCCTTCCATCCACCATAAATGATACTCTGTCTTTACTGCTTAGAGTGCACTCCTATCCTTATTTTAATGCTGCAAGGTTCCAACTATGTATGCTTTGCTTTATCTATTGATGTTTTTCTCCATTCTCTTTGATATTCCTGATGCTCTCATTGGGGAATTTTAGGCTTATTATATATTCCAGTTGTAGATGTTCTTTAACTTGCTGTTAGTGCTGAATCTCAGTCATGATTATATGGCCTCCAAGGAGAGGTTTATACAAAAAAATATTAATAACTAGCTGAATTTGCTTTCTATGTAAATAACTTTTATACAATATTGGAGAAATTGAAGCTCTATAAGTGTTTTTGAGATTTTAATTTATTTTTAATTTCACCAAATTTCTCTTTACTTCCAAGTTTGAAAGGGAATTTGGCTTGACAATACAGAAATATCTTCAATGAATCTCATAACATAAATATTGTTCAAATGAATACTAAGTAGAATTTAAGTGCAGCCACATGGAAAAACAAGAATGGGAAGAACAAAGAGTATTGCTAGGCTAGGTAAATTTTGATTAGGTGCTGAGGAAAAGATTAATTTACTAGCACATATGATTTTAATAACCTGTTCAATCTAAAACTAAACACAGAAGGTTGAAAAATTAATGATGATTATCAAACAATACTATAAACCATCAATTTATATTGGATAGCATTCAAATTTTTTTTAATTTTTATTTGATTTTTCCTAATACTATAAAGTGAAGAGAAACTAAAAAGTCTCTTGATGAAAATGAAAGTGGAGAGTGGAAAAGTTGGCTTAAAGCTTAACATTCAGAAAACGAAGATCATGGCATCTGGTCCCATCACTTCATGGGAAATAAATGTGGAAACAGTGTCAGACACTATTTTTTTGGGCTCCAAAATCACTGCAGATGGTGATTGCAGCCATGAAATTAAAAGACACTTACTCCTTGGAAGAAAAGTTATGACCAACCTAGATAGCATATTCAAAAGCAGAGACATTACTTTGCCAACAAAGGTCCGTCTAGTCAAGGCTATGGTTTTTCCTGTGGTCATGTATGGATGTGAAAGTTGGACTGTGAAGAAAGCTGAGCACCGAAGAATTGGTGCTTTTGAACGGTGGTGTTGGAGAAGACTCTTGAGATTCCCTTGGACTGCAAGGAGATCCAACCAGCCCATTCTGAAGGAGATCATCCCTGGGATTTCTTTGGAGGGAATGATGCTAAAGCTGAAAATCCAGTACTTTGGCCACCTCATGCAAAGAGTTGATTCATTGGAAAAGACTCTGATGCTGGGAGGGATTGGGGGCAGGAGGAGAAGGGGACGACAGAGGCTGAGATGGCTAATTGGTATCACTGACTCGATGGACGTGAGTTTGAGTGAATTCAGGGAGTTGGTGATGGATAGGGAGGCCTGGCGTGCTGCGATTCATGGGGTCGCAAAGAGTTGGAGACGACTGAGTGACTGAACTGAACTGAACTGAATACTATAAAGTGTTATTATGTGAACTAAAATCAACTAGCAATACTTTCAAAATAAAGGTGGCATTATAATGTTGAATTTATTCTTTGGCATGTTTCTAGAGGAATTCTGGGACATCTGTAAATATATTGGTTACCAAATGCCCAAATATTACTTCCATTTAAAATTTGCAATTATTGAATACTTTTAAAAATAGAATATACAAAAAAGAGCTTTAGCATTTATTCAGCATCATCAAAACATCAATATATCCACACTTTAATTGAAAAATTACTGACAATATAATACATAAATTCCAATACCTGAAAATGATGTTAAATTTGAATAAAGGATTCTTACATATTATTGCTATCAACTGATTTCCCTTGGGACTCCATACACTATTTTAGCTTCCAAAAATATAAGGACACAAAGACTAACAGTTTCTGAACACATATTTTAGGTTCAACATCTTCCACATTTATCTATGGAATAAATTGAATTAGCCCCATTTTACAGGGCTGGAGAAATGAAGTTGCAAGAGAAGAGCAATTGGTCCAATAATCCATAGAAGTGTTGGAATTTGAAACCCAAATTTTTATCTGAATCTATAACCCCTGATCTTTTCCAGTACCAAAATTGATTCCTCATATAATGACTAACATATAAATGATGCTTTGTAATTTTTGTAATATTTTATAATTAGCATTCTTTTGCTATTCCACAAAAACCATTTCCTATGAAAAGAGCTAATAATATATTTAAATTCTTTATGAAGAAGAAATTAAGAAGCAGCAGGTGTGATTTTGATATTTCTTAAATTTAATTTAATTTTATTTTTTAACTTTACAATATTGTATTGGTTTTGCCATATATATATATTTAATTTTAGTTTTTAACTTTAAAAATGTAAATCCTTTTTAAAAATAACCTTTTCATAATAATGCAAACTCATTTACAAAATAGAAACAGACTCACAGACTTAGAAAATGAATTTATGGTTATGGGGTGAGGGGAAGGGGTATTGATTAGGAATTTGGGATTGATATGTACACACAGCTATATTTAAAGCAGATAATAAAAAGGACCTACTACTATATAGCACAGGAAACTCTGCTCAATACTCTGTAATATATATACATATATACATGTGTATATATATGCATACACATATGTACATATATGTGAGAATACACTGGTCACAGAAAACACCCTCATCCAACCGCACAAGAGATGACTGTACAGAAGGATGTCACCAGGTGGTCAATATCTAAATCAGATTGAATATATTCCTTCCAGCCAAAGAGGGAGAAACTATATACAGCCAGCAAAAACTAGACTGGGAGCTGACTGTGTCTCAGATTATGAACTTCTCATTGCAAAATTCAGACTTAAATTAAAAAAGTAGGAAAAACCACTAGACCATTCAGGTATGACCTAAATCAAATTCATTACAATTATACAGTGGAAGTGACAAATAGATTCAACAGATTAGATCTGATAGAGTGCCTGAAGAACTACAAGAGTGGTTCATGACATTGTACAGGAGGGGGTGATCAAGACCAACCCCAAGAAAAAGAAATGAAAAGAGGCAAAATGGTTATCTGAAGAGACCTTATAAATAGATGAGAAAAGAAGAGAACCTAAAGGCAAATGAGAAAAGGAAAAATATATACATTTGAATGCAGAGTTCCAGAGAATAGCAAGGTGAGATAGAAAGCCATCTCAAGGATCAATGCAAAGAAATAGAGGAAAACAACAGAATGAGAAAGACTAGAGATCTCTTCAAGAAAATTAGAGATAATAGGAAACATTTCATGCAAAGATGGATACAATAAAGGACAGAAATGATATGGACCTAAAGGAAGCAGAAGCTATTAAAAAGAGGTGGCAAGCGTACACAGAAAAACCATCCGAAAAAATCATGACTACGATGGTGTGATCAGTTACCTAGAGCCAGATATGCTGGAATGTGAAGTCAAGTGGGCCTTAGGAAGCACCACTGTGAACAAAGCTAGTGGGAGTGATGGAATTCCAGTTCACTTATTTCAAATCTTAAAACATGATGCTGTGGGCCAGCAAATTTAGAAAACTCAGCAGTGGCCACAGGACTAGAAAAGGTCAGTTTTCATTACAATCCCAAAGAAAGACAATGCCAAAGAATGTTCAAACTTCCCCACAATTGCACTCAACTTACACACTAGCAAAGTAATGTTCAAAATTCTCCAAGTCAGGCTTCAACTGTAAATGAAACCGTGAACTTCCAGATGTTCAAGCTGCATTTAGAAAAGGCAGAGGACCAGAGATCAAATTGCCAACATCTGTTGGATCATAGAAAAAGCAAGAAAGGTCCAGAAAAACATCTACATCTGCTTTATTGACTACGACAAAGCCTTTGACTGTGTGGATCACAAAAGACTATGGAAAATTCTTAAAGAGATGGGAATACCAGACCACCTGACCTGCCTCTTGAGAAATCTGTCTGCAGGTCAAGAAGCAGCAGTTAGAACTGGACATGGAACAACAGACTGGTTTAAATCGGGAAAGGTGTATGTCAAGGCTGAATATTGTCACCCTGCTTTTAAAATTTATATGCAGAGTATATCATGCAAAATGCTGGGTTGGATGAAGCACAAGCTGAAATCAAGTTTTCCAGGAGAAATATCAATAACCTCAGGTATGCAGATGACACCAGTCTTATGGCAGAAAGTGAAGAAGAACTAAAAAGTCTCTTGATGAAAGTGAATGAGGAGAGTAAAAAAAAGTTGTCTTAAAGCTCAACATTCAGAAAATGAAGATTATGGCATTCAGTCCCATCACTTCATGGCAAAGAGATGGGGAAACAATGGAATGAGTGAGAGACTTTATTGGTTTGGGCTCCAAAATCCCTGCAGGTGTTGACTTCAGCCATGAAATAAAAAGATGCTTGTTCCTTAGACGATAAGCTATGACCAACCTAGACAGCATATTGAAAAGCAGAGACATTACTTTGCCGACAAAAGTCCATCTAGTCAAAGCTACTGTTTTTCCAGTAGTCCTGTATGGATGTGAGAGTTGGACTATAAAGAAAGCTCATCACCGAAGAACTGATGCTTTTGAACTGTGGTGTTGGAGAAGAGTCTTGAAAGTCCCTTGGAGTGCAAGGAGATAAAACCAGTCAATCCTAATGGAAATAAGTCCTCAGTATTCATTGGAAGGACTGATGCTGAAGAAGAAACTCCAATAATTTGGCCACCTGAAGCAAACAACTGACTCACTGGAAAAGACCCTGATGCTAGGAAAGGTTAAAGGCTGAAGGAGAAAGGGATGACAGAGGATGAGAAGGTTGGATGGGATCACTGATGAACGTGAGTTTGAGCAAGCTTCGGCAGTTGGTGATGGACAGGGTAGCCTGTTGTGCTGCAGTCCACGGGGTTACAAAGAGTTGGGCATGACTGATCAGCTGAACTGAACTGATACATAAATATATTAATATGAAAACATACATGCATTCATCATAATACACACATGGTTGCAGTGCAGTCACAAAGTCATGTCCAATTCTTGCAACCCTATGGAACTTAGCCCACCAGGCTTTCCTCTTCCTCTGTTTGTGGGATTTCCCAGACAAGCATACTGAAGTGGGTTGCCATTTCCTACTCCAGGGGATCTTCCCAACCCAGGGATTGAAACTGAGTCTCCTGCATTCAAGGAGTCTTTACCAGTAAAGGAGTCTTTACCAACTGAGCCACCAGAGAAGCCCCTAATATATATATATATATACACAAATGTGTCTAAATATATATCTTACATAAATTATAATTTTAAATCCTAAAATTAAACTCATCAGAAAATTTTCTTTATTTTGAAAAAGAGAAAGCAAAGTTCAGAAGTGTTAATAACTTCCCTGATGCCATACCACTAACAAGTGTCAGAGCTGAAATTCAAATCTCACCCAACTGACCTCAGAGCCAGAATTTCCTGTACTACACAGCATCATCCCCTATAACTTTTCCATCCTGGAGTCATTTTTAGTTTTCTAACTTACTCAATGGCATGAGAGCTGAAGAAGTAAGAAGGAAGTGTTTCTTCATAATTGACATCAGTTAGGAACGTTTAGTCAAGGCTATGGTTTTTCTAGTGGCCAAGTATAGATGTGAGAGTTGGACTGTGAAGAAAGCTGAGTGCCAAAGAATTGCTGCTTTTGAACTGTGGTGTTGGAGAAGACTCTTGAGAGTCCCTTGGACTGCAAGGAGATCCAACCAGTCCATCCTAAAGGAGATCAGCCCTGGGGTTTCTTTGGAAGGAATGATGCTAAAGCTGAAATTCCAGTACTTTGGCCACCTCATGCAAATCGTTGACTCATTGGAAAAAACTCTGATGCTGGGAGGGATTGGGGATAGGAGGAGAAGGGGATGACAGAGGATGAGATGGCTGGATGGCATCACTGACTCGATGGACGTGAGTTTGAGTGAATTCAGGGAGTTGGTGATGGACAGGGAGGCCTGGAGTGCTGCAATTCATGGGGTTGCAAAGAGTCGGACACGACTGAGTGACTGAACTGAACTGAACTGAACTGAGGAACATTCATGGGGTCGCACAGAGTTGGACACGACTGAAGTGACTTAGCAGCAACAGCAGCAGCAGGAACATTCTGACAGGTGAACAATTTTGTGCTGCTCTGTGCATGTCCCAGATGACCTCAGGAACATTTTAAGTACTGATTTACAACAGAATGTTACCAAGTAGGTTAATTTGCAAATCGGGAATCTCTCTCTATCTCTCCCTCCCTCCCTCCCTCCCTCCCTGTCTCTTCTCTCCAGATATAGACATATATATATATATATATATATATATATATATACACACATACACACATACACACACATATCTGTATTTATATAAATAACACAGAGGTATAGAATTGGTCCTTATTACTCACAAAGTCTTTTTCCCTGTACTTTGAAAGAGTAGGCAGTGGTAGCTACTAGCTAATACTCTAGAATCTGTCCTCATGTTTGAAACATATACAGAGTCACACTAAGGGAAAAAAAAAAGTCTAATTAAAGTTAAAATATGTATTAGGGCTTGACCTTGTATCCAACAATATTAATTTTGTCACTTACTCAATGGCATAGAATATATTGTAGATTCTTTAATCTTTAATGGATGAAGCTAAGATATTTGTTTAAACCCTCATAGTTAAGTACATGAACAAAAATCTTTTTTACGGTGAAATTTTCTTCTAGGATGTATTTAAGTCTCCTTGTTTCTCTTCCCTTAAATTTCTTCATTTATCTAAAAATTTGGGTCAGGTTTAAGGACAAAGTGATTTACAACTGAAAAGGAGGGTTCTTCTGTAAAGCTGATAAATAGACTAGAGGATCCAGATAAGATAAAAATGGTTAAGGACAGGGGATTCAAAGTCATTGAGATCAGCAAGTATGGATTCGGTTGTGCCTTTTCATTTGTTACTGGTGGGGCATAGACTTGGATTACTGTGATATTGAATGGTTTGCCTTGGAAATGAACAGAGATCATTCTGTCATTTTTGAGACTGCATCCAAGTACTGCATTTCAGACTCTTTTGTTGACCATGATGGCTACTCCATTTCTTCTGAGGGATTCCTGCCCGCAGTAGTAGATATAATGGTCATCTAGGTTAAATTCACCCATTCCCGTCCATTTTAGTTTGCTGATTCCTAGAATGTTGATGTTCACTCTTGCCATCTCCTGTTTGACCACTTCCAATTTGCCTTGATTCATGCACCTAACATTCCAGGCTTCTATGCGATATTGCTCTTACAGCATCGGACCTTGTTTCTATCACCAATCACATCCACAACTGGGTATTGTTTTTGCTTTGGCCCCATCCCTTCATTCTTCCTCGAATTATTTCTCCACTGCTCTCCAGTAGCATATTGGGCACCTACTTAGCTGGGGAGTTGCTCTTTCAGTATCCTATCATTTTGCCTTTTCATACTGTTTATGGGGTTCTCAAGGCAAGAATACTGAAGTGGTTTGCCATTTCCTTCTCCAGCTGACCTGCCTCTTGAGAAACCTATATGGTTTGCCATTTCCTTCTCCACCTGACCTGCCTCTTAAGAAACCTATATGCAGGTCAGGAAGCAACAGTTAGAACTGGACATGGAACAACAGACGGGTTCCAAACAGGAAAAGAAGTACATCAAGGCTGTATATTGTCACCCTGCTTATTTAACTTATATGCAGAGTACATCATGAGAAACGCTGGGCTGGAAGAAGCACAAGCTGGAATCAAGATTGCCGGGAGAAATATCAATAACCTCAGATATGCAGATGTCACCACTGTTATGGCAGAAAGTGAAGAGGAACTCAAAAGCCTCTTGATAAAAGTGAAAGAGTAGAGTGAAAAAGTTGGCTTAAGGCTCAACATTCAGAAAACTAAGATCATGGCATCCAGTCCCATCACTTTATGGGAAATAGATGGGGAAACAGTGGAAACAGTGTCAGACTTTATTTTTTGGGGCTCCAAAATCACTGCAGATGGTGATTGCAGCCATGAAATTAAAAGATGCTTACTCCTTGGAAGGAAAGTTATGATCAACCTAGATAGCATATTAAAAAGCAGAGATATTACTTTCTCAACAAAGATCCATCTAGTCAAGGCTATGGTTTTTCCTGTGGTCATGTATGGATGCGAGAGTTGGACTGTGAAGAAAGCTGAGCACCGAAGAATTGATGCTTTGGACTGTGGTGTTAGAGAAGACTCTTGAGATTCTCTTGGACTGCAAGGAGATCCAACCAGTCCATTCTAAAGGACATCAGTCTTGGGTGTTCTTTGGAAGGAATGATGCTAAAGCTGAAACTCCAGTACTTTGGCCATCTCATGCGAAGAGTTGACTCATTGGAAAAGACTCTGATGCTGGGAGGGATTGGGGGCAGTAGGAGAAGGGGATGACAGAGGATGAGATGGCTGGATGACATCACTGACTCGATGGACGTGAGTTTGAGTGAACTCCGGGAGTTGATGATGGGCAGGGAGGCCTGGCGTCCTGCAATTCATGGGGTCGCCAACAGTCGGACAGGACTGAGCGACTGTACTGAACTGAACTTTCATTTGTTGGCAATTTTCTCATCTTTTTCTAAGTATTTCCTAGAACTGGAGTGGTAGTATAGTAATTCTGGGTGTGTGTGTTTGAAGTAAACAGACTGCTGTCATTCAATTCTGCATGTGTGAAGTCACTTCAGTAGTGTCCAAGTCTTTGCAACTCCATGGACTGTAGCCCACCAGACTCCTCTGTCCATCAGATTCTCCAGGCAAGAATACCATAGTGGGTTCCCATTTCAAGTCTGCAAGATACTCGCAACTCCCTCTTAGTGAGGGATGCAGAAGCCAAGAGTCTAGTCTATTATAATTCACTAAAATACCCTAATAACATTTTGGGACAAACCCTTAAATAATTACAGAAGAGTAAGTTGTCTCCCTAGTGTTTGATCTGCATATTCATTTTCCTCAGGATCTTCATGGGAAGAAATACTTGATTAGGGACAGAATTCTAGCATTTGCATTGAGCCCTTATCCATTGAGCCCTTATGCACAATATTCCTAATCCTATGCATTTTTCACTATAATTCTCCATCTTCTGGGTTACTGGTAGTTTTTAATATTTTCCATTAGCAGTTCACCTTTATATTCTGACATATATTTAAGATTTTCATGTTTATGTACATGTTTTTGAGAAAACATGCTCCAGGTAAGGGGATTTTAGCTTAATGCCACAGGAATTCTCTAGATATGACCTATAAGATCCATAGGTCTAAATACTCACAAAATTTTATAAAATTTGTGATTATATGTGTCTTTTAAACTATTTTGAAATGGATTTCATAGATTCATAATATTGTTAGTGATTACCATGCAACCTCCTAGATCTTTTAAATGTGAATGTTATATAAAATTACAGCAATAGGGAAAATAACAGTAATGAATCCGTAGTGTAAGATAAACAGTAATAACCTCTACAGTTTATCGAGTGCTTACAATATTTTAAGTAGTATGCTAAGGGCTTTATATACTTAGTCTTAATTATTCTTTCAGTAAATTAGTGAGATTTTTTAAAAGATTAAGAAACTGACTCTCTGAAAGACTAAGCCTCTTCCTTAGAGCCTCATGCAGGTTAAAGGAAGTGACAAGATCATACAAAATTCTAAGTGCCTCCAATGCCTATCTCCTTAGGCCATCATCATAATAAACTTATTCAGGCTAGACCAAAGGATATGTGCAATTTAAAATATTTCCTGCCCCAGGACACTTATTAAGTGCAGATTTAGTGTTTATTAAGGTAAGGAAAAAAGAGTTTTATTTAGATCATCAATGAGTGGGTAGTGTCTGAACTAAAAGAAAAAGACAGTTTTACCAAACTCCTACAAGGCTGAGTCAGACTAAATGGCACTAGTAAATATAGTCAAATGGTCAAATGTTAACATGATTCCAGATTAAATTATTATAATTCTTTATGCCTGGAAAAATATATATTATATTTGAAAGCTTTTATTAGAAAGTTATATGAATGTACAGCCTATATTTGAGATTTTAAAATTCATGAAAAAAAATTGTCTTAGCCATGTTTTCCATATTGATTACTTAAGAGTGATTGGACTAATCCAGAAGAACCCAAATATATTAAAGGTTAACCATTTCTTTCATTTTTCTGAGTATAACATTAAAACATTTCTAAAACAGATTCTTTTCAACCATAATGAATAAAACTCTTTGATCAAGACATTACTTTTCTCCTCTCCTCTTTCCAATACAAAATGATTTGTCCTACCTTTTGCATCATTTTATTGTATTCTTGAAGCTAAATTCTGTTTTTGTCATAGTCTCTCTTTCTTCCTTTCTCTGTGAGCCGTGTGTGTGTGTGGATGCATGCATATGCTTCTCTGTGTGTGTATGACCAAATTAACACTTAATGTAGCACTGAAACTGCAAAGGTTAACTTTTTACTCTTTTATCAGCTGGATATAAACTTACAATAAATGTATACCATTTTTCTTTTACATTATCTGAATATGTATGAAAATTAAAATATGTATAGAGAAGGACTTTGCCTATTTAGCTTGATAAATGCTTTCCAGAGTTATGCTTGCTACCCTTCATAATTCCTCCACCTAGAATAAGATCTATAACATAGTATACTAATTAAGCAGTTGGGAGTTTTAACTTTATTTCCCAGATAAATTGTGAAGTATGGTATTTCAGCAATTTCTTTACATTTGAAAAAATAAAAACTAGCAAAATACTCCTGGAAACCCAGTGCGGTAACAGTATGCCATATATAATTTTGGTCACTTTATCCAGGCATGTTTCAGGGTTAAAGTAACATGTTATTTTTATTTTAAGTGCCTATATTTGGAAAAAAAGAATTTAATAACAAAATTAATTTAAAATTGAAAAATTGTTAATATATATGCAATCAATAAATGTTCTCATAATTTTCCTTAAACACAATGTTGGTTAAGTAACTATTTAGAAGCAAGGAATGAATTTAATGAAAAACAGATAGCTTCTGAAATGTACATGTTCTAGGGTATATGTACATGCATATGTTTATGTGTACACTCATTGCATCTCAAATTTTTCTATCTACTATAAAAATTCATTCAGTCAGATTTATTTATCATATAATTTTGTGCACAGTGTCATGCTAGACAGTGTTGGGTATTTCCAAGGTCATATTCTAGGGGAAAGCTAATGATCATTGTATTAATTGTAGAGCTAATGATAATTAATATGATTGAGAAGTAGAAACAAAAAAGATGATAAAGAAGAGTTGATTAGCTGGTAAAAAATAAAACAAACAGTAGCAATAAATTTCATTCCTAGGCTGCATTTATTAGGACCTCTTATCAGACCTGCATAGGCAGAAATCATTTGACTATGGTAACAACTGAAACACTATTGATCTGCAGCAGTGGCAGAGGTATATCAATTTCTGAAATGATTCTGGTAAATCCAAAAACATTTGGTTCTATCTGTCTAAGCTAAGATGTAATTTATTACATCCATTATTTGTAATATTTTGCATCAGCAGTACAAAGAATGAGATTACTCAGTTAGGGCTGTAAATAGTGAAGGCATGACATGAGTGCATTGGAGAATAGAGTTTGTCATTGAAGGTAAGAGTCATGAGAGGATGTAGGCAAGGGCAAACAGATTAGAAAAGGAGGCATGATCATCAAGATAAATGAAGTGTCTTTTACATGAAAATCTAATCTTCAAGAAAGTCCACTGTTAATATATCATTTATATCAAACATTAGGATGAGAAAATTAGCAGGGGAAAATGATATTGTATTATTCATTGGCAAATTTTCAACTATCTTCATCATTCACTTATTTTGAGAGTTAATTTTATGTATAATTTTATTTCTAAAATAACCTTAAGGATTATCAAAATATAAAACTTTATCTAAAAGAGTTAATATATTATCTGATGGATTTTATGGAGTTTATATTTAGATCAACTCAACTTAGTGTGAAAGCTTTCCTAGGGTAATTTATTTCTCTGACATTTGGGTAAATTAACAATCCAAATGATTAATATTTCCTTAAAATAGATATGCCCTTATACATAAGTGTAAGCTGTAAACTCACAGTCTTCATTTAGTAATTTAAGCAGAGTACATAACATTGTCATGTGACTTTTTCAAAGACAGAGAGTTAAGCTTGATTGTGCTTGTAAGAAAATCTACATCATTCATGCAAATAAATAAAAATAGTTTATTTTATAAACACTTTTGTATATTTTGGTTTTGTATTTTGGTTGTATAAATATATATCCTATGCACATATTTCAGTGTATTTTTAAATGAATGATTGTTTATTCAAAGTTAATGTTTGACAGGTAACATCTTCCCTAAAGAGCTTGTTAATTTTTTTTTTTTTTAATTTTCTAATTTTTCAAAAAGCAGGTTGAGTTGTTGCATGGATGTAGATATTCAGATGGAAAGCTGAAATTAACTTTGGATTCCAAAACTCTGCCTCAAATTCTGCAATGTTTTCTATCAAAACATCATTAAATAGTTAAAATATACAATATAGCTTTACGCTTTGGATGTTTTTAACATAAACCATCCTATGATCATGTTATGAATAGAGTCCATCTTTTATGTTATAAAACAAAATTTACATTATACAGAGGAAAGAGAATATTGTTCACATTATACAGAGGAGTATAGGTGCTGTCTAGTTGTTTACGGTATTTAAGTTGTGAATTTCAATCTGTGTGAGTTTTCAAATGATTATTAATCCTTGGAACTCAGACACCATTCCCCAGGCTCAAAATTCATTGACAGAAGCTTTAATGGGCTCTAACATTGTCTCATGAATTACAGATATGTGACTTAAAAGTCAATGTACCCTGACGAGTTGAGCAAAAATAATCTGTAGGCAACAGCTAAAACAACTGTTTCACAATGTTCATACATGGAGCAAGTTGGTATAAACATGAAGGGCCTTTACCTGAGTATTAGAAGAAAATAGTATTAGAAGCATTAGAATAAAAATAATTCAAATATTTTAAATTTTTCAGTAAAAATTCCTTGAGTTCACGAGACAGCAAAACTTGTTGAAAATAAAGTGTTTTAATTTGTGTTTACACATATGTGTAAGCATGATACTGTGTAGCTCTTAAAACACTGCAGAAAGTGTAGTAAAAAGTGACTTGCATTAAGTGTGAAGGATCTAGATTAATAGTATAAGATCTAAGATCTGACTATCTGGTCTTAAATCATGACTGAACCAACTCACAAATTATGTGAATTTGTTAATATATACACTATCTCTATGCCTGTGTCCTCAGTTGTTCAGTCTTGGCCAACTCTTTGTAACCCCACAGACTGAATAGGCTCCTCTGTCCATGGAATTTTCTAGGCAAGAATACTGGAGTGGGTTGCCATTTCCTCCTCTGGTCTCTATGCCTGTTTACCTTAAAAAAAAAAAAAAATTCTCTGTTAAGGTTTTTACTCTTCATTCTGGCACTGTAGGGGCTTCTCAGGTGGCAAGAGTGGTAAAGAACTACCCTGTCAATGCAGGGGATGCTAGAGATGTGGGTTCAATCCCTGAGTTGCAAAGATCCCCTCTAGGAAGGCATGGCAACTCACTCCAGTATTATTGCCTGGAGAATGCCATGGACAGAAAAGGCTGGCTGGCTACAGTCCATAGGGTCGCACAGAGTTGGACACGACTGAAGTGACTGAGCACACAGTAACTTAACCTTAGAGCTTAAGGTTAAGGTTAAGTAAAAAAAAAAAAAAAAAAAAAAAAACTCATGTAAATCCCATCATTTCTTCTGCAAGGTGGCTCATCCTCTATATTTTAGTCTTATCATAAAGATAAATTATTATATGTAAAGCTGCTTTGAATCATGTAAAATACTATGCAACATTTTTCTCCTAGCCAGTAAGAGGGAATTCAGATTAATCAGCCACAAGGGTGCCCTTATTTGCTTTGGGTCAAAGAATGTTAATTGACCACATTGAGAATTAAACCCATTTTCTGGCTTCTTTAGCACAATTTTCTTGTCAACTGATTTAACCTGTCACAGACAGAAACTTCTACAAATAGAGCTGCTCTGTACTTTAGCAATGAATTGACATGTGAAAAACTGCTTTTACAAGAAACAGTTTTAAGGTATTCTCTGTTATCTGTCTCTTGAGCTTAAATTTATAGTGATTATTGCCAAAGTCACTTAGTAAACGAGAGAGTCTCATACGTTTGACTGCTCAAGCATATAGTTTTAAATAGTTATTGATGATACATTTTTACAAAACACTAACGCATCTATCAAAACAGAAGGCTTGTGAAGAAAAGAATTAAAAAGCTCACTGAAAAGATCCAAAACTGAAAAAAAGATGTTTTTCTTAACTTCTGCAAATTCAATGTTGGATGAACAGAAATTAATGTAATTTTCTGACAATTCACTCCAGTTATGGAACTCTGTTATATAGAATTTTACCCTAAAAGAGGTATTTTACATCCTGTAAATATTGTACAAAAGAAAAAAATTTCAAAATTATCACTGACATTTTCAGCTGATGATTAAAATAGTATGTGCTTTTAAAAAATGAAAGCAAGTTTTTTCATTAAGACTTTAATGTCATCTCATCACCTAGATTTATTTTTAAAAATGGCATAAAGAAAGACAATCTTGCTTTTATTTCTTAAGATAATGATTTTGGATGGAAACAACAGATGATGAAATGAAAAAAGAACAGCTGTAACATTATCAGTCTTAAATAGTATGTGTTAATTCCCATCATAAAATATACACATGTTCTATTACTAAATCATTTCAAGGTTATTTAAATTTCTAATCTATTGGTTACTTCTTGTTCTGGCAGTATAGCAGATATAGTGATCAGAGAAATTAGTTGGAAAGAGCTCTTTGGGAATCACCTAGAAGATGTAAACCAAAACACTGGATAAAGTTTAGGAAAAAAAAAAAATACACACACAAACACACCACACACATGATGACACTTGTGTTAGTGAGAAGGTAACATAAATCGTAAAATGCTATAAATAAAATGACACTGAGAATCCAGAGAGGGAAAGTAAGCCTAAGTATTAATAATGTTGGCTCTTGGAACTTCTGCCAAAGGTTCCTACCCTAGCCCTTAGACTTTAATGGGTTTTGAAGAGAATTAATCTAAGGCCTCCATTGTTAGAGTGAAGCAAAGTCTTCCCAAACAAATCTGGGTCTCCTAAAATTCAATGCCTACAATGCACAAAGTATGAAAAGAAGAGACATTCCATAGACAGAGACAAAACAAGATTGTGCACTAACAATTCCTAATCACAAACTGAGTACCACACAGTATTAGAACTGACATTTATAACATTGTGTTCACCTAAAAATACACAGGCAAAAGTAAAACTAACGACTGTCCTGGATTTGTAAGCCATGAAAGATCTGTCAGAAACAACTATAAATACTTGCTAGGGGAATGCAGTTAAACTTTCAACAAATTCCTAAAGACAAAGTGCAAGTGTCATGGACTCACCATTTAAGAACCAGAAAATACATGAAGAAGTAATTCACTGTGAATGAGAGTTCTGAGAACCAACAAACTGAAAAATCATACTGCATATACTGGAATTATCAGAACCAGAATATAAAATACATTCGTATATTTTGATATATTTTATAAAATAAGGTATTAAAATATTACATATAAAATAGACTGTTAACATATATATCTAGGAAGATTTGTAAAAAAAAAAAAAAAAAAAAAAAGAGTTTTCCAGAAATTTATATACACAGACACTGTATTTGAAGTTAGAAATTCAATTCAGAATTAAAAGCAGATTATATTCAGCAAAATAAAACTGACATACTGAAGAATAGCAAAAATCATTGAGAGACACGAAGACAATAAATATGAACGTGTTGTTATCATTAATGGAGTAAGACCTAGCTTCCCTGGTGGATCAGATGGTAAAAAGAATCTGCCTGCAATGCTGGAGATCCGGGGTTCAATTCCTGGGTTGGGAAGATCCCCTGGAGAGGTAAATGATAACCCCTCCAATGTTCTTGCTTGGAGAATTCCATAGACAGAGGAACCCCGAGGTATATAGTCCATGGACTCACAAAGAGTCAGATATGACTAATTGACTGACACACAGAAGACCTATCATATTACAAATTGGAATTAGAATAGGATAATAGTAGGAATGAAGAAAGGGAAATATTGTAAAACAATGGTGACTTTTCCTCCTCCACATTCTCTACTTCCAATTCTTTCTTTGCTTAGCCATCAATTCAACTCATGAATATTCAATCCTAAAACAAGTAGATGGGGTCCACAGTGGTACATAAAGGATATCCACACTAGGAATGTGGAGAGAGTACAATACAATATTCTGGAACCTGTATGTGTGAAGGGAGTATCCACACAGAGATATGGAAACACAGAAGAGTATTTATTAAATAATAAATGGAATCACTGGAGTCAATTTCTCATTCTTAGAGAAAGTGAAATTGAAGTTGCTTAGTCCTGTCCAACACTTTGCGACCCCATGGACTGTAGCCTACCACGCTCCTCTGTTCATGGGATTTTCCAAGCAAGAGTAATGGAGTGGGTTGCCATTTCCTTCTCCAGAGAATCTTCCTCACCCAGGGATCGAACCCTGGTCTCCCACATTATAGGCAGACGCTTTACCAACTGAGCCACCCAGGGTTAGAGAGGGTAATTACAAATATGGAAAGGAAGAAAACTAAAATGCACCCAAAGATGTGGTATTGAATTTGGGTATATGTTTGTGCACTCAAGACGTTTGATGATAGATAGATAGACAGATAGATGCACACCTGGAGATGAATATGTGACAAAAAACAAATTTTCTAACTCTTTATGTGAGACAGCTGGAAGCAGCAGCATCTTAATTGCAATAACTATAACAAATATTCAAAGATTGGCTTCTAAATTCCATCTTCTTTTCAGTTCAGTCGCTCAGTAGTGTCCAACTCTTTGCAACCCCATGAATCGTAGCAGGCCAGGCCTCCCTGTCCATCACCAACTCCCAGAGTTCACTCAAACTCACGTCTATCGAGTCGGTGATGCCATATAGCCATCTCATCCTCTTTTCCTTTTCCTGTCATCCCCTTTTCCTCCTGCCCCAATCCCTCCCAATGTCAGAGTCTTTTCCAATGAGTCAACTCTTTGCATGATGTGGCCAAAGTACTGGAGTTTCAGCTTTAGCATCATTCCTTCCAAAGAACACCCAGGGCTGATCTTTAGGATGGACCGGTTCAATCTCCTTGCAGTCCAAAGGACTCTCAAGAGTCTTCTCCAACACCACAGTTCAAAAGCACCAATTCTTCAGCACTCAGCTTTCTTCACAGTCCAACTCTCTCATCCATACATGACCACTGGGAAAACCATAGCCTGACTAGACAAACCTTTGTTGGCAAAATAATGTCTCTGATTTTCAATATGTTATTTAGGTTGGTCATAACTTTCTTCCAAGGAGTAAGCGTCTTTTACTTAACAGATCAATTCTCCTAGTGAATGACTGATACAGGGTATAGGCATATAACAGTATACAATGATCATTAAACAACTTCTGCCTGATAACAAGAAACTGCTTAAAGATGCAAGCATGTCAAAAACACATGGAAGCTCAAATATTCTTTTGGTCAAGTTTGGAGAAATTTGACCAACAAAACAGTGATTGTAATAATAACAATTGATTGTAACATCAAATAGAATAGGAAAACATGAATATAAGGTGATATAAAAATAATTTGGAAGTTTAATAAGAAACAAGATATTTACATTGTTTCAAATTAACTCCAACCTAAATATTTGCTATTTAAAAAGAAAAAAAATTTGACTTTTGACTGATAAAATCTTGTAGATAATACCTCATCAGAATGATCAGATTGACCACCACTACAGAAGGACAAATCTAAAGCGTGTATCACCTAATAAGAGGCAATAAGAATACAGCATCAATTCTGTAATATCCTGTTAAAGTGTATTATATTATGAACAAACACTTTATGAATTCAAGTCAAGGGACACTCTTCAAAACTGTCAAGTTCATAAAAAATAAGGAATAGCTAAAGAATTTTGTGAAACTGGAGGTAACTAAACAGAAGTGAAAATTAAATGAAAACTGTAACGCTGAACTGCAATCTTTGGCTATAAAGGGAATTATTGGAAAAACTGTAATGGATTTTGCTTATTCAGTTTAGTTCAGTCGCTCAGTTGTGTCTGACTTTGCCACTCCATGAACTGCAGCATGCCAGGCCTCCCTATCCATCACAAACTGCTGGAGTCTACCTAAACACATGTCCATTGAGCCAGTAATGCCATCCAACCATCTCATCCTCTGTTGTCCACTTCTCTTGCCCTCAATCATTCCCAGAATCAAGGTCTTCTTAAGTGAGTCAGCTCTTTGTATCAGGTGGCCAAAGTACTGGAGTTTCAGCTTCAACATCAGTCTTTTCAATGAATACCCAGGACTGATCTCCTCTAGGATGGGTTGGTTGCATCTCTTTGCAGTCCAAAGGAATCTCAAGAGTCTTTTCCAACACCACAGTTCAAAAGCATCAATTCTTTGGCACTCAGCTTTCTTCACAGTCCAACTCTCACATCCATACATGACCACTGGAAAAACCATAACCTTGACTAGATGGACCTTTGTTGGCAAAGTAATGTCTCTGCTTTTAAATATGCCATCTAGGTTGGTCATAACTTTCCTTCCGAGGAGTAAGCGTCTTTTAATTTCATGGCTGCAGCCACCATCTGCAGTGATTTTGGAGCCCCAAAAAATAAAGTCAGCCACTGTTTCCCCATCTATTTGCCATGAAGTGATGGGACCGGATGCCATGATCTTAGTTTTCTGAGTGTTGAGCTTTAAGCCAACTTTTTCACTCTCCTCTTTCACTTTCATCAAGAGGCTCTTTAGTTCCTTTACACTTTCTGCCATTAGGGTGGTGTCATCTCCATATCTGAGGTTAAGGATATTTCTCCCAGCAATCTTGATTCCAGCTTGTGCTTCTTCCAGCCCAGCATTTCTCATGATGTACTCTGCAGAGAAGTTAAATAAGCAGGGTGACAATATACAGCCTTGACGAACTCCTTTTCCTATTTGGAACCAGTCTGTTGTTCCATGTCCATTTCTAACTGTTGCTTCCTGACCTGCATACACATTTCTCAAGAGGCAGGTCAGGTGGTCTGGTATTCCCATCTCCTTCAGAATTTTCCACAGTTTATTGTGATTCACACAGTCAAAGGCTTTGGCATAGTCAATAAAGCAGAAACAGATGTTTTTCTGGAACTCTCTTGCTTTTTCAGTGATCCAGCAGATGTTGGCAATTTGATCTCTGGTTCCTCTGCCTTTTCTAAAACCAGCTTGAATATCTGGAAATTCATGATTCATGTATTGCTGAAGCCTGGCTTGGAGAATTTTGAGCATTACTTTACTGGCATGTGAGACGAGTGCAGTTGTGTGGTAGTCTGAACACTTTTTGGCATTGCCTTTCTTTGGGATTGGAATAAAAACTGACCTTTTCCCGTCCTGTGGCCACTCCTGAGTTTTCCAAGTTTGCTGACATATTGAGTGCAGCCCTTTCACAGCATCATCTTTTAGGATTTGAAATAGCTTAACTGGAATTCCTTCACCTCTACTAGCTTTGTTCATGGTGGTACTTCCTAAGGCTCACTTGACTTCACATTCCAGGATGTCTGGCTCTAGGCGTGTGAGTGATCACACCAACATGATTATCTGGTTGGTGAAGATCTTTTTTGTACAGTTTTGTGTATCCTTGCCACCTGTTCTTAATATCGTCTGTTTCTGTTCACTTCAGTTCAGTCGATCAGTAGTGTCCGATTCTTTGCGACCCCAGGAATTGTAGCATGCCAGGCCTCCCTGTCCATCACCAACTCCCGGAGTTCACTCAGACTCACGCCCATTGAGTCAGTGATGCCATCCAGCCATCTCATCCTCTGTCATCCCCTTCTCCTTCTGCCCCCAATCCCTCCCAGCATCAGAGTCTTTTCCAATGAGTCAACTCTTCACATGAGGTGGCCAAAGTACTTCTTCTATTAGGTCCATACAACTTGCGTATTAGTTAGTAGCAATATATCAAAGTTTAATGTTAATTTTTATGGTTGTATGAAGGTCAAATAGTAGAATATGCTTCTTGTACAAAATAGGTACTGAAGTATTTTGGTAATAGTATCAGGTCAACATACTCTCAAAAGATTTAGAAAAGGAAAGTTTATTCTTGACTATTAATATTTTGTTAAGTTTGAGAATACACTAAAACTATTTTATTTTATACCATATTTGCTAAATTGTCTTGTAACAATAGTTTTTAAACTTTTCCTTTTATAATTATTATTTATTTAACTTCATGGTTATGTACTTGCTTCCTTAAAGTACTTCAAGATGTATTGAGTTGGTGGTTTAGTCACTAAGTTGTGTCCAACTCTTGTGATCCCATGGACTGTAGCCAAGCAGGTTCCTCTATTCATGGGATTTTTCAGGCAAGAATACTGGAGTGTGTTGTCATTTCCTTATACTTATTACTAAAAGTAAACTAAACAAAAAATAATGTGCAGAGTTTTTTTTTTTTTTTCTAGAAGCTTTAATATCATTGGAAGCCTATATTATATAAATCATGGTATTCTTAAATTATTTTTGTAGTAAAATTTGTAATTTTAAAAAAAGAAACCAAATTTCATTTATAGAAATTAGTTTTAGTTACAAAAAAAACTAATTAGCTTTGGTTATATAAATTCAGCATATAATTTTCATAGAGCCTGCATACACTTGTCTATTGAATAATACTGTTTAGTGTACCTGGAGGAGGGTGGGGGCTTATTTCCAGAGGAAGACTGAAAAGTTATGTCTTTCTAAAATTAGTTAATCAAATTTGAAGGTCTCTGTATTCATAAGAGTTTTATGTAGAATCTCAAATACAAAAAGAACTCACTGAGTGGTTAAATTGCACACTAATTGCAAGATAAGCAATTTAAAAATCATGTTTTAATCCTCCAAGGTATTATGTGAAGAAATTATGCATACTTTTACTGTCCAAATGGCACCCCAGTGACCTGAAATATTGAATGTGGGATTTCTTTAAGGAAAAGCTTATGCGCAGATTTTTTTCTCAGTAATTAAATACTTAATTTTAAATTTACTAAAAATTTCTATAGTGTAAAGAGTAGCTATGTAAATACATACAACAATGTAACTATTACAAAAAGTAAATGATATTTAATTGCTAAATTTAATGTAGAACTATGGATCAACTACTTTTTAGATGTATAAAATATCATAATTCAGGATTACTTCAAAGAAATAAAAATATCCAAAACAGCCCACAAAATTCTGAATTACTCATAGTGATTAAAATTTTTAATTATTCCTGGTGAAAAATACACAGTGATATATTTACTCAATAGTAGTGAATAATAAGTAATAGTTAATATGAGCCTGAGAAAAACAACACTTTCTAACAATTCAAGTTTCAGAATATTGAAATGAGCTTTTTTATAAGAAAATCAGTGCCATCTCCCAAAGGCAAAGAAAGAATTTCTCCCTTCAGAGAAATTGAAAAGAAGATAATTATACATTAGTGCTGACATTTTGCTGTTCAAGGAAGGGAAGGCTGAGTATGGGTTTATTAGTAGCTGCATGTTACTCTCATAGGTAATGTAGAGTAATCATACCAAAATATGATACATTTTTAAATAACCCTTTATTACTATTTGTTTTTTCATGAATGCGTTAATATGTTTGGTTGCCACTGAGGAATCTTAAGCTGACTTTTTAAAAACATGTTTGTTTTTAGTGTCTGATAAAGCATCTGAAAGTATTAGCCTGTTAATTATCCCCTAAAGCCATTTTATCATTCTATTTTTAATAAAAAAATTCTTTTTTTTTTTTTTTTAAAGTAACTGGCTAAACAGTGACAAGTCACCCTTCATAGCTTCCTGGGTACAGCTGTGACCTTCTAACTTAGGTCTGTACAGTGATTGTTAGGGGAAGGGTTGTATACAATTTCTACATTACATCCTAAAGAGTACCAGTTTGCTATCCACTTTCTCTTTTCCTTTCCCAGAAGGCAACAGCAGAAACTGTGGGTATGAAGTAGCTTCAACAGTGCAGATAAGGAACACTGGGTAATAGCTTATAAAAAGGTAAACTGAATCCTGAGTTTTTTGATTCACATCATTTTGAGGTCTCTTTATAACAACAGCTTTATCGGCAAATCTAACTCAGTGTCTTTCCATGTGTGGCTGTGTAAAGACTATTTGAAGAGTATAACAGCATGAATATTAGGGATTTAATTTTTAACATTTTAACTTTCATCTGTACCCTTTGGGCTTCCCTGGTGGCTCAGACGTTAAAGAATCTGCCCACAATGTGGGAGACCAGGGTTTATTTCCTGGGTCAGGAAAATCCCCTGAAGAAAGGCAAAAAAAGAAATGATTTGCCTAAGAACATACCTAACATCCCCACAGCTCTTTTCCAACTTACAAAATAAAGGTATATCACCAACCAACCCCAATCTTAATACATTGTCATACCAAAGCTATGGAAACCCTAGTGGTACAAAAACAGCCTTTTAAATGTTTGAACAAGAATCCATTTTCCTACAGGTTTCCTGTATTCCTATCATATCCAAAGTTAAGCAACACAGGTAAAAAGAGGAATCTAGATTTAAACCTAAGCAATTGGTTCCAAAGCCTGCCCTCCTTATCACAAGACAGAGATTTCAAGAAGACAAGCCAAAAAGACATATCCATCATACTCAAAGTTCTCATCGTTGCCACTGTTTCTGAGCCATATCAACAACAACCATCCACAAGGGTTAAAGCCAGATTTGGATGAAGTAAGAAGCACTGAGTGCTTTTTCACCCCCTGCTGAAGTGAAGTGAAAGTGGCTTAGTCATGTCTGAATCTGTGATGCCATGAACTATGAAGCCTGTCAGGCTCCTCTGTTTATGGAATTCTCCTGGCAAGAATATTGGAGTGGGTTGCCATTCCCTCCTCCAGGGGCTCTTTCCATGCCAGGGATCAAACCTGGGTCTCCTGCATTGTGAGCAGATTCTTTACTGTATGAGCCACAAGGAGTTCCCCCACAGAGCCCAATTTTAAAAATAACAAAAATTAAAATTTATAGAACATTTACTATGTAGGCACCATGCTAAGCCATTCACAAAGATGTAAACTAATTCTGTGAGAGGTTTATTATTATGTTTATTCTACAGAATGAGACACACAAATATGAAGCATATATTTTAAAGTAGCATAGGAAGTTGGTGCTTAAGTAAGTAGTCAAATCAACTCACTCTGAATATAGAACTGGGAGTTTTCATTTGTGTTTATCTAGCCCAAGACTCTTAAGAGTGCCTTGGACTGCAAGGAGATCCAACCAGTCCATCCTAAAGAAGATCAGTCCTGGGTGTTCATTGGAAGGACTGATGTTGAAGCTGAAACTCCAATACTTTGGCCACCTGATGCAAAGAGCTGACTCATTTAAGACCCTGTTGCTGGGAAAGATTGAGGGCTGGAGGAGAAGTGGACAACAGAGGATGAGATGGTTGGATGGCATCACCAACTCAATGGACATGAGTTTGGGTAAACTCCGGCAGTTTGTGATGGACAGGGAGGCCTGGTGTACTGCAGCTCATGGGGTCGCAAAGAGTCGGACATGACTGAGTGACTGAACTGAGCCCAATATATTAATTATAGATAGCATGTCTGACAAATATCAGTAGAGGTGAGCATAAATTACATTTAGGATTTTTTCCAAACTTTACATTCTATGAAAGATCACATGTTTTGTTAATCAAATAATCATATTTACTTAGGAAATCACAGAAAATCATTTAATAATAATGCAAAATATTGATATTTTCTATATTAATAATAATGACTACTTCACCTTTATACCCATGTAATTAATCAAGTAGTCACATTTTATGCCTTGTCTGTCTGAATCCTAGATTTCCACTGAATCAGTGTGGCTGTAAATCTTCCTGTGTATGTATTAGAGTAGATGTGTTTTCATTTCTCATTTATAAATACATAGTAGTAAAACCTGTGTTGTGTGGATAAGAATATGTATACATTTATAAATAATTCAAATTTCTTTTTTTGTGGCATCTTTGTCTGGTTTTGGTATTAGGGTGATCATGGCCTCATAGAGTGAGTTTGGGAGTTTACATTCTTCTACAATTTTCTGGAAGACTTTGAGTAGGATAGGTATAAGCTCTTCTCTAAATTTTTGGTAGAATTCACCTGTGAAGCCATCTGGTTCTGGGCTTTTGTTTGTTGGAAGATTTTATTTTCTTTTGTTTTGTATTTTTTATTTTTTTTTAAGATTTTTTATTACAATTTTGATTTCCATGCTTGTTATGGGTCTGTTCAGATTTTCTAGTCCTTCCTGGTTCAGTTTTGGAAGGTTATACTTTCTAAGAATTTTGTCCATTTCTTCCAACTTGCCCATTTTATTGGCCTATAGTTACTCATGGTAGTCTCTTATGATCTTTTGTATTTTTGTGTTGTCCATTGTGATTTCTCCATTTTCATTTCTAATTTTATTGATTTGATTCTTCTCCCTTTTTCTTGATGAGTCTGGCTAATGGTTTGTCTGTTTTATTTATCTTCTCAAAGAACCAGCTTTTAGCTTTGTTGATCTTTGCTATAATCTTTGTTGTTTCTTTTTCACTTATTTCTGCTCTGATTTTTATTTCTTTCTTTCTTTCTACTAACTTTGGGGTTTTACTTTTTCTTATTTTTCTAGTTTCTTTAGGTGCAAAGTTAGGTTGTATATTTGATGTTTCTCTTGTTTCTTGGGCTTCCCTTGGGGCTCAGCTGGTAAAGAATCTGTCTGTAATGCAGGGATCTGGGGTCAGTCCCTGGGTTGGGAAGATTCCCTGGAGAAGGGAAAGGCTACCCGCTCCAGGATTCTGGCTTGGAGAATTCCATGGCCTGTATCGTTCGTGGGGTCACAAAGAGTTGGAAATGACTGAGAGACTTTCACTTTCACTTTCTTGTTTCTTGCTTCTTGTGGTAGGCTTGTATTGCTATGAACCTCCCTCTTAGCACTGTTTTTACTGAATCCCATAGGTTTTGGGTTGTTGTGTTTTCATTTTCATTTGCTTCTATGCATATTTTGATTTTGTTTTTTATTTCTTCTGTGCTCTGTTGGCTATCAGAAGCATGTTTATTAACATTCATATGTTTGTGTTTTTTTATATGAATAACTTAAATATTTTCCTAAGCATATGTATAATTAAATCCATAATTCTAAAGAATTTCCAAAGTGGTTGTACTATTTTACGTCCTCTCTCCTACCAGCTCTGCGTGAGTTCCAGTTGGCCTGGATCTGCACCACAACTTGATTATCTCTATATTTTATGTATTATATTAATATATATGATCTCAATATTTTATTTTATTTTTAAACTCTACAATATTATATTGGTTCTGCCATATATCGAAATGAATATGCCACAGGCATACATGTATTCCCCATCCTGAACGCTCCTCCCTCTTTCCTCCCCATACCATCCCTCTGGGTGGTCTCAGTGCACCAGCCCCAAGCATCCAGTATCGTGCATCGAATCTGGACTGGCGACTCGTTTCATATATGATATTATACATATTTCAATGCCATTCTCCCAAATCATCCCACCCTCTCCCTCTCCCACAGAGTCCGAAAGACTGTTCTATACATCAGTGTCTCTTTTGCTGTCTTGTATACAGGGTTATCGTTACCATTTTTCTAGATTCCATATATATGCGTTAGTATACTGCATTGGTGTTTTCCTTTCTGGCTTACTTCACTCTGTATAATAGGCTCCAGTTTCATCCACCTCATTAGAACTGATTCAAATGTATTCTTTTTAACGGCTGAGTAATACTCCATTGTATATATGTACCACGGCTTTCTTATCCATTCATCTGCTGATGGACATCTAGGTTGCTTCCATGTCCTGGCTATTATAAACAGTGCTGCGATGAACATTGGGGTACACGTGTCTCTTTCCCTTCTGGTTTCCTCAGTGTGTATGCCCAGCAGTGGGATTGCTGGATCATAAGGCAGTTATATTTCCAGTTTTTTAAGGAATCTCCACACTGTTCCCCATAGTGGCTGTACTAGTTTGCATTCCCACCAACAGTGTAAGAGGGTTCCCTTTTCTCCACATCCTTTCCAGCATTTATTGCTTGTAGACTTTTGGATCACAGCCATTCTGACTGGCGTGAAATGGTAACTCATTGTGGTTTTGATTTGCATTTCTCTGGTAATGAGTGATGTTGAGCATCTTTTTATGTGTTTGTTAGCCATCTGTATGTCTTCTTTGGAGAAATGTCTATTTAGTTCTTTGGCCCATTTTTTGATTGGGTCATTTATTTTTCTGGAATATTTTAAATTATAGCCATTCTAGTGTATATATAACTGTGTGTCCTGTTGGTTTTAATTTACATTTCTCAGGAGATTGATTTTGAGCACATTTAATATTCTTATTAGAAATACAGATATACTATTTTGTCAACTGTCTTTTCAAATATTTTGACTATTTCCTTGGGTCTGGCTTTCCTCATACTATGGGTGTAGAAGAGCTTTCATTTACTCTTGATACAAGTCAGTAATATATATTTTTAACATTTTCTGCAGTGTCTGAAGAGCCTTTCCCCCCTAATTATTTCTCTTTAAAAGAGAAGTTTTTAATTTTGGAAAAGTGGATTTATTCCTTAAAAAAAAAAAAAAAAAAGAAAAGTTCATATTTCTGACCTAACTAATCTTTCCCTTCTCCAATATCACAGAGATTCTCATAGATTTTTACAAAGATATGTTAGTTATCACCTTCATGTTTGGAACTAAGAACAATTTCAAGTTAATTTTTTGAATGATAGCAGGTTATATTCAAGGTTTATTCCCCCACCCCATGAAGACATAAAGGCTGTCAGCTTCATTTGAGAGAAAGACCTCCGTCTCTTCCATTTAATATCCTTGGAGTTTTGGCAAAAATCATTTGAGCATATTTGTGGGATTTACTTTTGAGCTCATTTTTTTCCCTTCAATCTATACATCCATTCTTACTCTAGTGATGCTCTATCTTGATTTCTCTATAATGTCTTGAAATTAGTCAATATAAGTCCTTTTTGCTCTTTTACTAGATTCCTTTTGAAATTAAATGTCCCTTGTATTTCCATACAAGTTTTAAATAAACTGAACATCTATCTGTAAAACACCCGGTAGATATTAATTAGAATTGTATTAAGTCTATAAACAGAGAAGGCAATGGCAACCCACTCCAGTACTCTTGCCTGGCAAATCCCATGGACAGGGGAGCCTGGTAGGCTGCAGTCCATGGGGTCGCACAGAGTCGGACACAACTGAAGTGACTTAGCAGCAGCAGCAGCAGCAGCAAGTCTGTAAAGCAGCTTGGGATAAGGTGATATCTGAACAACATTGAATGCAAATATAGCATATGTAACTTGTATATTAGAGCTTCCCTGGTGGCTCAGTGCTAAAAAAAAAAAAAAAAAATCCTCCTGCCAGTGAAGGAGATGTAGATTCAATCTCTGGTTAGGAAGATTCCCTGGAGAAGGAAATGGCAACCTACTCCAGTATTGTTGCCTGGGAAATTCCATGGAGAGAGGAGCCTGCTGAATGATAGTCCACACAAAAGAGCTGTACATGACTTAGTGAGTAACAGCAACATCAATTCAAGTATTATTACAATTTAAAAAACAAAGTGAAAATTAATGCAACTCCAGGAATAAGAAATAATGACTGGTATGTTTTAGTTCTAGAAATATGCATTATTAATAGAAAAGAAAATGAACACCTAAGCTTTGCACTAATCATAAGTGTTATAAAATAAACCATCCTGTGTATTTCAAAGCCTATTTCTATATTTTTGACTGTAATTATCAAAATATGTCCATGTTAGAAAATATGAATCTATCTCATTCATCTTTGAGCCTACATATCACATTTTTCCATCTTATTAATTTACCATCATTGATTAATTTTAGAGTGTTCAGGATGATTCCATTTATGCTACATTAAAGAACTCTAAAAAAAATCCTTGTACAGAAGTCTTATATAGAATTCTACTTATACAACTATGGTAAATGTCTGAAACCTCAACAATTAGAATTGTATATCTAAATTTTTCATGTGCATGTGTTTAAGAAGTGAAAACCTCCTTTACACTTATTGGTCCAAGTTAGATTTTTATAACAATGAGGGTCCATTTCCATAGACACCTGCAAACACTAAGTATTAGATATTTTTCATCTTTTTATATTGCTTTTCAAATTACTGTGATTATGATCTATTGATAAAAATGTAAAGGACTTATTCAAGTGTCCTAGAGACTATCAGATATATGATGACTAAGAGTTTTAATGTTTTGGGTGAGGCTATAAAAGTGTAAATTCTGGAAGTAAACTTAAAAAATAATTGCTCATCTAGGACAAAGCGTATTTGAGTACCTTCTATGTTTCCCAAGCATTGTTCATGTACTTTATTGTTGTTGTTCCCAAGTCATGTCCAACTCTTTGTTACCCCATGGACTGCAGCATGCCAGGCTCTTCTGTCCTCCACTATCTTCTGGAGTTTGCTCACATTCACATCCATTGAATGGATGATGCTATCTAACCATCTTATCCTCTGAACCCTTCTCCTTTTGCTCTAAATATTTTCTAGCATTGGGGTCTTTTCCAGTGAGTCAGCTCTTTGCATCAGGTGGCTGAAGTATTGGCGCTTCAGCTTCAGCCTCTGTCCTTGCACTGAATATTCAGGGTTGATTGCCTTTATGATTGACTGGTTTGGTCTCCTTGCAGTCCAAGGGACACTCAAAAGTCTTTTACAGAACCACAATTTGAAAGCATCAATTCTTCAGTGTTCAGTCTTCTTTATGGTTCAAATCACATCTGTACATGGCTATTGCAAAAAAATCATAGCTTTGACTATAGGAAACTTTGTTGACAAAGTGATGTTTCTCCTTTTGAGTATGCTACATACTTTTGTCATAGCTTTCCTTCCAGTGGAAGTGGTGACAGATTTTTTATTTTCTTGGGCTCCAAAATCACTGTGGACAGTGACTGCAATCATGAAATTAAAAGATGCTTGCTCCTTGGAAGGAAAGCTATGTACTTTAAATAACTTGTTGAAGAAGGCAGACAAAAAAGATTATTTTTCATAGATGTTAACTTTAAGAGTGTTGGGCATGTAACAAACTACCAAAATGATTGTAAAAAGAAATCTAAAGCATAAATCTTTAGCATTCAATAAATGTTTATTAACCACCTACACTCCTTGGAATATATCATTGAACAAAATAGGAAAAAAAATCCTTCCTTTTGGACCTTATATATTATATAACAAATAAGTACCTTTTATTTGTATATTAGATGCCTGTTAGTGCCATTAAAGATGGGGGTAAGGGGAATTAGAGGGAAGTGACAAGTGACAGAGAATTATAGCAGTTGTGGCAAAATTATGAGCAATTACTGAGGAAATGATGCATAAGCTAAGATTTGAATGACAAAAAAGAAACATTCATTTCAAGATTTAAACTCAGGGAGAATTGATATTGCAAAGATTACAACAGCAATAAAACTGGCACATTTAATTTTTTTTTTTTTAAAGGCTGCTATGCTTGGAGATTAGAGACTATACAAGAATCATAAGAGCAGGTGTCTGAGAAGCAGGTATGGACCACAAATTCAAGAAAGGTATACTCATTTAAAAATCACTTAGCCAACTCAGGAAATTAGATGTCTTTATTTCTTCAGAAATCTCCATATAATTATATTTATGTGTGTGTATCCATGCATGCATGTATGTGTTTCTGGGAACAACAGAGTGACATGAGTGATGGTATTGAGTTCATGTTGTCATTTGATTTCACCGACATTAATAGGATTGGCTAAACTTTCTGAATTGTTCCAAATGGGATGTCAGAAACATGTCTAGTTGATTTGTCACTTTTAAGGGTGATCAGAAGGGATAGATAAATATATATGCCAGGGAAATGACAACATTGGATGATAGAAGCAGGCCACTACATGTCTGAAAAGAAGGAAATGGTAGAAACAGTGGATGAGAAATGCCAAGAATAATGCCTTTGAAATAAAACAAGACATAATTTCCTTTGTATCTATTTAACTTGAGTTAATTTCTTGAATTCCTCCCTTTCACCTGAAAATAAATTAATTTGTGATTCCTTTCTACTGCTCACCTAAATTGATAGATTGGGAGAGAAAAAAATTTAAAATGTTGTATATAATATAAAATCTGAAAGAAGGTTTTTAATTGACTTAAAATTAATATCAAGTTTTTTAATTAAAACACCAATACAGTATACTAACGCATATATATGGAATTTAGAAAGATGGTAACAATAACCCTGTATACGAGACAGCAAAAGAGACACTGATGTATAGAACAGTCTTTTGGACTCTGTGGGAGAGGGAGAGGGTGGGATGATTTGGGAGAATGGCATTGAAGCATGTATAATATCATATATGAAATGAGTCACTAGTTCAGGTTCGATGCACGATACTGGATGCTTGAGGCTGGTGCACTGGGACGACCGAGAGGGATGGTATGGGGAAGGAGGGAGAAGGGTTCAGGATGGAGAACACATGTATACCTGTGGCAGATTCATTTTGATATATGGCAAAAACCAATACAATATCGTAAAGTTAAAAAATAAAATTAAATTAAATTAAAAAAATATTTGTATAAGCTACTTGTTATGAAATATCATTATAAATGGTCTTGATGTAGTGTATTCAATTAACATTGAATATGTGTCATTGATATGTGTAATTCACCAATGAACAAAGCTCCTACCCTATTGGAAAAAGCTTGTATGATTATTGCATGATATGGTAAAAAGTAGAACAGGTCACAATATAGACGAATTTAGAGTATATTTATATGAGAGGCACCTAATTCACTTTAAGGTGGGAAAGGGAAAATTTGAGAATTGTTTCTAACTGGTTGTTGTAGTTCAGTCACTCAGTCATGTCTGACTGTTTGTGACCCCATGAACTGCAGCAGGCCAGGCTTCCCTGCCTTTCACTCATGTGCAGAATTTGCTCAAACTCATGTCCATTGAGTCAGTGATCCCATCCAACCATCTCATTCTCTGCTGTCCACTTCTCTTCTTGCCTTGAATCTATCCTAGCATCAGGGTCATTTCCAATGAGTCAACTCTTAACATCAGGTAGGCAGAGAATTGGAGCTTCAGCAAAAGTACTTTCAAATAATATTCAGGACTGATTTCCTTAAGGATCTACAAGTTTGATCTCCTTGCAGTTCAAGGGACTCTCAAGAGTCTTCTCCAGCACCAAAATTCAAAAACATCATTTCTTTGGTGTTCAGCCTCCTTTTTGGTCCAGCTTTCAAATTTATACATGACTACTGGAAAAACCATAGCTTTGACTAGATGGACCTTTGTTAACAAAGTGATGTCTGTGCTTTTTAATATGCTGTCAAGGATCGTCATAATATCTTTCAAGGAGAAAGCATCTCTTAATTTCCTGGCTGCAGTCACCATCTGTCGTGATTTTTGGAGCCCAAGAAAATAAAATCTGCCACTGTTTTCACTTTTTCCACATTTAGTTGCCATGAAGTGATGGAAAAAGATGTTATGATCTTAGTTTTTTTGAATGTTGAGGTTTTTTTAAATTTATTTTATTTTATTTTTTAACTTTACAATATTATATTGGTTTTGTCATATATCAACATGAATCCACCACAGATATACACGTGTTCCCCATCCTGAACCCTCCTCCCTCCTCCCTCCTCCCTCCCCATACCATCCCTCTGAGTCGTCCCAGTGCACCAGCCCCAAGCACCCAGTATCGTGCATCGAACCTGGACTGGCAACTCGTTTCATATATGATATTATACATGTTTCAATGCCATTCTCCCAAATCATCCCACCCTCGTGCTCTCCCACAGACTCCAAAAGACTGTTCTATACATCAGTGTCTCTTTTGCTGTCTCGTATACAGGGTTATTGTTACCATCTTTCTAAATTCCATATATATGCGTTAGTATACTGTATTGGTGTTTTCCTTTCTGGCTTACTTCACTCTGTATAATAGGCTCCAGTTTCATCCACCTCATTAGAACTGATTCAAATGTATTCTTTTTAATGGCTGAGTAATACTCCATTGTGTATATGTACCACTGCTTTCTTATCCATTCATCTGCTGATGGACATCTAGGTTGCTTCCATGTCCTGGCTATTATAAACAGTGTTGTGATGAACATTGGGGTACACGTGTCTCTTTCAATTCTGGTTTCCTCAGTGTGTATGCCCAACAGTGGGATTGCTGGGTCATAAGGCAGTTATATTTCCAGTTTTTTAAGGAATCTCCACACTGTTCTCCATAGTGGCTGTACTAGTTTGCATTACCACCAACAGTGTAAGAGGGTTCCCTTTACTCCACACCCTCTCTAGCATTTATTGCTTGTAGACTTTTGGATCGCAGCCATTCTGACTGGCTTGAAATGGTACCTCATAGTGGTTTTGATTTGCATTTCTCTGATAATGAGTGATGTTGAGCATCTTTTTATGTGTTTGTTAGCCATCTGTATGTCTTCTTTGGAGAAATGTCTATTTAGTTTTTTGGCCCATTTTTTGATTGGGTCATTTATTCTTCTGGAGTTGAGCTATAGGTGTTGCTTGTATATTTTTGAGATTAGTTGTGTGTCAGTTGCTTAATTTGCTATTATTTTCTCCCATTCTGAAGGCTTTCTTTTCACCTTGCTTATAGTTTCCTTTGTTGTGCAGAAGCTTTTAAGGTTAATTAGGTCCCATTTGTTTTTTTTTTGCTTTTATTTCCAATATTCTGGGAAGTGGGTCATAGAGGATCCTGCTGTGATGTATGTCAGAGAGTGTTTTGCCTATGTTCTCCTCTAGGAGTTTTATAGTTTCTGGTCTTATGTTTAGGTCTTTAATCCATTTTGAGTTTATTTTTTGTGTATGGTGTTAGAAAGTGTTCTAGTTTCATTCTTTTACAAGTGGTTGACCAGATTTCCCAGCACCACTTGTTAAAGAGATTGTCTTTAATCCATTGTATATTCTTGCCTCCTTTGTCAAAGATAAGGTGTCCATAGGTGCATGGATTTATCTCTGGGCTTTCTGTTTTGTTCCATTGATCTATATTTCTGTCTTTGTGCCAGTACCATACTTTCTTGATGACTGTGGCTTTGTAGTAGAGCCTGAAGTCAGGCAGGTTGATTCCTCCAGTTCCATTCTTCTTCCTCAAGATTGCTTTGGCTATTTGAGGTTTTTGTATTTCCATACAAATTGTGAAATTATTTTTTCTAGCCCTGTGAGGAATACCATTGGTAGCTTGATAGGGATTGCATTGAATCTATAAATTGCTTTGGGTAGTATACTCATTTTCACTATATTGATTCTTCCAATCCATCAACATGGTATAGTAGAAGGAAATAAATCTTACAAATTAGGGCAGAAATAAATGCAAAAGAAACAAAGGAGACCATAGCAAAAATCAACAAAGCTAAAAGCTGGTTCTTTGAAAGGATAAATAAAATTGACAAACCTTTAGCCAGACTCATCAAGAAACAAAGGGAGAAAAACCAAATCAATAAAATTAGAAATGAAAACGGAATGATCACAAGAGACAACACAGAAATACAAAGGATCATAAGAGACTACTATCAGCAATTATATGCCATGGAAGAAATGGACAAATTCTTAGAAAATACAGCTTTCCAAAATTGGACCAGAAAGAAATAGAAAATCTTAACAGACCCATCACAAGCATGGAAATTTAAACCTGTAATCAGAAATCTTCCAGCAAACAAAAGCCCAGGTCCAGACGGCTTCACAGCTGAATTCTACCAAAAATTTAGTGAAGAGCTAACACCTATCCTACTTAAACTCTTCCAGAAAATTGCAGAGGAAGGTAAACTTCCAAACTCATTCTATGAGGCCACCATCACCCTAATACCAAAACCTGACAAAGATGCCACAAAAAAAGAAAACTACAGGCCAATATCACTGATGAACATAGATGCAAAAATCCTTAACAAAATTCTAGCAATCAGAATCCAACAACACATTAAAAAGATCATACACCATGACCAAGTGGGCTTTATCCCAGGGATGCAAGGATTCTTCAGTATCTGCAAATCAATCAATGTAATACACCACATTAACAAATTGAAAAATAAAAACCATATGATTATCTCAATAGATGCAGAGAAAGCCTTTGACAAAATTCAACATCCATTTATGATTAAAAAAAAAAAAAAAAAACCCTCCAGAAAGCAGGAATAGAAGGAACATACCTCAACATAATAAAAGCTATATATGACAAACCCACAACAAACATTATCCTCAATGGTGAAAAATTGAAAGCATTTCCCCTAAAATCAGGAACAAGACAGGGGTGCCTACTCTCACCACTACTATTCAACATAGTTTTGGAAGTTTTAGCCACAGCAATCAGAGCAGAAAAAGAAATAAAAGGAATCCAAATTGGAAAAGAAGAAGTAAAACTCTCACTGTTTGCAGAGGACATGATCCTCTACATAGAAAATCCTAAAGACTCCGCCAGAAAATTACTAGAAATAATCAATGAATATAGAAAAGTTACAGGATATAAAATCAACACACAGAAATCCCTTGCATTCCTGTACACTAATAATGAGAAAATAGAAAGAGAATTTAAGGAAACAATTCCATTCACCATTGCAATGAAAAGAATAAAATATTTAGGAATGTATCTACCTAAAGAAACTAAAGACCTATACATAGAAAACTATAAAAGACTGGTGAAAGAAATCAAAGAGGACACTAATAGATGGAGAAGTATACCATGTTCATGTATTGGATGAATGTTGAGTTTTAAGCTAGATTTTTCACTCTCCTTTTTCACATTCATCAAGAGGCTCTTTAGTTCCTCTTCACTTTCTGCCATTAGGGTGGTAACATCTGCATACCTAAGGTTGTTGATATTTCTCCTGACTATATTGATTCCAGCTTGTGATTCATCCAGCCTAGTATTTTGCATGATGTGCTCTCTATAGGAATTAAATAAACAGAGTGACAATAGACAGCCTCACATGTGTCTTTCCCAATTTTGAATCAGTCCATTGTTCTATGTCTGGTTCTAACTGTTGCTTCTTGACTTGCATACAGGTTCCCCAGGAGGCAGGTAAGGAGGTCTGGTATTTCCATTTTTTTAGAATTTTTCACCGTTTATTGAGAACCACATAGCCAAAGGTTCAGTATAGTCAGTGAAGCAGAAGTACATGTTTTACTGAAATCCTTTTGTTTTTTCTATGATCCAATGAAAAAGAAAGTGAAAGTCACTCAGTCATGCCTGACTCTTTGCAACCCCATGTACTATACAGTCCATGGAATTCTCCAGGCCATAATAATGGACTGGGAAGCCTTTCCCTTCTCCTAAGAGATTTTCCCAACCCATGGATCAAACCCAGGTCTCCCGCACTGGAAGCAGATTCTTTACCAGCTGAGCCACAAGGGAAGCCAAAGAATACTGGAATGGGTAGACATTCCCTCTCCAGGGGATCTTCTTGACCCAGGGATCGAGCCCAGGTTTCCTACATTGCAGACAGATTATTTACTGTTGGAGCCACAAGGGAAGTTCTAAATAAAATCAGTCAATCATGACTCTTTGTGACCCCATGGACTATACAGTCCTTGAAATTCTCTAGCTCAGAATATTGGAGTGGGTAGCCTTTCCCTTCTCCAGGGGATCTTCCCAACCTAAGGATCTGACCCTGGTCTCCCGCATTGCAGGTGGATTTTTTACAAGCTGAGCCACAAGGGAAGTCCAAGAATACTGGAGTGGGGTAGCCTATCCTTTTTCCAGCAGATCTTCCCACCAAGGAAGATCCAATGGATGTTGGCAATTTGATCTCTAGTTCCTCTGCGTTTTCTAAACCCAGCTTGCACATCTGGAAGTTCTAAGTTCATGCACAGTTGAAGCCTAGCAAGAAGGAATTAGATCATTACCTTGCTAGCATGTAAAATGAGCATAATTGTAAGGTAATTTGAATATTCTCTGGCTTTGACCTTCTTTGGATTTGACATGAAAACTGATCTTTTCCAGTCTTGTGGCCACTGTTGAGTTTTCCAAATTTGCTGGCATATTTAGTAGACTTTAACAGCATCATCTTTTAGGAATTGAAATAGCTCAGCTGCAATTCCATCACCTCCACTAGCTTTGTTCATAGTAATGCTTCCTAGGGCCCACTTGACTTCACACTCCAGGATGTCTGGCTGTAGGTAAGTGACCATATCATTGTGGTTATCTGGGTCATTAACACCTTTTTTGTAAGTTCTGTGCATTCTTGTAGCCTCTTCTTTGTCTCTACTGCTTCTCTTATGTCCTTGCTGTTTCTGTCCTTTATTGTGCCCATCTTTGTATGAAATATTCCCTTGGTATATATCTAATTTTCTTGAAGAGATAGCTAGTCTTTCCCATTCTGTTGTTTTACTCTATTTCTTTGCATTGTTCACTGAGGAATGCTTTCTTATTTCTCCTCTCTATTCTCTGGAACTCTGCCTTCAAATGCGTATATTTTTCCCTTTCTCCTTACCTTTCACTTCTCCTTTTCTCAGATATTGTAAGGCCGCCTCAGACATTGCCTTTTTGCACTTCTTTTTCTTGGGGATGATTTTGGTCACTGCTTCCTGTACAATGTTATGAACCTCCATCCATAGTTCCTCAGGCACTCTATCAGATCTAACCTTTAGTCTATTTGTTACTTCCACTGTATAATCATAAGGGATTTGATTTAGGTCATACCTGAATGGTCTAGTGGTTTTCCCTACTTTCGTAAATCAAGTCTGAATTTTGCAGTAAGGAGTTCATGTTCTGAGCCATAGTCAGTTTCCAGTCTTGTTTTTGCTAACTACATAGAGCTTCTCCATATTTGGCTGCAAAGAATATAATCAATCTGATTTTGCTACAGACCATCTGGTGATGCCCATGTATAGAGTCATCTCTTGTGTTTTTGGTAGAAGGTGCTTGCTATGACCAATGTGTTCTCTTGGCAAAACTCTGTTAGCCTTTGCCTTGCTTCATTTTTTTTTTTCCCCAAAGCCAAACTTGCCTGTTACTCCAGGTATCTCTTGACTTATTACTTTTGCATTCCAGTCCCCTATGCTGAAAAGGATATGTGTGTGTGTGTGTGTGTGTGTTTCTAAGTGTAGTGGACTCACTGCACTTAGAAATTATTAGGCATTTTAGGCCAGAAAAAGAAGAATAGGACTCTAAGCAGAGAAAGGTAAGCAGGGAATAAAGCTATTAAGAAAAGAAAGAGGAAAATCCATTTCATTTGTGCAACTCTAGTGAGTTAGAAAAACCACATCCTAGTATGAATAAGTGATGAACAATGCTAAAAACAAAGGCAGATGCTGAAGCATTAGTTTTCTATACCAAAATAATATGTTTGAACTTTTTATTTTAAAGTTCCATGTGGGTTTTTTTAAAATTACATAGTCAAAGATGCATATTTAATCTATTTCAAATATTTCAAAAGGGTATTTTATTTTAGAGATACTTGGAAATAAACATGCAATCAAGCACAATCCAGTAAAGGTGTTAAAATCATAGAACCATGGTTATTAACAAAAATATTTGGTGCAAGGATTTCAGTTTAATTCCATTTTTTTCTTCTTTTCTCATTTTCCTCTCAAATCCCTCAGTGAGTTAAACATTGCCTGCCCTTCCTGTGGGACAGCAGAGCAGAAGATGGTGTAAAATTTTTGGTGAAAAATAATAACAGAACCCCTCCTTAATATTTTTAGATTTACACAATCTATATGGGATTCTGTGTATCAGACATTGAAACAAACTTTTTATGATCTCAAAGATCAGTAACAGAATCACTATATTTCAAAGCACAGAGCAGTATATTTAATGCCTCAAGGCACTCCAGCATTATGTTTAAATCAAGATTGAGATCTTTGTAAGCACAAGCATTATTAATAGTTCTGCATTATTTGGATCATAACAAACTCCTGAACTGAGATTCCAGTTTTTGAGAGAGGAAATAATTTTCTTCACTGGTTGAAAAATGTATTTGTTTCTATGTATGCTTATAGTATTTTGGTAATTCAAATATGAGACTATATTTCTAGAGGCTCTTCCCCTCATTCTGGTAATACATTCTGGTCCCCTATTTGAGTGGGGCATCACTGGAACTCAATTCCAGAAAAAAAAGTATCAACTATTTTTCAGATTCAAGCCTATCTGTTGTCTGATCTGCAAAGAATCTGAAAAGCGGATATATAGACTGGATTGAAAATAGGAATTAAATGGGAAACAAACAGAGAATAAAGGTTTGCAAAAGGAGAAATTAGATGTTTATTGAGTTTGTCAGAGAGAGCTAATGAATCAGTGAGGTCATACACATATATTTAAAACAACACATTAGGAATGAAAGTTTTACTTTCCATTAAAAATAAATAATTAAAATGAAGTTGACAAAGTAAGGTGGGTAAAAAAAAAAAAAGTGAGAAACAGGAGAAAGGAGAGCTTCCAATTAAAAATATAACTTCCAGGGTTTAAAGGCATCTTTACTATCTAGGGTCAACAGTATATCTCAGGAGCATATGCTCGTAGAGAAAACTAAGCAGAAGGTTATAGTAGGTAATGAAAAATACCAGGGATCAAGCTCTTCCATGAATTAATCTATGAATTGTTTAATCTAATAATTTGATGAACAAAAAGCTCAGTTTAGATAAAAGGATCATAGGCAGAATCAGTGAATATATATCATTACATCTGTGTCTACTAAAATCTTTTCTGAATTGAGCTGATTAATGATTCAAAAATAGATATATTTTCCAAGAAAACAAAAGGCCTATTGAGTAAAGGGTTTGAATTTGATTTATTAGGTCTATTGCTTTTAAAGTTCAATAATGATCAATTGCATGAATATAAGTAGTTTTAAAGGAGTTCTTAATTCTTGACTTTTTTCTTTTTTTAAAACAAATTCTCTCTCTTCCTGTAGTTACTAATTCTGCATATATTTTCAAGAAGCCTGTAGTCTTGTTCAGATAGAGCAGGGAGTTAAGATATTTGTATATTCTTATGCTACATGATTGATTTGTAATTAAAGTAGAAAATAGCTGACATTGGTTGCACAAAAGAAATGATGAATCAAATCCCATATCCTTTAAGGAAAAAAACAAAGCAAAATTTCAGTAAAGTCATGTAGAAAGAAATGACACAGAAATTTAGTTATTAAGCTAACAAGAGGTCCCCTATAAGCTGAAACCATTTACCTTCTAATGAATGGTGATGTGGTTTTTTATAACATTGTTTTATCATTCATTCTTGATTTATTCAATGCATATTTATGAGTATCTACTAAGCATTAGAGAAGGTGTTATCTATTAGTTAGTCTCCTGGGTCTAGAGATTGGTGATAGAAGTCACCCTGTAAGACACAGAGAAACAACTGAGCAATTAAAAGAATCTGATAAATGTTTTATAATGGAAAACACAATACATTCAGAGGTTGCATGGGATATGGGTATGATGGAAAGACTCAGATTTGGAGGAGAGGTCACAAAGAGTATAGAGAAAATGAAATTTTAACTGAAACTTGAAATATAAATAGGAGGAGTTAGCAAATAGGAGGCAAGGCACCTGAAGAATAATATTTCAGGAAGAAGGAACAACTGAGCACTCAGCTGTTACATCAGCAAGAGACACTTGTTCTAGGAAATAAAAATCAAGAGGACAGCACAGGCCTAACCGAATTGAGTGGGTATGAATGGAGAGGAATGCTGTTGCCTGTTGAAATTTGCAAAAGAATCCTCTAACTGCAATATGAAAAAATCTGTATATTGTCTAGACAAATTGAAACATTTTTGCAGTAATGCCTGCCAAAGACATCAGCCTAAAGTACAGTAGCAGAAGTTATATGGAAATCAGTTAACTGTTAAGAAGAAAATAATTTAATAAGTAGATGCTAACTGTTATGATTTTTCCAGTAGTCATGTATGGATGTGAGAGTTGGACTGTGAAGAAAGCTGAGCACCGAAGAATTAATGTTTTTGAACTGTGGTGTTGGAGAAGACTCTTGAGAGTCCCTTGGACTGCAAGGAGATCCAACCAGTCCATTCTGAAGGAGATCAGCCCTGGGTGTTCTTTGGAAGGAATGATGCTAAAGCTGAAACTGCAGTACTTTGGCTACCTCATGTGAAGAGTTGACTCACTGGAAAAGCCTCTGATGCTGGGAGGGATTGGGGGCAGGAGGAGAAGGGGATGACAGAGGATGAGATGGCTGGATGGCATCACCTACTCGATGGATGTGAGCTTGAGTGAACTCTGGTAGTTGGTGATGGACAGGGAGGCCTGGCGTGCTGCGATTCATGGAGTTGCAAAGAGTCAGGCATGGCTGAGCGACTGAACTGAACTGAACAGTCTCATGAGTTAAATGTATAAGATTGAGGGATCACTGCAAGACAAGTTTCATTAGACTGATGAGGGAGAAAGTAGAACATAATAGGATGAAAGGAACATACAATTGGTAATTAAAATATATTAATCTACCAGAAACTTTGGCTGGAAAGAGAAGATAAATGTAATGATTTGGCATGGTATGGTGGGGATGGGTAGAAAGTGAAAAATTTGAGTACGGTTTATAGCAGAAAACCAGTACAGAGAGAAAGTTGAAAGTATAACAGAAAAGAAAGATTCAATTTCTGTTCTTAATTAGGCTAGTGTGGTTAGATTCAGAGCAAAGGTAGAAGCATTAGCTTTATATAGAAATATAAACTTTTACAAAAAGTAAGAGGAAATAGGTTGCTTTTGAAGGATTTGTGGTAGGAGTTTGAGAGACAGTTAACCACTAAGGCTGGCAGTTAAATTGATCAGGAATTTATGAAGGACAAGGGGTTCAGGGAACTAGGGATATTTATAAGAGAGCAGTTAAGGCTATGGACCATTAATTTCAACCTAGAACAAAAATCAGGAAAAAAAATTAAATGGAATGGTGCACAGAAAACAGAGTAACTTCAAACTCCTTGAGTTTGAAGAACAAATGAAGTGGTGCAAATGAAAACAAGAAAGAATCATTTATGGAGCATTTCTATTGCTGGCTTCATCAGTAGGCCCATCCCACCCTGAGAAAAACAAGGTCAAAGATTTTGCCACAGAAAGAAATGGCTAAAGTGGATTGAAAGAGAATTAAAAGGTCAGGTACCCAAGGGCCAAAGTTCTTTTTTGAAGGGCTAGCTGAATGTTGAAATCATGCCAGAAAAAAGGGGGGAAATGTAAGGAGAATATCTAGGTGGCAACTAATTTGATGAGAGAGGGAAATAACAGATAATTCTGTAGATGACAGCCACAAGAAGTATATATGTCCAAATGGCCTTTCCCTCAAAATAGCATGTTCTTTTTGTTGCTCAGTCACTTAGTCATGTCTGACTCTTTGCAACCCTATGGACTGCAGCACGCCACGTTTCCCTGTCCTTCACCATCTCCCAGAGTTTGTTTAAACTCATGTTCATTGAATCAGCGATGCCATCCAGCCATCTTATCCTCTGTTGTCCCATTCTCCTCCTGCCTTCGATCTTTCCCAGTATGAGGATGGTCAAAAGATGAAGGAATATTCATCTAAATTTGGTTTGATGTAACAAAGAAAACTAGCTCTTTCTCTGAGAGGTCCCCAACCCCGGGTAATAGAAGGGTAGAAACCAGGCTGCACAGAAGGAAGTGAGAGGCAGACAGATGAGTGAGCAAAACTTTATCTGTATATATAGCCACTTCTCATCACTTGTATCCCCTGGACAATGGAAAAATTGTCTTCCACAAAACTGGTCCCTGGTGCCAAAAATGTTGTGAAATAATCAGCTACTTCACAATCAAATAGCCATTTAACCTAGAATACTAAATATCTCCCCTCAAAAATAAGATTATTTTTCTTAGGGAAAAAAATATTCATCTTAAGTATAGTATTCATTATTTCCATATTCACTCTTATGTTGGTGTTAGTAGTATCCTGAATCAGTTAAAGTATTACCAGAACACCAGCAACCTAATCTTGTCTAAATATTAATAATTTAGTTTTTTACCTAGCATTTTGCTATAAGGGAGTTGCTAATTAACTAAAAGTTTAAGCTGGAAAATTTACTAGTACTTGAGACAAAATATATTTTGGTCAGAAATCTTTCAGCCTGGAACTAAATACACATACACACACATTTCTGGAACAAAAATGGCTTCAAGCTAAGCTGACTCAATCATGGAGCTAATGCCTGCTAGAATTAGTTTACTGTGTCTCATTATATATGCTATTGAAAAGACCTATGCTGAGGCAGATAAAGAAAGATTATTTTCAAATCGACTTTTAGATGTTAGAGAATATCTTTAAAATTTTATTATGATTATAAAACTTAATTTATTCCAATTTTAATGTAACAAATCTTATGGATTAATTTTAAATTCCAATCAAATCTTTAGTAAAACAAGGAAACATTATAAAGCACAGTTAAGGAAGTTCTGCCATAAAATGCCATTATAAGATACTTCATTTGACACTCAATTCTATGACTATTATCAATAAGATTATATTCTTAGGCTTGTAACTAAGACAGATTAAGATGATAAATTTTCCTCCTGCTCCAGAGAATAGTGCTTTGCTGTCCTGTGATTAGTTGCTCAGTCATCTCCAATTCTTTGCCACTCCATGCTATGTAGCCCCCCAGGCTCCTCTGTCCATGGGAATTTTCCAGGCAAGAATACTGGAGTGGGTTGCCCTGCTCAACTCCAGGAGATCTTCCCAACCCAGGGATCAAACTCAGGTCTCCCTCATTGCAGGCTGATTTTTTACCATCTGAGCCACCAGAGAACAGTAGAGAACTAGATTTATATTGTGCTATTTTTTTTTTCTTATTGTTACAGACTTTGTCACAGGAATTAGGTTTTAGAATTCTATGGCTTCATATGTTCCTTGAAAGATAATACTAAGTTGTATAGCTTTGACCTTTACCATGTTCTGTAATTCCCCTGTGTGGTCACTCCGATTCTTCCTTTTATGTGCTCAGAAGTCAATGACCAGAGAGAAGCAGATTCAGAAAATACTATTAATAACTGATAATTGGCCAAAGGCAGGCAATCCAGGCCTGTCTTTCTCAGTGTATTCTGTGTTTTCTGACTCTGGTTTATCAACCTAGAATCCAAAATAAGATTCAGAATGAAAATAAAATGTCATAAACCAATTAATAGAAAATAATATTTTCTTTCAGTGGTTTGACTATATCACTTTGTGTACAAGACAGATTGTCGTTGAGATATTACTGCTTTACTGCACGATGGACAGGAGAAATTCCCTCCCAGGTCGTGCACATCTTTGAAATCACCAACAGTATTTTTTAATAAACAGTATGATTTTGTAACCTCTTAAAAATATTACTGAATGTTTCTTATATGCCAGTTCTAAAAGCACAAAGAATTAAAAGATAGTCTCTGCAATTATAATCTACTCAATATTATTAATCTGCCAATTATGTGATCTGGATATAGCTTGGTATGAATGAAATTACTACTATGTATTTAGCTTTAGAATCCTGATAAAGATGAACAAACTGCAAATTACTCAAACAGAAGCTGACTTATTAAACACAGCCACTTGCTTTAGTTTGTCTGCACCACCTCATTGTCATGACTCTATTCCACATGATGGCCTTGGGCTATTTCACTTTTCTGATATTGCGTCTCAGTGATTCATCCCTAACTGTGAGCGCTACTCTCTCCTTTTATGTATGTTCTACAGCTGTAAGGTGAAGATAATTCAGATCACTCACTGACCTTCCTTATAAATATTAGTAGGAGGAGAACTTACACTACACTGTTTTCATTTTTAGCCAGGCAGGGAAAGGGCAAATATTACATAATATCACTTATATGTAAAATCTAAAAAAAAAAAAAAAAAAACAAAAACCTAATGCAAATAAAATGCATTTATAAAACATAAAAAGACTCACAGACATAGAAAATAAACTTACCCAAAGGAAAAGGAGAGGAGGAGGGACAGAATAAGAGATTCACAGATACACACTGCTGCTGCTGCTGCTACTGCTGCTAAGTCACTTCAGTCGTGTCCGCCTCTGTGCGACCCCATAGACGGCAGCCCACCAGGCTACCCCGTCCCTGGGATTCTCCAGGCAAGAACACTGGAGTGGGTTGCCACCTTCTTCTCCAATGCACGAAAGTGAGAAGTGAAAGTGAAGTCGCCCAATCGCTTCCGACTCTGTGCGACCCCATAGACAGCAGCCCACCAGGCTCCTCCGTCCATGGGATTTAGATACACACTACTATCTATAAAATCCTGGAGAAGGAAATGGCAACCCACTCCAGTATTCTTGCCTGGAGAACCCCATGGCCTGAGGAGCATGGTAGGCTACAAGCCATGGGGTTGCAAAAGACGTGACTGAAGCAACTTAGCATGCACATATGAAATAGATAAACAACAGAGATTTACTGTATGGCATACAGAACTATATTCAATATCTTGTGATAACCTATAATGGAAAGCATTTGAAGCTGTGCACCTGAAACTAACCCAATATTGAAAATCAGCTATAGTTTAATAAAAATTAAATTAAAAGTTTACCCAAGAAAATTGATCCAAAAATTTAAAAATAAAAACAGATCATTCCACTGTTAAATAGTTGACACCCTCAACATCATTCATAGCACCTGATAAAACTTATCTAAAATATGTGATTCCAAGAGGAAAAACTATATACTTTGAAAATCCCTCCGCTTAGAGTATGCATTGAGTGGCCAAATAAATGGTGGAATACTGCACATAAATGTCTACAGTCATTTTAGGGAGTACTATAATGGAATGTTTAATTAAATCAATTTTATTTTTTCTAATAGACTGAACTGATTATCATTATAAAGTATTGCTTTTAATCTCTAATTTTTATTTTAAATTCTAAGTTTTTATTGTAGAATATATATACAATATAATATTTCCATTTTAACTATTTTAAGTGTGTAGTTCAGCAGCATTAGTTATATTCACAATGCTGTATAGTCATCCACTTCTTTAGATTTCCAAAACTTTTTCAACACTCTAAACAGGAATTTGGTAGTCATTAAGTAATAACTCCCCATTTTCCTCTTGCCCCAGCTCCTGGTAAACTTTAATCAGTTTATAATTTGACTATTGTAGATATTTCACATAAGTTGAATACACAATGTTTGCCCTTTTGTCCCTGGCTTCCCAGTAGTTCTTTCATGTGGTAGCATGTATTAAGACTTGTTTTCTATTTATGGCTGAATAACAGTTTATTGTGTATATAAAAAATGTTTATTTATCCGTTCATTTGTTGATGAACTGTTGGATTCCTTCCATCTTAGGGCTATTGTTAATAATGCTGCAGTGAACACTGGCATACAAATATCTGCTTGTGCCCTTGTTTTCAATGATTTCAGTTTACCTAGGAGTGGACTCTCAGTGATAGGGTACATCTATGTTTAGCTTTAAAGGAATTTCCAAACTGTTTTCCACATGGCTACACAATGTAACATTTCCACCAGCAATCTAAGAAGGTTTCAATTTCTTCATACTTTTGCTTACACCTGTTATTTTCTGATTTTTGCTTGTTTGTTTTTTAATATAGCCATTCTATCCTGAATAATCATTGGAAGGACTGATGCTGAAGCTGAAGCTCCAATACTTTGGCCACCTGATGCAAAGAGCTGATTTATTGGAAAAGACCCTGATGCTTGGAAAGGTTGAAGGCAGGAGGAGAAAGGACAATAGCGGATGAGATGGTTGGATGGAATCACCGATTCTATGGACATGAGTCTGAGCAAATTCCAGGAGTTGGTGATGGACAGGGAATCCTGGTGTGCAACAGTCCGTGGGGTCACAAAGAGTCAAACAGGACTAAGCAACTGATGCCTGAAGGAAGGCATGGCAACTTACTCTAGCATTCTGGAGAATCCCATGGACAGAGGAGTCTGGCAGGCTACAGTCTATAGGGCCACACAGAGTTGGACATGATTGAAGCAAATCAGCACACACAGCACAGTAAGTGTGAAGTGATGTCTCAGTGGTTTTGATTTTCATTTCTCTAATGACTAGTGATGTTGTATAGCTTTTATGTGCTTATTAGCCATTTATAATCTTATTTGGAGAAATATTTACTAAAGTTCTTTGCCTGTTTTAAATGGGGTTGTTTGTTCACCTTCTTGAAAATATTCTTTAATCTACAGAAGTTTCAAATGTCGATGAAGTCCAATATACCTGTTTCTTCTGTTACTTATATTTTAGATGTCATATCTATAAACCCACTACCAAATTCAAAGTTGTAAAGATTTATGCTATGGTTGTCTGAAGAGTTTTACATTGCCAGTCTCCTTCTGAGGAGAACTACACTCAGCATCTCAAGCCTCCACAGCTTTGAATTGTGTCTGTAAACATCTGTCCTTTATCTTGATTTATTTTGGGCATCTGTTAGCAAGATGTGTCTGTAGGCAATTGTTTTTTTGCTTTATGCCATCTTGACTTAGAAAAGATTTCACAAGAACAACCTACTTTCTGACAGCAGAAGAAACCTGTGGTACAGCTCAGTCAGCATGTGTTTCTTGCTTAATGGTCAGAATATGAAAGCTTGCCTAAAGTTTTCGATGTGTCTGCATATGCATCAAAAAGGTAATCAGTTTCATCCACCTCATTAGAACTGATTCAAATGTATTCTTTTTAATGGCTGAGTAATACTCCATTGTGTATATGTACCACAGCTTTCTTATCCATTCATCTGCTGATGGACATCTAGGTTGCTTCCATGATACTGGATGCTTGGGGCTGGTGCACTGGGATGACCCAGAAGCATGGTACGGGGAGGGAGGAAGGAGGAGGGTTCAGGATGGGGAACACGTGTATACCTATGGCAGATTCATGTTGATATATGGCAAAACCAATAAGAAGTTTAAAAAAAAAAGTAATCAGCACTTGACATTTTAATATGAAGGTTTTCAAATGTCTACAGCCCAGTCTTTTTCAGACTGCCTATTCTGCATATCAAATTTTGTTACTTGTCACAACACAATTCTGTGTAATTGATTCTGTGCTCTTCAAGAATGTATTTAAATGTAAAAAAAAAAATAAAATAAAATAAAACACCTGAAGAAAGAATGGTTTAATCATTTAGGTATTTATTTCCTTGCTTTTTGTTCTGTTTTGTTTTGGAGTTTTGTTGTTGTTGTTATGACCTAATACAAAGTCAGGAATTGGCTGTGAAGGGTTTATAGTGACTCCATTTCTCCATTTTTATATCAAGTACCCTGAATGCTACTTTGTCAAACCATCATTCTTAGTGCACGGCTTTTTAACTGCTCCATCATGTTTTTAATTTATCTGTAGATCAGCTTCATATACATGAAAACTATATGGTAACATAAGGCCCTGCTCTCAGAAGGGATTCAGCTCTTGGTTTAACATCCCTTGATATTGTTAATATTTTTTTCTTTGAACATGCATCTTGTAAATGTAGTTTTAAGAGAAAATAAACCATTTGCATGAGCGGATGAGATATGTGGGGTGGCAATATGTGCAGACATCAGTTCAGGACTACAGGCAACAAGAGCTAAGGACAACTTGTGCACAGAGCAGTTCCACTGGCCGCCTGGTGGCCCCAAGTTACAGTAAGTGTCACAGGAACTAGTAAAATGCCATTACATAAATTTCAAATTAAATTAAGACTTTCAAAAAAGGTGATTTGGTTGAAGTGTCAAATATTTTCTGGAAAAAAATTCAACAAATCTCATTAGCTCTAAATATACTAAAATTTATATTTTGAAATAATTTATAAAACTGTATGCCAAAGTTTTCACATCTCATAAAGTGCAATTAACAGCAGCAGTAAAAAGGACATCAGCAGAAAGATTCATCTCAAAATTAAAAATTATTTCTTGCATTTGCCAAGAGACACTGGTGTCACTATCAATTTTATATTTAAAAATGAAGTTATTAAAAGTATTTTGATGACATACTGGATAGAGTTGGAGAAAAATTAGCCAGAAAAATCTTAGGAACAATTACATATCACATTAATACATTATTATAATTTATTGTTATAAAATTTAATGGATGAAAATATTTTATACCATTTGCAATATTTTTCTGCCATTATTTTGTTACTCAGATATTACTATTATCCCTTTTAAATTTTAAAATAGTGAAATATTTGAAAGAAAAATTTGTATAATTATCCATATAATTCACCCCTGCTTCTTGAATGGCAATCCTGCATTTCATTTACACAAAGCACCACATATTATTTTGCAAGATATCTGCTATAACTTTAACCATTATATCTATTCTATAGCCAGGATGAATACTAAAAATTAAAGAGTTAAAAAAAATAGTGAAAAGAGTATGTGAACATATTTGCTTTACTTAAAGTTATTTTTTCCCCAGTAAACTCAGTGATCCTTATATTTTACTGACCCTATGTGTATTATTTACTTTCCTAATGCCAAGGAAATCTTGAAATCATAGAATCTTTAATCAAATGCATTTCCATCCTGAAAAGAATCATTTTGCAGGTTTGTCTATGCAAGGGAGAAAGGGTGAGTGAATATTCAGCTATCAAAATGTTATTTTTAATTTTTCCAATGTTAAGAACACATTTGTGGTTCTTCATCATGTTCAATACTGTCCTTTTCTAAAAAAATTTGTGACAACTCCTTTATTTTTCTGAAACAAAATTATGAATTTCATTATCTTACATATAAAACAAAAAAAATAAATCAATATGAGGGCCAAAATCCTTAGAACAAATAAATAATATACATAATACATTTACATGCAGTTGTGAATGTGACTGGTGATGGAATAAAGTCCAATGCTGTAAAGAGAAATATTGCACAGGAACCTGGAATGTTAGGTCCATGAATCAATGCAAATTGGAAGTGGTCAAGCAGGAGATGGCAAGAATGAATATCAACATTTTAGGAATTAGTGAACTCTTGAACATCCATTTCTGCTTTATTGACTATGCCAATGCCTTTGACTCTGTAGATCACAATAAACTCTGGAAAATTCTGAAAGAGATGGGAATACCAGATCACCTGACCTGCCTCTTAATAAATCTGTATGCAGGTCAGGAAGCAACAGAACTGGACATGGAACAACAGACTGGTTCCAAATAGGAAAGGGAGTACATCAAGGCTGTATATTATCACCCCGCTTATTTAATTTATATGTGGAGTACATCATGAGAACCACTGGGATGGATGAAGCACAAGATGGAATCAAGATTGCTGGGAGAAATATCAATAACCTCAGATATGTAGATGACACCACCTCTATGGCAGAAACTGAAGAACTAGAGTCGCTTGATGAAAGTGAAAGAGGAGAGTGAAAATGTTGGCTTAAAGCTCAGCATTCAGAAAACTAAGATCATGGCATCGGTCCCATCACTTCATGGCAAATAGATGGGGAAACAGTGGTTGACTTTATTTTGAGGGGTATGAAAATCACTGCAGATGGTGATTGCAGCCAGGAAATAAAAAGATGATTACTCCTTGAAAGAAAAGTTATGACCAACTTAGCATATTAAAAAGCAGAGACATTACTTTTCCAACAAAGGTCCATCTAGTTAAGGCTATGGTTATTCCACTAGTCATGTATGGATGTGAGAGTTGGACTATAAAGAAAACTGATTGCTGAAGAATTGATGCTTTTGAACTGTGGTGTTGGAAAAGACTCTTGAAAGTCCATTGGACTGCGAGGAGGTCCAACCAGTCCATCCAAAAGGAAATCAGTCCTGAATATTCACTGAAGGGACTGATGTTGAGGCTGAAACTCCAATACTTTGGCCACCTGATGTGAAGAGCTGACTCATTTGAAAAGACTCTGATGCTGGGAAAGATTGAGGGCAGGATTAGAAGGGGACAACAGAGAATAAGATGGTTGGATGGCATCACTAACTCAATGAACATGAGTTTGAGTAAACTGCAGGAGTTGGTGATGGACAGGGAGGCCTGGCGTGCTGCACTCCATGGTGTCACAAAGTGTCGGACATGACTGAGCAACTGAACTGAACTAAAATGGACTGAAATGGTGAATTTAACTCAGATGACCATTATATCTACTACTGTGGGCAAAAATCCCTTAGAAGAAATGGAGTAGCCATCATAGTCAATGAAAGAATCTGAAATGCAGTATTTGGATTCAATCTCAAAAGCGACAGAATGATCTCTATTCATTTCCAAGGCAAATCATTCAATATCACAGTAATCCAAGTCTAAGCCCTGACCAGTAAGGCTGAAGAAACTGAAGTTGAATGGTTCTATGAAGACCTTCGAGACCTTCTAGAACTAACACTCCCCAAAAGATGCCCTATTCATTATAAGGGACTGGAATGTAAAACTAGGGAGTCAAGAGATACCTGGAGTAACAGGCAAATTTGGCCTTGGAGTACAAAACGAAGCAGGACAAAGGCTAATGGAGCTTTGCCAAGAGAATGCACTGGTCATAGCAAACACCCTCTTCTGACAACACAAGAGAGGATTCTACACACGGACATCACCAGATGGTCAAAACAGAAATCAGATTGATTATATTCTTTGCAGCCGAAAAATGAGAAGCTCTATACAATCAGAAAAACAAGCCCAGGAGCTGACTATGGCTCGGACCATGAAATTCTTTTGGCAAAATTCAGACTTAAATTGAAGAGAGTAGGGGAAAATCACTATATCATGTAGGTATGACCTAAATCAAATCCCTAAAGATTATACAGGGGAAGTGACAAATAGATTCAAGGAATTAGATCTGATAGACAGAGTGCCTGAAGAACTACAGACAGAGGTTCATGATATTTTACAGGAAGCAGTGATCAAGACCATCCCCAAGAAAAAGACATGCAAAAAATGGTTGTCTGAGGAGGCATTATAAATAGCTGAGAAAAGAAGAGAGGCTAAAGGTGAAGGATAAAAGGAAAATATACCCATTTGAATGCAGAGTTCCAAGGAATAGCAAGGAGAGATAAGAAAGCCTTCCTCAGGGATCAATGCAAAGAAATAGAGGAAAACAATAGAATGGGAAAAGTTAGAGATCTCTTCAAAAAATAGAGATACCAAGGCAACATTTCATGCAAAGATGGGCACAATAAAGAACAGAAACTATATGGACCTAACAGATATTAAAGAGGTGGCAAGCATACACAGAAGAACTATACAAAAAATATCTTCATGACCCAGATAATCACGATGGTGTGATCACTCACCTAGAGCCAGGCATCCTGAAATGTAAAGTCAAGTGGGCCTTAGGAAACATCACTACAAGCAAAGTTAGTGGAGGTGATGGAATTTCAATTGAGCAATTTTAAATTCTAAAAGATGATGCTGTTAAAATGCTGCACTCAATATGCCAGCACATTTGGAAAACTCAGCAGCCCAGGAAAATATCTAGTTTTCATTTCCATCCCTAAGAAAAGCAATGCCAAAGAATGTTCAAACCACTACACAATTGCACTCATCTAACACACTAGCAAAGTAATGCTCAAAATCGTACAAGCCAGGCTCCAAAGGTGCATGAACCTTGAACTTTCAGATGTTCAAGCTGGATTTTCAAAAGGCAGAGGAACCAGAGATCAAATTGCCAAAATCCACTGGATCATCAAAAAAGCAAGAGTTCCAGAAAAACATCTACATCTCCTTTGTTGACTACGCCAAACCCTTTGACTGTGTGGATCACAATAAACTGTGGAAAATTCTGAAAGAGATGGGCATACCAGACCACCTGACCTGTCTCCTGAGAAATCTGTTTGCAGGTCAAGAAGTAACAGTTAGAAGTGGACATGGAACTACAGACTGGTTCCAAATCAGGAAAGGAGTATATCAGGGCTGTATACTGTCACCCTGCTTATTTAATTTATATGTAGAGTACATCATGAGAAACCCTGGGCTGGATGAAGCACAAGCTGGTCAAGATGGCCAGGAGAAATATCAATAACCTCAGATATGTAGATGACACTCTTATAGTAGAAAGCAAAGCAGAACTAAAGAGTCTCTTGATGAAAATGAAAGAGGAGAGTGAAAAAATGACTTAAAACTCAACATTCAGAAAATGAAGATCATGGCATCTGGTCCCATCACTTCATGGCAAAATAGATGGGGAAACAATGGAAACAGTGACAGACTCTTTTGGGGAGGGGGGCCTCCAAAATCACTGCACATGGTGACTGCAGCCATGAAATTAAAAGATGCTTGCTCCTTGGAAGAAAAGCTCTGACAAACCTAGACAGCATACTAAAATCAGAGACATTACTTTGCCAACAAAGTCCATCTAGTCAAAGCTTTTGTTTTTCCAGTAGTCATGTATGGATATGAGAGTAGTTGGATTACAAAGAAAGCTGAGCACCAAAGAATTGTTGCTTTTGAACTGTGGTTTTGGAGACTATTGAGAGTTGCTTTGACTGGAAGGAGATCCAAACAGACCATCCTAAAGGAAATCAGTCCTGAATGAGCTATGGTTTTCCAGTAATCATTTATGGTTGTGAGAGTTGGACTATGAAGAAAACTGAGTGTTGAAGAATTGATGCTTTTTAACTGTGGTATTGGAGAAGATTCTTGAGAGTCCTTTGGACTGCAAGGAGATCGAACCAGTTAATACTAAAGGAATTCAGTCTTGAATATTCATTGGAAGGACTGATGTTTGAAGCTGAAACTCCAATACTTTTACCACCTGAAGCTAAGAACTGACTCATTGGAAAAAATCCTGATGTTGGGAAAGATTGAAGACAGCAGGAGAAGGCGATGGCCATGGACAAGATGGTTGGATGGAATCACTCTCTCGATGGACATGAGTTTGATTAAGCTCTGGGAGTTGGTGATGGACAGGGAGGCTTGGCATGCTGCAGTCCATTGGGTCGCAAAGAGCTGGACACAACTGAGTGACTGAACTGAACTAAATAAGCTTACATTAACTGCCACTATAAATTAGTTACCGTTATCTTATACATGCAGTCGTATTCAAAGCAAAAGTGATACATGCCAATTTCAGAAATTCAGTTGCACTCCATAGGCAAGCAGATAACATATGCATGGCAACACTGTCATCAGTGATCTGAGGTTCTAAAATTAGGAATTTAAAAAAAAATTACCTTAGTAAAAATTACAACAAAATTAACCATTATATTTAATATATTTACAGAGACATCATATTCCTAAAATAGTATACATTAAAGCCATGCAATTTAAAGGGATGAATTCTAGAGTAAAATAAATTAACAAATATTTTTGAGACATGAATACCATAGGAGAATACTGAAATTTATTCAGCCTTTTGGGTATTGTCTTCTTTGTGTAGGAATATTGGACACTTTGCAACACATCACATCTCAGGCCCCTATGCTCTAAATATTAACAGTGCTTCACAATTTTTGTTGTAGGCATAAGATTTCAAGAAATGCCTCTTAGAGAGGTTAAACATTTCTGCCTTTAGAGTTTTTCTTCTTATATTGTTTAAAGCATATTTCCTGTTTTTGTTGCTGTGGTAGTGGTTTGTCTTTTGTTCTCTTTAGTTCAAGTACTTTTACATGTTCTTGCTATGCCTCATAAGGCCCACGGATATAATGCTGTAACCCTGAGGTTCTTAGTTTTGAGTTCTGAAATTGATTTTATCTGTTTTATGCAGGAATTCATTTATTGACATTGAACACTGGATAATCCACAGAATCACCCAGATATTTGGAAAACGTATCTTAAAAGTGTCAGGAAAACACAGAGGTTATGCTCCAAGTGTCAGAGTCAAATCATGTGGCAGAAGGATTGTGATTAGGCTGCTGCCTCCTCTACTGTTGAACACTAAGTTCGCACAATTTATATTTCTGTCCCTGGCATTTGATTGACTTGTCTATGCCACTGCCAGAGCTGCCCTTATTCCACAGCAAGTGACTAATAGATGGAATGGTTCTTCTGATAAGGAAAAGAACCAGAGAGTTGGCACAAGGTCTAGTTCCCCATCTGTTGTAACTATCTGATATTATGAGTAAGCTGTTTAATTCTTCTGGGTTGACCTCTTCATATTTTATAAGTCTAGATTACTTCTGCTACAGAAAAATTTAAAAAAAATAAAATAAAATTACATGAAATGAAATCAACTATATTTCAATTTAAATTTTTGAAAATAGAAATTAAAAATAAAAAGTAAAATAATAATTATAACTTAGTTAGAAAATTTAACCTAAATCTGATCAAGTTTCTAGATTAAATAAAACAAATTAAAAAAAGAAAATTAAATGAAATTCCATTTTCAGCATCTACTAATACAGTTTTATCAGAACTCAAAAAAAAAAAAAAAAAAAAAAAAAACACTACAAAAGTAAAATATTATGTGTGCACACATTCACAAATACCTGTTTGAAGGCATAGGAACATGAGGACACCATGTTGGATAGAACTATTTGTTGTTTTATTCGCTAAGTGGTGCTTGAAATATAGAAGATGGAAAAATCAGGTAAATGAATTCAGCATTAGAGTTATTTTCCTCCTAGAAACATTTCACTATTTCTAAAGGTAGAGCAAAACGGTTGACAACTTCATCTGGTTAGACAGAAAATTGTGGAATAATAATATTATTCACATGTTTAAATGGGCCAGATTTAAGGTATTGACATATTTCTTGCATTTGAATTGGAATGTAATTATAAACTGAAAATAACTTATCATTTGAGTCTCTGAGAAAAATTTAAACTCTGAAATTAAATTTACACGATCCTAGATTACTAACACCTCTTTTAACTTCAAAAAACATATAAAAGCTCTTTAAAGGAAGATGACTATACACTAGAATTCAAAGTAACTATCTAGTACATGCCAGTACCCCCCTAGAAACACATCACTAAAAAATAGATAAGGATTTATTGAGAAGATAAAATCATGAATGAAAAACAGGGAAAGACAGAGTAATGAGGAATTTAGTTAGTGAAATCCTTATAAACTCTACATACTTTAAAATAATACATATGTCATGACAAAGGATATAAAGATATATCTGAAAAGTTCTGTGGAGGAAAATTTAGGATCTGATGGGAAAACTATAGGTAATTATTCTTAGCAAGAAAGTCCATGGATATTCCATGAATGTCTGTGTTTGAAATAGCTCTTCTGGAGAGATGATGTAAGCTGACAACCTAAGCAAATATGAAAAATATACTAAGGGATATCATTGTTTCAAAGGGCATATTTTCTGCAAATAACTACTAGAGTATATATGTATTAAATCCAGGCAAGTGTCTGTTAGGCACAAATGCTCTATTGATCCACTCATTAAAATTGGTACAGCGATGCCAGACTGCCTTATTTCCTCCTGATAAAAGGCCTGGGTCTATGCCTGAAGATGGATCTCCATGTAGCCCTTGGAAGCCATCCATGATACTCAGTAGAATATTTCCCTAGGGTGCCTTGAGGTAGCTTTATCTGTGAACAAAAGAAGCTCATTTCCTGATATGGAATATGAGGAAGGGATGACATGAAATAGAGCCTAACTTAGGTTAATTCAGAATTCCAAAGGTTTCCTTCAAATACTCATCATTGTATCACACTAGGCTGATGCTCACTTCAACCTGAATCATGAAAATAATTCTCAGATATGAAATTCTAATGATCCTTCACCCCTTTCTTCATCACTTAATATTGCTTGTTTTATTTTTTTCTTCTTTAACAAGACATTTGCACATTCATATTGAATGTGGTACTGGACTTCTACCATGTGAGATGTATACATGAACATTTATCTCAGAGCTTAAATTTTGAGTTTTGAACTTATGGATGCACATACACACACATTCATTGTATTATACTTAAAGATCACTAAGCCAACATTTTCTGTTGAATGATCTTCTTATTTTAGTTTATGTAAGTGATATACTATTTATAAAGTATGATAATACACTTTAAAATATTTTTGCATCTTCAAAAGCTATGTTTTTTAAAATACATATTTGTTAAACAATAATGTAGAAATGAATTTTATTCAAAAACTCAATTTATCTCATTTTCAACTACAATTAAGAATATATTTTAATATTTCTATTATAAATTAAGAATGCTGACTTTTTGATATGCAATACCTCAAATTGTGTCTTTACTGTTTTTTTAAATAGCAAAATAATTATGTTGATGATAAAATATCCTAATATACATATAAAGAATCAGTCATTGGCAGAAGTTAGAATAAAAAACCTCAAATAATGAAGTAAGGGATATAAAAAGCAGATGATCTTTTAATCACCTCATATCAAATATTTATAAGAAAGATTAATTGCAAACCTCTTCCGTAAAATTTTGCTCCCTTTCCTGCAATTTATGGCCAATCTGTGCCCAGTAGTGTTTGACTCTTTGTGACCCTATGGACTGTAGCCCTCCAGGGTCTTCTGTTCATGATTTATCCTGGCAAGAACACTGTAGTGAGTTGCCATTTCCTATTCCTGGGGATCTTTACAACCCAGTGATCAAACCTATGTCTCCTGTGTCTCCTGCATTGGCAGGTGGATTCTTTACCACTGAGCCACTGATTTATGGCCAAATCATCATTAAATATTTTACTGAATTTCCCCAGCTTACCACATATGTTATTTTTATTATGCTATTTCCTAGTTTGAAGGAAATTTACACCAACCATTATGTGATGAGACAGAGGCTACCCACATTACCACAGCTCTATGACCAAATTGTCAAGTTATTTGTTTGCCAACTCTTAAGTCACATAAGAAAATAAAAATCCTACATCTTTACTCAGTAAGCCAAAGTAATAAGGAAAGAAGTATTCCAAATCTCTAATGTGTAGGCATTGAAAATAAATATTCTTAGGTATGTGTGTTATACAAATATGTCTAATAGTACTTCTCAGACAAAGTCTTTGATGACAGAACACTATAGGCATTAAATCATTGAGAAACATAAGTGGCTGTTAGATCTAGAGCTAATCTAAATAAGTTAACAAAAATACAGATGGGAAAAACATCCTACATATTTAATATGTGCTAATAAAAAATAATCTTTAGGTGTGTTTTCAGTTAGTTTTACAGTTAACATTTCCCATCAGCAATTTAACTATCCAAACAATATTCAAAAGGTTATGTTTAAATTCTCTTTCAAACTTAATATTACATCTGCTTGAGAATATGTTCAAATCTAACATTCAATGATTCTATTTAATTTACTTCAGAGGACATATACTTACATCATTGGAAAGTTTAGTTGGAAAGTCTATAGATGTAGTATCTAAGGGCAAACACATTGCAATACATTTTACATTTAAAAATATATTTAAATTAAAATCTTTTTCTTAATCTTTTGTTCCAGTAGTCATGTGTATGGATGTGAGTTGGACCATAAGGAAGGCTGAGCACTGAAGAATTGATGTCTCTAAATTGTGGTGCTGGAGAAGACTCTTGAGAGTCCCTTGGACAACAAGGAGATCAAACCAGTCAATCCTAAAAGAAATAAACTCTGAATAATCATTAGAAAGACTGATACTGAAACTGGAGCTCCAATACTTTGGCCACCTGATGCAAAGAGTCAACTCACTGAAAAAGGCCCTGATGCTGGGAAAGATTGAGGACAGGAGGAAAAGGAGGTGATAAAGGATGCAATGGTTGGATGGCATTACTGATTCAATGGACATGAGTTTGAGCAAGCTCCTGGAGATGGTGAAGGACAAGGAAGCTTGGCATGCTGCAGCACATGGGGTCACAAAGAGTTGGACACGACTGAGTGACTGAACAACAACAACATGTATTTAATAATAATCCTGCTGTTATATATTTTTCAGAGAAAAAGTAAATATGATTAAGCATGTAAATAGTTCAGTTCAGTTGGCCTGTAAATAACCTGCAGCTTTTTGATTAGTATAATTTTCATTGACAAGGGACAAAATACTTTCTATATTTCATCAGTGTTATGTTTGGATCAGAAAAACTGAAACTGCAGAAGCAGTCAAACAGGAAGAAAGTTAATAGAATGTTAAGAAGTTATTACAGTTTTATAGACACAAATCCTGAAAGATGATGCTGTGAAAGTGCTGCACTCAATATGCCAGCAAATATGGAAAACTCAGCAGTGGCCACGGGACTGGAAAAGGTCTGTTTTCATCCCATTCTAAAGAAAGGCAATGCCAAAGAATGCTCAAACTACCACACAATTGCACTCATCTCACACACTAGTAAAGTAATGCTCAAAATTCTCCAAGCCAGGCTTCAGCAATACGTGAACCATGAACTTCCAAACATTCAACCTTGTTTTAGAAAAGGCAGAGAAACCAGAGATCAAATTGCCAACATCCGCGGGATCATGGAAAAATTAAGAGAGTTCCAGAAAAACATTTATTTCTGCTTTTTGACTATGCCAAAGCCTTTGACTGTGTGGATCACAATAAACTGTGGAAAATTCTGAAAGAGATGGCAATACCAGACCACCTGACCTGGCTCTTGAGAAACCTGTATGCAGGTCAGGAAGCAACAGTTAGAACTGGACATGGAACAACAGACTGGTTCCAAACAGGAAAAGAAGTACATCAAGGCTGTATATCGTCACCCTGCTTATTTAACTTATATGCAGAGTACATCATGATAAACGCTGGGCTGGAGGAAGCACAAGCTGGAATCAAGATTGCCGGGACAAGCATCACTAACCTCAGCTATGCAGATAACACCACCCTTATGGTAGAAAGTGAAGTACTTAAGAGCCTCCTGATGAAAGTGAAAGAGGAGAGTGAAAAAGTAGATTCATTTTGATATTTGGCAAAACTAATACAATTTTGTAAAGTTTAAAAAAAAAAAAGTTGGCTTAAGGCTCAACATTCAGAAAACTAAGATCATGGCATCCAGTCCCATCACTTCATCGCAAATAAATGGGGAAATAGTGAAAAGAGAGGCTGGCTTTATTTTTTGGGGCTCCAAAATCACTGCAGATGGTGACTGCAGCCATGAAATTAAAAGACGCTTACTCCTTGGAGGGAAAGTTATGAACAACCTAGATAGCATATTAAAAGCAAAGATATTATTTTTCCAAAAAAGTTCCATCTAGTCAAGGCTATGGTTTTTCCAATGGTTATGTATGGATGTGAGAGTTGGACTGTGAAGAAAGCTGAGTGCAGAAGAATTGATGCTTTTGAACTGTGGTATTGGAGAAGACTCTTGAGAGTCCCTTGGACTACAAGGAGATTCAACCAGTCCATCCAAAGTGAGATCAGTCCTGGGTGTTCATTGGAAGGACTGATGTTGAAGCTGAAACTCCAATACTTTGGCCACCTGATGCGAAGTGCTGACTCATTGGAAAAGACCCTGATGCTTGGAAAGATTGAGGGCAGGAGGAGAAGGGGACGACAGAGGATGAGCTTGTTGGATGGCATCATTGACTTGATGCACATGGGTTTGGGTGGACTCCGGGAGTTGGTGATGGACAGGGAGGCCTGGCGTGCTGCAGTTTATGGGGTCACAAAGAGTCAGATATGACTGAGCGACTAAAATGAACTATACTGAATATGACACAATGATTTACTGTCACCTAAAATCTGTCTTTGTTTCATCTCCTCCCCTGATTTTGGTCAAAACTCATTTCTTATTTCTCATCAACAGAACACAGCAAAGGTAATTAAATGTCCTACTCATCATGTTATGTTATATAGCCCTCCATCTTGTCTGACTGAATCTCCTTGTGGGATTACTATTAAGAAGCCATGTTGGAGAAGGCCACATATCAAGAGACTTCAGGTGGCCTCTAAGAACTGTGAGGGTAGTTGAAGACCTGAGAATGACCACCAATTAAGAGAATAGTGAGTGAAATCGTTCAGTTGTGTCTGACTCTTTGCATCCTCATAGACTGTAAGCTACCACGTTCCTCTATCCATGGGATTTTCCAGGCAAGAATTCTCGAATGGGTTGCCATTTCCTTCTCCAGAGGATTTTCCCAAACCAGGGATTGAATCCAGGTCTCCCACATTGTAGGCAGACACTTTACTATCTGAGCCACCAGGGAAGTCAGAGTCACAAAATCTGAGGCCATCAGTCAGAAAATATCAAGGAAATAAATAATGCCATCAACCTGATAACCCTGGAATCCTTCCCCATTAGATTCTTATACCAGTTGACCTTCCATGTGAGAATGCAGCCTGGGTAATGAATTGATTGTAAAGAACTCCTGGCTAAGTGGTGCACAGATCCTGGCCCCACAAATCTATGAAATAATATATGTTGTTTGAAGCTGTTAAATGTGTGGTAAATTGTTAAACAACAACAGAAAACTGATATGCTCTTGGAAGTACTGAAGAAAAAAGTTCAGAAAAAAATCACTGTTAGCTCTCTACAATTTCCCTAGAGATCTTCCTGGATAGAAAAAATCAGAAGTGCCTGTAGTCCAAAGAGAAATTATTTTCACCAACAGCTGCTGCTGCTAAATTGCTTCAGTAGTGTCCGACTCTGTGCGACCCCATAGACGGCAGCCCACCAGGCTCCCCCATCCATGGGATTCTCCAGACAAGAACACTGGAGTGGGTTGCCATTGCCTTCTCCAATGCAGGAAAGTGAAAAGTGAAAGTGAAGTTGCTCAGTCGTGTCCGACTCCTAGCAACCCCATGGACTGCAGCCCACCAGGCCCCTCCATCCATGGGATTTTCCAGGCAAGAATACTGGAGTGGGTTGCCATTGCCTTCTCCATTCACCAACTATTTGATGTCAAAGCAATTTTACATTAACAATGTTCCATCAACTATCCACCGATTTGTGGAGGGGAAAAAAAAAAAGCTTCTACTTTCTAATACCGGTAAAATATCTCAAGAGTACCTCCCATTAGCTTAATGAAGACTAGAACACTGCTGGCAAGGAACTCAATGAAATACGGTTTCCCTGAATTTCTAATATATATTTGGCATATAGCAACAATTGAAAGATGGCATCATAGTGATTAAACATACTGGTTCTGTCTGTGAATCTACTAAATCCTAGGTATAAAACTTTAGGAAACTCATTTAACCTTCTTAATCTCATAGTATGCTTTCTATAAAATATGAAAACCTTTATCCACTACATCAGGTTATGTGTGCATGTGTGCTCAGTCACCTCAGTCATGTCCAACTCTTTACAATCCTATGGACTCCTTTGTCCATGGGATTCTCTATGCAACCCACCTGGCTTCTCTGTCCACTGGGTTCTCCAGGCAAGAATGCTGGACTGGGTTATATATATATATATATATATATATATATTTATATATATATATATGTAGCACATATAAATACCTCTAAAATTGTTTGCAATTATTTTTTATGATCATGGCTAATATTGCTGCTCCCATTACTATTACCATTAAATTTCTCTACATCTACACATCTTCCTTTTTCTAAAAAGAAAATGTGTTCCTCCTGTTTCAAAACTAGACCTTTCCAGCATGTTCTCATATCCCATTGATCAATTCTTCTTCTTCTTCTGCCCCTTGGATAACATTTTCTGCATGCTCTTGCCAACCTTCCTAAACTCTATGTTCCTTCTCTACACTGTCAAAAAAAATCAGGTTGGTTTTTCAATATCCATGCCCTTTTAAAATTCCAATCCCAAAGAAGGGCAATGCCAAAGAATGTTCAAACTTCCTTACAATTGCACTTGTTTCACATGATAGCAAGGTTATGCTCAAAATCTTTCAAGCTAGGCTTCAGCAGTATGTGAACTGAGAAATTCCAGATGTACAAGCTGAGTTTTAAAAAGGCAGAAGAACCAGAGGTCAAATTGCCAACATCCGATTGATAATTGAGAAGCCAAGGGATTTCCAGAAAAATATCTACTTCTGCTTCATTGGCTACACTAAAGCCTTTGACTTTCCACAACAAACTGTGGAAAATTCTTAAAGAGATGGGAGTAGCAGACCACCTTACCTGTCTCCTGAGAAACCTGTATATGGATTAAGATGCAACAGTCAGTATCAGACATAAAACAATGGACTGGTTCAAAATTGAGAAAGGAGTACAACAAGACTGTAATTTGTCACCCTACTTGTTTAACTTCTGTGCAGAGCACATCATATGAAATGCTGGGCTTGACAAATCATAAGCTGGAATCAAGATTGTCAGGAGAAATATCAACAACCTCAGATATGCTGATGATATCACTCTAATGTCAGAAAGTGAAGAATTAAAGAGCTCCTGATGAAGGTGAAAGACAAAAATGAAAAAGCTGACTTGAAATTCAACACTACAAAAGCTAAAATCATGGCATCCAGTCCCATAACTTCATGGCAAATATAAGGGGAAATGTATAGAAATTAAACATTTTCTTTTTGTGGTCTCCAAAATCACTGCAGAGAGTGACTGCAGCTATGAAATTAGAAGATGCTTTCTCCTTGGAAGAAAAGCTATGACAAACCTAGACTGTGTATTAAAAAGCAGAAATGTTACTTTGCTGACAAAGGTCCCTAGAGTCAAAGTTCTGGTTTTTGCAGTAGTCATGTATAGATGTGAGAGTTAGACCATGAAGAAGGCTGAGCAGTGAAAAATTATGCTTTCAAACGGTCATGCTGGAGAAGACTCTTGAGAGTCCCTTGCACAGCAAGAAGATCAAACCAGTCAATCCTAAAGGAAAACAACCCAATAAATATTCATTGGAAAGACTGATGCTGAAGCTGAAGCTCTTACACTGGTCACCTAGGCAAAGAGCCAACTCTTTGGAAAAGACCCTGATGTTGGGAAAGACTGAACACAAAAGGAGAAGGGTAGAGCATGGATGAGATTGTTGGAAAGCATGGATGAGATGTTTAGAGAGCATTGCTGACTCAATGGACATGAATGTGAGCAAACACTGGATGAGGAGCCTGGAGTACTGCAATCCATGGGGTCACAAAAAATTGGACATGACTTACTTAATGAACAACACCAACAACCCTATAACCTAGCTTTGGTGACTACTATTCTATTAAAACTCTCCTCTTCAAGTCACAAATTAACATTTTCCTGACAGTTTAACTTTTTAATTATTCCTCTTTCTTCCTTCCCTCTTTATAAAAAGATTAAGCCAATGGAATATGTGTTGCTCCTAATAATTTTTAAAAGTAATATTGATGGGAAATGAACTACTTTCCAGGTACAAATTTGTGGAGATATAGTCCTAGTTGGGCTTCTGTGTATCTTTTTTCTGCCCATATACCCTGTATTGGGGGCTTCCCAGGTAGCACACTGGTAAAAAATCCACATGCAATGCAGGAGACACAGGTTCCATCCCAGGGTTGACAAGAATCTCTTGAGAAGGAAATGGCAACCTACTCCAGTATTCTTGCCTGGGAAATCCCATGGACCGAGGAACCTGGAGGGCTACAGTCATGAGGATCTCAAAGAGTCAGACATAATTGAGCAATTTAGCAAGCACAGAGATGACAAAATGTTGATAAAGTGACTTAGAGACTTGTAAGTTAATGACTTGCATCAATTTTAGTATAGAATACTTACTATAAACAAATCCAATTAAGGAACAAAATAATTAACTGGATTATGTAGGATAGGCTTCTCCTTGACTTAAAGCTGGAACTATATAAAGAAAAGCTAAGAGGGGAGGATATGAAACAGCAGTGATCTGCATTTTACCCTCTATCTTATTTTACTTTCCACAGAATTGTGACTATTTGACTCTCATCATTCTCCCTTTCTGACTTTATCTCAGGGTTTATGAATTCTACTGATGAGAGCCAAATCTAAATAATATCTAGATCACAAATCTAAACATGCACCCTTCACTCTTATTGGACCTTTTTTTTTACCATTTCACTGAAGAGATTAGTGAAGGAAAAAATGAAATATGGAAAAACTGACTGCTTGCTTGAATTACATTTTTTGTTTACATATACACTCAATGAAAATAAAATTACCATAGGTCTTTCAAACTTTTTTGTTTCACCTGAGTTAATAAATACACTGAGTATAAGATTTTTTTTTTCTTTTGCCTACCTCTACACTTTCTCAGTCAACACTGAGCACAATTTTTTGAAATGAATTCCAAACTAATGGTGTGAGCTTTTTATAACAATGCAAAGTAGGATGTCTAAAGGTATTTGAAATTTATGATTCATATTAAGAAATCTCTAAGCACACAGGCCAATTGATATATATGAAAAGAATCTTTCAAGTTAAACACTATTTCAGCATAACTGGATATATCGGAATAAGATGATTTCTGATTACTTTTAGTTCTAGGGAAAATTGCTTTTTATCATCACTTTACATTGTAGAAAGTATTTTCATTTCCATAGTCAGTAGAAAGTCAATCCACAACAATTCTTAACATCCTTCATAAAAATAAATCATGTCAGTTTTTAAAATGTCATGGCTTTAGATTTCCCAGTTTTCCTGGATTATTACAAGAAAAATAAATAAATACAGGAAACTTAAAGAAGTAATAGGAGATTCTCCAGAATACCTTTTCATTCTTTGCTCACTATTCCTTTTTTTTTAGTTACATACTTTCTAGCATCTTTCCAATTTTAGTACAAATGTACTAAATTTTGTAAAAAAAAAAAAAAAAAAAACATAATAACCCAGAAGACACATATATTTTGTGTATGTCTTTATATAGCAGGGAGAAGAGTTTTTAGACTTGTCATCAAAATTAATTACAATCCTTATTGCCTCACATAAAGAGGGATTTAGCCTAAAAAAATAAAGCATAAGGACTTGGGAAGCTGCTGCTTTAAATGAGATGGGAGTGTGAATTGTTCTAATGCAGATAAAGCAGTCTTGACAGGATTGTCTTTAGGTTGAATGTACCAATCACTGGTATTTTCTGGAAAATAAATTACTGCATTTTAATTATCAACTCAAAACAATGTCATTTCTGATACGTTACCAAGCTTATAGGTTAATGTAGAACTTAAATTTAACATATAGATGAACTCAAGGCAATGTAAAGAAAAAATTTGCCAGTGAACTTAGAAATTGTATGGTTAATTTTAATGTTGTCAGTATAAATCAATATGAGGAATAGTTAAATGCAGTAGAAATCATACAGCTTTTCAGTGTTTTAATCTATTCATTTAAAGGCACTCTGAAAATATGCTAAATTTTTACTATTTTTAAAAATTCTGGGATATTTATCACTTTTGGGAGATGGTGGTACAGCTGTGGGTCATTCCTTGACAACTGAGTTCCAGTGATCAAAGCATCATATACATGGTTTGTAGAATCATTGTACAAGTTCAGTTTACTTGGCCCTATCTCAATCATACTCAATCAAAATTACCAATATTTGTCATAGGAATTTAAAATTCTTCCAATCTGCTTTGGTTATTTTAATATGTATTGACACTTGAGAACCATGACTCAGAAGAAGAGCAATTCCTATATTCAAATGTCTTTTATCACCATCAAACATATTTGTAAACTGGAAAGATTCACATCATAAAGGAAACTAAATGAGGAAGAAAATAATGTTCACAAAATTCATATTCATACAACTATGAGTGTCAAAATGTACTTGTGATAAAAAGAGATGAGAAGTAAAACTTTTAGATTATGCATTCACTTATAAAATATATTCAATGAGACTTGCCAAGAGCAATACCCTAAAATCTGGGGATATAAGGACAAAAATAAAAATTAAAAAAAAAATCTGCTCTCAAACCAGCATCAACAGTTCTTTCCACTACAATCTTGTAAGACAAAGCAGAAAATAATGCCATAAATATAATATTTAGTATGCGGGATTTAATATATGACATCTTTCATTTTTCAAGGCTATATTATGGAATTTTGTTCTGCATATATTTTTCTCAGCAATTTAATGATGTTGTGCTCTTATCTTTTGACTTCCATTGTCTTTATGAAAGTCATATGTCCTCTTCAATACTGTTCATAAGAGTCTTCCTTCTAGATACTTTCATAAGTTTCTCTTGGTCTTCAGGTTTTTAAGAGTTATACTATGATGCTTAGGTATGTGGAGTGTGTATCTGTGTGTCAACAATATAAGAGTTTAGAAATGTCTTGATTCTTTGTTGTTTTTTGTCAGTTTTGAATTATTTTCAGGTAATATATTTTTAAATACATTTATTTCTAATTTTCTACACTTATATCCTCTGAGTCATAAATTATGTGTATCTTAGAATTTTAAATTATTTCTTATGTTACTTTTAAGTTCTCTTGTGTATTTTCTAACCCTTTTTTCTCTATGTTTTAATATGAATATTTTCTACTCCTTATTTCCAGTTCTCCAATCTTTTTTGTTGTTATCTCAGCTGTTTTTAGACATATGCATTTGGTACCATATTTTTAATAAGTTCAAGTTCTCAGGTGCAATTGTCTATCTTATTTATTTCCTGTAAAATAGTCTTCACAGTTAATCTTAAATGTCTTTCCTATAACTATGTAGATCACTGTAAAAGTCTATTTTTTGTTTCTTCCTGTGTGTATATGTGTGTGTTTGTGTGTCTAAATGTGAGTGTGTATGTGTGTAATACTGTACCAGGGAATAATTAGTGTTATTTAATTAGGAAATAATATATGTATAAAACTTCTTAATCTACCTGCATCTGACCTACTTGTAGATTCTTAACTGAAATTCTGGATAATGTTCTTAGTCTCTCCTTGGTAGGTTCAGAATTTCAATTTTTCTCTATTCTTCCCAAAACCACAAGAGTCAGGTTTTTGGTCTCTTAACAATAATTTTCTGCTTAATTTCTCTGATTCTGACTCCATACACACAAGGAATATGTGTTGAACAATGCTTTCTTAGTTTCCTATCAAAGTATGATAAATGATTACACTTGGAGGCTGTAACAACACTCTTACTATCTCACAATTTGCCCATGTCAGGATTCCGAGCATGCTTAGTTGCTTCCTCCCCTCAGAGTCACACAAGAATGAAAGCTGCTGGCCAAACTTTGTTTTCAGCTAAAGTCTTGACTAGGGAAGATTTTACATCCAAGTTTGTTCAAGTTGTTGGAAGAATTCATTTCCTTGTGTCTGTATGATGGAGGAATTTTGTTGGCTGACAAAAAGACTGCTCTCTTGCCCTAAAAGATGCTAGACATTTCTAGAGTTTTGGTAGTTTTTTTTCATGTGGGCTTCTCCAGCTTGGCTATTGCCTTCTTCAAGTCAAAAGGAGTTTTTCACTTCAAATAGAAACTTGATATAACTTGATATTAAGCTATAACAGCTGACTAAGTGAGATCCACCCAGAACAATCCCATTTGGACAACCTAAAAATCAACTGATTGAAAACTTATTACATCTGCAAAATTCTCTCACCTTTGCCATATTCTATTGGCTAGAAGCATATCACATACCACACCTACACTCAAGGGTAAGGGATTAAATAAACCATGAATAGTAGAAGGTAGGGGTCATAGGGACCATCCTAGGGTCTACCTGCCACAGATGCATGGTGGCCAATGATTCTTAGTATATTAGGTATACTTTCCTTCATTACCTTTTATTTAAATTATTTGTCCTTCAATTTATGACTGCATGAAAGTCTTGAATTAAAATTCTTACTTCCCTCCATTTTAGTGAGATTTATTTTCAGGTCCTAACTGCTGCTTTTTCTTCAAGTTATGGTCCATTAAGTGGATTGACAAATATCCCATGAGGAAAAAATTCTTTCTCTCTACTCTAAATCTTGTTACCTTTTTTGTTCCCTGTACCTTCAATGTTCTCTTTCCTATTTTGTTGGTATGGTTGCTTGTGTTTTTTTTTTTTGTTTGTTTGTTTGTTTTTGCTTGTGTTTTTTAATTCAGTTTTTATAGATGGTCCTAGGGAAAACATTCCTTATGATACCAGCTGCTTCATCAGAGCTCAGAGTTTGGTGATACACATTTTTTTTTTTTTTCAAAACACAATCCTTTCTTCTTTGAAATTGGATTTCTTTGGTCTTATATAATAAATTGCATAAGACATATCTTGGAGGAGTTGGATGAGACATGAAAAGTGAAGGCACTTGTTTATTTCACAAGCTGAAATAAACAAGTGAGACTACATCAAGTTAAGAAAATGATTACAGTAAAGAAAACAGTAAACTGAAAACTGTGTATGAAAAAGAGTACGGTATTTCCTCAAAAAGTTAAAAACTGAACTACTATATGATCCAGCAATCCCATTCCTGGGTGCATATCTATAGGAATTGAAATTAGTACCTTGAAGAGAGATCTGCTCACCCATGTTCACTGTAGAATTGTTTGGAATAACCAAGATATGGAAATAACATAAATGCCCCTCAATAAATCAATGGGTAAAGAAAAAAATATATATATATACATACATATAATATATATATATATATATATATATATATATATTTATATAATAGAGCAAGATTCCACCATAAAAAGGATATCTTGACAACATGGGTCAAGTTGGAGTGCATTATGCTAAGTTAAATAAGCCAGGAGGTGAAAGACAAATACTGTATGGTATCACTTATATTTGGAATCTTTAAAAAAAAGGCTAATTTCATAAATAGAGAGACTAGAATGGTGACTACCAGAAGCTGAGGTGGGGGCAGAGAAATGGGATGATGTAGGTCAAGGGGTACAAATTTTCAGTTATAAGAAGATTCAGTCCTAAGGATCAAATGTACAGCATGATGCTCATAGTTAATATGGTATTGTACATATTTGAAAGTTACTGAGAATAAATCTTAAACATTCTTACTACATTAAAAAAAAGAGTTAGCTATATGATGCATGTTAATTATCCTGATCTTGATAATCACTCCATAATGTACATGCATATTAAATCATCATGCTGTATATTTTAAATACATGCAATTATATGTGTCAGTTATTTCTCAATAAACTTTAAACAAAACAAACAAAAATAAATAGGCTTTCAAATTGTTTAGGGAAAAGGATATTCTTTAGAGAAAAAATATATATCTGTCAAAATGTAGTTTAAATGAAACAAATAAGAAACTGGCTTCTTAAAATGAGTAGTAGACAAACACTTGACTTATACTGTCTTCCCTTTGATACCATCTCCAGTAGTTAAGTTAATGACCTCAAGATATATGTTTACTAATAACTGTAAGGATACTTTAAAAATAGATACTTAAGTATACATAATGTTCCATGTAAGGTCAGTTGAAAGAACAACCCACCACCAATATCAAAGACACTCATCACTTTCTGTTTTTGTGTAATCCCTCCTTCAGCATTCTCATATCACTGTTGATCATCTCATAAAATGTTCATGTAATTCTACTGTATTAATTCAATAACTAAAAAATAAGAAGAGTCAGTTATTTTTTTTTCCAATTTAGCAAAAGTCTGCAAACCAGCATTCAGCATTTTGTTTCTTCCTGTTAGTATCCCTCAATTGCATCAATAAAAATGCTTTCAAAATTCAAATTACCCATTGCTATCACACATTGCCAAGCTTCCAAGGTGAAGAATTTTTACATACCATCAGGTGTAGTAGAAGTTATTGAGTAAGTGAAAGTCGCTTAGTCGTATCCGACTCTTTGCAACCCCATGGATTATACAGTCCATGCAATTTTCTAGGCCAGAATAGTGGAGTGGGTAGCCGTTGTCTTCTCCGAGGGATCTTCCCAACCCAGGGATTGAACCCAGGTTGCTCTTTACCAGCTGAGCCACAAGAGAAGCCCAGAAGTTATTATCAGAAACTAAATCTTTCAAATTAAGAACAGCATTCTTTACATATTATAAAGTCTCCTGCTCTTTTTCTTGCTGGATTGAAATATCAGAAATTGAAATGTATTTTCAAATATATTTTTCCAAAGAGTTTCTGTTAACATCTTTGATAGTCTTAAAAGTTAACAACTATAAATACTGAATCAATATTTTTCATGTTTTCTGACTTAAATATTTACTGTAAGAACTTCAGTTCGATTATTTAGAGAAAAGTTAAGCCCACCACACAATATTAGTGTTATTAAGGTTGATTCATTAGCACAGTCAGATAAAGATCTAGGCAAGTTTTGAGTATATAACATCTGCACAGAAATTGACAAACTAACACTTCTGAAATTGGGACACTATATTAAAGCAGGTGTAAAAAGAAAAGAAAATGATGACATCTGAAAGACTTATATAGAAACTCAAAACTTCTATACAGGAGCAGTGTATTTTATGTAGAATATCTAGTTGGAAATGAGAGTGGATAAATAACCTGTTTTTAAAGCTGTTTTGATATAGCAAACACACCATTTTTTTCTCCATAGATTATATTTTGCCTTGAGGATTGATATCACATGAATGTATTCACATAGGAAGCAATATATTTACATATTCATACAGGAATAATTCTGGGTCCTGAACATAAAGGGATTCTGTCTCTCATTTCTTATTTTGAACATAAATTTTATGAATATGTATATGTGTGTATATACATATATATGTACATACATGAACAGAAGGAAATTTCTGTTGAATATTTAGCATTAATATGCATTCCTATGATTTTATATTTGTTACATATATTCCTTATTAATGGAAGCTATTTCAATAAGTAATTAACATGGATTGCTTGCATGACTGGTTATAGAAAAGAAATAATCTTCCATCTAATACTAGAAATATTGAATCAGTTTATGGAACAGTTTTCATTAAAAGCAATTTTTTTTTCATAAATGTTTGGAAGAGTGCATATATTTTTCTATTATAACTCAAAATCGAGAGTCAAATATTTAATGTGCCTTTAGAAACCAAAAAAATTATTTCTAATGAGTGCTTAGCAAAGATGCTTGCATGCACTGTATTAAAAGTCTAATATTTACAGAGTATATTAATTGATACATAATATTCTTCAGCAGCTAGTTTCAACAACTCTCTACTTTTTGTTACCAATTTGTCATCATTTTTGGTTAGAGTGATCATTTTTTTCTATTCTGAATGTCATATACTGTTGATTTAAGAAAAGAGATTCACAATTTATCTTCTTAATATCTCTTCTCTGTTAAGTCTACAGGTAAGTTATTCACAGGAAAAGCTAAAATTAATATTTAAGCTCTTTAATTATGAAGAATTCTTGAGAAATATATAATGATATATTGCATGCCTGTGTATGGCTTCCCAGGTGGCTCAACAGTAAACAATTTGCCTGCCAGTTCAGCAGACACAGGAGATGGGCATTCAATCCCTGGGTCTGGAAGATCCCCTGGAGGAGGAAATGCAACCCACTCCAGTATTCTTGCCTAGAAAATCCCATGGACAGAGGTGCCTGACAGGCTACAGTCCATGGGGTTGCAAAGAGTCGTACATGACTGAGTGACTGATCATGCACACATGCAAGTGTGTGTATGTGTGTGCATGGATACAACTGTACATATATATATATGCATATGCATATATGTATATACATATGCCATATTTATACATACACATGTATATTATATATATACATACAAAATATGTATATTTTATTTTAATAGGTATATTTTATATAGATATAGCATATATGTATATAATACAGAAAATTTAGTATTTTTCCTACCATCAATTTCTTTCCTGTCTATGTACATGCAAGTCATCTTCTCACTGAAAGGTAAAGTCTGTCCCTCCAATTCCTTGAATCTGAGCTAACTGTTCTATCCAGTTGAGTACAATGTAACTGACGTTGTATGATTTCTGTGACTAGATCATTAGATACTAACCATAATGTAAAATGTACAACCACCCTGAGATCTCCAGCTGTGAGGAAGCCCAAGCTAGCTAAGTGAAAAAGCTAGTTGAAATCATTAACTCCTATAAACAGGAGTGATAATAATGTCATCTATTTGGCGACTTTGAGAATTATTTACTATGCATCAAAATATTGCTAAAATAGTATTCATCTCCAAAATCACAGTTCCACTGTTTAAAAAAAAAAAAAAACAACAACAACTCCAAGGATTTGTAGTGGTTTGGTGATTAGGCAGTTAATAACAGCTGGAAGGGATTTGAAGACTGGTAAGAGATTTAAGGGAGAAGGAAATGGCAGCCCACTCCAGCATTCTTGCCTGGAGAATTCCTTGGACAGAGGAGTCTGGTGGGCCACAGTCTGTTGTTTTGCAAAGAGTCAGACAGGACTGAAGCGACACGCACACAGGAGAAATTTAAGTGGCTTCCCAGGTGGCAGCAAAGGCAAAGAACCTGTCTGCAAATGCAGGAGACATAGAGACATGGGCTTGATCTCTAAGTCAAGAAGATCCCCTGGAAAAAACCCAGTCCAGTATTCTTGCCTGGAGAATCCCATGGACAGAGGAGCTTGGCAGGCTACAGTCAGTCCATAGGGTCACACAGAGTTGGACTCAAATAAAGTGACTTAGCACGCATGCATGCAGCAACAGAGACTTAAGGACAAAGAAGAAAATGGTTATGTTGGCTGGGATCATTATTATTATTCTGTAGTGGCAGAAATTTGTATTATTCTGTAGTGGCAGAAATTTGTATAAACTGTCATCCTTTCATAGAATAAGTATCTAATAAACATGGATACTTCTGGGAGGATTTTCAGGCAGAAAACAGAAAGGAGCTACTGGCTTCTTCAACTTATGTTAAAATATAAGACAAGAAATGAACAACAACAAGAATAAAAGAAGTGTTTGCTTTATAAGAAAACTTTAAAGGCCTCAGGATGCAGGATTCACTGGGTTCAAACCTTAGACTATTTCTTATGACTTGTTTTTCTCAAGAAAAAAAAAAAACTCAAATTTTGAAATGGAATTAGGACAAAGATCAACCTCAGTGCCTCAGTAAAGCATAGTTTCAAGTTAATTATCTCAGAGTTTTGATGTAACGCTCTTGTTTGTACCTCAAAATAAATAAATAAATTAATTAATTAAAGAGTTGCTTAATAGGATTTTTTAAGCATTGTCAGGACGTGAGTTATGGACCCTCTCAGTACTTTTACGAATCTTATTGGTCTTGTCCCACAGAAACCACAGGCACCACAAGATAGATAGTAACCTATCTCAGAAATAAATGTGGGATTACTTTCTATCTAATGAAATTGCTCATTAGTTGATAAATAAATTCACACTGTTTTAGCAATAAATGTTCCATTTTGGAAAGAGAGGTACAGATAGAAGCAAATGAAATGAGGAAAATAATCTTTCTCAGTCATTTTGAAACAAACAGTATCACACAAACGAGCATGCATGCACTACTATTATTTGCCATGCACAAGTACTCAGTAACATGAAACATACACCACAAATAAGCAGTATTTATTTCAAGAATTAAATATAAAAAACAATATCTAAAAAATAATAATGAAATACTATATTCATTGTCTGTATGTTCAAAAACATAGGAAGAAGAGCCACTCTCTCCATTCTGTTCGGCATTATGCTGGGACCCTAGAAAGTTCAAAAAGATAAGAAAAGCAAATCAAAGTCTTACACATTGGGAAAATAAATACAGTTACCTATATGAAGAATGACAAAATTTTACATTTCAAAAAGTCTAACAAAGCTACAAAAACTCTGTTAGAACTCATATATGTGGTAAAAAAATATCCAGGATGTGTCATATTGTCATAGTTTTTCATAATAACATATAATTATATTTATTTTATATAATAGGTAATTACATAACATAACTAATTACTACATATTATCAATGAAAAATATGACATTGAATTTTAAATCTTAAAATATTGTGTAAATGCTACTTAAAGTAGCTTCAAAAACATAAAATTCTTAGGGATATGCTTAACAAAATGCTGTAAAATCTGTACACTGAAAAATATAAGACACTGAAAGAAACTAAAAAAAATCTCATAAAAACATATTAATAAAAACATTTGTAAGTAAAAATAAATAAATAAATTCAAGGATCTACACCTTTCCATGTACAAAAAAAAGAAAAATACAGATAGATGTAAAATGCTCTTGAATTAAAAGGTTCAATATTTTTCTAATTTAATTCTCTCCAAATTGATCTGTAAATTGAATGCAATCTTAACTAAAACTTCTGCAAAGCAATTTTTAAAAGGAATAATAGAATGCAAATATTTTTATTTAAAAAAAATTTTAACAATTTTTTTCAGATAAATAAGGGCAGTGACATTTAACAAAAGGATGAAGCAATGAAATGAAACATTTTATAATTATTTGTGCATATATATGATTCTTGATAAATCTGTATGCAAGTCAGGAAGCAACAGTTAGAACTGGACATGGAACAACAGACTGGTTCCAAATAGGAAAAGGAGTATGTCAAGGCTGTATATTGTCACTCTGCTTATTTAACTCATATGGAGAGTACATCATGAGAAACCCTGGACTGGAAGAAGCACAAGCTGGAATCAAGATTGCTGGGAGAAATATCAATAACCTCAGATATGCTGATGACACCACCCTTATGGCAGAAAGTAAGGAGGAACTCAAAAGCCTCTTGATGAAAGTGAAAGAGGAGAGTGAAAAAGTTGGCTCAAAACTCAACATTCAGAAAATGAAGATCATGGCATCTGGTCGCATCACTTCATGGGAAATAGATGGGGAAACAGTGGAAATAGTGTCAGATTTTATTTTTCTGGGCTCCAAAATCACTGCAGATGGTGACTGCAGCCTTGAAATTAAAAGATGCTTACTCCTTGAAGGAAAGTTATGACCAACCTAGACAGCATATTCAAAAACAGAGACATTACTTTGTCAACAAAGGTCCGTCTAGTCAAGGCTATGGTTTTTCCTGTGGTCATGTATGAATGTGAGAGTTGGACTGTGAAGAAAGCTGAGTGTCGAAGAATTGATATTTTTGAACTGTGGTGTTGGAGAAGACTCTTGAAAGTCCCTTGGACTGCAAGGAGATCCAACCAGTCCATTCTGAAGGAGATCAGCCCTGGGATTTCTTTGGAAGGAATGATGCTAAAGCTGAAACTCCAGTACTTTGGCCACCTCATACGAAGAGTTGACTCATTGGAAAAGACTCTGGTGCTGGGAGGGATTGGGAGCAGGAGGAGAAGGAGACAACAGAGGATGAGATGGCTGTATGGCATTAGCGACTCTATGGACATGAGTCTGAGTGAACTCAGGGAGTTGGTGATGGACAGGGAGGCCTGGCGTGCTGCAATTCATGGGGTCGCAAAGAGTTGGACACGACTGAGCAACTGAACTTACTTACTTATGATTCATTGACCAATATGTATTTTAACCTAATTTGAATGAGGAAAAAGTATTTTCCAATACAGTATTAGGAAAATTATATATCCATATTAGAGGAGAAAAAAAAGTTTTACTTTGACTTTACTTCTTACCAGAGAAATGGTAAGAAAAACTGTATTATGTTCTAAACACAAAGCTGAATTTGTAAAAGTTTTAGATGGAAACATAAGCATACACACCGAGGAAACCAGAATTGAAAGAGACACGTGTACCCCAATGTTCATCACAACACTGTTTATAATAGCCAGGACATGGAAGCAACGTAGATGTCCATCAGCAGATGAATGGATAAGAAAGCTGTGGTACCTATACACAATGGAGAATTACTCAGCCATTAAAAAGAATACATTTGAATCAGTTCTAATGAGGTGGATGAAACTGGAGCCTACTATACAGAGTGAAGTAAGCCAGAAAGAAAAACACCAATACAGTACACTAACACATACATATGAAATTTAGAAACATGGTAACGACAACCCTGTATGCGAGACAGCAATAGAGACACAGATGTATAGAACAGTCTTTTGGACTCTGTGGGAGAGGGAGGGGGTGGGATGATTTGGGAGAATGGCATTAAAAGATGTATAATATCATATAAAAAATGAATCGCCAGTCCAGGTTTGATGCAGGATACAGGAAGCTTGGGGCTGGTGCACTGGGATGACAAAGAGGGATGGTATGGGGAGGCAGGTGGGAGGGGGGTTCAGGATGGGGAACACGTGTACACCCGTGGTAGATGCTTGTTGATGTATGGCAAAACCAATACAATATTGTAAAATGAAAAAAAAAAAAAAAGAAAGAAAAGAAAGAAAAAAAAGAAACATAAGACAGAATCTTCTCTATCTGAGCATACAGAAAAATTACTTAGGGACATCCCTGGTAGTCTGGTGGTTAAGACACCATGCTCTTAATGTAGAGGGCCCAGGTTCGATCCTTGGTCAGGAAACTAGATCCCATGTGCCACAACTAAAAGTTCGCATGCCACAACTAAAGAACCCGCATGCTGCAGCTAAGACCTGGCACAGCCAAAGAAATATTTAAGAAAAAGAAAAGATTACTTGGATAGGACACAAAAATTAAGCATTTTTTTAAATGATAAATTGCCACCACAATTAAAATGAGGATCTCATGCATTGTTGGTATAGTATCCACCAGGGTTTGTTGAAATATTTGCTCTGGAGAAATCACATTCTCCCATAAGATGTTTGAGTAGCCTGTAATCTCTGTGCGGTGAGGAAACACAACCTTGCCACATAGAGAAAATACATGAAATCAGAAATGTCCAACCAGCAACAATTTTTTTTTTTCTTGCCATCCCACACAAGTGCCATTCATGTGAATGAAAAAGCTCTTAGAGGACTACAGGTTTGGCTACCAACTGAGTATAACCGTTTTATTGTTGTTGTTTAGTTGCTAAGTTGTATCTGAATCTTTTGCCATCCCATGTACTGTAGCCCATCAGACTCTTCTGTCCATGGGATTTTCCAGGGGAAGAACACTGGATGGATTGCCATTTCCTTCTACAGGGGATCTTTCTGACCCAGGTATCAAACCCATGTCTCCTGCTTGGCAGGTGGATGGTTTACCACTGAGCCACCTGGGAAGAACTGTAACTATTTTAGGGATACCAAATTAGAACCAACCAGATATTTAACTCCTAGAACCTTGAGATATGTCATTAAATTGTTGTTTTATTAAGTCACTAATATTTGGAGTGTATTATTATAATATGAACATGATGCAAACAACTGATTTGGTTTCATATGCAGGTGGCACAGGCAAGCTAGTACACCATATTCTATATCTAGGGTCTAAAAAAATAGCCCACAGTAACAAGTTAATAAAAATACTAATTCTCTACCTGCTCATGATAATTTGTACTTCAAAAAAATTTTTTTGTTTGTTTTTTATTGTGTGTGTGTGTGTGAGTGTGTGTGTGAGTGCGTGTGTGTGTTTTGCCACACCAGGCAGCATGCTGAAGCAGGCAGCTCCACTCCAGCAGCATGCCACTCCTGGTAGCAAGCTTAGTTCCCCAACCACGGACTGAACCTGCGCTCCCTGCATTGGGAGCACAGAGTCTTAACAACTAGACTGCCAGGGAAGTTCTATACTTCACAATTTTTAATTAAACTTTTTCCAGAGATAAATATTATAAATACTCTCAGGAGAAGATTATTTGTCAACTATAACAAAATACAATAATTGAAAGGCTAGTAGATTTATTTTAACCCAAGTTAGCCAATGGCACCCCACTCCAGTACTCTTGCCTGGAAAATCCCATGGACAGAGGAGCCTGGTAGGCTGCAGTCCATGGGGTCGCAAAGAGTCGGACACGACTGAGAGACTTCACTTTCACTTTTCACTTTCATGCATTGGGGAAGGAAATGGCAACCTACTCCAGTGTTCTTGCCTGGAGAATCCCAGGGACGGGGAAGCCCGGTGGGCTGCCATCTATGGGGTTGCACAGAGTCAGACACGACTGAAGCAACTTAGCAGCAACACCAGCAGCCTCCATCTGTGTCTCATGAATACTTATGCATATTTGATACTTAATGTCTACACTGATGGAGAAGGAAATGGAAACCCACTCCAATATTCTTGCCTGGAGAATTCCATGGACAGAGAAGCCTGGTGGGCTACAGTCCATGTGGTCGCAAAGAGTTGGACATGACAGAAGTGACTGAGCATCTTCACTGAGGTGCTTCCCAGGTGGCTCAGTGGTAAAGAATTTGCCTGCCAATGCAGGAGATGCAGGTACGATCCCTGGTCAGGAAGAACCTTTAGAAAAATAAATGAAACACACTCTACCATTCTTCCCTGGAAAATCCCATGGACAGAGGACAATGGAGGGTTACAGTCAATGGGGTCATAAAAGAGTTGGGCAGGACTTAGCAACAGAAGACAGTAAAATAAACCAAAATCTATAACACCATTTTTCCTTTTATTTAATGTGAAACTCAACTCTTCAGTTGGTTTTTCTAATGAAGACTTGTTTTTTATTTTCTAGAATAAAGGAAACATTTTAAATACATGCTCTAAAAAAATTCAAAATTGATTCAGCTTATAGTGAAATTTAAATTTAGATTGTGACTTTCTAGTTAACTTTCCTTAATCTCTGGAACAAAAAAATTATATTTATATATAATGCCTTAGAAAGATAACTGATATTCAATAATATATGGACTGTCAAAAGGCACTAGTCTAGAATTTATAGAAATCAGTATCTTAGATCATTTCTCTAATTAGAATATCAATTTTGGTTAAATTTTCAAAAAAAACAGTGACTAGTTGGCATGCTTTCCTTTACTTTCTGCCAATATAATAGAACTGACACAGATCATGGTTAACCATTAGGCCAAAGTAGAGAGACCACTAACCTCAACCTCTAGTAAATTTATGAACCCATGTAGCATTAGTGAGAAATAAACATTTGTTCTATAAAGCACTAAGAATTAAAGCTAGAACAGAATGTAACTTACCCTAATAAAAATAATTGACTGTGGAAGTGAAGCATTGTCATTTCCCTCTCTCCCTGTGTCTCTCTCACTCTCTGTGTGCCTCTGTCTCTGTCTTTCTCTCTCACACGCACACATGCACACATACCCCACAGACCATAAATTGTTCACTTTGAGTGAAAGTGAAGTCACTCAGTCGTGTCCAATTCTTAGTGACCCCATGGACTGCAGCCTACCAGGCTCCTCCACCGATGGGATTTCCCAGGCAAGAGTACTGGAGTGGGGTGCCATTGCCTTCTCTGGCAGAGAGGATGAAATTAAGGATATGTCCATCAGACCATTCATTAAACCCCTGAATATGACTTAAAGTGGTGACATAAATTCTTTCAATTGTAAGGGATTCAAAAAAATAAAGACTAAAAGTTGTGGCACTCCCACAAAATTTGTAGGCTTTTTGATAAAAGAGAAAAGACATACAGCAAATCTTAGAAGGATATCTATAAGAACAAAACCTGGGAATACTGTATGTGATATAGGTAACTAACTAGATCCAAATATATAACAAATAATTTAATTTTAGACTGACTACTAAATCAATTTCTATTCTAGGCTTTAATAAAAATAGCTTTTGCCAGTTTGAGATTTAATATGACCCTTCAAAAATCCCTCAATGATATTTTCAAATATGACTAAGGAGGATCACAGAAAATATTAAAGTTTCCTATGGACAATACAAATTGGAGAAGGAAATGGCAACCCAAACTCCAGTGTTCTTGCCTGGAGAATCCCAGGGATAGGGGATCCTGCTGGGCTGCCGTCTCTGGGGTCACATAGAGTTGGACAAGACTGAAGTGACTTAGCAGTAGCATGGACAATACAAAATACCACACAGGACAAGGTACAGAGAATCCTTTCCCAGTAAAATATTTCTAATTACCAGTAGGGACAATCCTTTCAAAGATTTTTTAGTGAAATATCTGAGATGCTACAAGCCAGTGGCTAATGTATATCCTACATGTTTTCCCATTTTCAAAAGAGAATGCAATTCTATTCATCTTGCCTCCATTCTACAATTTATATTTGGCATATAAAGACAAATATCTTTTGTTAAGTTAATAAATTCACAGATGGAGAGAAGCAACTCAGTCGAGTGAATTAGAGACAGATTATAATTTGGTATAGAAAATAATAGCTTTGATAAAGGGAACAGAGCACATTTTTGCAAATTTGAGTTTATATCTTCTCTTAGCAGAGTTTACACAGAGCCTGCAATTTACTCTTTTATGGGCAATTGGTGGAATAATGCATTAGACTTGGAACAGTAATTTGTTTAGACTAAGACTTCATTGATCCATTCTAATTTTGAATGTTTTAATGTATACCAAACTCAATTAGGATTCTTAACGATGCTTTATTTTGTTTATTAGAGTTCTGATGGACTGAAACCTCTTTTTTTTTGCTTTGAATATTCCCAAATATGAAGCATCTTCCTTTTTCCAAAGAAGTGTTTTCTAAGTTATATTTAATTTTTTTAATTTAAGTTTATTTATTTTAATTGGAGGCTAATTACTTTACAATATTGTATTGGTTGAATCTCAGTCATTAATGAAGAAAAAAAAATATATATATATATATAGAAAATCACCCTAAGAGTTTTAAAGTTGAAGGAATTGTGAATGCCAGTCTACATTTCTATATATTTTTGAAATACTAGGACATGGCAAAGTCATTTTGACCAATCTGCCATCTGTTTTGAATTTTTAAATATATTTAAGTGTGAGCCTCTGACACATGTTGAGGTTTATGCCTTACTTGGAGTTTTATTTTCAGATACAGAAAATCTCTCCATTTTCCTGATTCTTATTTCTCATAACCAACATCTATTTGTATTACCTAAAAATGACAGAACTTAACAATTATAAAAATTATCTCTCATTAAAAGCCATAGTAAGAACATACAGACTTTGATTTTAAGGGTTTCAAGGCAGGCAAAATATCTACAAACATGAAAGCTAATTACATGAAAAGATGGATCAGATATTCTCTCTTGCTGAATTCTTTCTTATCTAAGAAAGTAGGTTTAAATTCAACATGAGGTATTTATTATAGAAAATTACACATTAGAAAGGAGTCAAGCAGTCAAATTCATAGTTATTACCCAGAAATAACTAAAATGAATGTAGACATAAGATAAAGAGAGTAGCCAATGATTTCCTGAAAAACCTGTTTTAAAGGAATTCTCAAGGATGACATTAATAAAAGAAAGAAAACTGAGGGAGATTCTGGCAGATCGTTATGCTGAATTTAATATAAAATTCAAGATCCATTCTACTTATTGACTTTTGATAAGTCAGGCAAATATTTCTGTTATCTAAAAGAAAAAGAGTCATAATCCATGATCTCATATAAGACAACAATCCAAAAAAATCAGCAACCCAATAAAAGTATGGTTGTAGAGCATAAAACAGTCAATTAACTAAATTGGAGAATAGATAACAGACATAAAATTTTTGTTACTCACTGTTAATAAAGGAATTGAAAATAAAGATAAACCTTTAAAATATCAGATTGAGAAAGTTTAAATATTTTAAAAATAAGTAGTACTGGTGAGAATTCAGGAAAATAGATATTTTCTTATGCTTTTACAGTTATAATATTTTGTATACTTCTATGACATAATTTGGTAATGTTTTTACCTTGTATTTAACCTGGAGTTCCAGTTCTACCTAAATATAGACTCTATCTTATATATTCATTAAAACAGATTGCAGAACTATATTTACTATAGTAGTATTTGGAAAATAAGACATATGAAAGTAATTTAAAAAGTATAAATTCTAGATATCATAAAAGATAAAAAAAGAAACTCTAGATATTATAAAATTAAACAGCACCAAAACTTCATTTTTCACTCACATAAAGTGTACATGGTGATTCTTAATCAGTAATAGAATCACTCTGCTGTAGTCAGTCATCTGGAGAAACAGACTGCTTCAAACTCTAACAGTTTAACAGGTGGCTGAGTTTCAAGTCACCTTCACCCAGGTTACTGTGAAGCTGTGTGGGAGAAAAGTTAGAGAAGGTTTTTATTATATTACTCAGATTTAGAAATGGTATATAACATATTTTTCCCAATTTCATTAACAGAAGCCAATCACATGGCCAGGGAAATGTAGTCTAACTATTGTGCCAGGGGAAAAAAAAAGTTTTAATGAGCATATATTAGCATCTGGCATATCAATTTATAAGAAATTATTCAAATAATTAAGATATGTGACTGTATTATAATCATATGTAGTCAAAAATAACTGAATATGAATTAAGCTATTAATAATGACTATCACTTTATGAATAAAATTATGGGTAGTATATGGTAAGTTACACAAGCAATTTTTTTTTAAATTTTATTTTATTTTTAAACTTTACAAAATTGTATTAGTTTTGCCAAATATCAAAATGAGTCTGCCACAGGTATACATGTGTTCCCCATCCTGAACCCTCCTCCCTCCTCCCTCCCCATACCATCCCTCTGGGTCATCCCAGTGCACTAGCCCCAAGAATCCAGTATCGTGCATTGAACCCGGACTGGCAACTTGTTTCATACATGATATTTTACATGTTTCAATGCCAATCTCCCAAATCTTCCCACCCTCTTCCTCTCCCACAGAGTCCATAAAACTGTTCTATACATCAGTGTCTCTTTTGCTGTCTCGTACACAGGGTTATTGTTACCATGTTTCTAAATTTCATATGTATGCGTTAGTATACTGTATTGGTGTTTTTCTTTCTGGCTTACTTCACTCTGTATAATAGGCTCCAGTTTCATCCACCTCATTAGAACTGATTCAAATGTATTCATTTTAATGGCTGAGTAATACTCCATTGTGTATATGTACCACCGCTTTCTTATCCATTCATCTGCTGATGGGCATCTAGGTTGCTTCCATGTCCTGGCTATTATAAACAGTGCTGCGATGAACATTGGGGTACACGTGTCTCTTTCCCTTCTGGTTTCCTCAGTGTGTATGCCCAGCAGTGGGATTGCTGGATCATAAGGCAGTTCTATTTCCAGTTTTTTAAGGAATCTCCACACTGTTCTCCATAGTGGCTATACTAGTTTGCATTCCCACCAACAGTGTAAGAGGGTTCCCTTTTCTCCACACCCTCTCCAGCATTTATTACTTGTAGACTTTTGGATCGCAGCCATTCTGACTGGTGTGAAATGGTACCTCATAGTGGTTTTGATTTGCATTCCTCTGATAATGAGTGATGTTGAGCATCTTTTCATGTGTTTGTTAGCCATCTGTATGTCTTCTTTGGTGAAATGTCTATTTAGTTCTTTATCCCATTTTTTGATTGGGTCAATTATTTTTCTGGAGTTGAGCTGTAGGAGTTGCTTGCATATTTTTGAGATTAGTTGTTTGTCAGTTGCTTCATTTGCTACTATTTTCTCCCATTCTGAAGGCTGTCTTTTCACCTTGCTAATAGTTTCCTTTGATGTGCAGAAGCTTTTAAGTTTAATTAGGTTCCATTTGTTTATTTTTGTTTTTATTTCCAATATTCTGGGAGGTGGGTCATAGAGGATCCTGCTGTGATGTATGTCAGAGAGTGTTTTGCCTATGTTCTCCTCTAGGAGTTTTATAGTTTCTGGTCTTACGTTTAGATCTTTAATCCATTTTGAGTTTATTTTTGTGTATGGTGTTAGAAAGTGTTCTAGTTTCATTCTTTTACAAGTGGTTGACCAGATTTCTCAGCACCACTTGTTAAAGAGATTGTCTTTAATCCATTGTATATTCTTGCCTCTTTTGTCAAAGATAAGGTGTCCATATGTGCATGGATTTATCTCTGGGCTTTCTATTTTGTTCCATTGATCTATATTTCTGTCTTTGTGCCAGTACCATACTGTCTTGAGAACTGTGGCTTTGTAGTAGAGCCTGAAGTCAGGTAGGTTGATTCCTCCAGTTCCATTCTTTCTCAAGAATGCTTTGGCTATTCAAGGTTTTTTGTATTTCCATACAAATTGTGAAATTATTTGTTCTAGCTCTGTGAAGAATACTGTTGGTAGCTTGATAGGGATTGCATTGAATTTATAAATTGCTTTGGGTTGTATACTCATTTTCACTATATTGATTCTTCCAATCCATGAACATGGTATAGTAGAAGGAAATAAATCTTAAAAATTAGGGCAGAAATAAATGCAAAAATAACGACTATCACTTTATGAATAAAATTATGGGTAGTATATGGTAAGTTACACAAGCAATTTTTTACACTTTAATTTTATTTCAATAAGTGCATTCTTTTATTTTACTTTACATTTTAGAAAACAAGGAAAATTATCTTCTAGTTATATCAACAATTGTCTTAATTTTGAATTGGTCTATATCATATCAGTTGTATAGGTTTTTATATTATATAGGTTTTTATATTATATCCTGGTTATATAGGATTTTAGATTTTAGAGATAATTTCAAACATTTTTTTTTTTTCTGTGATAAGGTTAGATTATAGTTGTCTGGGCATATAGCAATATTCCCTATTTCATAATATGTCTGGAAATATGATATTGAAAAGAAATCCAGTTAAAGGAAAGAAATTATGGATTTTGGTTATAAGTTCTACATTTGATTTTAGGAAATCAGTGAAAATTTCCAAACATGAAGTAACTCTAATTCTTCTAAAAATATATATTTAATATGTCATAGAGCAATGCTCATATAAAGAAAAGTCCTACAAAATAGTGGACTCACCATTAACTTAAAAGCAAATTTAGTCAAGTACCTCCATATTGGCACTAGACACACTAGAGATTTTCCATATGTAAAAATGAAATTTCAAAGGTAAATTAAAATCGTATTACTCTTTCCAAGTGTCATAGTAGAAAACAAAATAAAATAAGTCAAACCATTTTTGAAACTTTCTTGCTATTATATGGCAGCTGCAACTGATATCAATGTGCTTCTTTATAGTATCACATTCTTGAAATTCTGAGTATTTTACTTATGGATATTACTAACTGCTCACCTTTCTAATGATAATATTTTAAAATGGGCATATGCACATGGTAACTACATTTTTCTTCATCCTGAAATTTAGGACTTGCTAATTTTGCAGAACATAATATAGAGTGAGTTCTGCCTTTTGAAGGGATTTTAAAATGTATATTTATTGCTTTGAAATGGCTTTAGATGTGTCAGGTTTCAATTAGATTGGCAACTTTTCCTGAAGAAGTCTATGTGAAAATGTGTATCAACAAGTAGAATCATAGAAAATGGGGATCACAGGGTCCTTAGAAAACAACAAACTCAAAATTCTATACACCAATGAGAAATCTGAAGAATTATATTATTTTCAAAATTTCACATATTTAAGAAATAGCAGATCATGACTAGAGACAAATGTCCAGCTCATCAATTTTCTTCACTCTACTACATAACCTGTCTAGTGTTTAATATGGTGCTTAATACTATACTGGTGCAAACTGTTTTGTTTTTTCTTTAAAGAACATCAGATCCGATCATATCAGGTCAGTTGCTCAGTCGTGTCCGACTCTTTGCGACCCCATGAATCGCAGCACGCCAGGCCTCCCTGTCCATCACCAACACCCAGAGTTCACTCAGACTCACGTCCATCAAGTCAGTGATGCCATCCAGCCATCTCATCCTCTGTCGTCCCCTTCTCCTCCTGCCCCCAATCCCTCCCAGCATTAGACATGAACAGTAGTAGAAAAATGAAACTGGCCTAACCTACAGAGTACTTGAAAAAAACTTAAACTTTTAATGAGTCAGTCATGAATTATATTGCAAGCATTTTGACTTACAGTATGGAATGGTTCTATTGTGGAATATGACAGGCATAAGTATTAATTTATGTAATTAAAAGTAATTTTACTATAAATCTTATAGACTATTACACAGAACTGACAGTTTTTGAAAGAAGCTACACATACACCCGTGGTGGATTTATATTGATGTATGGCAAAACCAATAAAATATTGTAAAGTAACTAGCCTCTAATTAAAATAAATAACTTTAACTAAAAAATAAAAGTTTATATATTACAAAACAATTTAAATACTACTGACAGAAAATTACCAAATGACTTAAATTAATAATAAACATAAAAAAAAAAGTTATACATAAATCCTGAAAGAAGAACTACTAATCAAGAACTTTAAGTTCAGTTCAGTTGCTCAGTTGTGTCCGACTCTTTGCGACCTCATGAATCGCAGCATGCCAGGCTTCCCTGTCCATCACCAACTCCCAGAGTTCATTCAAACTCATGTCCATCGAGTTGGTGATGCCAACAAGCCACCTCATCCTCTGTTGTCCCCTTCTCCTCCTGCCCCCAATCCCACCCAGGATCAGAGTCTTTTCCAATGAGTCAACTCTTCGCATGAGGTGGCCAAAGTACTGGAGTTTCAGCTTTAGCATCATTTCCCTCCAAAGAAATCCCAGGGCTGATCTCCTTCAGAATGGACTGGTTGGATCTCCATGCAGTCCAAGGGACTTTCAAGAGTCTTCTCCAACACCACAGTTCAAAAGCATCAATTCTTCGGCACTCAGCTTTCTTCAGAGTTCAAATCTCACATCCATACATGACCACTGGAAAAACCATAATCTTGACTAGACGGACCTTTGTTGGCAAAGTAATGTCTCTGCTTTTGAATATGCCATCTAGGTTGGTCATAACTTTCCTTCCAAGGAGTAAGCGTCTTTTAATCTCATAGCTGCAATTACCATCTGCAGTGATTTTGGAACGCAAAAAAATAAAGTCTACACTGTTTCCCCATCTATTTCCCATGAAGTGATGGGGCCAGATCTTAGTTTTCTGAATGTTGAGCTTTAAGCCAACCTTTTCACTCTCCTCTTTCACTTTCATCAAGAGGCCTTTGAGTTCCTCTTCACTTTCTGCCATAAGGGTGGTGTCATCTGCATATCTGAGGTTATTGATATTTCTCCCAGCAATCTTGATTTCAGCTTGTGCTTCTTCCAGCCCAGCATTTCTCATGATGTACTTTGTGTGTAAGTTAAATAAGCAGGGTGACAATATACAGCCTTGATGTACTCCTTTCCTATTTGGAACCAGTTTGTTGTTCCATGTCCAGTTCTAACTGTTGCTCCCTGACCTGCAAACAGGTTTCTCAAGAGGCAGGTCAGGTGGTCTGGTATTCCCATCTCTTTCAGAATTTTCCACAGTTTATTGTGATCCACACAGTCAAAGGCTTTGGCATAGGAAATAAAGCCGAAATAGATGTTTTTTGGGAACACTCTTGCCTTTTCAATGATCCAGTGGATGTTGGCAATTTGATCTCTGGTTCCTCTGCCTTTTCTAAAACCAGCTTGAACATCTGGAAGTTGACAGTTCACGTATTGCTGAAGCCTGGCTTGGAGAATTTTGAGCATTACTTTACTAGCATGTGAGATGAGTGCAATTGTGCGGTAGTTTGAGCATTCTTTGGCATTGCCTTTCTTTGGGATTGAAATAAAAACTGACCTTTTCCAGTCCTGTGGCCACTGCTGAGTTTTCCAAATGTGCTGGCATATTGAGTGTAGCAGTTTCACAGCATCATCTTTCAGGATTTGAAATGGCTCAACTGGAATTCCATCACCTCCACTAGCTTTGTTCGTAGTGATGCTTTCTAAGGCCCACTTGACTTCACATTCCAGGATGTCTGGCTCTAGCTGAGTGATCACACCACCGTGATTATCTGGGTCATGAAGATCTTTTTTATACAGTTCTTTGTATTTCTGCCTCCTCTTCTTAATATCTTCTGCTTCTGTTAGGTCCATACCATATCTGTCCTTTATTAAGCCCATCTTAGCATGAAATGTTCCCTTGGTATCTCTAATTTTCTTGAAGAGATCTCTAGTCTTTCCCATTCTATTGTTTTCCTCTATTTCTTTGCATTGATCATTGAAGAAGGCTTTCTTATCTCTTCTTGCTATTCTTTGGAACTCTGCTTTCAGATATCTTTCTTTTTCTCCTTTGCTTTTAGCCTCTCTTCTTTTCACAACTCTTGTAAGGCCTCCCCAGAAAGCCATTTTGCTTTTTTGCATTTCTTTTCCATGGGGATGATCTTGATCCCTGTCTCCTGTACAATGTCACCACAAGCTGTAGTCCCCTAAACCCTGTGCATACTACTTCTCCACACTGAGGCTGCTACTTACTGTTCATCCTAACTGCCCTGATTTCATGACCTTAGTCTAGAGAGCACATTTGGGAGTGTCCATAATTTTAGTACATCAGTCTTCTACCTCTCCCCACTGAAGTAGTAGGTGATGATAGTTGATACTGTTAAGAGAGTTCATTATTTTCTAATTGAGATAACTTTCAGTTCAGTTCAGTTCAGTTGCTCAGTCGTGTCTGACTCTTTGCGACCCCATGAATCGCAGCACTCCAGGCCTCCCTGTCCATCACCAACTCCCAGAGTTCACTCAGACTCACATCCATCGAGTCAGTGATGCCATCCAGCCATCTCATCCTCTGTCGTCCCCTTCTCCTCCTGCCCCCAATCCCTCCCAGCATCAGAGTCTTTTCCAATGAGTCAACTCTTCGCATGAGGTGGCCAAAGTACTGGAGTTTCAGCTTTAGCATCAGTCCTTCCAAAGAAATCCCAGGGCTGATCTCCTTCAGAATGGACTGGTTGGATCTCCATGCAGTCCAAGGGACTCTAAAGTATCCTAAATAAAGTGTCTTAAATTAAATTTGTAACAATGTTTAATAAAAAGAAAAAATCGACTCTGTTTAACTAAGTCAATGAGAATACACAAGTAACCTGGACTTTTACTGCATGAACATTAGAGTTAGCAAAAACTTTATTTTCTTAGGAGTAAATGATGCCTCAAACATACAAATCACTTCAGAAAGGAATGAAAAATTCTTGTAGGAAGAAATTCTATTTTTTAATTTAATATTCAAATCCAGTAAATAGTTCATGCTTATAAGTTAATCTCAAAATAAAAAGTGTAAGTCCAACACACATTTATATATTTATTTTTTTAATTAATAAATTATAACATAACTATTTTATTCATTTATACACAACAAACCTCCTATTTATACTGTGAATATTCAGACAGTTTAAAGGTACAAAATTCTCTACTTATTTGCTATATTAAAACTGCTAGCTTTGATTTTACAATTGACTTAAATATAAATCATAAATGGGAATTTTCATTATTAGGTTGTTCTATGATAACATTAAGGCCATATATCCTATTGATGCTAATTAATTTCTTATTTGAATGTCCCTGAACTATTGTGACTTGAAGATGATTAGGTTTACTTAATACAGTATTTTCTTTCAGTTTTACATTTAACTGTTACTTCTCAGCATTTTAAATGTGGTCCTGGCAGTATAGTCACTTCTCATCTCTCATAAAATGTGTATCTCTTTTTACCACTGAAAACTGTAAATTTTATACAATTAGTATATATCAGTACTGATATTGTGACATACCTCTTGTTACTTAAAGTCTTTCTGACAGTCTATTACCCTGGTTTTTTACAGATGAGTTTGCAAAACAATCCAGTGTCAGATAAAGGATGTGTTGCTGTACCAATGCTTGCTTTAAATTGTGGTTTTCTAGAAAAGAAATCAGCAGAAATATTTTAGACTTTTAAATTTGCAATTATAAATCCTTCTCGCTATTCATTTTAAGCTGACACAGTCTGGGGGAGAATGGAGGGAACATACCTAGAACGTCAAACTAGAAACAAGACAGTGCATTGATAAATAAAAACACAAATACTGAATGTTCTGAGCTTATAGTTATACCCAAAATGCTGTCCCAAAGATGACAGAATGATATAGAGTGAGAAAAGCAAATATGCTGAGGTAAGAAAACTTGGCTTTGGATCTCAGATCTTACTAACCAGGACTCTAAAGAAAACATTTAAAATCTCATCCTTTATACTTGCCTTTAAAATGAACAGAATAAATACCTCAAGAAGTTTGTCAAGATGAGTAAATAAAATAATTAAAATTAACAAAACACTCTAAATTCTACATTTAGATGATTGACTTATTTATTCTTCTTTAATTAATAATTTCTAACATATTATTTATTTTTTATGTTGGAAAATGTAAGCTGTCTGTAGTTTTATTATTGAAAGTTAAGAATTACATTCCAATAGCTAATATTGCCAAGAGGTGTAGCAGCCACTCATTTAGAATAGGGTAATAAATTATGAACCCAGAAATCTGTTTCTAGTGTTAGCTTCCAGCCCTGACAATTTGGGAAATCTATGTATCATCTCTTAGTCTCTCTAAGTGAAGTATCATTTAAAATCCTTATTTTTTGAGATGTTAAAAGGATTGGTACTTGTAAAACATTTAAAAATCCCTTCATTCTGTACAAAAATCATTGCACAAGTATTTTTCCCAAGCCACAATAAAGGATATGCATGGCCTCTTTGGTATTAAGTAAATGCTCTGGATATTCCCGATTTGTTTAATTATAACAGCTGGCTGATTAACAAAAAATATATTTATTAAATGTTTCTTGATAGAGATTTCTATACCACAAGATGAATAAAATTAGTACAACAAACCCAGGTTACCAGTGACAAGGCTCAATGCAGTTATTTACACAGTAATCTGAAAAAAAATTTTCTTGGTATGTAATACTATAGATGTCTCTTTTTCCTGACCTGAATCTTTAGAACTAAAATTATAATATGCAATAAGTTTAACTAGTTTGGAGACTTTGATAAATACCAACGCATCCAGGAAAGCCCAGGTGGTGCAGCGGTAAAGAACGCATATGCCATCACTCGAGATGCAAGAGAAGTGGGTTTGATCCCTGGGTCAGAAAGATCCCCTGAAGAGGGAAATGGCAACCCACTCCAGTATTTTTGCCAGGAAAATCCATGGAGAGGGAAGCCTGATGGGTCCATGGAGTTGCAAAGAGTCAGACATGACTGAGCTCCATCTACACACTAGTATATCCATATGTTTGATGACCCCTTTATACCCCTTTGTTGTTTATAGAAATCTTTGACTCCTTATAGTTAAAATATGAATCTATTGAACACAGATCATAATGATGAAAATGATAAAGACATGAAGCTAAAAGAAACTCCATTCTAAAAATTCAGAATGTGAGAAGGAACTACATAATTCAACAAATTGATTGCTCGAACCAATCAAAGAATCCCTAAGTTCCCTGAAGGAATAATAAGGAAATAAAATTATCAATCTTATTTAGATATACACATTTCACTTTAGATTTTTTTTTCTTTTTTTTTTAATTTTATTTTAAACTTTACATAACTGTATTAGTTATGTATCACTTTAGATTTTAAAAAAGAAAGCCAAAAACTGTGTACCTTAATGAGCTAGCAAGAATTAAACTGAACATTGTGAAAGCAGAAGAAAAATGGCTTCATTTCTCAAACCTGAACAGCTATCTCGATCTCTCTTTTGAGTGCATCATTGATGATTTCAAATGCACACGGAGAGAAGATTCATTAATCATTACTTGATTATGAATATAATTTCAAAGATAATCAGATTAAAAAGCACACATCCTCACACAAAACAAAGGTGCTATTAGAAGAATAATATTCAAACTTTATGGATAGTGATCTGAAACAAAAGATAACTAAAATGAAAATTAAGATAACTCTGTTCTAATTTAAATTTCATACTTTCCAGTACCTTAGTGATCTTGGAAAATCCCTTTATGTTCCCTGACTCAGCCTTTTCATATGTATGTCAGGGATGATACCAGTTATATCATCTAAATTTCTAGATTGGTATAATAATATAGTGGTATAATGAGAAACCAAGTACCTAAAAATAGAGTACAATTGTATTTGATCTAACCATGAGCATCCTTTATTGCCTAGACTGAGTGACACATCTGCAACTATGCTTAACAGCTTGTGCTTGAAAAAGAGGCTGCTACTAACCACAGTTGTCCATACTTTACATTTGATTGCATCTGGGGTGGACAACTGACATAAAGGCAACAAAGGTACTGACTAGACATGAACCTACATGGAATGAATATATCCCTAACCAACGTGTACGTACTCTATATTTTAAATGGATAACCAACAAAAACCTACTGTATAGCACGTAGAACACTGTTCAATGTTATGTGGCAGCGTGACTGGAGGGGAATTTATAGGAGAATGGACACAAGTATACATATGGCTAGTCCCTTCCCTGTTCATGAAAACTATCACAATGTTGATAGGCTATATTCCAATATAAAATTAAGTGTAAAAATTAAAATAAAATATTACTGAGTCTCAAGCTTGAAAAGCAAAAACAAACAAAAATATCACTAACCAGTGATTCAGAGAAAACAATGAAAGATAGGGAGAATATAGTTATGTGGCTAAACTAGCAAATATTTTTCCCAGAGCATTGGTAACAATACAGAAAATAATAAAAGTATTATGTAAATTTTAAAAATTAAATTAAAATAGTACTTACTAGTACAATCAATTTTAAAATATTTGTATATTTATAAATACAGATATATACACATATATATTAATAGGCACATAAGCACGGGTGTAGGTATGTGTATATACATATATGAACATATGAACATTCATATACATATAAATTTGTGTGTGTGTGCATCTGTGTTTATAAAAATATTTGGCCATAGACAATTGTGTGAACTGGTTATACAGTTTCTAGATTTGGTACTTTCAGGACTGATGTTCAGGCATCAGGAAATTCACAGGACAAACAATAAGGAAGAGGGGATGGACATAAACTGAGAGAAGAAAAGGACAAGCTGGAATCCATAAACCTCAGCTGAAGCATACATGGGTGAACGGAAACCTGTTTCAAATATATTTACCTCAGTGTTTATTGTACAGAGGTACTACTGAAGCTGGTACATTTTTAATTGGACTTTATTAATTGGACTAAACTTATAACCACCCTACCAGGAGTCAGAAAAACTGAAGAAGGATCAAGTACAAGATGGAGCATTTGAAGAACACTGCCTTACCCTAAATAAGTGAATCAATGAATACATAGAGTATATAAGCTCCAAAATAGGTGAGATTTTACTTCCACTCTCCAAATCTCCCACATGAATTTCAGCTGTAGCCACTTGGAACAGAGACGTAAGAGAAAAAATTCTGATAAATGGTTTTCATACTAACCAAGTTGATACATTACAAAGCCATCATTTAATACAGAAAGCTTACAACATTATATGCCCAGTCCCTTGATTATGTCTTTTATGCTGCTGTCATGAATTTTGCCCCAGATGTGATTTGAAATTCACTGTCTGAAGCCACAATTGTTTGCACCCAATCTAATAAAACAAATAGAAAAGTAACATATAGCAAACTATGGGTTGCCAAGTGGCTCAATGGTAAAGAATCCACCTGCCAATGATGCAGACATGATCCCTGCATCCGGATACTTGGGTTGGGAAGACCCCCTGGAGGAGGAAATAGCAACACACTCCAGTTTTTGCTTTTTTTTTTTCCACCTGGAGAATCCCATGGACAGAGGAGCCTAGCAGGATACAGTGCACAGCATCACAGAAGAGGTGGGCACTGCTGAGTGACTAAGCACAGCACAGCACAGCATAAATCAAACTAACCATGTTGGTCAATATATCAAATGTAAATGGTCTAAAATCTCCAGTTAAGAGCAGGGATGGTCAAGTTGGAAGAAAAAATGCCAATGCCCACTGTATGCTATTATCAAAACCCACTACTTAAATTGTGTTAGCTGCAATTTGGGGGTGGTGAGGACTATGGATTATTCATGAAAAGCATGTAAAGAATTCAGTTGAAGTAGTCAATGGTGTATAAGAAAGACTATAATAAATAAATTTACTCCAGGACTTCCCTGGTGACTCAGTGGTGGAGAGTCTGCCTGCCAATGCAGGAGACACAGCTTTGATCCTTGGTCCAGGACAGTTCCACATGCCACAGAGCAACCATGCCCATATACCACAACTATTGAGCCTGTGCTTAAAGCCTGGGAGCCACAACTACTGAGTGCATATGTTGCAGCTACTGAAGGCTGTGTGCCCTAGAGCCTGTACTCCACAAAAAGAAAAGCCACTACAATGAAAAGCCCAAATACTGCAACTAGAGAGTAGCCCCACTCACCACAACTAGAGAAGAAGCCTGCCCCAGCTACAAAGACCCAGCAAAGCCATAAATAAATATATAAAATTATAAAAAAACAAAATAAAATTACCATATTTCCAAGTCTATGGGAGACAGAATGCTTAGGTGTTTCCTGTTGACTAGCTGTGGATCTCATCTCTGAAAGAGACTTAGTTTGAGACTATTCTAGACCCAATCAAAGAGAATCATCTGAGCAGAAATTTCTTCAAAGAAAACATAAAGATGGCCAATAAACACATGAAAAGATGCTCATCACTCATTATTAGAGAAACACAAATCAAAACTACAGTAAGGTATCATCTCACACCAAACACAACGGCCATCATCAAAAAAATCTACAAATAAGAAATGCTGGAGAGGATGTGGAGAAAAAGGAAATCCTCCTGCACTGTTGGTGAGAATGTAAATTGATACAGACATAGAGAACAGTATGGACATTCCTTAAAAAAATAAGAATAAAACTATCATTTGATCCAGCAATCCCACTATTGTGCATATACCCTGAGAAAACCACAGTTCAAAAAGATATATGTACCCCATTGTTCATTGAAGTACTATTTGTAATAGCTAGGACATGGAAGCAACTTAGCTTCTGTCAACAGATGACTGGATGGAAAAAGAAGATGTAGTACATATGTATAATGGAATATTATTCAGCCATAAAATGGAATGAATTTGAGTCAGTTGTGGTGTGTGAAGTAGATGAATCTAGAACCTGTTATAGAGTGAAGTAAGTCAGAAAGAGAAACACAAATATAAAACATATATATTAAAGTGTATATATGGAATCTGGATGAAAATAGTACTGATGAACCTATCTTCAGGGAAGGAATGGAGATGCAGATAGAGAATGGACTTGTGGACCCAGCTAGGGAAGGAAAGGCTAAGACTAGTTGAGAAAGTGGCACTGACATATATACACCATCACATGTAAAATAGATAGCTATATAACACAGGGAGCCCAGCCTGGCCCTCTGTGAAGACCTAGAGGGGTGGGATGGAGTGGTGTATGGAGTTCAAGAAGTAGTTTGTGTGTGTGTGTTTATATATATATCAGTTCAGTTCAGTCTTAGACATGTCCGACTCTTTGCAACCCCATGAATTGCATCACGCCAGGCCTCCCTGTCCATCACCAACTCCTGGAATTCATTCAAACTCACGTCCATCGAGTCAGTGATGCCATCCAGCCATCTCATCCTCTGTCGTCCCCTTCTCCTCTTGCCCCCAATCCCTCCCAGCATCAGAGTATTTTCCAATGAGTCAACTCTTCGAAGGAGGTGGCCAAAGTACTGGAGTTTCAGCTTTAGCATCATTCCCTCCAAAGAAATCCCAGGGCTGATCTCCCTCAGAATGGACTGGTGGGATCTCCTTGCAGTCCAAGGGACTCTCAAGAGTCTTCTCCAACACCACAGTTCAAAAGCATCAATTCTTCAGCGCTCAGCTTTCTTCACAGTCCAACTCTCACATCCATACATGACCACAGGAAAAACCATAATCTTGACTAGACGGACCTCTGTTGGCAAAGTAATGTCTGCTTTTCAATATGCTATCTAGGTTGGTCATAACCTTTGACACCATAGTGAGTGTTTAAATTTTTTCAATAAGCAATTTTATTTTTTTATTGGTATACTCAAAAGGATAATGAGAAATGAAATGCATCGTCAGTTAGCTTTGTCTTCCTAGCCCTACAATTAACCAAATACTTTATGCTCAGCATCTTATCCTACCCAAGAGACATGTCCATAATAAAGCACTGTTCCAGACAGGACTTCTACTAATTTAGAAGAACCCCTCAAAAGGTACCAGCCTAGAATGACCTTTGGAGGAATTAGTGTCCCTTTGTTTTGATTGAGTTTAAATCTGAATTCACTACACACACCAGGTTCATGTCCTCCTATACTTCAATCAAAGCCAGCAAATAAGTTTTTGATTCAGAAATGGTAAATATCTCTACCATCACCACAAGTTGTCATTTTTCTTTCTGTTGAAGTAGCAGGTTTTATTTTGAATGTAAGCTTTCCCTTCAGTAACAGTTGTTTTCCTACTTGCTGCAATCTAGACAAAGGGATACATAGAAGGACTTTTTTTTTTCTTGTATTCCAGTGTCATTGTATTCCATTCTTTTCTCAGATAATGCAAAAGAATCCAAAATATTACCATAAAAATGATTAATATGAGATATGAAGACTTAAAGGAGTCCTGGGTGTATTCACTCTGGATGTGCTTAGTAGCCCTGGGCAAAGTTTAAACACTGCATAACAGGAAGTAATCAACCATCAAAGAACACTGTATTTTAATTCATTTGCAATACAGTACTTAATTACAACAGTACATCAGAAACAAAGACACTTTTCTTTGGTTCATGCTTTTTGTTGAACACCACTGAAAAGTATTTTAAAATTAAGCCCTGTTGTGTTACTGTGTTGAAAGTGGCACATATCATGAAACATCACTTGGTTATAGACAACCACGACAAAATCAGCCAGAGCACAATAATCTCCCATTCTGTGTAGGTCTAACATTATTTTTTACTTAAGGTTTATAATGCAGAATCCCAAAGCACAGATATATGCTACATTTATAACTGCAAAACAAATGAATACCAATAATTATGAGTCAGAAAAAAAAACCTTTGCAAAAATATATTTTTATACAAAAATGGAAAGAATGGACTAAAAATGGATTGCCATTTCTCAGACAGACATCATATAGACTAATGGAAAAATTTATTTGACCTTATTTCCCATGTATACAAAACTCTTTCTCACTTGTTACAGACAACATGTAACAAAGAATCTTCCTTTCTGTTATTCAGGCAAATTCAGGTAAAACTATGACGTAGAAGTGTCACTGTATGCTTCTATTTTTCCTACCTGTATCCTGAAGTTATCTATGTCATGATCAAGAAAGTTTTTTCACTTAATTTCTGTGAAACCCAAACACTGAAATGATTAACATAACTAAGCTGGTGCCAATAATTTTCAATTTTTGATTCGGATATTTTGAGTATGTTGGCTATGTCTCACATAGTATAATACTGATTATTCTCAATTAATCGCTTGATTTGATAGCCATCAACTTTACTTGATCTATACAACCTTGGATCTTCCAGCAAAAAATCTCCAACACAAAACTTTGCAAAACACTTTTGACACATTTGCTCAGTCATAGAACCTTCTCCATATACCACAAAAATCTTTCTGTGTGTGTCTTAGAGACATTTTTATCTTTCTTGAAATAATATAGCATAATATGCCAAAAATATTGATTTTTTTATTCCACCTTCAATATTTATATGGCTACACAAAAATTCTCCAATTTTGATGCCTTCTTTTAATGCAGGCTGATGACAATTGTCACAATATAATCTAAAAAAAATTGTTTCGAATGAAGTTAAGGACAGCTAAGCACTACTAGAGCCACCTTACTGAAAAAAACAAACAATATTTTTGCTCAGCCAAATAAATATATATTCATTCTCCATCTTTTCATGGGCACTGTTTAATCATCTCATCTTCTCTTAGACATATTTATTTCCTTAATGAGTACAGAGATATAACATTATATATGCATTCCTTTCAAGATACTCCATAAAAGTATTAGTTCCATAAAGGTACTGAAGGACTTCATTGGAGAAAAATACAATAGGAACTATGTTTAGAAGAATTACAAATGCAGCCATCTCCAGCATGCATGCAGATCATAAATGAAGTAGGCTTCATAAATGAAGTGGCCCCTACTAGTTTACTCCCCTAAAAGGGTAACCAGTATCCTGAGTTTTCACCATGGATTAGTCATGATCATTTGAACTTCATATAGGTGTAGTAAAAGAGTACAGAATTCTGTGTCTGACTTCTGTCACTCAATATTATGTGAGATCATCTATATTGTAGAATGGAGTTATAGTCAATTTATTTTTATTGCTATATGATAGTTCATTCCATTAATACATCAGCATTTTTTACAAATTTTCTCTTAATAGGTCTTCCTTTATGAATAGTGTCACTATTAACACACATGTAAGTATTTTGAATAAAAACTAAATGCACTTCTTTTAGGTAAAGGAATGAAATTCTTGTCCTGTTTAAAGAGAAAACTCAAATAAATTCAATTAGCATGATAACACGTGTGCATGTTTCTTTTCTTCCTAATTAGATATCAAAAGAAACCATGGTGATCATTCTAAAGCTATCTCTTTATGCCATTATATATATATAATGGCATATATATATATAAATCTGAGTTGAAAAAACTAAATTCTGACTCAGGCTTAATTTTCTTAAGTTTTGATACAATGTATCTTCTAGAGTTGCAAATAATTTATTTAAATCCTGAAAAATAGAGTGGATGTAAGGTTAAAGATGCAAAGGATTAAATTCACATTGATTTTCTGTGAGCAAATCATTTTGATGGTTTGTGATGATGAATTATGCCCCAATTTAAAGAAAAAAAGTTTACTTTGTTTTTTTTTTTTTTTTTTTTTTTGGTTTATTTGAGAAGTCTCCATGTTACCTCATCCCTGCAACAGTTACCAGATGTATTTCAACGAAATACAACTTACATCTAAGTGTAAATTTCATATTGAGAAAGAAAATACCTTCGGTTAGAATAAAATAACTATGAGACAAATTAAAGCAGATTTTTCTTTGACACACCCAACAGCGAGGTTAGTTATAGATTTTCTGGGTGATTAAAAGTAATCAGTTTTACCATAGCAACCAACTACTTTGGCAGCTGTTTTAAATAGAAGATATAAAAAGGAAACAACAAGAAAAATAGTCTTTATTTTGAATGATTCAAACTCATTATCTAAGGTGACTAAATTATTAAAAATACTGTTTATATCAATGTTGATTTAGTGAGTAGAAAACAACCTTTATTAATCAATAGCAGCAATACAAACAGAATATATTAAGAAACATTCATAATCTGCTACAGATGACAAGGAATGATTCAAGGGATGCTATTAGTGGATATTTCCAAGGCATGCTATTTTTAAATACTGCCTGTATTTTAAAATTCTGATACAAGAATTACCATCCAGTGGAAAAAAACTGTACTCTATAACAAAACATATTAAAGAAATACATTTCTTAGTCTCTATTGTAAATAATCTAAAATATTTAAAAATAAACTTTTTGTGACTTAATTAGATAATTCAGCTGTTACCATCAATAAGATTTTATCAAAATAAAAAGTATGTGACTTTAATATCCTGATGCACCTAAGAAAAACACTGTACAATTCATTCTCTCTTAGCTCCTCTCTTCCCTTTCTCCCTCATTTTACATATACCAAATTTTTAAGAGATAGGTAAAATTTATTTTTCCACTTACTTCGTTGGAATTTTAAATTTAAAGTTTAACCATAAGGATGAATTCATTATGATGTACTTAATATATTTTATTTTTTGCTCTTACAATTTGATTTGGTCTGCTTTTATTTTAAATCACTCTTTTAAAAATGTTTTAAATTAAAACACATGTTTTATAAAACCTGGTGTATATACTTATTTCTGTCTCCGCCAAATGATGATAAATGGCAATAAAGGAATAAAAGATTGTTTCTGCTTGTGCATGCACAGCTCAGTCCTCAGTCAAAAGAGTTCAGTGAACTCCTCTTCCAATCTCTGGAGTTCTTTTTTTTTTTTTAAGAGTTTCACCATTTAATTATGTGCCCTGCCAAATGTAGCTGGTTTGGCTTCAAATACCAATTTGTGTCTCCTTATATTAGTGCGACCACTGAATCAAGGTTGAATTTCCATTCCTGGTGACCAGGCCTGGAAACTGACCCCAAGAAGTAAGCTGGTACAATCACAGTTGCTTTCAGTGATCACAATCCGCTGCCTTCTGTCCAATGTTAGAAAAGTACTGTTTCATAACTTCCTTGGAAGTACAGTGATTAAGAATCTGCCTTTCAATGCAGGCAGACACAGGTTTGATCCCTGGGAAGATTCCACATGCCATGGAGCAACTGAGCCCATGAGCCACAACTACTGAGCCCGTGTGCTGCAACTACTGAAGCCTGAGCCTAGAGATTATATTCTGCAACAAGAGAAGCCAGTGCAATGAGAAACCTGTGCACAGCAAAAAAGACTAGCCCTGGCTTGAGACCCACCAGAGGAAGTTCAATGGCAGCAATGAAGACTCAGCACAAACATAAATAATTGTGTTTTTTTAGGATCTTTATTTCTTCCTCTTACATTGTATTTTTTAATTTAATTTTATTTTTTAACTTTACAATATTGTATTGGTTTTGCCATGTATCAACATGAATCTGCCATTGCCAGGACATGGAAGGAACCTAGATGTCCATCAGCAGATGAATGGATAAGAAAGCTGTGGTACATATACACAATGGAGTATTACTCAGCCATAAATAATTTTTTTGAAGAAAAGTACTGTTTCATATAGTTTATACCAGGTGGCGCTAGTGGTAAAGAACCTGCTTGCCAAGGCAGGAGACAAAAGAGAGCTGTGTTCAATCACTTCAGGAATATCCACTGGAGGAGGGCATGGCAAGCCACTCCAGTATTCTTGCCTGGAGAGTCCCATGGACACAGGAGCATGGTGGGCTATGGTCCATCAGATTGCAAAGAGTTGGACATAACTGAAATGACTTAGCATACATGCATCCTATTTTTCAGTTGTTTACTACAGAAAATAAACCAGTCTCTTTTCATTCTGGTCTGCAAATAAGTTTTGGAAAGCTAAATTTTCCTTGCATTCCTGGGAGAAACTCTACTTGGTTTATATCCATTATCTTTTCATACATTGTTAGATTTATAACCAAATTTTCAGTACAAATAAATCTTAAAAGCCGCCGGTGGTAAAGAATATTATTCACAGAGAAATAAGGAATGAAAATAGACTTGTCATCGGAAACTACACATGCCAGAGGATCGTTGCATCATATGTTCATGAAAGATATTTGTTGATTTATTCATTTATTTCATATTATCTTTGACTAGTTCTGATATCAGAATAATGCAGAATTTCTAAAATCAGCTGGGAAGAGGTCCTTCTTTCCATATTATTCAACAGAAGTGCATATGATTGATATTATTTGTTTCTAAAATCTCTGACTGAATTCATCAGTGAAAACTTCTGGGCTTGGGGTTTTCATTGTGGGAAGGTTTTTAATTCAAAGTAAATTAATTTAATAATCCATAATAATCCATAGATCTAGACTTTATTTTTCTGCCAATTTTGTTTACTGAAAAATTTTGTCTTTTAAGGATTTTACCAATTTATTAACTTACTGGATATACCGATATAAAATTTTCACACTACTTCCATTTATCTATCTACATTCTCATTGTTATAACTAGTTTTCTCTTAAAATATTAAAAAAAAAAAAATTAATGGAATGAAAAAGAAAGCCTGGCAATCATAGTTCTTTCTACTGATTCTCTAGGCTTATATTATGAAAAATGGTTATATCTTCATGTAGATAATAACTAGGGCAAGATGAAAGACATTTCCACTTTTACTTTAAATGTGTTTGTAATGTTTATTTTTTTTAATTTTTTTAATAATAATGGTTAACTTGATTACCAGTATGAAACAATGTATTTCTCCAAAATTGTGGAACTTGATCTAAGCATATTGTTTAGAGCACAAATTCTTGTGAGGGTGTACTGCCTTGGTTTAAGGCCTTATTCTGACACTTAACAGTTTTGTAAATTTGGAAGAGAATTTCATATCTCTGAGGATAATAATAGCAACTGTACATGTGTTTTATGAGAAATTATTGAGATCCTGTGTTCAGATTTCTTAACATAGCATCTGGAACACTTACTATTGCTCAATAATTGTTAAATATTATTATTTTAGTATTATAATATGAAGAGTTTAAATTGTACGTAAAAATAGGTCCTTTCATTTGAGTTAATGAGCAGTAAAATGGACTACTGAACAATCTGAAGATTTATTTTTCTTGCAATGCCTCCTAAAATCCCAAGGTCATGTTTGCTTATGGTGAATTAGATGTGTTCTTTTCTTTAAGCATTCATATTCCAAACGGAGAAGGCTTACTCCAGTACTCTTGCCTGGAAAATCCCATGGACGGAGGAGCCTGGTAAGCCTGGTAAGCCTGTGGTCCATGGGGTCGCGAGGAGTCAGACACGACTGAGCGACTTCACTTTCACTTTTCACTTTCATGCACTGGAGAAGGAAATGGCAACTCACTCCAGTATTCTTGCCTGGAGAATCCCAGGGACGGCAGAGCCTGGTGGGCTGCTGTCTATGGGGTTGCACAGAGTCAGACATGGCTGAAGCAATTTAGCAGCAGCCTCAGAAGCATATTCCAAAATATGTTGTAGTGATTCAAATGGAAATTGATTAGTTTCTAGACGGAAAGTTATTCTTTCCTTCTAAAGAATCATGTTTAATACATCATGAAATAATAGAAACATTAAACATAATAAAATGTGAAATGACTCACATAAGACTGTAGCAAAGTGATGTCTCTGATTTTAAAATGCTGTCTAGGTTTGTCATAGCTTCTCTTCCAAGGAGCAAGTGTCTTGATTTCATGGCTGCAATCATTGTCTGCAGTGATTTTGGAGCTCAAGAAAATAGAGTCTGTCACTGTTTCCATTTTCCCCCATCTACATGCCATGAAGTGATGGGACCGGATGCCTTGATTTTAATTTTTTGGATGCTTAGTTTTAAGCCTTTTTTTTTTTTTTTCACTCTCCTCTTTCAACTTCATCAAGAGGCTCTTTAGTTCCTCTTCACTTTTTGCCATTAGGGTGGTATCATCTTTATATTTGAGCTTGTTGATATTTCTCCTGGCAATCTTGATTCCAGCTTGTGTTTCATTCAGCCCAGCGTTTCTCATGATATACTCTGCATATAGGTTAAATAAGCAGGGTGACAATATATAGCCTTGATGTACTCCTTTCCCAATTTGGAACCAATCTGTTGTTCCGTGTTCAGTTCCAACTGTTGCTTCCTGATCTGCATACAGGCTTCTCAAGAGGCAGTTAAGATGGTCTGATCTTCCCATCTCTTTTAAGAATTTTCCACAGTTTGTTGTAATACATACATTCAAAGGCTTCAGTGTAGTCAATAAAGCAGATGGTTTTCTGGAATTTTCTAGCTATTTCTATGATCCATTGGATGTTGGCAATTTGGTCTCTGGTTCCTCTGCCTTTTTCTAAATCTAGGCTGTACATATGGAAGTTCTCAGTTCATGTAGTGTTGAAGCCTAGCTTGAAGAATTTTGAGCATTGCCTTGGTAGCCTGTGAAATGAGTGCAACTGTTTGGTAGTTTGAACATTCTTTGGCATTGGCCTTCTTTGGGATTGAAATGAAAACTGACTTTTTCCAGTCCAGTGGTCACTACTGTTTCCAAATTTGCTGGCATGTTTAATGCAGCCCTTTAACAGCATCATCTTTTTAAATAGCTCAGGTGGAATTTCATTGCCTCCACTAGCTTTGTTCTTTGTAGTGTTTCCTAAGGCCCACTTGACTTCGCATTCCAGGATGTCTGATGCTAGGCCAGTGACCACACCATTGTGGTTATCCTGGTCATTGAGACCTTTTTGTACAGTTCTTCTGTATATTTTTGCCACCTCTTCTTAATCTCTTCTGTTGTTGCTAGGTGCCTACTCTTTCTGTCCTTTATTGTGCAAAATCTAAATAATAACCAATGAGATGTAGGTAACAGTGTGGTTTCAAGTAGAGCTCTTCGAAGTAGATGCAAAGAAGAAAGTAATGCAAGGCAATGGGTGTCCAATGATGTTTAAGAAAAAAATTAGAAACTAGATTTCTAGGGATTATAGTGGGAAAGCCTATTTTCAGATATTTTCTTTGTGTGAGAAAAATTCAATCTACTGAAGTCTTTATAGCAAGTAGCCTTTTTTTTTTAAATTTTATTTTATTTTTAAACTTTACAAATTGTATTAGTTTTGCCAATATCAAAATGAATCTGCCACAGGTATACATGTGTTCCGCATCCCGAACCCTCCTCCCTCCCCGTACCATCCCTCTGGGTCATCCCAGTGCACTAGCCCCAAGCATCCAGTATCGTGCATCGGACCTGGACTGGCAACTCGTTTCATACATGATATTATACATGTTTCAATGCCATTCTCCCAAATCTTCCCACCCTCTCCCTCTCCCACAGAGTCCATAAGACTGATCTATGCATCAGTGTCTCTTTTGCTGTCTCGTACACAGGGTTATTGTTAGCATCTTTCTAAATTCCATATATATGCATTAGTATACTGTATTGGTGTTTTTCTTTCTGGCTTACTTCACTCTGTATAATAGGCTCCAGTTTCATCCACCTCATTAGAACTGATTCAAATGTATTCTTTTTAATGGCTGAGTAATACTCCATTGTGTATATGTACCACAGCTTTCTTATCCATTCATCTGCTGATGGACATCTACGCTGCTTCCATGTCCTGGCTATTATAAACAGTGCTGTGATGAACATTGGGGTACATGTGTCTCTTTCCCTTCTGGTTTCCTCAGTGTGTATGCCCAGCAGTGGGATTGCTGGATCATAAGGCAGTTCTATTTCCAGTTTTTTAAGGAATCTCCACACTGTTCTCCATAGTGGCTGTACTAGTTTGCATTCCCACCAACAGTGTAAGAGGGTTCCCTTTTCTCCACACCCTCTCCAGCATTTATTGCTTGTAGACTTTTGGATCGCAGCCATTCTGACTGGTGTGGAAACAAAAACTTTAAATGATACAATAGACCAGTTAGACATAATTGATATCTATAGGACGTTTCATCCCAAAACAATGAATTTCACCTTTTTTCTCAGGTGCACATGGAACCTTCTCCAGGATAGATCACATCCTGGGCCATAAAGCTAGCCTTGGTAAATTCAAAAAAATAGAAATCATTCCAAGCATCTTTTCTGACCACAATGCAGTAAGATTAGATCTCAATTACAAGAGAAAAACTATTAAAAATTCCAACATATGGAGCCTGAACAACACGCTGCTGAATAACCAACAAATCACAGAAGAAATCAAAAAAGAAATCAAAATTTGCATAGAAATGAATGAAAATGAAAACACAACAACCCAAAACCTGTGGGACACTGTAAAAGCAATCCTAAGGGGAACGTTCATAGCAATATAGGCATACCTCAAGAAACAAGAAAAAAGTCAAATAAATAACCTAACTCTACACCTAAAGCAACTAGAAAAGGAAGAAATGAAGAACCCCAGGGTTAGTAGAAGGAAATAAATCTTAAAAATTAGAGCAGAAATAAATGCAAAAGAAAAAAAAGAGACCATAGCAAAAATCAACAAAGCCAAAAGCTGGTTCTTTGAAAGGATAAATAAAATTGACAAACCATTAGCCAGACTCATCAAGAAACAAAGGGAGAAAAATCAAATCAATAAAATAGAAATGAAAATGGAGATATCACAACAGACAACACAGAAATACAAAGGATCATAAGCAACTACTATCAACAATTATATGCCAATAAAACAGACAACATGAAAGAAATGGACAAATTCTTAGAAAAGTACAACTTTCCAAAACTGGACCAGGAAGAAATAGAAAATGTTAACAGACCCATCACAAGCACGGAAATTGAAACTGTAATCAAAAATCTTCCAGCAAACAAAAGCCCAGGTCCAGACGGCTTCACAGCTGAATTCTACCAAAAATTTAGAGAAGAGCTAACACCTATCCTGCTCAAACTCTTCCAGAAAATTGCAGAGGAAGGTAAACTTCCAAACTCATTCTATGAGGCCATCATCACCTTAATACAAAACCTGACAAAGATCCCACAAAAAAAGAAAACTACAGGCCAATATCACTGATGAACATAGATGCAAAAATCCTTAACAAAATTCTAGCAATCAGAATCCAACAACACATTAATAAGATCATACACCATGACCAAGTGGGCTTTATCCCAGGGATGCAAGGATTCTTCAATATCCGCAAATAAATCAATGTAATACACCACATTAACAAATTGAAAAGTAAAAACCATATAATTATCTCAATAGATGCAGAGAAAGCAAGTAGCCTTATGGATTTCTCAAATGTCAAAAAGGGTAGGATGTTTTAAGATTGAGAGACTTAACATCAATTCAGTTCAGTTCAGTCACTCAGTTGTGTCCGACTCTTTGCGACTCCATCAATCACAGCATGCCAGGCCTTCCTGTCCATCACCGGCTCCTAGAGTTCACTCAAACTCATGTCCATCAAGTTGGTGATCCCATCCAGCCATCTCATCCTCTGTCATCCCCTTCTCCTCCTGCCCCCAATCCCCAGCATCAGAGTTTTTCCAATGAGTCAACTCTTCACATGAGGTGGCCAGAGTATTGGAGTTTCAGCTTTAGCATCAGTCCTTCCAAAGAAATCCCAGGGCTGATCTCCTTCAGAATGGACTGGTTGGATCTCCTTGAAGTCTAAGGGACTCTCAAGAGTCCTCTCCAACAACACAGTTCAAAAGCATCAATTCTTCAGTGCTCAGCCTTCTTCACAGTCCAAATCTCACATCCATACATGACCATAGGAAAAACCATAGCCTTGTCTAGATGTACCTTTGTTGGCAAAGTAATGTCTCTGCCTTTGAATATGCTATCCTTTGAATATGCTTCCTCCTCTATTCTGTAATTACTTCTCTAGTTTTAATCATTTTATATAGTTTCTAGATATGTGTGTGTGTCACTATATTATGGTAGAATATCTACCATTGATTATCTTTTCTAAGTTAAATATTACTGTCAATAAAAACATTTTTTCATGTAATTTAATACTAGATTATTGAAATCTATTAATGATGCCCAAAGTGAATTTCTTTACCTGAAATTCTTATTGAATTCCTCTATTAAATTTAATCTATCTAGCTATCTATCTGCTTATCACATACCTACTAATGTCAGTAAAGAATTATTTACAAACAATAAAATGCTAGGTCTCAGAAATACAACTTGACAGGTTAGGTGGGTTTTGACAATGTAAACACACCTGTAACTAAACCTACAGAAATATCCCGAGCCATGATCTTGCAAAGACTCCCTTTTCCCCTTTCTAGTCAATCATCTCCACACAATAGGATCTATTTTCTGATCTACCACCACACAATGGTTTTGCATAATCCTGGATTTCATATAAATGTGATCATAGAGAAATAATCTATATCTGAACTTACCTCTGTGAGATGCACTTCAGCTTCATCTAAATTCTTGTGTATATCAGTACTTCATTGTTTCCTTATTACAGGCTAGCATGTCCTATTGATAGATATTTGTAAAGTTTACCATTTATGACAAGAATAAGACTAGTATAAACATTTTTGAGCATTTTTTCCCCAACCAGCATTACTTTTTCCACAGTAAATACTAAAGCGAAAGACTGCTGCATCGAAGGAAAGATATGTGTACAACCTTATTTACTACCCCTCTTAAATGTAGTACTGGAAGTCCTACCTAGAGAAATTAGGCAAGATAAGAATAAAAGTTTATCATATTGGGAAAAAAGCAAAATTGTAATGATTTTCATATTATAACACAGACAATCCTAAAGACTCAACTAAGAAACTTGTAAATTATCAATAAATTTAATAAAGTTGCAGGATATAAAAGCAACATACAGAAATCAGTTGTATTTTTGTACATTAACAATGATATATCTGAAGAAAAAAATAACAATATCCCATTCACAATTGTATTAAAAACAGTAAAATACTTGAGAATAAATGGATTCAAAGATGTGAATTATCTGTACAGTGAAAAAAAATAGGACTTTGATGAAATAAATTGAAGACACAAATGGAAAGATATCCTGTGTTCATGAATTGGAAGAGTTAACATTAATAAAATGTCCTTACTGCCCAAAGCCATCCATAGATCTAAGCAATGCCTATTAAATGATCAAAGGCATTTTTCATGGAAATATAAAATAAAATTTATAAAATTTTTACAAAAGATTCTCAATAGTTCAAGTAATCCTAAAAAAGCACAAAGCACGAGGCATCACACTTCCTGATTTCAAGCTATAATGCAAAGCTGTAATAATTACTATTATACTGGCATACAAATAGACACAGAGACCAATGGAATTCACGGGTGGGGGGGTGGGGGGCAGAAATATACCGCATGTATATGGTCAACTTTTTTGGGCTCCAAAATCACTGCAGACGGTGACTGCAGCCATGAAATTAAAAGACGCTTACTCCTTGGAAGGAAAGTTATGACCAACCTTGATAGCATATTCAAAAGCAGATAAATTACTTTGCCAAAAAAGGTCCATCTAGAAATGGAGTAGCCATCATAATCATTAAAAGAGTGCAAAATGCAGTATTTGGATGCAGTCTCAAAAACGACAGAATGATCTCTGTTTCTTTCCAAGGAAAGCTATTCAATATTATCGTAATCCAAGCCTATGACCAACCAATAACGCTGAAGAAGCTGAAGTTGAATGGTTCTATGAAGACCTACAAGACCTTTTAGAACTAACACCCAAAAAAGATGTCTTTTTCATTATAGGCGACTGGAATGCAAAAGTAGATTGTCAAGAAACACCTGGAGTAACAGGCAAATTTGGCCTTGGAGTACAGAATGAAGCAGGGCAAAGCCTAATAGAGTTTTGCCAAGAGAATGCACTGGTCAGAGCAAACACCCTCTTCCAACAACACAAGAGAACTCTACACATGGACATCACCAGGTGGTCAATACCAAAATCAGATTGATTATATTTTTTTTGCAGCCAACGATGGAGAAGCTCTAGAGTGTCAACAAAAATAAGACTGGGAGCTGACTGTGGCTCAGATCATGAGGTCCTTATTGCACAATTCAGATTTAAATTGAAGAAAGTAGGGAAAACCACTAGACCATTCAGGTATGAACTAAATCCCTTATGATTATACAGTGGAAGTGAGAAATAGGTTTAAGGGACTAGATATGACAGATAGAGTGCCTGATGAACTATGGACGGAGGTTCATGACATTGTACAGGAGACAAGGATCAAGACCATCCCCATGAAAAAGAAATGCATAAAAGCAAAATGGCTGTCTGGGGAGGCCTTACAAATAGCTGTGAAAAGAAGAGAAGAGAAAAGCAAAGGAGAAAAGGAAAGATAGAAGCATCTGAATGCAGAGTTCCAAAGAATAGCAAAAAGAGATAAGAAAGACTTCCCCAGCGATCAATGCAAAGAAATAGAGGAAAACAACAGAAAGAGAAAGACTAGAGTTCTCTTCAGGAAAATTAAAGATACCAAGGGAACATTTCATGAAAGGATGGGCTTGATAAAGGACAGATATGGTATGGACCTAACAGAAACAGAAGATATTAAGAAAGAGGTGGCAGGAATACACAGAAGAACTATACAAAAAAAGATCTTCACGACCCAGATAATCACGATGGTGTGATCACTCACCTAGAGACAGACATCCTGGAATGTGAAGTCAAGTGGGCCTTAGAAAGCATCACTACGAACAAAGCTAGTGGAGCTGATGGAATTGCAGTTGAGCTATTTCAAATCCTGAAGGATGATTCTGTGAAAGTGCTGCACTCAATATGCCAGCATGTTTGGAAAACTCAGCAGCAGCCATAGGACTGGAAAAGGTCAGTTTTCATTCCAATCTCAAAGAAAGGCAATGCCAAAGAATGCTCAAACTACTGCACAATTGCACTCATCTCACATGCTAGTAAAGTAATGCTCAAAATTATCCAAGCCAGGTTTCAGCAATATGTGAACCGTGAACTTCCTGATGTTCAAGCTGGTTTTAGAAAAGGCAGAGGAACCAGAGATCAAATTGCCAACATCCGCTAGCTCATGGAAAAAGCAACAGAGTTCCAGAAAAACATCTATTTCTGCTTTATTGACTATGCTAAACTCTTTGACTGTGTGGATCACAATAAACTGGGGAAAATTCTGAAAGAGATGGGAATACCAGGCCACCTGACCTGCCTCTTGAGAAACCTGTATGCAGGTCAGGAAACAACAGTTAAAACTGGACATGGAACAACAGACTGGTTCCAAATCGGGACAGGAGTACATCAAGGCTGTATATTGTCACCCTGCTTATTTAACTTATATGCAGAGTACATCATGAAAAGCACTGGGCTGGAAGAAGCACAAGCTGGAATGAAGACTGCCGGGAGAAATATCAATAACCTCAGCTATACAGATGACACCACCTTATGACAGAAAGTGAAGAAGATCTAGAGAGTCTCTTGATGAAAGTGAAAGAGGAGAGTGAAAAGTTTGGCTTAAAGCTCAACATTCAGAAAACTAAGATCATGGCATCTGGTCCCATCAGTTCATGGGAAATAGATGGGGAAACAGTGGAATCAGTGTCAGACTTTATTTTTTTGGGCTCCAAAATCACTGCAGATGGTGACTGCAGCCATGAAATTAAAAGACACTTACCCTTGGAAGGAAAGTTATGACCAACCCAGATAGCATATTCAAAAGCAGAGACATTATTTTGCCAACAAAGTTCCGTGTAGTCAAGGCTATGGTTTTTCCAATGGTCATGTATGGATGTGAGATTTGGACTGTGAAGAAAACTGAGTGCTGAAGAATTGATGCTTTTGAACTGTGGTGTTGGAGAAGACTCTTGAGAGTCCCTTGGACTGCAAGGAGTCCAACCATCCATTCTAAAAGAAATCAGTCCTTGGTGTTCATTAGAAGGACTGATGCTAAAGCTGAAACTCCAATACTTTGGCCACCTCATGTGAAGAGTCAACTCATTGGAAAAACTCTGATGCTGGGGATTGGGGGCAGGAGGAGAAGGGGATGACAGAGGATGAAATGGTTGGATGGGATCACCAACTTGATGGACATGAGTTTGAGTGAACTCCGGGAGCTGGTGATGGACAGGGAGGCCTGGCATGCTGTGATTGATGGAGTCGCAAAAAGTCGGACACGACTGAGTGAATGAACTGGACTGAACTGAAAGCAAGAATATATTTACCTTTATCTCATTACTTAAAAATAAAACTAAGCAATTTTCACTTATATTAAGTTTTACAATTTATTATTATGGGATACATGTAGGGATCTTCCTCTATGCCAAAGTGTAAATGATAATTACTTTTCCCAGCATCTTAAAAGTTAATTGCCAGTAAATTCCATTTGTTGCCTCCCTATAACCTCACTAATTACTTTGCTATCAAGAGAATTCAACACAGTTGACAGACTATCATTGTAGTTTTAGAAACATACAAACATTTATATCTGGCCATTTTATGATTGCCAATAATTTAGTATTTCAATCAATATGTACTCATCATCCATTAATAACAAAACTACTGTTTTAGGCTATTTGGGAGATATAGTAAATTCTAGGAGCATTCATTTTAGAAGATGACATCAGGTCATGTTCTTGATATGGTACAAGGAAAGACAATTGCAGTTGTATGCTATCTGTCAGAAAACAAAAATTATTTTAGAAATCCGGAAAAGGTTTTGTAGGGAATCTTTGCTATTTAAAAGGAATGCTGCTGCTGCTGCTCAGTCGTTTCAACCGTGTCCAACTCTGTGCAACCCCATAGACAGCAGCCCACCAGGCTCCTCTGTCCCTGGGATTCTCCAGGCAAGAGTACTAGAGTAGGTTGTCATTTCCTTCTCCGATGCATGCTAAGTCGCTTCAGTCGTTACCGACTGTGTGACCCCATGAACAGCAGCCCACGAGGCCCCTCTGCCCACGGGATTTCTCAGGCAAGAATACCTGAGTGGGCTGCCATTTCCTTCTCCTTCAAAGGAATAAAAGAGGTGATAAAAAAAATCAATATAGATGTTAGTTTTCAAACATATGTATGATTGTATTGAATCGGAATGAATAGGGAAGGCATTACAGAATGTTAGGTGGATGACTGGTATGTGTAAAGTTAGGAAAGAAAAGGGTATGCTAGGGCTAAGGAAGAACACAAATTCAGAACTGGGAGAAATGAACAGGGAGAAATAAAATACAGGTTGATTTCTTTGGTAGCACTAGGGAATGCACATCTAATTATTCTGATAGGGAAATGTTATTGTCAGTGATGCTCTGTACTCATCATTCACTAGCAAAATGGCAAGACACACTGTGAGAGTAAAAATGATCATTATTTTGAAGGAAATATTTCACATTTAGCTCAGTATTTGTCCTGTGATGAGTTGTTATTGAAATTCAGACATAAAGTCACTATGAGAATATTTTTTTAGTTGTGAAATTTAGGTATACAATTCACCATGAGAATATTTTTTCAGTTGTGAAATTGAGATATCAGATCAGATCAGATCAGTTGCTCAGTCGTGTCTGACTCTTTGCGACCCCAGGAGTCGCAGCATGCCAGGCCTCCCTGTCCATCACCAACTCCCGGAGTTCACTCAGACTCACCTCCTTCGAGTCAGTGATGCCATCCAGCCATCTCATCCTCTGTCGGCCCCTTTTCCTCCTGCCCCCAATCCCTCCCAGAATCAGAGTTTTTCCAATGAGTCAACTCTTCACATGAGTTGGCCAAAGTACTGGAGTTTCAGCTTTAGCATTATTCCTTCCAAAGAAATCCCAGGGCTGATCTCCTTCAGAATGGACTGGTTGGACTCCTTGCAGTCCAAGGGACTCTCAAGCGTCTTCTCCAACACCACAGTTCAAAACATCAATTCTTCGGCGCTCAGCCTTCTTCACAGTCCAACTCTCACATCCATACATGACCACAGGAAAAACCATAGCCTTGACTAGACGAACCTTTGTTGGCAAAGTAATGTCTCTGCTTTTGAATATGCTATCTAGGTTGGTCATAACTTTCCTTCCAAGGAGTAAGCGTCTTTTAATTTCATGGCTGCAGTCACCATCTGTAGTGATTTTGGAGCCCAGAAAAATAAAGTCTGGCACTGTTTCCACTGTTTCCCCATCTATTTCCCATGAAGTGTTGGGACCAGATGTCATGATCTTCGTTTTCTGAATGTTGAGCTTTAAGCCAACTTTTGCACTCTTCACTTTTACTTTCATCAAGAGGCTTTTGAGTTCCTCTTCACTTTCTGCCATAAGGGTGGTGTCATCTGCATATCTGAGGTTATTGATATTTCTCCCAGAAATCTTGATTCCAGCTTGTGTTTCTTCCAGTCCAGCATTTCTAATGAAACGCTGCATATAACTCTACATGTAAGTTAAATAAACAGGGTGACAATATACAGCCTTGACGAACTCCTTTTCCTATTTGGAACCAGCCTGTTTTTCCATGTCCAGTTCTAACTGTTGCTTCCTGACCTGCATACAAATTTCTCAAGAGGCAGATCAGGTGGTCTGGTATTCCCATCCCTTTCAGAATTTTCCACAGTTTATTGTGATCCACACAGTCAAAGACTTTGGCATAGTCAATAAAGCAGAAACAGATGTTTTTCTGGAACTCTCTTGCTTTTTCGATGATCCAGCGGATGTTGGGAATTTGATCTCCGGTTCCTCTGCCTTTTCTAAATCTAGCTTTAACATCAGGAAGTTCACGGTTCATGTATTGCTGAAGCCTGGCTTGGAGAATTTTGAGCATTACTTTACTAGCATGTGAGATGAGTGCAATTGTGTGGTAGTTTGAGCATTCTTTGGCATTGCCTTTCTTTGGGATTGGAATGAAAACTGACCTTTTCCAGTCCTGTGGCCACTGCTGAGTTTTCCAAATGTGCTGGCATATTGAGTTCAGCACTTTCACAGCATCATCTTTCAGGATTGGATGTGGGGTAGCTACTCTCGCACATACCCAGGATGACTTCCAAATCTAATTTAGATCTCTAGAGACAGAGAGATACATAAAAATTCTTTAGTCACTTTGACCAATCATGTATTCCCTGCCTATCTGCCTACATTAAAAATATTATAAAATTTATTTATTATATTTTAACCTCAATGATTGCAAAAAATAATCCCTCTGTACGATCACACTCATATGCAATAAGACATATTCTCTAGTTTACTTGCTCAGGTATATTCCAGAACAATTCCACTATAGCCTGTTTATTGCCTGAGTATTTGCTACTCTGTCATTAATCCCAGAACCTCTCCAATACCTACTTCTGGACACAACTGGTCTCTAATTGTTAACCAAAATTATTAAAAGCCTAATATTAAGAAAAAGAAAACATAAAGTAATTAAAATCTATATTCATAATTAGTGGTTTTGAAACATAATAGTGATAGTGAAGTCATTCAGTCATGTCCGACTCTTTGCGACCCCATTGACAGTAACCAACCAAGCTCCTCCATCAATGGGATTTTCCAGGCAAGAGTACTGGAGTGGGTTGCCATTTCCTTCTCCAGGGGATCTTCCCGACACAGGGATCGAACCCAGGTCTCCCACATTGTTGGCAGACGCTTTACCGTCTGAGCCACCAGGGAAGGCCAAGATAGGGCTTCAGAATATTTCTGGAGTATTAGAGCCTGTAACTAAGGCAGGTCACTATTTTAGGTGAATATCTCAGCTTTCTAAAATTGAATTTTTTTAGCAGCATAATACCTCAGAGTCTAGGCCAAGCATTATGTCCTGGAAGGAAATCTGTACACTTATTTGTCCCAGAGTACTAACTAATGTAAGTATTTATTCCTCTTAGAGCAACTCCTAAGGACATGATTTTATCCCTATGTATCATACTTGTTAATTGCAAGCATACGTTTCCCAAATACTTATATACACAGTATTAAATAGCTTGATATACAAGACAAAGTCAATTTAATCCAGACAACACTAGAAATATCAATCTAGTATTTGATAATATTTTCTCCAATATGGCAGTCAGAAAAATACCAAGCGCATATTTCCCTCCTGTTATAAAAGCTTCAGCTTCAGAACTCCTATAAAGAAACACTTTAAAAATACATAACACAAATAACACAATATCACACACACACACACACACACACACACACACACACATACATTCACCACACACAAATTAACCCTGAATACTCATTGAAAAGAATGATGCTGAAGCTGAGGTTCCAATACTTTGGCCACTTGATGCAAAGAGCCAAGTGGCCAAGTCTTTTTGGAAAAGACCTTGATGGTGGGAAAGATTGAGGGCAACAGAAGAAGGGGATGACAGAGGATGAGATGGCTGGACAGCATCACTGACTCAATGGACATGAGTTAGAACAAATTCTAGGAGATAGTGAAGGACAGGGAAACCTGGCATACTTTAGTTCTTGGGGGTCTCAAGGAATTGGACATGACTTAGTGACTGAACAACAGCAACAACACACACACACACACCCTTCTAAGAATAAAAAATAATTTCTAGGCAAGTCTTGAAAAGAAAGACATGGAATGGGGGATAAAACTCTGAATTTGCAAGATCACAGCTCTGCTAACATATACATGTTTATTAAGGAGAAGACACGGATTCTATACATTTATGTTCTTTACACAATTAAGGGATTCACACAGAAAAGTGAGGAAACATTTGCCTTGTACATCCATGATCAAAAAGGTTTATTTTCAAGAGAAGTGATTTCCAGACACAGAAAAAAAGTGATGCAACTTTATACACTTTATTTAAATTCAATTAACTTTTTTTTCTTTTTACCTCAAAACAAACCAAAATGTATGGCTTTTCTTAGTGTTAAATATTCTATCTTCAAAATATTTTAATTTTAATAGAATATTTAATGAATATGCTACATATATGCCTTATTTAGCATTTTCATTGCCTGCCTGTCCAGGGTATTTTATACCTCAGTAATGCAAAAATACATTATGTGTTATGTCACTAGCTTTATTTTTTATTTTTTTGTCAGATGATCAAGAAGGAATTAAGTGATTTGGTTCAAATTATTTTCCTGGTAGTGGAGTTTTACACATTTCAGCAGGAGCTTTATAATGTCTGAGCCTCCACTTTTTTCCTGAATTGATAACTTCCTTTGCAGGGTAAGTCAACAACAAAGATAAATACCTATACGTGAAGTTGCTCCGTTGTGTCCGACTCTTTGCGACCCCATGGACTGTAGTCTAACAGGCTCCTCTGTCCATGGGATTTTCCAGGCAAGAGTATTGGAGTGGGTTGCTGTTTCCTTCTCCAGGGGATCTTCCTGACCCCAGTATCGAACCCTGGTCTCCCACATTGTAGGCAGTCTCTTTACTGTCTGAGCCACCAGGGACCACTAGGAACTTACCTGGTGGCTCGGATGGTAAAGCGTCTGCCTATAATGCGGGAGACCCAGGTTCAATCCCTGGGTCAGGAAGGTCTCCTGCAGAAGGAAATGGCAACCCACTCTAGTATTCTTGTCTTCCATCCCCCCAAAAAATGGGCTCAAGGAAATACCTATAGGTGACCTGAATATAAATGATGCCATGGAGGTCTAGATTACTCACGCAAATCTAGGCAGTCATAGACCTATGAGTCAGAAATTTATTCTTGATATTCACAAGGAAATAATATGCAGACATAAATAGTGCTCTTATCCTTCTCCATCAGAGAGCACACAGTCTGAAAACCACAATCACAGAAAACTAACCAATCTAATCACATGGACCACAGCCTTGTCTAACTCAATGAAATTATGAGCCATGCCATTAGGGAGACCCAAGACAAATGGGCCATGGTGGAGAGTTCTGACAAAATGTGGTCCAATGGAGAATGGAATAGCAAACCACCTCAGTATTCTTGTCTTGAGAAACCCATGAACAGTATTAAAAGGCAAAAACACAAGACACGGAAAGATGAACTCCCCAGGTTGGTAGGTGCCTGATATAATACTGGAGATCAGTGGAGAAACAACTCCAGAAAGAATGAAGAGATGGAGACAAAGCAAAAACAGCACCCAGTTGTGGATGTGACTGGTGATGGAAGCCAGGCCAGATGCTGTAAATAGCAATATTGGATAGGAACCTGGGATGTTAGGTCCATGAATCAAGGCAAATGGAAGTGGTCAGATGGGAGATGGCAAGAGTGAACATCAACATGTTAGGAATCCGAGAACTAAAATGGACTGGAATGGTTGAATTTAACTGAGATGACCATTATATATACTAGAATAGATGCAGAATCCCTTAGAAGAAATGAAATAGCCATCATAGTCAACAATAGAGTACAAAATGCAGTACTTGGATCCAATCTGAAAAATGACAGAATGATATTTATTCATTTCCAAGGTAAACCATTCAATGTCATGGTAATCCAAGTCTATGCCCCAACTAGCAATGATGAAGAAGCTGAAGTTGGATGATTCTATGAAGACTTTCAAGACCATCTGGAACTAACATTCCCAGAAAGATGTCCTTTTCTTTATAGGGGACCGGAATGCAAACGTAGGAAGTCAAGAAACTCCTGGAGTAACAGGCAAATTTGTCATTGGAGTACAGAATGAAGCAGGGCAAAGGCTAATGTAAATTTGCTAAGAGAACACACTGGTCATAGCAAACACCCTCTTCCAACAACACGAGAGAAGACTCTACACATGGACATCACCAGATGGTCAACACCAAAATCAGATTGATTATATTCTTTGCAGCCAAAGATGGAGAAGCTCTATACAGTCAGTAAAAACAAGACCAGGAGCTGACTGTGGCTCAGATCATGAACTTCTTATTGCCAAATTCAGATTTAAATTGAAGAAAGTATGGAAAACCACTAGACCATTGAAGTATGACCTAAATCAAATTCCTAAAGATTATACAGAGGAAGTGAGAAATAGATTTAAGGGACTAGCTCTGATAGATAGAGTACCTGATGAACTATGGACAATGTTTGTGACATGTACAGGAGACAGGGATCAAGACCATCCCCAAGAAAAAGAAATGCAAAAAAGCAAAATGGCTGTCTGAGGAGGCCTTACAAATAGCTGAGAAAAGAAGAGAAGAGAAAAGCAAAGGAGAAGGGAAAGATATAAGGATTTGAACGCAGAGTTCCAAAGAATAGCAAGGAGAGATAAGAAAGCCTCCTTCAGTGATCAATGCAAAGAAAGAGAGGAAAACAATACAATGGGAAAAACTAGAGATCTCTTCAAGAAAATTAGAGACACCAAGGGAACATTTCATGCAAAGATCAGTATGATAAAGGACAGAAATGGTATGGACCTAACAAAAGTGGAAGATATTAAGAAGATGGCGCACAAGTACACAGAAGCAATGTACAAAAAAGATCTTCATGACCCAGAAGATAATCACGATGGTGTAATCACTCACCTAGAGCCAGATATCCTGGAATGTGAAGTCAAGTGAGCCTTAAGAAACATCACTACAAACAAAGCTAATGGAGGTGATGGAATTCTAGTTGAGCTATTTCAAATCCTAAAAGATGATGCTGTGAAAGTCCTGCACTCAATATGCTAGCAAATTTGAAAAACTCAGCAGTGGCCACAGGACTGGAAAAGATCAGTTCATTCCATTCCCTAAGAAAGGCAATGCCAAAGAATGCTCAAACTATCTCACAATTGCACCAATCTGACACACTAGCAAAGGAATGCTCAAAATTCTCAAAGCCAGGCTTCAACAATACATGAACTGTGAAATTCCAGATGTTCAAGCTGGTTTTAGAAAAGTCAGAGGAACCAGATATCAAATGCCAATATCCACTGGGTCATCGAAAAAGCAAGAGAGTACCAAAAAAACATCTCTTTCTGTTTTATTGACTATGCCAAAGGCTTTGACTGTGTGGATCACAATAAACTGTGGAAAATTCTGAAAGAGATGGCAATACCAGACCACCTGACCTGCCTCTTGAGAAACCTGTATGCAAGCCAGGAAGCAACAGTTAGAACTGGACATGGAACATTAGATTGGTTCCAAATAGGAAAAGGAGTACATTAAGGCTGTATATTGTCAACGTGCTTATTTAACTTCTATGCGGAATGAAAAAGAGAAAGTGAAAGTCACTCAGTCGTGTCCAACTCTTTGCAACTCCATGGACTATACAGCCCATGGAAATCTCCAGACCAGAATACTGGAGTGGTTATCCTTTCTCCTCTCCAGGGGATCTTCCCAACCCAGGGGTCAAACCCAGGTCTCCCACATTGTAGGCAGATTCTTTACCAGCTGAGCCACAAGGGAAGATATGCAGAGTACATCATGAGAAACACTGGGCTGGATGAAGCACAACCTGGGATCAAGATTGCCAGGAGAAATACCAATAGCCTCAAATATGCAGATGGCATCACCCTTATGGGAGAAAATGAAGAAGAACTAAAGATCCTCTTGATGAAAGTTAAACAAGAGAATGAAAAATTTGGCTTAAAGATCAACATTCAGAAAGCTAAGATCATGGCATCTGGTTCCATCACTTTGTGGCAAATAGATGAAGAAATAGTAGAAACAGTTGCAGACTTTATTTTCGGGGGACTCCAAAATCACTCAAGATGGTGACTGCAGCCATGAAATTAAAAGATGCTTACTCCTTGGCAGAAAAGTTATGACCAACATAGACAACATATTAAAAGGCAGAGACATTACTTTGCCAAGAAATATCCATCTAGTTAAAACTATGGTTTATCCAGTAGTCATGTATGAATGTGAGAGTTGGTTTATAAAGAAAGCTGAACGTTGAAGAATTGATGCTTTTGAACTGTGGTGTTGGAGAAGACTCTTGAGAGTCCCTTGGACTGCAAGGAGTTCCAACCAGTCCATCCTAAGGGAAATCAGTCCTGAATATTCATTGGAAGGACTGATGTGGAAGCTGAAACTCCAATACTTTGGCCACCTTATGCGAAGAGCTGACTCATAGGAAAAGACCCTGATGCTAGGAAAGATTGAAGGTGGGAGGAGAAGGGGCTGACAGAGGGTGAGATGGTTGGATGGCATTACTGACTCAGTGGACATGAGTTTGAGTAAACTCTGGGAGTTGGTGATGGACATGGAAAATTGGCATGCTGCAGTCCATGGGGTCACAAAGGGTTGGACACCACTGACCGACTGAACTGAAAAGAAATAGTGCTCAGTAGTCAAAAGCAGTGGAGTAGAAAACAAAATAGCTTGTAAAATATTATATATACCTTTTTATCTTTTACTTTATAAGACAAAGATCACATTCTTCTGCAAATAATTCAAAAGTGATCCATACAATAACATCTTTAAGTATACTAAGTCTTTAAGATAACTCAAATTTTTATCTATCAAAATTTTTAAATAAGCATAGATAATAACAAAAAAACAAAACTGTCAGTTGACTCACAAATTCAACATACACAGTTTACCTCACATATCTAAATAAATTTAGTTTTGAATGCTACTTATTTAGAATGTTTATTCTACTTAGTATGTTACAATATAAGCTTAAAATTATTTATTTACTGTGATTAGTTATATCAGATACTTGTGTTCCCTATGATACTGGACCAACCACTATTCTCAAATGTCAGAATTAATTTACCAAAGAACAGAATATCTGATTCAATTTTAATTTAACACTTGACCATCTTTCTTTCATTTAATGTTCACTTACATTTCACAGCCAAATCATTATTCTCTATAAATGTGACATTCTCTCTCCTCTGATATAACTGAAGTAAAAAAAAAAAAATTTTATATATATATATATATATATTTCTTGCAAATGTGTATCAATTACATGATATCAGTACTTGCCTGGAAAATCCCATGGATGGAGGAACCTGGTAGGCTGCAGTCCATGGGGTTGCTAAGAGTCGGACACAACTGAGCAACTTCACTTTGACTTTTCACTTTCATGCATTGGAGAAGGAAATGGCAACCCACTCCAGTGTTCTTGCCTGGAGAATCCCAGGGATGGGGGAGCCTGGTGGGCTGCCTGTCTGTGGGGTAGCACAGAGTCGGACACGACTGATACGACTTAGCAGCAGCAGCAGCAGCAGTACTTGTGCATGAGGCCCAGTTAAGTGAATCAGTGTTAAAAAACATTCCATCTGTGGGAGAGGAAGAGGGTGGGATGATTTGGGAGAATGGCATTGAAATATGTATAATATCATATATGAAATGAGTCGCCAATCCAGGTTCAATGCACGATACTGGATGCTTGGGGCTGGTGCACTGGGATGACCCAGAGGGATGGTATGGGGAGGGAGGAGGGAGGAGGGTTCAGGATGGGGAACACATGTAAGCCTGTGGTGGATTCATTTCGATATATGGCAAAACCAATACAATATTGTAAAGTTAAAAAATAAAATAAAGAAAACACTATAACTAATCTTGAAAAAAAAAAAATTCCATCTAATCCTGAGTCTCACTTTTCTTTTCAAAAATGAAAAGATGATATGCTAAACACACACATATACACACACACAGTTAAAACACAACTCATGTCTAATATTAAAGAGAGTATAGCTGTCATTATCTTAACCTCAATAAACTGGTTTTTATTGTGTAGACAGCTTCCAATTCTGTGGAGAATGTCCACATACCTTGTGCAAGGAAGTAGAAGATTTACACTGTTAGAAATGAGGGTTTGTCCTATGATGACTGAACCTAAAAAGCTGAATAGGCACAATTATGAAGTTAACATGTGAGTAGAAGTTTGGAAATAATAGTGAAGGTAACTGGCAACTTAGTGGTAGAATTAATAAAAAAAAAAAAAGAACTGTGAACAGTTATCCTTGTCATTTCTCTTATAGCACAAACTAATGAGCAAAAAGGAAGAACAAAGAGTGATAGTTTAGTCAATAATTTGTTGTGAGCCAAAAGCTGGCTTTATCTTTTTTCTATATGGATTTCTTTGGGCAATTTCCATAATTTCTATTCATATACCTCCATGTCCTCCATTTTGATAATGGTAATAAAAATTATTCATTCTCAAGACTGCTAAGATGACTATATAATAGACTACTATTATATTGTCACCCTGCTTATTTAACTTATATGCAGAGTACATCATGAGAAATGCTGGACTGGCAGAAGCACAAGCTGGAATCAAGATAGCCGGGAGAAATATCAATAATCTCAGATATGCAGATGACACCACCCTTATGGCAGAAAGTGAAGAGGAACTAAAAACCTCTTGATGAAAGTGAAAGTGGAGAGTGAAAAAGTTGGCTTAAAGCTCAACATTCAGAAAATGAAGATCATGGTATCCTGTCCCATCACTTCATGGGAAATAGATGGGGAAACAGTGGAAACAGTGTCAGACTTTATTTTTCTGGGCTCCAAAATCACTGCAGATGGTGACTGCAGCCATGAAATTAAAAGACGCTTACTCCTTGGAAGGAAAGTTATGACCAACCTAGATAGCATATTCAAAAGCAGAGACATTACTTTGCCAACAGAGGTCCGTCTGGTCAAGGCTTTGGTTTTTCCTGTGGTCATGTATGGATGTGACAGTTGGACTGTAAAGAAGGCTGAGCACTGAAGAATTGATGCTTTTGAACTGTGATGTTGGAGAAGACTCTTGAGAGTCCCTTGGACTGCAAGGAGATCCAACCAGTCCATTCTGAAGGAGATCAGCCCTGGGATTTCTTTGGAAGGAATGATGCTAAAGCTGAAACTCCAGCATTTTGGCCACCTCATGTGAAGAGTTGACTCATTGGAAAAGACTCTGATGCTGGGAGGGATTGAGGGCAGGAGGAGAAGGGGACGACAGAGGATGAGATGCCTGGATGGCATCACTGACTGGGTGGACATGAGTCTGAGTGAACTCTGGGAGTTGGTGACGGACAAAGAGGCCTGGCGTGCTGCAATTCATGGGGTCGCAAAGAATCAGACACTACTGAGCGACTGAACTGAACTGAATGTGTAAATAAAATAGTACAGTGACCAAGGTTATTACAATAGGGAAGAGAATCCAAATTGTAGTCTGAACTTAACTCTCTTTAAATAAAGGATGGGATGTTTTGAAGAGTTGAGGAGCAGGGAATCACAGTCAGTTTTTGTTTACTAATTGGCTTCAAAGCAAAAAGAAATCTTTCATTTTCTTGGCTGGAGGTGGTTTTACAATTGAAGGTAGTTTTACTTAGAGCAAGACTTTCACTGAAATTAGGATCCTTTTCTTTCACAGAAATTGGGAGACAGGGAAGTTATCTTCCTTGATGATTTGATTTCAAACAGATAGCTCCCAGGTCCTTGAGAAAGATAGCCCTAGGTTGTAAAACTACAAGAAGATTAAAAAAAAAAAAAAAAAAAAAAAACTTCTTGAAGTGGTAGAGAAAGAGTTCACAAGTTCTCTAAAGTAAGCACTCTCAGAAAAGTGATGAGAGGTACCTCAAGGGTTAGAACATCTAGAGTTTATAATGGGTAGAATGAGACAGAAGCCAGGGGCTAGAGGAAAGAAGAAATCTGTTTGAAATTTAGTGAAACTAAGGCAAATGTTAAGGTCCCCTTGGTCACATGTAATTAGTAGGTACTTGGTAAATACAAATTGGTATTGTTATTATGGTTATAAGTACTTCTAATATTGTTTTTAATATCAATTGTAAGGGAATCAGACCATTGTGCAGCATTTTCTGGGACAAAAACTACTTTGTTTCTGTCTTCATACTTCATTCTTTTACTAGAAGGTTTCTTTCATTCCCACATTCCATCAGTCAAATTCTAAATTTTATCAACTACTGCTATGGACTGAAATATGTGCCTCAGCTGCAAATTCATATTAAAGTTCTAAACCCCCAGTATAATGATATTTGAAAATGGGGCCTTTGGGAGGTAAGTAGGTTAAATGAAGTCATGAAAGTGGAGCTTTCATGCTGGGATTAGTGCCCTTTATCAGAAGAGCGACCTGAGAGTTTGGTCACTCTTTGCTTTTCTCTGCCATGTGAGGGAGGGCCAAGGACGGTCATTGGTAAAGTAGGAAGAGAGCTGTTGGCACCCTGATCTCAGATTTTCAGCCTTCAGAACTGTGAGAAATTTCTGTTGTTTAAGCTACCTAGTCTATGGTATCTTGTTACTGCCGCCCAAACAGACTAATACAACTAACAAATCCCACAAAAAATTTCAAATATAAACATCACAATATTAATGTTGTAGGTACTAATGCAATGAAGATTAGTAATTTTTTTTCAAATTATGGTAAATGGAATTCCCTGGTGACCCAGTGGCTAAGACTTTGCACTTTCACTGCAGGGGGCATGGATTCAATCCCTGATCAGGAACTAAAATCCCACATGCCATATGGCAAAAAAAAAAAAAAAAAGGGGGGAGGTAAAGATTACCATATATATATATATATATATTACTGTGTACCACTCACAGTTTTAAGCACTTATTATGCATTTAATCCTCACAATACAATTGTATGATGAGTGCCTTTATTATCCCTAACTTGCAAATGTACAGAGTTATAAAATGGTTAATATACTAAACAGAAAATTCTCTTTCCTTTGATCCTCAATCACATGTACTGCTGCTGATTTTCTTATGTTATTATCGCTGTGGACATTTATTTGCTACCAAATCAGACATAAAGTTACTAGAAGCTGGTTTCCAATTATGACCTATTTTGAATTATTTTCAATAGTTGCCAATAAATACAAGACGAAAAAATAAATATTCAAATCAAAATGTCTTGCAATGACTCAGATACACTTGTGATGAAAAACAATTGAAGAATTGACACCAATGGGCATACAGAGTGATGAAAAGAAATTGGTCATCTGGGCTGTGTTCTTGATCTTGAAAAGGCTGACAAATTATACATGCTGTGTTTCCAATTATTTACATTTTCTTGCCATTTATAATAACAGACAGAACCAGGACCTCAGTCAAAGCAGAGAAGAATGTACAAATGATTTAAAGGACCTTTGTAATTATTTCATTTCAGTAAGGTGTAAAGACCTCAGAAAAAATTAAATGAAAATGACACATTATTCAGTTAATAATAAAAATATAATGAGAATATGAACTTTAAAATATTCCTGAGAAAGAGAATTTAGGTAATCATACAATACACAGAACTACTAAAAGAACTATTAAAAAGAAATGAAAAATCAGTAATTGTCAATTTAAGAGTAAAGCTAAAATGGTATAACATTCACACTTGAGAAACTCAATAACTTCATTATCAGTATAACCAAGTGCCATACATAAAACATTTTAACTACACAATACGATATGCATTACCTAGAAGAATGATTAAAATTAAACAAATAAGCAATGTTTGCCAAAGACAAACTTTGACAATGACATGGAGCAACTGGGGCATAGACGCTGCTGGTGGCTGTGTAAATTTTAAAAACATTTTGGAAACTAGAATAATCTCATGAAGCTGCAAAAAATATATTTCAAAACATGTAACAGAAACAAAGGTACACGTTCATGTAAAACATGTACACTGACATTCATATTTACATTATTCATATTGGCTAAAGGCAGAAGCAATCTAAAACATTGGGACTGACATATACACACTACACTACTATGTATAAAACAGATAACTAATAAGGACCTATGGTATATCACAGGGAACTCTACTCAGTACTCTGTAATGGCCTGTTTGGGAAAAAAATCTAAAAAGGACTGGATATATGTATGTGTGTGTGCATATATATATATATATATATATATATATATCTATCTCTGATTCACTATGTTATATATCTGAAACTAACATAACATTGTAAATCAACTATGCCCCAATAAAATTTTTAAAAGCATATCTACAAAAATAGTTAAATATTTTGGCATATTCATTAAAATGGAACTTGACAAATATACTGTCAAATACAGTAATCATTAGTCATATGGGGCTACTTAAATTTAAAGTAATTAAAATTAAATAAAATTAAAACCTAAGTTATCCTGTATGCAGCTACACATCAAGCATTCAACAGCCACAGGCAGCTAGTAGCTACCACACTGGACAGTGCTCACACAGAAAATGTTTATTAATGGAAAAAATCCTATTGAATAGTGTTGCTATATGTGAAAGGCAATGAAAGCACTATCATGTACTTTCAAGAACAGCTCACAAAATGATGACCTAAACTGTTTATGTTAAAAAATACTGTATGATTATATTTATACTCCAAGTACATCACATACAGTCCAATTATAAAAAGGAAAAAATTAACTTCATAGATCACAGTGCAAGAAATAAGATAAAAATATATTCATCTTAGAGGTGAGATGTTGACAGGATGGGTTTAAGAAAGCTACTGGAGTGCTGGTAGTGCTCTGCCTTTGTAAAACTTGTGGTAAAATCATAATATAAAGCTTACCACCTTAATCATTTTGTATCATTCGGTAGTGCTACTCTATACCCATTAGACAAAAACTCTGCTTTTCTCCTTCCCCCACATCCCCTGGAATCACCATTCTACTGTCTATTTATTTGAATCTACTTCAGATGCTTCATTTAGGCAGACTTGTATTTGTCTTTAGTGACTGGCTTATTTCACTTGATGTAATTTCTTCAAGGTTCATCCAGGTTGTATCTGTGACAAAAATTTCTTTTTATAAGGTTAAATAACACTCCATTGGATATATATACAATCTTTGTTTTACAGTCTTCCCTACACGGTCATTTAGGTTGTTTCTACCTCTTGGCTGCTGTGAATAGTGCCACAATAAATATGGATGGGCAAAAAGCTCTTAGAGATCAAAACTTCTATACTTTTGGATATAGACCCAAAATAATGGATTATATGGCAGTTCTAGTTTTATGTTTTGAGAAACCGCCCTGTTGTTTTCCATAGCATTTGCACCATTTTACAGTTCAATTGATTCATACTGCCACCGATGGTTATTCTCTAGGTTAAATTCTTTGGAATGAAATATCAGGGTCATTTGTTCAGTTCAGTTCAGTTGCTCAATCGTGTCCGACTCTTTGTGACCCCATGAATTGCAGCACGCCAGGCCTCCCTGTCCATCACCAACTCTCGGAGTTCACTCAGACTCACGTCCATCCAGTCAGTGATGCCATCCAGCCATCTCATCCTCTGTCCTCCCCTTCTCCTCCTGCCCTCAATCCCTCCCAGCATCAGAGTCTTTTCCAATGAGTCAACTCTTCACATGAGGTGGCCAAAGTACTGGAGTTTCAGCTTTAGCATCATACCTTCCAAAGAAATCCCAGGTCTGATCTCCTTCAGAATGGACTGGTTGGATCTCCTAGTAGTCCAAGGGACTCTCAAGAGTCTTCTCCAACACCACCATTCAAAAGCATCAATTCTTTGGCACTCAGTCCATCCATACATGACCACAGGAAAAACCATAGCCCTGACTCGACGGACCTTTGTTGGAAATGTCTCTGCTTTTGAATATGCTATCTAGGTTGGTCATAACTTTCCTTCCAAGGAGTAAGCGCCTTTTAATTTCATGGCTGCAGTCACCATCTGCAGTGATTTTGTAGCCCCAAAAAATAAAATCTGACACTGTTTCCACTGTTTCCCCATCTATTTCCCATAAAGTGATGGGACTGAATGCCATGATCTTTGTTTCTGAATGTTGAACTTTAAGCCAACTTTTTCACTCTCCACTTTCATTTTCAACAAGAGGCTTTTTAGTTCCTTTTCACTTTCTGCCATAAGGGTGGTGTCATCTGCATATCTGAGGTTATTGATATTTCTCCCGGCAATCTTGATTCCAGCTTGTGCTTCTTCCAGCCCAGCGTTTCTCATGATGTACTCGGCATGTAAGTTAAATAAGCAGGGTGACAATATACAACCTTGACGTACTCCTTTTCCTATTTGGAACCAGTCTGTTGTTCCATGTCCAGTTCTAACTGTTGCTTCCAGACCTGCATACAAATTTCTCAAGAGGCAGATAAGATGGTCTGGAATTCCCATCTCTTTCAGAATTTTCCACAGTTTATTGCAATCCACACAGTCAAAGGCTTTGGCATAGTCAATAAAGCAGAAATAGATGTTTTTCTGGAACTCTCTTGCTTTTTTCATGATCCAGCAGATGTTGGCAATTTGATCTCTGGTTCCTCTGCCTTTTCTAAAACCCGCTTGAACATATGGAAGTTCACGGTTCACGTATTGCTGAACCCTGGCTTGGAGAACTTTGAGCATTACTTTACTAGCGTGTGAGATGAGTGCAATTGTGCAGTAGTTTGAGCATTCTTTAGCATTGCCTTTCTTTGGGATTGGAATGAAAACTGACCTTTTCCAGTCCTGTTGCCACTGCTGAGTTTTCCAAATGTGCTGGCATATTGAGTGCAGCACTTTCACAGCATCAAGTTTCAGGATTTGAAATAGCTCAACTGGAATTCCATCACCTCCACTAGCTTTGTTCATAGTGATGCTTTCTAAGGCCCACTTGACTTCACATTCCAGGATGTCTAGCTCTTGATGAGTGATCATACCATCATGATTATCTGGGTCATGAAGATCTTTTTTTTTTGTACAGTTCTTCTGTGTATTCTTGCCACCTCTTCTTAATATCTTCTGTTCTGTTAGGTCCATACCATTTCTGTCCTTTATTGAGGCCATCTTTGCATGAAATGTTCCCTTGGTATCTCCAATTTTCTTGAAGAGATCTATAGTCTTTCCCATTCTGTTGTTTTCCTCTATTTCTTTGCATTGATCTCTGAGGAAGGCTTTCTTATCTCTTCTTGCTATTCTTTGGAACTCTGCATTCAGATGCTTATATCTTTCCTTTTCTCCTTTGCTTTTTGCTTCTCTTCTTTTCACAGCTATTTGTAAGGCCTCCCCAGACAGCCATTTTGCTTTTTTGCATTTCTTTTCCATGGGAATGGTCTGATCCCTGTCTCCTGTACAATGTTACAAACCTCCGTCCATAGTTCATCAGGCACTCTATCTATCAGATCTAGGCCCTTAAATCTATTTCTCACTTTCCACTGTATAATCATAAGGGATTTTATTTAGGTCATACCTCAATGGTCTAGTGGTTTTCCCTACTTTCTTCAATTTAAGTCTGAATTTGGCAATAAGTATGTAAGTATGTTTATTTCTTTGATGAACTGTCATAACTGAACCATATTACAATCTCAGTGACTGTAAACTTTACAGGCCTCTGTATTATAGTTAACACTTGATATGGTCAGTCTTTTTAATTTTGGTCATTCCTATTTTTTTGTGGTACTATCTCATTTTTGGACTTCCCTGGTGGCTCAGACGGTAAAGCGTCTGCCTGCAATATGGGATGAAGAAGGAAAGGGCAACCCACTCCAGTGTTCTTGCCTGGAGAATCCCAGGGACGAGGGAGCCTGGTGGGCTGCGTCTATGGGGTCGCATAGAGTTGGACATGACTGAAGTGACTTAGCAACAATATGGGAGACTGGGGTTCAATCCCTGGGTCCGGAAATCTCCTGGAGAAAGGAATGGTAACCCATTCCAGTGGACTTAATTTGCTCTTTCTAAATAAATAAGGATGCTGAGGATATTTATTTCCACCCATATATCTTCTTTAATGAAGTATTGTTTCTAATACCCATTATTTATCCAATGGTTTGTTTTCTTCTTGCTGAGTTTACAAAGTTCTTTGTATTATCAGGACAAAAATACTTTATCAGAAATAAAATTTGCAAATGTCTTATTCCAATCTATGGCTTATGTTTTGATTTACTTAAGAGTTTTTGAAGATCAGAAGTTTTAAATTTCAATGAAATCCAATGTGTAAATTTGTCCTACTATTGGTCATGTCTTTGGTTTTCTATTTAAGCAAACTTTACCTGCCCTATAGACAAGCAGATATTGTTCTGATATATTCTAGAAGTTTTATAGCTCTAGATTTTATATTTGGGCCCACAAACATTTATCAAGTTTATACTTCATTAATTTTCATAAGTGTGTGATTGGATCAAATTTTATGCTTTTATTTTTTCAATATGGATATGCAATGGTTTGTTGAAAAGGTTATCATTTTTCCATGTGTTTTTCATGTCTGTAAAAAAAATCAGCTGACCAGATACACAAGATCTTAAGAAATATTTTATTAAGCATACCCTGATGAAAGTTCATTGTGTCTGCCAAATGCCACTATACTAGAAATGAAATTTACTTTTAAACAGTGTAGATAGATAGGCAGGTAGGTAAGTAGATGGATTTCAAAAAAGATAGTAAATGTGGAACATGGTTAACAACTGGTTATTCTGGGTGAAAGATCTAGATGCTTATTGTGGTGATTCTGATACTTTTTCATATAGTCAACATTTGTCATAATAAAAAGTTGGAAAAAAAAAAAAAAAGAAAACCAAAATCAAAAATTTAAAGTACTGTGATATTGTGGCTCACTACCCATTTACAAAAAGAAAGAATGAAACCAAATTTGATAAGCTATACTTAAATGTTTTATAAACTATTATATCATTTTTTAATATTTGGAAATAGCATGGGAAAAGGATACTTAAAAAATATATTATATAGACCATATATTCAAATAACAATTTACCAATGTTGACTAAATATATACAAGTTTCATGTCATAACTATTATTTACATAGACTTTAGTGTTAACACATTGAACTTTTAAATGATATATAAGAATGTTTTTTTTCCTAATAAACAAGTACAATTTATTATGTGTCATTGTTTTTAACAAGAAAAGTAATATAAAATTTTTTTCAATATGTGCATTTGTACAAGATACATTAAATTTACATTCTATTTTTGTTAAAAAATGTATCAACATTGTGAATAGGTTACTGCTATAAATATTAAACACATTCAAAGAACACAAAGGTCACTCTAAAGATAATTTCACAAAGATATATGGATTTTCTTTTCTTACAACAAAGTTATAGTTCATACAAAGCTAAAAATAAATTATTTTCTAGTACACTATAGATTTTTAAAGAGTTTAAGTAATGACATGAATTCTAATGACCTTTAAATTTGAAATACCCATGACTACAAAGAAAAATTTTATTTTTATTTTTGATCTCAAGTCTTTCTGTCTATATAACAGTGACATCCATATTGCGTGTTGCTATTATAATTTAAGAATGAATAATAATCATCCTTTTCTTGTTGCATTAGAGAAAAACATTTCTAGTACACTTATATGTAAATATATATCTATTACACACACATATATATAAATATAGATAAAATATATATCTAGTACACATGTATATAAATCTTTCTACCAAATTTATCAAAAATATAATTTTTTTCAAGTTGTTAAAACTATGTGCTAAAGATAAACAGGAAGCTTTAGGTGATTTCTAAAATTAATGTTTGCAAAGAAAAATATTAAGAAGATATTAAATAGAAATAGTAAGCTAATTTATTTTTACATTATCAAAATTATTGATTAGGCTTTATCCAATAATCTGAAAATCCATAGCTAAACACTAGATTAGATAGAGAAATATTCAAATATTCATTGACATATCCTGTTGATTTATTATACAATTTCTTGGCCAACTTAACCTCTTTTGTTAGCTTAATAGCATGGTAGTGATGAGCGAACAATAAATGGTTATTCTGCTTAAGAATAATATCAAAAAAAACAAAATGAAATTATTAAAGAACTAAATGAGGAGAACAATTTAGAGGATATTGTTTTTATGTAGTCAATGTTCTATATCTGTATTTCAAATGAGCATTAAAAATATAGCTTGGTCCAGTGGCAAACTAAGATTTTCAAGAATATAATCACACAGACTTGACAAGAATAATTATAGTCTATTTAAGAAAGGAAAGAAAAAGAATTGTAACTAAAATGATAAGTACAGTCATGGTAATTATAGCTGGTAAACACTTTGTACTGATGTCTTTAAGAGTCTAGACAAGTCTAGACATTCTTATACTTTACAGAATACATTTTAACTTCTAATGATTAAATGCAAGAAGAATAGAATAAATTGGCAGTTAGGATTTTCAGCAATATATCAGTTTACAGAATAAACAAATTTATAGAATGTTACTTGAATGTGTTTCTGAAAAACTTTTTGTACAATGATATAATTAAGATCACAAAAGTAGTCCCATAAGACTTATTAAAAGCTTTACATAATGGAGTAGAAATATTCTGACCTTGGATTAGAGAAAAATGTCCCTTATGGCAGAAATCGAAGAAGAACTAAAGAGCTTTTCGATGAAATTGAAAGAGGAGAGTGAAAAAGTTGGCTTAAAACTCAACACTCAGAAAAGATCATGGTATCCAGTTCCATTCCTTCATGCCAAATAGATGGGGAAACAGTGGAAACAGTGTCAGACTTTATATTTGGGGGCTCCAAAATTACTGCAGATGGTGACTGCAGCCATGAAATTAAAAGATGTTTTCTCCTTGCAAGAAAAGCTATGACCAACCTAGATAGCTCATTAAAAAGCAGAGACATTACTTTTCCAACTAAGGTCTGTCTAGTCAAGGCTATGGTTTTTCCAGCAGTCATATATGGATGTGAGAGTTGGACTATAAAGAAAGCTGAGCACTGAAGAATTGATGCTTTTGAACTGTGGTGTTGGAGAAGACTCTTAAGAGTCCCTTGGACTGCAAGGAGGTCCAACCAGTCCATCGTAAAGGAAATCAGTCCTGAACATTCATTGGAAGGACTGATGCTGAAGCTGAAACTCCAGTATTTTGGCCACCTGATGCAAACAACTGACTCATTGTAAAAGACCCTGATACTGGGAAAGACTGAAGGTAGGAGGAAAAGGGGACGACAGGATGAGATGGTTGGATGGCATCACCAACACGATGGACATGAGTTTGAATAGGCTCTGAGAGTTATATAATAATACATGTACAAAATTTTTGCATGGATATAAGTTTTCAGCTTTTGGGGGAAAATACCAAATAGCACAGTTGCTACAGTGTATAGTAAGAGAATGTTTACTCTTGTAAGAAACTTTCAAATCATCTTTCAAAGTGGCTGTGCCATTTTGTACTCCCACCGGCAAAGAATGAGAGTTCATTTTGCTTCACATTTTCATCAGTATTTGGTATTAACATTGTTTTGGATTTTTGCCATTCTAATAGGAATGTACTCTGATTTCTTTTTAAAATAAATTATAGATACTTTATAAAACTGAGCAGAAAAACAGAACTGTATACCTTTGATGATTAGAGCTATTTGTGCCCACAATATAGTATAGAAACTCTTCAGCAAAAATGCCCTTTATTTTTCTATATACTTTACATATAATCTAAGATGCAGTTTATTTTTATTTTCCTTGCTTTTATCCCTCCTTCCTTCCTCCTTTCCTTTCCATTTCTGTTTGTAAATGCTCAAAATTTTTGCTTGAAATAAGATCATTAGTCTCTAAATCCACAAGTATTATTTTGGGAGTATCGACTCTTGACTTTTAAACAAGCATCGTTAATGATGTAGGAAATGTGACCTGTAAGTTTCATGTACCTACATCACTTTCTGGAAGAGTCCCAGAAAGCTTCAAAGGACTACACTGAAAAGAGCTCAGAGAGGTAAAGCATAGAAGGGACATTGTTGAAGACACTCTTGTAGATTGGTAAAAGAGGTAGATATTTTACTCTTCCAGACAGAGAGGAGATTTTGGAATTAGATTTGTATACTTATTAATACTTTCTGTTGTTTTCCTCTATTTCTTTGCATTGATCACTGAGGGAGGCTTTCTTATCTCTTCTTGCTCTTCTTTGGAACTCTGCATTCAGATGCTTCTATCTTTCCTTTTCTCCTTTGCTTTTCGCTTCTCTTCTTTTCACAGCTATTTGTAAGGCCTCCCCAGACAGCCATTTTGCTTTTTGCATTTCTTTTCCATGGGGATGGTCTTGATCCCTGTCTACAGTACAATATCATGAACCTCTGTCCATAGTTCATCAGACACTCTATCTATCAGATCTAGGCCCTTAAATCTATTTCTCACTTCCACTGTAAAATGATAAGGGATTTGATTTAGGTCATACCTGAATGGTCTAGTGGTTTTCCCTACTTTCTTAAATTTAAGTGTGAATTTGGCTATAAGAAGTTCATGATCTGAGCCACAGTCAGCTCCTGGTCTTGTTTTTGTTGACTGTATAGAGCTTCTTCATCTTTGGCTGCGAAGAATGTAATCAATCTGATTTTGGTATTACCATCTGGTGATGTCCATGTGTACAGTTTTCTCTTGTGTTGTTGGAAGGGGGTGTTTTCTATGACCAGTGCATTTTCTTGGCAAAACTCTATTAGTCTTTGCCCTGCTTCATTCTGTATTCCAAGGCCAAATTTGCCTGTTACTCCAGGTGTTTCTTGACTTCCTACTTTTGCATTCCAGTCCCCTATAATGAAAAGGACAACTTTTTTGAGTGTTAATTCTAAAAGATCGTGTAAGTCTTCATAGAACTGTTCAACTTCAGCTTCTTCAGCGTTACTGGTTGGGGCATAGACTTGGATTACTGTGATATTGAATGGTTGTCTTGGAAACAAACAGAGATCATTGTGTCGTTTTTGAGATTCCATCCATGTGCTCGATAAAGGACAGAAATGGTATGGACCTAACAGAAGCAGAAGATATTAAGAAGAGGTGGCAAGAATACACATGAGAACTGTACAAAAAAGATCTTCACAAACCAGATAATCACGATGTTGTGATCACACATCTAGAGCCAGATATCCTGGAATGTGAAGTCAAGTGGGCCTTAGAAAGCATCACTATGAACAAAGCTAGTGGAGGTGATGGAATTCCAGTTGAGCTATTTCAAATCCTGAAACGTGATGCTGTGAAAGTGCTGCACTCAATATGCCAGCAAATTTGGAAAACTCAGCAGTGGCCACAGGATGGGAAAAGGTCAGTATTCATTCCAATCCCAAAGAAAGGCAATGCCAAAAAATGCTCAAACTACTGCACAATTGCACTCATCTCACACGCTAGTAAAGTAATGCTCAAAATTCTCCAAGACAGGCTTCAGCAATACGTGAACCGTGAACTTCCAGATGTTCAAGCTGGTCTTAGAAAAGGCAGAGGAACCAGAAATCAAATTGCCAACATCCACTGGATCATTGAAAAAAGCAAAAGAGTTCCAGAAAAACATTTATTTCTGCTTTATTGACTATGCCAAAGCCTTTGACTGTGTGGATCACAATAAACTGTGGAAAATTCTAAAAGATATTGGAATATCAGACCACCTGACCTATCTCTTGAGAAATGTGTATGCAGGTCAGGAAGCAACAGTTAGAACTGGACATGGAACAACAAACTGTTTCCAAATAGGAAAAGGAGTACGTCAAGGCTGTATACTGTTACCCTGTTTATTTAGCTTATATGCAGAGTACATCATGAGAAACACTGGGCTGGAAGAAGTACAAGCTGGAATCAAGATTGCCGGGAGAAATATCAATAACCTCAGATATGCAGATGACACCACCCTTATGGCAGAAAGTGAAGAGGAACTAAAAAGCCTCTTGATGAAGGTGAAAGAGGAGAGTGAAAACATTGGCTTAAAACTCAACATTCAGAAAATGAAGATCATGGCATCTGGTCCCATCACTTCATGGAAAATAGATGAGGAAACAATGGAAACAGTGTCAGACTTTATTTTTGGGGGGCTCCAAAATCACTGCAGATGGTGACTGCAGCCATGAAATTAAAAGGCGCTTACTCCTTGGAAGAAAAGTTATGACCAACCTAGATAGCATATTCAAAAGCAGAGACATTACTTTTCCAACAAAGGTTCATCTAGTCAAGGCTATGGTTTTTCCTGTGTTCATGTTTGGATGTGAGAGTTGGACTGTGAAGAAGGCTGAGTGCTGAAGAATTGATGCTTTTGAATGGTGGTGTTGGAGAAGACTCTTGACAGCCCCTTGGACTGCAAGGAGATCCAACCAGTCCATTCTGAAGGAGTTCAGCCCTGGGATTTCTTTGGAAGAAACGATGCTAAAGCTGAAACTCCAGTACTTTGGCCACCTCATGGGAAGAGTTGACTCATTGGAAAAGACTCTGATGCTGGGAGGGATTGGGGGCAGGAGGAGAAGGGGGTGACAGAGGATGAGATGGCTGGACAGCATCACTGACTGGATGGACGTGAGTCTGAGTGAGCTCTGGGAGTTGGTGATGGACAGGGAGGCCTGGCGTGCTGTGATTCCTGGGGTTGCAAAGAGTCGGACATGACAGAGCGACTGAACTGAACTGAAATGAATTAGTACTTTCTACTTCAGGCATCCTGCTTTGAAAAGAAAAAAAAAATCTGAGATCCCATTTTCTCTCTAAACTGTACAATCACAGGTCAATAGATTGCATTTTGGACAGAAACTTAAAGTAAATCTTCTCTAGTAGTAATCATTGTCGAATTGTCTTCATTTTCTCTTTTTAACCAAAAACAGTGGTTATTTTTATTGGAGGGGAAATGATCCATATTTTAAAATATAAAACAACATAAGAAATACATTTATGTTTTTGCTTTCCTGAGCTGATTGCTTTAACATCCAGTTTTTCTTATTTTCAAAATCCCTTTTCGGATTACAAAAATATATGTGTATATATATATATTGTTTATGCCATCTCTTTGAATGTATGAAGTGTTCATCTTCTGACCATTGAGAGATTTATAGAAATGAATGCATACATTTTGGAAAGCTTGGGTTTATCTTGTAACATTACCATTGATCAGTTCTTGGATGCTGGACAATCAAATTTTGTGAGTAACAATTCTTTCATATGGAAACATAGAGGATGTAGTTTCTGCCTTGGTATCCTTGTCATTTAGCTATTTACATTAATTAAGGTAAAGGCATATTGTGAAATTTTAAATACTATCTACACATTATATAATAAAGTGGGATGATAATGGCAAACGTAAGTAGTAGTGACTTCTTTAGGTATATACTGAACAAGCAGGTACAGGAATAATCACTTTTAATTGAATTTCTAGCCAAAGTGTTCAGGTCATTTTATTTCAGAAGTGCCATCTACCAAATTAATCATAAAATTAACCAGATAAACCATATTTAAGAATCTTTACACAGCCAGGTTGTTAAAGTTAAAACGTAGGTTAACAGTTTGTATTTTGCTAGTATTTTTTGCTGAATATTCTCAAGATAATATCGCAGATTTTGAATTCTGCCAATAGCAGAATACTGGCAATGGGGTTCTCGAGGCAAGAATGCTGAATCAGTTTGCCATTCCCTTCTTCAATGGACCATGTTTTGTCAGATCTCTCCACCAAGACCTATTTGTCTTAGGTGGCCCTGCATGGCATGGTTCATAGTTTCACTAAGTTACACAAGGCTGTGATCTATGTTATCAGTTTTGGTTATTTTTCTGTGATTGTGATTTTCATTCTATCTGTGCTCTGATGGATGAGGCTAAGAGGCTTGTGCAAACTTTCTACTCAAAGGGACTGGCTGAGGGGGAAACTGGGTTTTGCTCTGATGAACAGGGTAATGCTCAGTAAATGTATAATCCAAGTTTCTGATAATGGGTGGGGCTGTTCTCCCCATCTTCAGTTTGGCATGAGGTAGCCCAGTCCTGAGTCTTCAGTCCCTATGGTAGGGCTAATAGTGACATCCTTCAAGTGGACTTATGCCCATATACTGCGCCTCCCAGGACTGCTGCTGCCAGTGCCCCTGACCCTGCAGCAGACTCCCAAACACTCACAGGCAAGTCTGGATCAGATTTTTGTGGGGTCATTGCCCCTTTACCCTGGACCCTGTTGCACACAAGGTTTTGTCTGCTTCATTGACCAAGCTAAAGCCTTTAACTGTGTGGATCACAACAAATTTTGGTAAATTCTTAAAGAGATTGGAATACCAGACCACCTTACCTGTCTCCTGAGGAACATGTATGAAAGGCAAGATGCAACAGTTAGAATCAGACATGGAAAAATAAACTGGTTCAAAATTGGGAAAGGAGTACACAGACGCACATCGTCATTCTGCTTGTTTAACTATTATGCAGAGTGGAGTTGAGTTGAGTTCAGTTCAGTTCAGTCCTCAGTCATGTCCGCGTCTTTGTGACCCAATGAACCACAGCAAGCCAGGCATCCCTGTCCATCACCAACTGCCAGAGTTCAGCCAAACTTATGTTCATTGAGTCGGTGATGCCATCCAATCATCTCATCCTATGTCATCCCCTTCTCCTCCTGCCCTCAATCTTCCCCAGCATCAGAGTCTTTTCAAATGAGTCAGCACTTTGCATCAGGTGACCAAAGTGTTGGAGCCTCAGCTTCAATATCAGTCCTTCCAATGAACACCTAGGACTGATCTCTTTTAGGATGGACTGGTTGGATCTCCTTGCAGTCCAAGGGACTCTCAAGAGTTCTCTCCAACACCACAGTTCAAAAGCATCAATTCTTCAATGCTCAGCTTTCTTTATAAACCAACTCACATCCATATATGACTATTGGAAAAAACATAACCTTTGACTAGGGGGGCCTTTGCTGATAAAGTAATGTCTCTGCTTTTTAATATGCTGTCTAGGTTGGTCATAATTTTCCTTCCAAGGAGTAAGCATCTTTTCATTTCATGGCTGCAATCACCATCTGCAGTAATTTTGAGCCCCCCAAAATAAAGCCAGCCACTGTTTCCACTGCTTCCCCATTTATTTTCCATGAAGTGATGGGACTGGATGCCATGATGTTAGTTTTCTGATTGTTGACTTTTAAGTCAAAAATTTCACCCTCCTCTTTCACTTTAATCAAGAGGCTCTTTAGTTCTTCTTCACTTTCTGCCATAAGGGTGGTGTCATCTGCATATCTGAGGTTATGGATATTTCTCCCAGCAATCTTGATTCCAGCTTGTGCTTCTTCCAGCCCAGGGTTTCTCATGATGTACTCGGCATATAAGTTAAATAAGCAGGGTGACAATATACAACCTTGACGTACTCCTTTTCCTATTTGGAACCAGTCTATTGTTTCATGTCCGGTTCTAACTGTTGCTTCCTGACCTGCATACAAGTTTCTCAAGAGGCAGCTCAGGTGGTCTGATATTGCCATCTCTTTCAGAATATTCCCCAGTTTATTGTGATCCACACAGTCAAAGGCTTTGGCATAGTCAATAAAGCAGAAATAGATGTTTCTCTGGAACTCTCTTGCTTTTTTGATGATCCAGTGGAAGTTGTCAATTTGATCTCTGGTTCCTCTGCCTTTTATAAATCCAGCTTGAACATCTGAAATTTCACAGTTCACGTATTGCTGAAGCCTGGATTAGAGAATTTTGAGCATTACTTTACTAGCGTGTGAGATGAGTGCAATTGTGCAGTAGTTTGAGCATTCTTTGGCATTGCCTTTCTTTGGGATTGGAATGAAAACGGACCTTTTCCAGTCTTGTGGCCACTGCTGAATTTTCCAAATTTGCTGACATATTGAATGCAGCACTTTCACAACATCACTTTTTAGGATTTGAAATAGCTCAACTGGAATTTTGCTTTGTTCATAGTGATGTTTCTAAGGCCCACTTGACTTCATGTTCCAGGATATCTGGCTCGAGGTGAGTGATCACAGCATGGTGATTATCTGGGTCATGAAGATTTTTTTTTTTTTTACAGTCCCTCTGTGTATTCTTGCCACCTGTTCTTAATATATTCTGCTTCTGTTAGGTCTAATAAAGGACTATTTCTGTCCTTTATTGAGCCGATCTTTGCATGAAATATTCCTTTGGTATCTCTAATTTTCTTGAATAGATCTCTAGTCTTTCCCATTCTAATGTTTTCCTATATTTATTTGCACTGACCCCTGAGCAAGGCTTTCTTATCTCTCCTTGCTATTCTTTGGAGCTCTGCATTCAGATGCTTATATCTTTCCTTTTCGCTTCTCTTCTTTTCACAGTTATTTGTAAGGCCTCCTCAGACAGCCATTTTGCCTTTTTGCATATCTTTTTCTTGGGGATGGTCTTGATTCTTGTCTCCTGTACAATGTCATGAACCTCTGTCCATAGTTCATCAGGCACTCTGTCTATCAGATCTAGTCCCTTAAATCTATTTCTCACTTCCACTGTATAATCATAAGGAATTTGATTTTAGGTCATACCTGAATGGTCTAGTGGTGTTCCACACTTTATTTAATTTAAGTCTGAATTTGGCAATAAGGAATTCATGATCTGAGCCACAGTCAGCTCCCAGTCTTGCTTTTGCTGACTGTATAGAGCTTCTTCATCTTTGGCTGTGAAGAATATAATCAATCTGATTTATATGCAAAGTACATCATGTGAAATGCTTGGCTGGATGAATCACAAGGTGGAATCAAGATTGCCAGGAGAAATATCAATAACCTCATATATGCAAGTGATATAAATGGCAGAAAGTGAAGAGTCACTAAAGAACCTCTTGGTGAAAGTGAAAGAGGAGATTTTAAAAGTTGGCTTAAAGATCAACATTAAAAAAACAAAGATTGTGGTGTCCAGTCCCATCACTTCATGGCAAATTGATGGGGAAACAATGGAAACAGTGACAGAATTTTTTGTTGTTGTTGTTCCCTTGGGCTCAAAATCACTGAGGACAGTGACTGCCATCATGAAATTAAAAGACGCTTGCTCCTTGGAAGTAAAGCACTGACAAACCTACAACCAGAGATGTTGCTTTGCTAACAGAGGTCTGTTGAGTCAAACCTATGGTTTTTCCAATAGTTATGTACAGATGTAAGAATTGGACCATAAAATGGATGAGGATGGAAGAATTGGTGCTTTCAAATTGTGGTGCTGGAAAATGCCCTTTGATAAGTCCATGGACAGCAGTGAGATCAAACCAGTCAATCCTAAAGAAATCAACCCTGAATATTCATTGGAAGGACTGATGCTGAAGCTGAAGCTCCAATACTTTGGTCACCTGATGTGAAGAGCTAACTCATTGGAAATGACCCTGATTCTGGGAAAGACTAAGGGAAAGAGGGAAAGAGGGCAACAGAGGATAAGATGGTTACTTGGCATCATCAATTCAATGGACACGAGTTTGCACAAACTCTGGGAGATACTGAAGGACAAGGAAGCCTGGGTTGCTGCAATCCATGGGTTTGCAAAGAGTCAGACACAACCTAGTGACTCAACAACAAAAATAGCAGAATGGTCATTAGCTACATTATAAGCATGATTATGTCTTGAACCATTTTCATTGGCTCAGAAGGGATCACCTTGTATTTATGTGAGCAAGTGGTAATTATGTGTATTCTGAAATTAATTTGATGGGTTATGGGTAATGAAAGCATTTACATAGAAATTGAATTTGCTAACATTATAATGAAAATTGAAAGTGTTAGTCACTCAGTCATGTCTGACTCTTTGTGACCCCATGGACTGTAGCCTGTCATACTCCTATGTCCATGGAATTCTCCAGCAAGAATACTGGAGTGGGTAGCCATTCCCTTCTCCAAGGGATTTTCTCAACACAGAGACTGAACCAGCATCTCCTGTGACTCCTACATTACAGGAGGATTCTTTATGCACTGAGCCATAGTGGAAGCCAGAAATAAAATCAAATGTACTTTTCTCTGAGTTACTCAGAGAAAAAATGTTTCTTATTACAAATTTATTTTATATTAAGATTACTCTCATAAATTAGCTTTTTCATTCTTGGTTATTTTCCTACCCCTACTGTATCATTGCACTAAGCATGGGAGGCTGCAACTGGCATACTAAGCACGGCCGAGAGGAGCTGCCCCACGTCCGAGGTCAGGGGCAGAAGCCGGGAGGACCCCATGCCCAAAGGGCGGTGGCCAAGAGGAGTTACTCCACGTCCGAGGTCAGGGGAAGCAGCCGAGAGTGCCAGGCTGCGACGGTGCAGGAACGGCTGGGAAGAGCTACCCAAGTTCGAGGTCAGGGGCAGCGGCCAGGAGGAGCTACCCCACATCCGAGGTCAGGGGCGGTGGCCAAGAGGAGCTACCCCACGTCCAAGGAGCGTTGGCTGCACGGGCACAGGAGGGCCTAGAGGAGCTATCCCACGTTGAAGGTCAGGAAGGGCAGCGGTGAAGAGATACCACTCATCCAAGGTAAGGAGCAGCAACTGCGCTTTGCTGGAGCAGCTGTAAAGAGATATCCCACGCCCAGGGTAAACCATTAGGTGTTGCAAGAGGGCATCAGAGGGCAGACACACTGAAACCATACTCAAAGAAAACTAGTCAATCTAATCACACTAGGACCACAGGCTTGTTTAACTCAATGACACTAAGCCATGCCCGTGGGGCAACCCAAGACGAGCGGGTCATGGTGGACAGATCTGACAGAATGTGGTCCACTGGAAAAGGGAATGGCAAACCACTTCAGTATTTTTGCCTTGAGAACCCCATGAACAGTATGAAAAGGAAAAATGATAGGGTACTGAAAGAGGAACTCCCCAGGTCATTAGGTGCCCAATATGCTACTGGAGATCAGTGGAGAAATAACTCCAGAAAGAATGAAGGCATGGAGCCAAAGCAAACACAATACCCAGCTGTGGATGTGACTAGTAATAGAAGCAAGGTCCGATGCTGTAAAGAGCAATATTGCACAGGAATCTGGAATGTTAGGTCCATGAATCAAGGCAAATTGGAAGTGGTCAAAAAAGAGATGGCAAGAGTGAATGTCGACATTCTAGGAATCAGCGAACTAAAATGGACTGGAATGGGTGAATTTAATTCAGATGACCATTATATCTACTACTACGGGCAGGAATCCCTCAGAGAAATGGAGTAGCCATCATGGTCAACAAAAGAGTCCTAAATGCAGTACTTGGATGCAATCTCAAAAACAACAGAATGATCTCTGTTCGTTTCCACGGCAAACCATTCAATATCACATAATCCAAGTCGATGCCCAACCAATAACGCTGAAGAAGCTGAAGTTGAACAGTTCGATGAAGACCTACAAGGCCTTTTAGAACTAACACCCAAAAAAGATGTCCTTTTCATTATAGGGGACTGGAATGCAAAAGTAGGAGGTCAAGAAACAACTGGACTAACCGACAAATTTGGCTTTGGAATACGGAATGAAGTAGGGTGAAGACTAATAGAGTTCTGCCAAGAAAATGCACTGATCATAGCAAATACCCTCTTCCAACAACACAATAGAAGATGCTACACATGGACATCACAGATGGTCAACACTGAAATCAAATTGATTATATTCTTTGCAGTCAAAGATGAAGAAGCTCTATACAGTTAACAAAACAAGACCAGGAGCTGACTGTGGATCATATCATGAACTCCTGATTACCAAATTCAGACTTAAATTGAAGAAAGTAGGGAAAACCACTAGACCATTTAGGTATGACCTAAATCAAATCCCTTATGATTATACAGTAGAAGTGAGAAATAGATTTAAGGGCCTAGATCTGATAGATAGAGTGCCTGATGAACTATGGTATGAGGTTCATGACATTGTACAGCAGACAGGGATCAAGACCATCCCCATGGAAAAGAAAAGCAAAATGGCTGTCTGGGGAGGCCTTACAAATAGCTGTGAAAAGAAGAGAAGCAAAAAGCAAAGGAGAAAAGGAAAGATAAAAGCATCTGAATGCAGAGTTCCAAAGAATAGCAAGAAGAGATAAGAAAGCCTTCCTCAGCAATCAGTGCAAAGAAATAGAAAAAAACAACAGAATGGGAAAGACTAGAGATGTCTTCAAGAAAATTAGAGATACCAAGGGAATATTTCATGCAAAAATGGGCTCGATAAAGGACAGAAATGGTATGGACCTAACAGAAGCAGAAGATATTAAGAAGAGGTGGCAGGAATACACAGAAGAACTGTACAAAAAAGATGTTTACGACCAAATAATCACAATGGTGTGATCACTGACCTAGAGACAGACATCCTGGAATGTGAAGTCAAGTGGGCCTTAGGAAGCATCACTATGAACAAAGCTAGTGGAGGTGATGGAATTCCAGTTGAGCTATTCCAAATCCGGAAAGATGATGCTGTGAAAGTGCTGCACTCAATATGCCAGCACATTTGGAAAACTCAGCAGTGGCCACAGGATGGGAAAAGGTCAGTTTTCATTACAATCCCAAAGAAAGGCAATGCCAAAGAATGCTCAAACTACTGCACAATTGCACTCATCTCACATGCTAGTAAAGTAATGCTCAAAATTCTCCAAGCCAGGCTTCAGCAATACGTGAACTGTCAACTTTCAGATGTTCAAGCTGGTTTTAGAAAAGGCAGAGGAACCAGAGATCAAATTAGCAACATCCGTTGGAGCATGGAAAAAGCAAAAGAGTTCCAGAAAAGCATCTGTTTCTGCTTTATTGACTATGCCTAAGCCTTTGACTGTGTGGATCACAATAAACTGGGGAAAATTCTGAAAGAGATGGGAATACCAGACCACCTGACCTTCCTCTTGAGAAATCTGTATGCAGGTCAGGAAGCAGCATTTAGAACTGGACATGGAACAACAGACTGGTTCCAAATAGGAAAAGGAGTATGTCAAGGCTGTATATTGTCACCCTGCTTATTTAACTTTTATGCAGAGTACATCATGAGAAACCCTGGGCTGGAAGAAGCACAAGCTGGAATCAAGATTGCTGGGAGAAATATCAATAACCTCAGATATGCAGATGACACCAACCTTATGGCAGGAAGTGAAGAGGAACTAAAAAGCCTCTTGATGACAGTGAAAGTGGAGAGTGAAAAAGTTGGCTTAAAGCTCAACATTCAGAAAACGAAGATCATGACATCTGGTCCCATCATTTCATGGGAAATAGATGGGGAAACAGTGGAAACAGTGTCAGACTTTATTTTTGGGGCTCCAAAATCACTGCAGATGGTGACTGCAGCCATGAAATTAAAAGACGCTCACTCCTTGGAAGGAAAGTTATGACCAACCTAGACACCATATTCAAAAGCAGAGACATTGCTTTGCCAACAAAGGTTCGTCTAGTCAAGGCTATGGTGTTTCCTGTGGTCATGTATGGATGTGAGAGTTGGACTGTGAAGAAGGCTGAGCGCTGAAGATTGATGCTTTTTAACTGTGATGTTGGAGAAGACTCTTGACAGCCCCTTGGACTGCAAGGAGATCCAACCAGTCCATTCTGAAGGAGTTCAGCCCGGGGATTTCTTTGGAAGGAATGATGCTAAAGCTGAAACTCCAGTACTTAAGCCACCTCATGGGAAGAGTTGACTCATTGGAAAAGACTCTGATGCTGGGAGGGATTGGGGGCAAGAGGAGAAGGGGATGACACAGGATGTGATGGCTGGATGGCATTACTCACTCGATGGACATGAGTCTGAGTGAACTCCGGGGGTTGGTGATGTACAGGGAGGCCTGGTGTGCTGCTATTCCTGGGGTTGCAAAGGGTCAGACATGACTGAGTGACTGAACTGAACTGAACTGTATCATCACAAAACCTTTAAATGTATCTTTAAGAGAAATCTAAAACATTTACATATATTTTTCAGTTAAATATACCCTCTTGTACAGATCACATTAATATTCATTAATTAATAAAAGTATTTAAAAATATAAATATTTAACAAAATTGTGAAATGCATTCCTTGGCTCAGGCTACTCTAGCAACCTGGATTTCTTTCCTACAAGTACATTCAGTGAACAATGCCTACAAACACAGTTTGCTGTTACTACCTTTATATCAATTATTCAGAGCAGTGGAATGGCTAGGATATTCGTCATCACAAAGTAAGATGAATAGCCAGAACCCACAGAGTAAGACTTCTTGATCCTCTGAGAAGTATAATTAACAACGTACAAGGGTGGAATACATGTAAGTTAACTTCAGCTAAGCATATGCACATATACAGCTGTTATTGAAGAAGAAATAATGGAAAACACAGCAGTAAACCCCCAAAGTTATAAAATGCACCTGAGCAGGAATTATGAACACTCTCTGCCCTTGCCATGAAATACATTCATTGGATACCCTATCTGGACTTTGGAAATTGTACTTCTTTCACTGAGGTACTGGGGAAGACAGTGATGAAGAGAATGCAGACATTCTGGAGAAGTGTGATAATGACTGCCCTATGTCTAGGACATTCATTGTCACTAGGGACAAAGACAGACAATGCTGCTATGAAACAGGCCTCTCAGTTCAATGGAAATAATTAGATTCTGGAGAGGCAGTGACATTTAGCCAAAAGAGACAAGGTGATAACAGTTATCATAGGAGGTAACAGTATTAGAGATAAACTTCTGATAATGCTTACAAGCATCTTTAGGGATATCTAATTAACCAACCACCAGGACTGAAGTAGGTGGAAAAACATCTTAATGCCTTGTTTAATATAATTAACAGGAAAGTGTTCTTAATCTGAAATTATTTATCCCATTATTTAATGCATATTTCAAATGTAACTGCTCCATTGGTAATATAATCTGTGCATTGAGGACTGAAATTGAAAGAAGAGTCAAAGTGAGTGCCTAGAACTTGCTCTAAGCATTAAAACTGAAACCCAAAATACATACCACATCTCTGTGGAGATCCTCAACATTGGTTCTACTTTCAAAGACTTGTAAAATGTAAATTAGAGTGTTAATATATTCCATTTTAACTTGTTTGATCTAGGTAGAAGTTGGATGAGATTCGGAGAATGTCTGTAGTTGTGACACAGAGCAGACGATTTTCACTTATGGGACCTAATCAACACTTTGCAGTTATAGTTTTGGCCAATGCTTTTTTCTCTGTCTCCATAAGCAGAGACCAGCACACAGTTTTTTAACACTAGAAAAACAGCAGAAGTTCTCATTTGAGAAAAATATTATCTCTTCACTTCTCTATGCAGCAGTTTCCCAAGAGGGTTCTGGAACTTTGAGGGTCCCTGATTCTCATGGTATCCTAAAGATAAAAATTATTTTTATTCAGTATCAAAATGGGAAGATATTTGTCTCCTTTTTACTCTGTTGACATTTACAATGATGATGCAAAACCACATTGGATAAAACTGCTATAGCATTAGCAAAAATTCAAGGTAGGTTGATGGGAGTGATGAGATAAAAAGTATGCACAAATTTGAGTAGTCATATCTGGACCAAGAGCTCTTACACTCTGAGCTAGATTCAGTAACTGGATGGGTCCTTGGGTTACTTCCTTTGGAGAGAGGGGTGTGTGTGTGTGTGTGTGTGTGTGTACTCATCACTTTGACTAACACAATAAAATATCATGGACTGGATGGCTTACTGACATAATTTCTCACAGTTCTGAATGCTATAAGTTCAAGATAAAAATTTTAGTAGACTCTGTAATACAATGGAAGAATACTGATGTTGTGGATTAGTATTACTAATAACTTCTCAACCTCAATTAATAATCATACTTTCTATAATTCAAGTGTATCCTCACATACCATATGCTTAGGATTTTGAAGGTTGTTAATTATACTTCTCAGAGGATCAAGAAGTCTTGCTCTGTGGGTTCTGGCTATTCATCGTACTTTGTGATGACCAATATCCTAGCCATCCCACTGCTCTGAATAATTGATATAAATTGTTGTACAATTGATTTTCCCTTAGCTATAATTAATCACTAAGAGAGCTGAAATGATCAGCCTAGTTGTTCTACAATATGGTTTGGGGGTTGCATGAAGATAATGGCCTCAGGCTCTATACAATTCAAGAATATGGATTGAAATTGGCACTTTGAGAAATAATGTCATGATACAATTTGTTCTACACTCTCTCCTTAAGTTCTAAAATAACATACCATGTGATATTACACATAACTAAAGTTTATGGTTCAGATCAGATCAGATCAGTTGCTCAGTCGTGTCCAACTCTTTGCGACCCCATCAATCGCAGCACGCCAGGCCTTCCTGTCCATCACCAACTCCCGGAGTTCGCTCAGACCCACGTCCATCGAGGCAGTGATGCCATCCAGCCATCTCATCCTCTGTCATCCCCTTCTCCTCTTGCCCCCAATCCCTCCCAGCATCAGAGTCTTTTCCAATGAGTTAACTCTTCACATGAGGTGGCCAAAGTACTGGAGTTTCAGATTTAGCATCATTCCTTCCAAAGAAATCCCAGGGCTGATCTCCTTCAGAATGGACTGGTGGGATCTCCTTGCAGTCCAAGGGACTCTCAAGAGTCTTCTCCAACACCACACTTCAAAAGCATCAATTCTTCAGAGCTCAGCCTTCTTCACAGTCCAACTCTCACATCCATACATGACCACAGGAAAAACCATAGCCTTGACTAGACGAACCTTTGTTGGCAAAGTAATGTCTCTGCTTTTGAATATGCTATCTAGGTTGGTCATAACTTTCTTTCCAAGGAGTAAGCGTCTTTTAATTTCATGGCTGCAGTCACCATCTGTAGTGATTTTGGAGCCCAGAAAAATAAAGTCTGGCACTGTTTCCACTGTTTCCCCATCTATTTCCCATGAAGTGATGGGACCGGATGTCATGATCTTCGTTTTCTGAATGTTGAGCTTTAAGCCAACTTTTTCACTCTCCACTTTCACTGTCATCAAGAGGCTTTTTAGTTCCTTTTCACTTTCTGCCATAAGGGTGGTGTCATCTGCATATCTGAGGTTATGATCTATTAATATTATTATTAAATCAAAGTACCTATGTACTACATATTTTCTTTTAATCTTCATAATTTTGCTCACATTAAACATTCATATATTCACTTGAAAAATATCTATTCGATGACTGCAGTCTACCAGCCATATTGTAGGGCTCTATAAGAAAAGCACTAAAAGTGGACTTCCCAAGTGGTGCTAGTGGTAAAGAACCTGTCTGCCAATGTAGGAGACATAAGAGACATGGGTTTGGTCCCTGGGTCAGGAAGATCCCCTGGAGAAGGGAATGGCAACCCACTCCAGTGTTCTTGTCATAAAAATTCCACGGACAGGGGAGCCTGGCAAGCTACAGCCCATGGGGTCGCAAAGAGTTGGACACAACTGAAGTGACTTAGCACACATGTAAAAATGCTTTCAAACCTGTGTTCTTAACTAAAACCCCCCTTAAGGGGCCAGTGGTAGGAACTGGTTAAACATTTCTGAGTGAAGACATTAGTTCTTTGTGACATGGAACTCTCTAGAAAGCAGGTCAAAAGTTGGCAGTGGACGGCTCAGAATGAGCATGCCAGAGAGTAAGACAGAACAGTCAAAACAAAAGCCATACCCTTTCAATATCCTAATCTCAGAAGGGATTTCATATCACTTTTACCATAATATATTTCATAGGAAAAAAAAGGCACTAAATGCAGCCATTATTCAAGGAACTTCTATTATAAAAGTGTATATAAGGGACCACTTCAAGAATGTGTACTATAAAGTCTTTTATCTCCATTACCTTTGGGTTTCTTTTTCCTTTTCTGTCTCTTGTCTCGATTTTTTATCACCTTTTTTTTTTTTTTTATTTCCATTGAATGGCTGATTCTACAATATACTATGCACTATATACTATAGATGTAAAGTTTAGAAATAATTTTTGGTGCTTTTCCTCTTAAGATATGATGTTTACTTATTTCTGTTACATTCTGAGGAGCATAATTAGTCCTATGTGCATGTGAGCTCAGTCAGTGATATTGGACTCTTTGTGACCCATGGACTGTAGCTTGCCAGGTTCTTGTGTCCATAGGATTTCCCTGGCAAGAATACTGGAGTGGGTGACCATTTTCTACTCCAGGGAATCTTTCTGACCCAGGGATCAAACCCATGTCTCCTGTATTTGCAGATGGATTCTTTATCACTGCTCCACCTGGGAAGCGCAGTCCTGTGTGATCTTCACCCAATTAGAGATCCCAACATTAAAGTTTGCTTTACTTGTAGTGAGGGCTGAACTACTTTCAATACAAGTTTAGTCATTGTATATGATGTTCAGTGTTCCTTCCCAAATCCTGTGAACTATAGTTAGGTTTCATTTCCTTGAAATGACAAAAACTCCTGTGCCTATGAGTTTTAGAAAGCTTCTGGTCAGCTTAATAGTCTCTGAACTTTCTCTTTTATAATGGTCAGAAACTCTAAGGCAAAAGGCAATTCTAAAATCCAGCTTCCCTCTGATTTCTGTCTTATGTTAAAATCTCAGACCTTTATAACTTCAGTTCTTTGGTTACTAACTTAAGACACATGCATGTTTAATAGTGTAAATATTTTTCATATTTTTCATCAGAACATTTAGTTTTAATCTACCAATATTGAAGGAAGAAACAACATTGTTGCATGATATTTTATTTTACTTAATTCAAACAACTATCCTTTTTATACAATATCAGAAAGGCAAGGAAATTTTTCATAAGAAATAAGACTCTAACTTATTTATATTTAAATTGAAATGTTTGCTTTTGAACACGTTACAACATTACATTTGAGTAAATGTGTGTGTGTGTGTGTGTGTGTGTGTGTTTATATACCTCAATATATTGGTATTATATCCAGACACACCTCACTCTAATGGCAGAAACTGAAGAGGAACTAAAGAACCTCTTGATGAGGGTGAAAGAGGAGAATGAAAAAGCTGCTTTAAAACTAAATATTAAAAACAAAAACAAAAACAAAAAAAAACAACTAAGATCATGTCTTCTGGCCCAATTACTTCATAACAAATAGAAGGGAATAATGTGGAAGCAGTGACAAATTTCTTCTTCTAAGGCTCTAAAATCACTGTAGATGGTGACTGCAGCCATGAAATCAGAAGATGATTGCTTCTTGGCAGGAAAGCTATGGCAAACCTAGACAATGTGTTGAAAAGCAGAGACATTACTCTGCCAACAAGGGTCCATGTAGTCAAGGCTATGGTCTTCCAAGTGGTCATGTATAGTTGTGAGAGCTGGACTATAAAGAAGGCAGAGCACCAAAGAATTGATGCCTTTGAACTGTGGTGCTGGAGAAGACTTCTGAGAGTTGCTTGGACAGCTAGGAGATCAAACCAGTCAATCTTAAAGGAAATCAACCCTGAATACTCATTGGAAGGGCTGATGCTAAAGCTGAAGCTCCAGTATTTTGGCCACCTGATGCAAACAGCCAATTCATTGGAAAAATCCCTGATGCTGGGAAGCTTGAGGGCAGAAGGAGAAGAGGGCATCAGAGGATGAGATGGCTAGATGGCATCACTGATGCAATGAATATAAACTTGGGCAAACTCCAGGAGATGGTGAGGGACAAGGAGACCTGCTATGTTGCAGTCCATGGGGTTGAAAAGAGTCGGACACAACTGGGGAACTGAGCAACAACAACCACATATAATTTCTGCTGCTGCTGCTGCTGCTGCTAAGTCACTTCAGTCGTGTCTGACTCTGTGTGACCCCATAGTCAGCAGCCCACCAGGCTCTCCCATCCCTGGGATTCTCCAGGCAAGAACACTGGAGTGGGTTGCCATTTCCTTCTCTGATGCATGAAAGTGAAAAGTGAAAAGTGAAAATGAACTCGCTCAGTAGTGTCTGACCCTCAGTGACCCCATGGACTGCAGCCTTCCAGGCTCCTCCATCCATGGGATTTTCCAGACAAGAGTACTGGAGTGGGGTGCCATTGCCTTCTCCGACGTATAATTTCTAGGACCTTGCAAAGGGACTGTGCCTTTCTACATTAGATTACATAAGGCATGTGCACTATTTATAAGGTAACTTTCACTATTTTGGGTAGCATTCTGAGGTGATTCAGTGACAAAGAATCCACCTGCCAATGCAGGAGATGCAGGATTCTTGCATTAGATCCCTCGGTTGGAAAGATGCCTTGGAGTAGGGCATGGCAATCCACTCCAGTATTATTGTCTGGAGAATCCCATGGGCAGGGAAGCCAGGTGGGCTACAGTCCATGGGGATGCAAAGAGTTAGACACAGCTGAAGTGACTTAGCACGCATGCACTTCCTGTTTCTCAATGTTTTATCACAAAACAAACTATAAAAAATATGGCATATTTTTAAAAGAGCACATCAGAAGTCCATTGAAATATCCAAAGTTGCACGAATTCCAATCAGAATATGTACAGGAAGGAGACACAGATGATAATATATATCTCATCAGCCTACTGACTCTTATTTGTTCTGCTCTGTTCCTTAATATTCTCTTGGTTTATGACTCACTCATGACTTCAGTGTCTTGGAATAATTGTAGTAAAAGAACAACATAAGGAAATTTTCACATTTCACATACAAAGTGTGAAATGCTCAGAGAAGACATTGCTATAAACTAAACTGAACGACATTAAAATTTTCTAGAATTTTTTTGAGCATACACTGATTTGAATCAACCTGCGACAAACCAAAGGTGGTTAGGAATGCACCACCAACAAGAGCTAGGAGGGAAGTCTTTTATGAAGAAGAGGAAGCAAAGCAAGGGAATTACTTGACTGGCTATAATTTAAACAGTTGCCTTGTTTGGGAAAGACTAGTTGGCTGCTAGTATGAGCTGCTTATATATTGTGGAAATAATTCTCTGTCAGTTGTTTTCTTTGCTTCTATTTTCTCCCATTCTGAAGGTTGTCTTTTCACCTTGTTTGTAGATTCCTTTGTTATGCAAAAGCTTTTAAGTTTAATTAGGTCCCACTTGTTTATTTCTGTTTTTATTTCCATTACTGTAGGAGGTGGTTCATATAGGAACTTGTTTTGATTTGTGTCATCGAGTGTTCTGTTTGTTTTCCTCTAATAAGAGTTTTATAATTTCTGGTCTTATACTTAGATCTTTAATCCATCTTGAATTTATCTTTGTGTATGATGTTAGGAAGTGTTCTCATTTCATTCTTTTAAATGTAGCTGTCCAGTTTTCTCAGCATCACTTATTGAAGAGGCTACCTTTGCCCCATTATATATTCTTGCCTTCTTTGTCAAAAATAAAGCAATTTTTGAAAAAAAAATTCAATATTTTAGTAAGTAAATTAAAAGGTAAAATATTTGTAAACTTTGATAAATCATTCTGTGTAACAAATTCCTTGTGACACATTTCAGAACTAACGTGGACATTTTAATGTCTTAAAATATTGAAATTCAGAGTCCCTGAGCCATATAGTACAGCTTATTACAATTTTCTTCCTTTCTTCATTTTATTTGAAGTTTATATTTCAGTAATTTTTCTCAGTCAGAAATGTAAGTATATATCATTTTTATTCAAAGCTCTACTGTATTGATTTAACTGAGACTTTATTAACTATGCTTTTCTATGACAGAAGCCCCTATTGACTGTAAGGTGAATAAGAGAGATGCACAATCAAACCAAGGAAATAAAATGTGTTTTTTACAACATACTTAATTAGCAAGAGGTCATATAGATCCATTGTCTGGTAAACATTTTAAAAATCCATTTATAATTATCTAAAACTTAAATGTATAATTTATAGTGTTTATTGTGGTGATAATTAGGAGTCCTTGTAGATTAAATCCCTCAAAGATTCTGTAATTCTTCTCAGTAAACATTTTATTGGACATAATTAGTATTTTGCTTAGACTAGAGAGAATCTGTTGACTTCTTTAAGCTAGGTAGGGTTTACCAATGCACATTTATATTTTAGATGAACTCAAAGAAATATTTTAAATCATTTTAGCTAAGTATAGTGTGAATACTATTAACCCACAGCTTATTACATCTGATCATCTTTTTCAGCAAATATATATTTGTTGAGTTCCTACGATGTGCAAACATGTGTTTTAGAGGGCAGAGCTGGTCGACTAAGGAGCTTACAATCAAGAGTAATTAAAACTAAAAAGTATCAGTGTGTTTACACAAATCGATGTGTTATACTAGAAGCTTACAGTAGTTGAAGAAGCAGTATATGTTTGTATTATGAGAGTCAGGGTAACCTATACAAATAGGATTTTAACCTGAGATTTAAAAGGATAGATAGTATTTATTCACAGAAAAATATAAAATGCAAGTTTTCAGGTGAGAAAAACAGCTCTTGGAGTTGAGGAAATAAATGGTTAGTTTGTTAGATAAACAGAATTATGTGGCTGTGCCATAGGATGTAGGATAAGAAAGAACATATAAAGAATGCAGGTGGCTATAACAAAATTTAAAAAGACTGTGAATGTCAGGCTAAGAGATACAAATTTTGTTTGAGGAGCATTTCAAGGTTTTCAAACAAGAGGATGGCATGATCCTAATTGAATTGTAGGAAGCTCACTATAATGGTTACATGCATTATTCATAGCAGTGGTAAGACCCTGAAGACAATCTGAGTTCAGGTAAGAGATGTCAAGGAAACAAACTAAAAGGGTAGCCACAGAACTAAATAGAATTTCTGTTTGGAGAAATGAAATCACAAAAATGATCTGTAGTCTGCAACACAATAAAAACAAAACTTTTTTTTCCACCTATAAATTAGAGTTACAATAAAGAGAAGTTCCTACTCTTCTCACTCTGTCAATGGAAAATACATTACTTACCCTTGTTTTTCAAGCACATATACTGAAAGCATTATCAGACCTAAATGATAGCTGTAGAACAATAATTTATTTTTGTCCATTGATCCAGTAACCTGATTTCCATCAGGCCTCTCAGTACCAAGGAAGAAGGCAATATGTGTCACCTTTACCCTGAGAAGGTCATTCTCATTGTGATTCAAAGTGAGTAACTGATCTTAATTCTGGGCCACTGGGAATGTCACAATATAGTAAGCACTATGAGATCTGACTATACAAAGTCCAGCTGACTATATATCTCTCACCACTATGTGGATTATTGCTGTATATATAGTTGCTGGTCTTCCCTGGTGGTTCAGATGTTTATAAAAAAAAAAAAAAAAAGTCTGCCTGTAAAACAGGAGACCCAGATTAGATCCCTGGGTAGTGAAGATCTCCTAGAGAAGGGCATGGCCACCCACTCCAGTATTCTTACCTGGAGAATCCCATGGACAGAGGAGCCTGGTGGGCTACAGTCCATGGGGTTGAAGAGTTGGACACTACCAAGCGACTGAAACACCTGAACATGCATGCCCATGCACAAGCGCACACACACACACACACATACAGAGCTGCTATGATCTGAATGTTTGTGTCTCCTCAAAATTTACATGCTGAAATTCTAACCTCGAAAAGAGAGAAGTCGCTCAGTTATGTCTGACTCTTTGTGACCCCATGGACTGTAGCTGACCAGGCTCCTTCATCCATGGGATTTTCCAGACTAGAATACTGGAGGGGGTTGCCTTTTCCTTCTCCAGGGGATCTTCCCAATCTAGGGATCGAACCCAGGTGTCCCACACTGCATGCAGACTCTTTACCATTTAAGCCACCAGGGAAGCCCAAAGGTGAATGTATTTGAAGGCAAGATCTTTGAAAGTTATTCCACAAGGATGGAGTCCCCATGGATAAGATTGCTGTTATAAACAAGATCCCACAGAGTTCTCTCATCCTCTCCACCACGCAATGATACATGAAGTTTGTCACCTGGAAGGGGGCCCTCATTTGACCATGCCTGCAATCTAATCTCGGACTTCTAACCTCCAGAACTTTAAGGAATTAATTCTACTGTTTACAATGAAGTTTTACTGCTGTTAATTCTGGAGAACAATGTTATCTTTAGAAATCTTTTTAGTAGATTGATTGAAAATGAAAATCGCTCAGTGGTGTTTTGTGATCCCATGGATTATACAATCCACTGAATTCTCCAGGCTAGAATACTAGAGTGGGTAGCCATTCGCTTCTCCAGGGAATCTTCTCAGCCCAGGGATCAAACCTAGGTCTCCCACATTGCAGAAGGGTTCTTTATCAGCTGAGCCACAAGGGAAACCCAAGAATACTGGAGTGGGTAGCCTATCCCTTCTCCAGTGGATCTTCCCGACCCAGGAATTGAAACAGGATCTCCTGCATTGCAGGTGGATTCTTTGCCAACTGAGCTATTAGGGAAGCCCTGGTTTGATTTCCTTATTTAAGCAATGCAAAAAAAAAATAATAATAATAATAATAATAAATTAAAAAATGCAGTAACAATAAATAATTTAAAAGTAATTTTGCACTAGGCAGTGAATTTAATGCTTTGCAGGAATGATTTTTTTTAACCCTCAAAACTATTTAATGAGCTATGAACTAGTTACATCCATTTTTTAGATAGATAAATTGTAATATACAGAAGCATAAATATTGCTACAAATCACAAAGCAGGTTAAGTAGAAAAGTGACTCAGAAACCCAGACATTTCTGATGCTGAATTCCAGGCTCATAGGCATTCTTTGATGGTAACTTTTCTAATATTTTATTGTTTCCACACAAAGACCTAAGCACCATTATGCTATTCACTGTAATATTCACACTGGTCTTACTATATGATCCTCTGTGAAAATTATGTTAAATATTACCTCTACCTTAATTTGTGATATCCTATTATCAAAGGAATTCTGAAATGTTAGCATTCCTTCTGTGTAAAGATGCACATTATTTTATTGATAAAGATACTGATGATGACTAAAGTAAAAGTTAACATTTATTGATCAATGAATGCATGCTAGGGTCTGCCCTCTAAGGTCCCAATCCAGTTCAGAACAGTTAAAAAATACAGAAACAGGAAAAAAAAAAAAAAAAAGGTTGTGTAAGGATATGAGTTTTTCTCTGCATGGAACATATTCCCTTACCAAATTTGCCTTTATAATTTCAATTCATTTTTCAAGTTTCATCTGGTAAGTCACTGCCCCAAGTAAACTTTTAGGTCCCTCAGGGCAATGCCTTCCAATAGGTTATGGTGTACACCACCTGTATACAGTCTTATCAGTTCAGTTCAGTCGCTCAGTGTCCAACTCTGCAACCCCATGAATTGCAGCACGCCAGACCACCCTGTCCATCACCAACACTTGGAGTTTACTCAAGCTCCTGTCCACTGAGTTGGTGATGCCATCCAACCATCTCATCCTCTGTCATCTTCTTCTCCTTCTGACTTCAATCTTTCCCACCATCAGGGTCTTTGCCAATGAGTCAGTTCTTCACATCGGATGGCCAAAGTATTGGAGTTTCAGCTTCAGCATCAGTCTTTCCAATGAATATTCAGGTCTGATTCCCTTTAGGATGGACTGGTTGGATCTCCTTGCAGACCAAGGGACTCTCAAGAGTATTCTCCAACACCAAAGTTCAAAAGTAGTGTATATACTTTTATACACTGTATCTTAACAACAGGCTGGCTGTGCTTTCTTTGCCTGCAGACTCTGAACTCTTGGAGGGCAGGAGCTGGTTTATCACTGTATGTTAGTGATACAGTGATACCTAGCAACAGTGTCAAAAATCCAAAGAATACCTGAACTAATTATTGGGACTAAATTTCTCCTGCCTCCACATCCATTGCCATTTAAACTATTAATAAATAGAATGTTTAATTTAATTTCCATCTGTTAGATGCTTATGGTGACTATAATTGCATTCTTTCACATAGGTGATTTCAGGCCAGTGATGGTAGACAGAAGTGAAGAAGTGAAGTTGCTCAGTTGTGTCCGACTCTTTGTGACCCCATGGACTGTAGCCTGCCAGGCTCTTCTATCTATGGGATTTTCCAGGCAAGAATACTGGAGTGAGTTGCTATTTCCTTCTCCAGCAGATCTTGCCAACCCAGGGATCAAACTCAGGTTTCCCGCATCCTGTAGGCAGATGCTTTTACCATCTGAGCCACCAGGGAAGTCCTGATGGTAGATAGAAGACAGTTCTTATTTCTACTAACAATAACTCACCGTATTCTGATGTGAGGTTTGTATTTCCACTTTTTTGACTCAGAGCGTCCTCTAAAGCCTTGGAAATAATCAGCTTATGTGAAAAATACTGCCTGAACATTAAGAATTAACACCCCCCGAGGAATAATTCTCAATTAGTAGAAAAAGGAGTTCTCAATACTTAATCTCTCAAATTTCCCACAGATAATTTTAACAGGTGTTCTGTAAAATCTTCCAATAATTTTGCTGAGTTCTTAATCAGTACCCTTAGTAAAATAACTAAATATTGGCTTTCTCTTCATTTTGTCTCATTTCCCATTTCCTTATTCCTACTTTTTTGAATCAACTTCCAAATAAATTACATGCACTCAAGTCCTCATTTCAAACTGAGACGTGCAAAAAAAGTACACATCTATATCCATATCCATATGTATATAACTCTATGGATCTAATATTCCTCTAGGTTTTCCCTTCAATGATTACTTTTGTTCACTATTCTCTCAACTTCCATTTTTACCCTGCTTCCAATATTGTTTGAGATGATAACACCTAATATGATGGAATGGTAACATTAGTGTAACATAGATGAATTTCATTCTTGGGTCTACTTCTTTCACCCTTTATACAATTCCTTTACTGACTTAAAATTTGCCTGATGACTACATCCTCATACCCAATCTCTTTATACCACTTTAGCCCTCAATTTGCTCATTAAACTACAACTTTTAATCTAGATACTGTGATGGCATACCAAGGAAAGTTTGGGTTTATTAATAAATATTTATTTAAATTTCAATGGAATCTTAGTTCAGAAACATGTTATTTCTGTTTAAAGACATCTCTTACCAACTAACTTATTTGTATGCTTTTTTTTTTCTTTTGATGTATATATATATCCACCACTTTGCACATTATTTCCAATTATTATATTCCTATTATTTAAAGTAATACGTTCCTTTATCTCAAGGTACTGCATTTTTGCTTTTAAAACAGAGGACTCTGGGAAAAGACTCATTTCTTTATTGGGACAGTGAGAAGATAAAGTCCACTAAAAAAATGAAGTTGAAGTGGACATAAGGCAGGAAAATTCATCTCTAAAAATAGAGGAACAAAGAAAAATAACTATCCATCCAAGATCATCTCTTTAGGAGCTTCCATTACTAGGAACTACCAATTCCATCAGCTTCTCGTACCCCAGGTTGATGAATGTTATCTAGTATTTTGCAGCACTTGTAGAAAATAAATCATGTGTCTCCCTTCCTTTTTATGTTGATATATTGAATTGCAATCAATATTTTAAGTGCTAAATCAGTAGTGCAAAACTAGTTAGGAAGCACTTGATATTTTCTTCAGTGTAGAAGATTTAGAGTAAAACTGGTGCTATTTCAATTTAAATGTTGGAAGAGTTTATCAGGTAAGATTAAGATATTTATGTCAAGTTAATATACTGACATAAACATGGTCATGGTATTTCTGTTCATATTTATTTCTTAACATCTGTAGGATGTATAGTGATGTTTCTTTTCCCATCTCTTAGAATTATGCTTTATGTAGTCTCTCTTCTTGATCATGTCTACCATACCAGAGTTTAATCATTTATCAATCTTTTAAAGCAACCAACTTTGGACTTCATTGATTTCTCAATTCTACATTTAAATTTTTGCTTTCTTTCCCTATCTTAATTATTTCCTTCATTTCAAAAGCTTTATTTATAAGGTTTTCTCACTTCTTGAGAAGAAGGAAGGGAACATTTATTTTCATCCATTTTGGCTTCCAGTATATGATTTTAAAGCAATATTGATTTAGCTGTAGTCTGCACATTTTGGTATGCAACATCTTTATTATTTTAATTGAAAATTAAATAGACTCTTTTCTGGTTTTCATAGACTTTTCTTAGTTTTCATAGACTTTTCCTAGTTTTCACAGACTTTTCTTCATTGATCTATATATGGTTTAGAATTGTATTGCATAATTTTCAAATACTGAAAATACTCCTTCTGTTTGTTTGCTTTTGGTCTTTTTTTTTTTTTTTTTTTTCCTATCTAAATTCTACTGTGGTCAGCATTATATTTAAAATTTCTTAAAACTTCTGTAATTTGTGGAGGTTTCCTTTAACCTTTAAAACATGGACAACTTTAGTAAATATTCCATATACACTTAAGCAGATATTTGTTAAGCACAACAAAGCAAATATTTGTTGTGTGTTGTCAACATTTGAATATAGCTTTATACACGATAGGCAGGGCATGTTTGCTAATTATTTTATTTACATTATTCATGTCTTAAAAAAATACTAGAAAGCTTAGTTAGTTATGATCCTCTAGTATACTAAGTAGTGGTTCACACTGAAACAGTTCAGGTCTGAATTGATTTAAGTTTTGGTGAGTGTCATTACCTGTTCCTATCCTCCATTATAGTCTTAATGGACTTTTTGAATGATGGTCTACAAAGTATGTGGTTCTTTCAGTAATCTTCAAGACCACTTTTCCTTCAGTGAAGCTTACTTGAATTGTGGTTCTTAATATTTGTTTTTTTCCTTAAAAAACATTCTTCTTTTCTACCGTTTTCTGTATATCTTCGTCTTCCATTTAAAATCTTTTTTGTTGAAGTTTCAAAACATCCTTTCTTCATTTTGCTTTCCTCATATTTTATCTTCTTCCTTCCCATGTTATAGTGTTCTTAAAGTAGTATCTTTGGTGTTTAATTTCTCTTGTGTTACTTTCAATTTAGTCTTGACTTTTTTTTTTTTATTTTTAAACTTTACAATATCGTATTGGTTTTGCCAAATATCGAAATGAATCCACCACAGGTATACATGTGTTCCCCATCCTGAACCCTCCTCCCTTCTCTCTCCCCATACCATCCCTCTGGGTCGTCCCAGTGCACCAGCCCCAAGCATCCAGTATTAGTCTTGACTTTGAAAAGGCACTTTTTATTTTATTTCCTTTTTTTTTTTTTTCACTCCATTCTGTCAGTTCTCTTTTTAATGCATCCTTTTTTATTCAGTCATTTTTTGCGGAGATTTTAAATCTAATTTAAATATTGCCACCACAGATTCTACTGTTTTCTTAACTTCTTTCTGCATTTCTGGAGTATCTGATATATTAGTGCTACAGTCTTCTTTTTTATGCATGTCTTTCTCAAAAGTCTTCAGCAGTTAATACAAATATTATTCTGTTCTTTAGTCCCATTGTCTTTATAATAACACTGTGTAAGTACAACCAAAAAAGTGATTTTTTTTAATACAATCGACTGTGGAACAATATGGGTTTGAACTGCAAGGATCCACTTATACAGACTTTTTTTCAGTAGTAAAATGCTGTAATACTACACAATCCACAGTTAGTTGAATTCACAGATGCAAAACAGTATATGGAGGGCCAACTATAAATTACACATGGATTTTCAATTACATGGATGGCTGGCCCCCTTAACCCCTGTGTTGATCAAGGAGTTCAACTGTATAGGAATGATTCTTAATTGTATGAGAAGCTACAGAGTAGTATGTCTACAAATAACATATGTATACATACAAAATAATCTGTAATCCCAGAATATATTTGTTCATTGTCTCCTCTATTAAAATCTAGTGTGTCATTTATAGACAGATGCTGTTCTTACCATTTCATTTTTTCCTAAGCTTTCTAGCATCTTCTTATTCCAATTTTGACTTGCTGCTGCTGCTGCTAAGTCGCTTCAGTCGTGTCCAACTCTGTGCAACCCCATAGATGGCAGCCCACCAGGCTCCCCCTCCCTGGGATTCTCCAGGCAAGAACACTGGACTGGGTTGCCATTTCCTTCTCCAATGCATGAAAGTGAAAAGTGAAAGTGAAGTCGCTCAGTCGTGTCCGACTCTTAGCGACTCCATGGACTGCAGCCCACCAGGCTCCTCCGTCCATGGGATTTTCCAGGCAAGAGTACTGGAGTGGGGTGCCATTGCCTTCTCCGAAGTTTGACTTAGAAATCTCTATTTCAAACAAGAAGCATTCTTGAATATTTTCTCTATTTACCTAGAACAAACCAATCCACAAATCAACTCTCAATATATCTACCTTAGACAGTGCATCAATATTATCTGTCCACAATTTATCAAAATAAACCTAAAGAAATATGCTTATTTGAGGGTAATCATAAACTACCTTCACTGTCACCTAAAAAAATCCACCCATTTTTACATTAATCGGTCACAAAATTCAAGGAGAAATCCTTTTGAAAGGGGTCTTTCAGAGAAAGAATCAGTTTGTTGTTAAACAACACTAGAAAGTGTAAAAGATGTTCAAATTATCAGGTCAGCAATTACAAAATTTTATATATATATATATATATATATATATTTTGTTTCATTGTTTTAACTTGTAAGAGTAAAGTGTTGCTTTTATACCTGAGATGTCAGTATTTAAAATGAAGAAATTATTGACATGAATCTCTTTGCAAAATGAAAAGTTGATCTAAAAAGAAGAAATTCTCAATGCTAATTTTGGTAATACGGAAAAAGTAGACTTTTAACCCGTTAATCTACAAATGAAAATGCACAGTAGTAAAAACAAGCACTTGGGGATATTTGAAGTCTCAATCACAAAATTAAAAAAAAAAAAGAGATTTCTTGGAAATATGCTCAATATATTTAGTTAGGCAGAAAACTCATTTCTTATGTAAAGTTAATACTGTAATTTAGAATTCCAAAACTTCATACAATTCCTTTTAGAGATGGAGAAGTCACTACCATCAACAAAAATCAGAGAGGAGTTATCTTCTTTAAAAACTGGGCCTTTTGTTTTATTTTTTTATTTATTTACTTTTTTCCAAAGAGTCAGGATCAGTTTAATGATATGTAAATTGAGTAAATCCCCTTGAACTGATTCTCTTCATTATACATCTCTCTTACACATATCCTATCAGTTATGTGAAAAAATCAGTACTGCTATTCCTGTAGTTGTTAAATTCAAAGACCCACACGTATTTCCACATAAGAAGCAGTATCCACTGAAACCTGAAGTTATGGAAGGGTTAAAACCCATCATCGAAAATTTAAAGGAGCAGGGACTATTAATTCCCTGTAACAGTCCTTGCAACACTCCTATTTGGGGTATAAAGAAATCGAATGGTAAATGGAGACTAGTTCAAGATTTACAAATAATAAATGAGGCTGTAGTTCCTTTACACCCCGTGGTGCCTAATCCTTATACTCTATTGTCTGAAATTCCTGAATGGGCCAAATATTTCTCAGTAATTGATTTAAAGGATGCCTTCTATTCAGTGCCTTTGGCGGAAGAAAGTCAATTTCTATTTGCCTTTGAAGACCCTACGCAGCCAGCTTCTCAGTTAACCTGGACAGTTTTGCCCCAGGGATTTCGTGACAGTCCTCACTTATTCAGACAAAGTTTGTCACGGGATCTACAAAACTTTAATAGCTCTGAAGCAGTGGTGTTACAATATATAGATGATATTTTGCTCTGTGCTGAGACAGAGGAAACTTGTTCGCGAGCCTCAGAAGATTTCTTAAACTTGCTGGCAGACTGTGGTTGCAAGGCATCAAGAGAAAAGGCTCAGCTTTGTCAACGATAGGTTAGATATCTGGGCCTAATCATATCAGAAGGGACTAGAGCCATACGCACTGAGAGAATTAAACCTATACTAAATCACCCCCTACCTATGACTTTAAGACAATTGAGAGGATTTCTGGGAATCACAGGTTACTGTCGCATTTGGATTCCGGGTTACAGGGAACTTGTCCGGCCTTTATATAAACTTATAGCTGAAACTCAGCAGGCCCAAACCGACAAACTGGTTTGGCCTCCAGAAACTCAAAAGTCTTTTAAGGTTCTTCAGACTGCTCTCCTGAAAGCTCCAGCTCTGAGCTTGCCTACAGGGTAAGAATTTAATTTGTTTGTCACTGAAAGAAAAGGTGTGGCATTGGGAGTTTTGACACAACCCCGAGGGCCTCACCAGCAACCTATTGCTTATCTAAGCAGAGAATTAGATGTAGTTTCACGTGGGTGGCCCCACCGCCTAAGAGTAATTGGGGCAGCGGCTTTATTAGCACCTGAAGCTTTAAAAATAATTAATGGACGAAACCTTACTGTACTGACTTCTCAAGATGTGAGTGGAATCTTAAATTCTAAGGTTAATATTTGGAGGACAGACAGTAGGCTTCTTAAGTATCAGTCATTGTTGTTAGAAGGACCAGTAACTAAGCTTAAAGTTTGTGGCAATTTAAATCCTGCCACTTTCCTTCCTGAGAAGGAAAATGAAACACCTGATCATGATTGTTCTCAATTCCTAACTTTAAACTATGCAGCTCGGGAGGATCTAAAGGATACCCCATTAGACAACCCTGACATGGAAATATTTACAGATGACAGTTCTTTTGTTCGGAATGGAAAGCGTAAAGCAGGTTACGCCATGGTGACTGCTGAACAGGTTTTGGAAGCAAAATCTCTCCCCCAGGGAACCAGTGCTCTGTTAGCGGAGCTTGTGGCTCTGACCCGAGCTCTAGAGTTAAGCAAAGGGCAGCGGATGGGCCTGATAACTTATGTGAGCTTACTTCTGCTGACTCCAAATATCCCGAGTCTGCAGTTGGATCCTCAAGACAATGTCTTCCTGTCCTGGGCTCACTCCTATGCTGCATTCCACAATCGGTCTAACTGCTGGGTCTGTGGAGCACTCCTGTCTTACATCTCCACTTCAAGGAAAAGACTTTCTCCAAGTCTGTGAATACCTTCGACAACAATCACATACAATGCCTCTTCTTCATCTGATGACATCTACCAACCCTAAAATGGACTGGTGCAACACTTTGTACCTTAACTATGGACATAATGCGACTTTTAATTTTGATTTTAACTTGTTTTAATGTGGCTATGTTGCCTTACATGTGTAACTGTATAACTGGATTTGTTTCTAGCCGCACGAAAGCTTTTAAGTTACAAATGGTTGCTCAGACTCCTGCTACTGCTGTAGCTTCCTCCAACTACTATTTGGGGCCCCTGGATCAGATATCCTCAATATGAGGATTAGGAGAATATGTTGCCTCACCAATTTAGGGACAACGCTCCTTGTCAGCTCAGAAGCAGTTATGGAACCAGAACGAAGCCCCTTTTCCCCAGGCAACATAATTCTCCTAAAAGAAAAGGGTGGAATGAGAATCATTTCCTAGGCAGGTTGATAGGGAGTCTAGGGGGTCCCCAAGGAGAGAGGGGTCTGGAATTCTCAAAGAGGAAGAAAGGACAAACTTTTTTTCTTTCTCCACATTCCTTAGGATTATATAACAATAATGTATCCTGCCTAAGGACAGTCTTTGGATTCAACCTTTTGTTATCTTAAAATGTTAATTATGGGAGTAGACCTGGTCTTTACAAGGATGTATCTTGCCTGAGGACAGTGTTACCTTAAGATGTAAATTATGGGAGTGGGTCTGATGAGGTCTTTGCAACCTCCAGACATTCTTTGTATTATATAACCTCATTGTTAACACTAGCAAGAGGGTACTCTTTCTGCCCCCTTCTGATGCCTATGTCAGAAGCTTTCTCTATCTCCTTTATACTTTAATAAAACTTTATTACACACACACACACACACACACACACACAAAGGGCACAGGAACAAATATAAAATAAAATAACCAGTCTATGGAGGAAAAGAGGCTATTTTTTCCTTTTGTATTTTTCTTTTTCATTTACAGTGTCTTCCATTCAATAACTTGTGGTGTGTGTAAGCAGAACCCATATATGAGTGAAGTGTGCTCTTTGAATGCAGTGGTTTTAATTTGGCTGGCAAAATAAACATGCAAATATATGGAAATAGGTATTATTTTCATATTACCAGTGAGTGAATGTGGGTGAATTGTTCTGGCTTAAACTCATAACAATTTTAGTGACAACACACAGAGCAAATGGAAAAATCTCTTAGAAATTGATTCTGAGAGACTGATAAGGTGATACAGGTAGTATTTTCTCAACTGTAAGATGTTACAAAAGTAAATATTCTTATTTTAGTACTTATCTTAAAATATTTTCAAATTTGGATTGCATGAGTTATTTTATATAAAAATAATTCTGCATTTCCATTTTAATTTAATGTTATTTTATTTGTGCAGATGTTGTTGTTGTTTAGTTGCTAAGTCATGTCTGACTCTTTGGGACCTCATGGACTGTAGTCCTCCAGGCTTCTCTGTCCAGGGGATTTCCCAAGCAAGAATACAGGAGTGGGTTGCCACTTCCTTCTCCAGGGGATCTTCCTGCCTGACCCAGGGATGAAACCCATCTCCTGTGTCTCCTACATTGGCAGACTTTTTTTTTTTTAATCACTGAGCCATCTGAGTTATTTTATTTGTCCAAATACAGAACTATGTTTACACTCCTTTTGCCTATGTGACTATATGTCTGAGACAAGTTTACAAGTTAATCACAAACAAAATGACCAAATTAGAAAAATTCTAATTAGCCAACAAAATTGAGTATGATGGATGATATTGGGTTAAAAACAAATCCTGTTTTAAATCAGAAACCGGATGTGCAAGCTCTTGTTCTATATAGAATCTGTTTTTTTCTCTTCTTGTTCAATAATATTAATGTAGAACTCACTGATTACAAACTATGTTGTAAAATACATAGAAAGTATTAAGGCTTTATTTCCTTATTATACAAAATCAGACTTCATATTTATCCAACACTCTACTAATGAGCATTTGCCACTTTAAAGATATGTCACTTGATTACTATAATGCTACCTCATTAACTTAAATATAAGATTAACCCTGCAGTTTAATGAACTCTGAATTGAATGAGCATGTAATCCAATCATTGTTAGAACAGAAAAATACTTCTGGCATATTTATTACTACTTCATAAGAGAGTAGTGCAGGTTGGTATATTTGAATAGGTAATTCAAATACAAGAGTGTATCTGTTCAAAATGTGAATATAATGCTAACTCTAGTTTTAATTCTGCTGCCTACACCACAGTGTGCTGATTCTTTGCTCTTTACTACTGGAAAACTTTTCTTCCAAAAAGCACTAGATCATCAGACTTTTCACTTCTCAACAATATGACTGTAAATGCAGAAATACTGGGCATGAAATGTTAGCAACCTTCAGTTGTACATTGGTTAACATGTCAAACACATTTTTACTACTTTTTAAAGAAAGTGAAAGTGGAGATTGAAAAAGTTGGCTTAAAGCTCAACATTCAGAAAATGAAGATCATGGCATCCGGTCCCATCATTTCATGGGAAATAGATGGGAAAACAGTGGAAACAGTATCAGACTTTATTTTGGGGGGCTCCAAAATCACTGCAGATGGTGACTGCAGCCATGAAATTAAAAGATGCTTACTCCTTGGAAGAAAAGTTATGACCAACCTAGATAGCATATTCAAAAGCACAGACATTACTTTGCCAACAAAGGTCCGTCTAGTCAAGGCTATGGTTTTTCCTGTGGTCATGTATGGATGTGAGAGTTGGATTGTGAAGAAGGCTGAGTGCCAAAGAATTGATGCTTTTGAACTGTGGTGTTGGAGAAGACTCTTGCGAGTCCCTTGGACTGCAAAGAGATCCAACCAGTCCATTCTGAAGATCAGCCTTAGGATTTCTTTGGAAGGACTGATGCTAAAGCTGAAACTCCAGTACTTTGGCCACCTCATGCGAAGAGTTGACTCATTGGAAAAGAGTCTGATGCTGGGAGGGATTGGGGGCAGGAGGAGAAGGGGACGACAGAGGATGAGATGGCTGGATGGCATCACTGACTCGATGGATATGAGTCTGAGTGAACTCCAGGAGTTGGTGTGGACAGGGAGGCCTGGTGTGCTGCGATTGATGGGGTCGCAAAGAGTCGGACTGAACTGAAAGAAAATTACAGTAAAAAGAAACAAATAAAATTATGGGTGGGGTCAATATTCCTTGTCTGTTATCAGCAACATGATTATGATATCATTTCTAAAATAATTTTGAAAGGTTTTACAGTTGACCCTTAAACAACATGGGTTTGAACTGCATGGGTCCACTTATATGTGGGTTTTTTTTGTGTTTTTTTTTTTCAATAAACCTAGTGCTTATTTTTTCTTTTTAAAGATTTTTCAATTAACTAAGTGTGGGAAATTTTTGTGTTTAACTGGATGTCAGAAATTGTGGAATCAAAAGAACTAGGTTTTGAGTTCTGGTTCTGTCCAAATTGTTTCATCTTCCTGCCCCTGTGTGAGTCATTTATCAGTTCCTTTGTTTCTGAAGCAGAGATAGCAGTATCAGAATTTTTTCACTGTGATGTGGAAGGAGGGAGAGAGTCATACCCCTAACCCCTTTCTTGCTTAAAGTTCAACTATAATTTAGTTTCTGGGTGTGCACATTTTTCATGAGAGCTATAGTTTCAGAATAATGAATTTTCTTCTCCTTAGAGAATTGATTTTCCCTGCTTGAATGGATGAATTTATTCTTTATTTACTTAGGAATGTATACAATCTTCAGAAGTGTTTTATTATAATTATGATAATTATACTCATCTGTGAAGGTGGCACCCAAATAATACAAAGCATCTTCAGAGTGTAATATAAAAATGCAGTAATTTCTCCTTTCTATCACAAAATAGAAACTGACAGAATTACACAATTTAAGGAACTGGTATTTGAAATACAGTTTTGGATTTATATATATATATATATATGTATGTATTAATAGACAAAGCTTGTCATACAAATATCATAGTTTGATGAATATAGTCTTCTAGAAAAAATATTTTACTGCCTGGTCATTATTTTTGAAATCTAATAGAGAAGACTTGTTTGCTAAATTTTTAGAGAAAGAAGGTAGTAAGAGGGTCCAAACTGAATATGGACATGAAATTAATTCAGATATATTGAGGAAACTTTTATAAAGTTTAAAAACATTGATTTTGAAGAAACGATTGATCAAGTATATGTAAGTATGCTGTACTTCTAAAATAACTAGTATAAAATGAACATATTAATTAAAATTATGATACACAGATATTACTAAGGCAGAAAAACATAAGAAATAAAATAATTAGAAATACCTGGTTAATAAACTGAGCTTTTATGCTTTTTAGAACCATTGTGACATCATGAATATTCATGAATGGGGACCAATTTAGAGATTAGTTTTATTTGTTTCATGGATAAGCCAAATACATCTAACCCTCATAGGTATAGAGATGACAAGGGATAAAATTTTAGTTACCTTGCTATAGTTCAGTTGTTTCTTCAATTCAGTCTAGCGAAATTTTCTATCAGTAGCTAGAGAAACTAATTATTTTCTTTTTCTTAAGCACTTCATCTATATTAGTTATTTGGCTGGCTGACTGTAACTATATTCCTACTATATATTACTGCTAAATTTCTTAATCTTAAAATGGGAATACAAATCAATCTCAAGTGTTGTAAAAATTTAAGGAGATAATATATATAAAATATTTATCTGAGAACTTGGTTCAAGTTTTAAACATATGAAAAGTGATAGCAATAGAGAACAAACCCACTAGTAAATCTGATGCTCAATGATTATGTGGCTTTTATTTATGTGTTTAGAAAGTCATATGCAACTTTCTTATATTAATTGACTTATAAAACAGTATCATTTCTTTATACAAATATTTTTCCTGATCTTTTTTATTTCTGCTATAGAGATTGTTTTATTCAGATAATTTGGGAACCAGAAACTAACCTAAAAAAAAGGTGTTTGTCAGGCAAAATGGAAATGAGCAGATGGATTGTGATGGAGAAAACAAAAGGAGGAGAGGAAAAAAATAATTGAAAAAGATAGATTCAAATACAGATAATGGGAGAAGAGTATGATCAGCATGGAGAACACCTGCTCAGTGCAGTGTTTTCTCACCTTAAACTTAAGAAGTCTTTGTTCTAAAGCCCTAGGTTTGGGGCTTTCACAGGTCTTAAGGAACTGGCATGTTTGGCCTCTGGCCTTGTGATGAGTGATTTTCCAAGATGAGCATCATGTCTTCCAGAATTAGATAGGAAAGTCTTGTTGTTGCTCAGTTGCTAAGTCATGTCTGACTCTTTGTGACCCCACGGACTATAGCAAACCAGATTTCCCTATCCTTCACTGTCTCCTAGACTTTGCTCAAACTCATGTGCATTGAGTCAGTGATGCAATCTAACCATCCTCTCTTATTCCCTTCTCCTCCTGCCATCAATCTTTACCAGCATCAGGTTTTTTGTTTTTTGTTTTTTTTTGCAATGAGTCAGCTCTTTCCATCAGGTGGCCAAAGTATTGGCACTTCAGCTTCAGAATCAGTTATCCCAATGAATATTCAGGATTGATTTCCTTTAGGATTGACTGGTTTGATCCCTTTGCTGTCCAAGGGACTCACAAGAGACTTCTCCAGCACCACATTTCAAAGCATCAGTCCTTCAGTGCTCAGTCTTCTTTAGGGTCCAACTCTCTCATCCATACATGACTACAGGAAAAAACAAAACAAAACATAATTTTGACTATATAGACCTTTGTTGGCAAAGTGGTGTTTCTGCTTTTTAATACACTGTCTAGGTTTGTCATAGCTTTTCTTCCAGAAAGCAAGTATCTGTTCATTTCATGGCTGTGGTCACCATCTGCAGTGATTTTGGTACCCAAGGAAATAAAATCTGTCACTGTTTCCACTATTCCCTCGTGTATTTGCCCTTAAGTGATGGGACCAAATGCTGTGATCTCAGTTTTTTGAATGCTGAGCTTTAAGACAGTTTTTTCACTATCCTCTTTCACCTTCATCAAGAGGCTCTTTAATTCCTCTTAGTTTTCTGCAATTAGAGTGGCATATCTAAGGTTGTTGATATTTTTCCCTGAAATCTTGATTCCAGCTTGTGATTCATCCAGCCCAGCATTTCACATGATGTACTCAACATATAAATGAAACAAGCAAGGTGACAATATACAGCCTGGTAGGACTCCTTTCTCAATTTGGAACCAGTCATTTGTTCCATGTCTAATTCAGTCATTTGTTCCATGTCCAATTCTAACTGTTGCTTCTTAACCTACATACAGGTTTCTCAGGAGACAGGTAAGGTTGTTTGGTATTTCTATCTCTTTAAGAATTTTCCACAGTTTGTTGTGACCCACACAGTCAAAGGCTTTAGCATAGTCAGTGAAGCAGATGTTTTTCTGGAATTCTGCTGCCTTTTATATGATCCAAGTCTACTGCAGGTGAATTTCAGGCCTTGATAACCTTACTTTAAACAACACCGTCCACAATGGACTCAACCTAGGTGCCCAGTTCCTGACTTGAACTCTCACTCGATACCTTCCTGATCTGTTTCTTGACAAGATTGTGTTTCTTAGAAATTTGGAGACCACCCAGGAGATTTGTAACCTGAATCTATACCTCTGAGTAATTTTTAAGTCATCTCCTAAAATTCATGTGAAGGTTGGTGAATAGACTGAATTACATGAGTATGAGCAAGGAAACTTCTTTTTTATTCTTATAACTGTGTTCAAATATATTTAAAAAAATTTCTCTCCTATTTTCCAATGGATAACTTTAGGAAAAAAAAAAAAACTGTTTAACTTTCTTTAGTACTTACAAATATTAAAAGTTTTATTTTGAAGTATTAAAAAGTCCAAACTAACTGTATATAGTTATAACGAATATAAATGTTATTATATTATAATATTATATTATTTATAATAATATAAATTATTATATTTATATAATATAACTGTTATAAAAATCACCAAAAAGATAATAGCTTAAGCAACACAAATTTATTATCTCAATTATCTTGGTCAGAATTCCAGATTAATTCTGCTGATTTCTCTGCACTGGATTTCACAAAGATAAATCAATCTGCTTCCAAGTTTACTCACATTGTTGGCAGAATTGAGTTCCCTGCAAGTACAGGACTGAGCTGCCTTTTTCTTGCTTATTAGCAGCTTGAGGCCAGTCTTAGGTCTTAGAGCTTTGATGCTTGCATATTAAGCCTAACTTAGAGTCTAAGTCAGCATACAAAATGCTTCTCATTCTTGGAATCTCTATGAATTCTCTTTCTGCTGCATCTGTTTCCTGCTATCAGCTAAAGAAAGTTCTCTCCTTTTAAAGATGTATCTGATTACTTTGGGCTTTCCCAGGTAATCCAGGAAAATATTTTCTTAATTTAATCTACATAATATCTCATATTCATAGGTTTCAGAATTAGACTATGGCAACTTGACCCACTCCAGTATTCTTGCCTGGAGAATTCCATGGAAAAGGAGCCTGGTGGGCTACAGTCCACGAGACTACAAAGAATAGGACACGATTGAGTGACTAACACTAAGTAATGAACTAATGACAACTTAGGAAGACTATTATTCTACCTATAATACCAATTTCAATCAAAATTTCAATTTCCCCTCTGGTCCAGAGCTTTTCTTATACCATGTATCATACCATAATTCTGTATTATAAGTGCAAAAAGGATTTTAGTTTATTTTGCTCTCCTCCACACATCTTATTCCTATTCTTTCTGAAATTTCTGAATTTTCCAGGTTTGAGGACATGGGGAGAAAAGATTTTAGAATAAGTCTCAGTTTATTAGAGCTGGTATAAACTGGTATGGTGGTCTCTTTATGACTCATGCCAAAGTGTTCTATTAATATCTCTCTCACATGGATTGCTACTGTGGATTCTTTAGAAATGTCCCTGCATTGTTCATTACTTTGATACAAGCTCCTGGAAAAAACTCAACTATGGCATACACATGATAACCAATATTCATTTTGGCACTATTCCTTCACTGTAATTGGAATATGACAACAAAAAATGAAATTTAAAATCTGGCAATGCTGAATATTTTTGCTTTATATTCTGTAGTCAGTAATAAAAATCTTCATTTATGTACATGAATTCCAGCACAAGCTGGAATCAAGATTTCTGGGAGAAATATCAATAACCTCAGATATACAGATAATATCACCCTTATGGCAGAAAGTGAAGAAGAACTAAAGAGCCACTTTAGGAAAGCAAAAGAGAAGAGTGAAACTGTTGGCTTAAAACTCAGCATTCAGAAAACTAAGATCATGGCATCTGGTCCCATCACATAATGGAAACAATGAGAAACTTTCTCTTCTTGGGCTCCAAAATCACTGCAGATTGTGGTGCAGCCATGAAATTAAAAGGTGCTTGCTCCTTGGCAGAAAAGCTAAGACAAACTTAGACAGTATATTAAAAGTAAGGCGTTACTTTGCCAACAAAGTTCCATCTAGTCAAAGCTCTGTTTTTTCCAGTAGTCATATATGGATATGAGAGTTGGACTATAAAGAAAGCTGACCTCTGAAGAATTGATGCTTTTGAACTGTGGTGTTGGAGAAGACTCTTGAGAGTCCCTTGGACTGCAAGGAGGTCCAATCAGTCCATCCTAAAGGAAATCAGTCCTGAATATTCATTGGAAGGACTTATGCTGAAGTGGAAACTCCAATACTTTGGTGACCTGATGTGAAGAACTGACTCATTGGAAAAGACCCTAATGCTGGGAAAGATTGAAGTTAGGAGGAGAAGGCGACGACAGAGGATGAGATGGTTGGATTGCATTACTGACTCAATGGACATGAATTTGAGTAAGCTCTGGGAGTTGGTGATGGACAGGGAAAAGTAGCATGCTGCAGTCCATGGGGTCACAAAGAGTCAGACACAACTGAGTGACTGATATACACTGAACTGATGTACATGGGTTATAAATCAGAGTTGTGTGAGTCTAAGTCCTGGCACTTGGCTATGTGACTTTGGAAAAGTTTCACAACATTTTTCTGCCTGAGACTTCTCAGATCAAATATAAAAGCAATAATAGTGCCCAGTCCACATTGCTGTCACCAGACAAATTTCTAAATAAATGAAAAGCATGTAGGACAGACCTTGACACTTATAAAACTCTTAATAAGTTATAATTATTATTATTATTATTTTCTTATGCATTTCCCTCTGTCTTTAATAACCTCTTGCTCTTGCTGCCTATGTTCACCTCAATTCTCATATACCCACTATCTACCATTTTCCAATCATTCTAGTATTAGTTCCTTGCATCTCCTTGCCCAATAACTGCCTCAATTGCCCTTACCCTTACTTTCTCTCTCCGCCAAGAATCTCTTTCATACACACATCTCACAAAGTGTATTTATAACTTCTTTGTGCTCACAGAGCATTTATTATCTATTTCACCTCTGATTATAATTCCTTTGTCAATACCATCTGGCCAAAGATCACTAGGAATACAATTGTAGCTGAACAAGGTGTGTTCCTGTTTTGTTGTAAGCAATGGAGAACATACTCCATGGGGCATCATGGAGTGTCTTAACAAGAACATTTTAGAAAAAGACATTTTCATAGGGCTACTCTGTTATGTAACTTGGGGTATGTTTAAGGAAATGAAGCTTTCTTCTGGATTGAGTGTTGTGAGAAAGTGGAGTATTTTTATGATTGGTGCCTTACCCTGTTTGGGCTGCTACAACAAACTATCATAGACCGACTGGCTTATAAATACTGATTTACTGATCACAGTTCTAGAGGCTGGAAGTCCAAATCCAGGGAGCCAGCATGGTTGAGTGAAGGTCCTCTTCTGGGTGAAAGACTTCTTCTAATATCAGACAGATCAGAAAGGAACAAGAGAGTTCTGTGGGATCCCTTTTGTAAGAGTACTAATCTCATTCATGAGGGGCTCATCTTTATAACTTGATCAATTCAAAGACCATCACTTGTGGAGGTTAAGATTTCAACATATGAACTTGAAGGTGAGAGGGGATACAAACATTCAGACCAAAACAACTGAGTGGGGTATCTTAATGAATATTATCTATAGAAGGCAGTCTAGAGAAAAGCTAAAATTATAAATAGCAAAGAGGCAGCAGTCACTATTTTAGCCAGAAAAATGAGGGGGTTGTTATTTTATATGTTGGATAATGTTCATTTTTATCTATGCTCGCCCATGACTGCACAGTGGTCTTGTTTTTGCTTGATTCCATCATGATCTGAGTAACTTCATCTCGTGTTGATGTTCTATGCAATTATTCGTGTTCAACAGAATAACACCACAGCCTGACAAAAAGTATCAGTCTCAGTCATCCTATTACCAAGACCTGCTTGTCTTTTCTTCAACTTATATTAGTTTATGACTCTTTCTCACCAAAATACTATATATGTCTTAGATTAAAAGATTATTAATTATTATTCCTCAAGAACTTGCCATTGCATTAGACATGCAATAGGAACATAATGAATATTTGTTAAATTAATACCTTATATTTTAAAAATGTGGCTAGCTTTTTAAAGTATATATCTAAAGGGAAAAATCATCCATTTATTACATAATCATCTCACCTATCATCATTGACTGGTTTAGAGATACAGCCATTAGTCAAATAGTGCAATCCTTAACAAAAATAACTGTGGATCCAAAATAATGCTTGTTAAAATAATCATGGTTTAAAATCAAATTTTAATTTGATTTTAAATTATACTAATTATAATTTGTGATTAAAATTTCTAGGTAGCAGCATTATAAAAGGAAATTTAAATTATCAATACAATCTGCATTTTGATAACTGACATCTTTGGCCAAGTTTGCATCCAAATTGCAATTTTAACACTTTTTCCTTGACAAGTCTTGCAATGATCAGTCTTTGTTTTTTTTTTTTTTTTTTTTTTCACTCAGGATTCAAGAATTCTATTTATGAAAATAGAAGTGCAGAATCTCATATCTGGGGTAATACACTTGAGCACCGGTTGATGACACTGTGATGACACATTGCACTAATAAATAACTGAACTGACTTCTGTCCTCTCCCCAGTGCTCCACTGACAGATGAGACCAGGCAGTATATTTTCAAAGCACCATTGTACTAGTGATGCATTGGAACAGAACGCCACCAGAGAGGCTTACCCCAAGTGAAATATTGTTCTGTCACAGGGTCTTAGAGATTTAAGCATTCATTTTCAAATCCAGTTCATAGATCTATTCGAAAAATAAAATCAAAATTTTAAAATTTATTTTTTAATCTTAATATATTAAAAAATGCAATGCATGTGTATGATAGCTGAGAGCCCATGCAATTCAAACTCATAAATAATGTATTTTTTGTGTATTGTATACATGTGAAAAAACTAGCTTACCTTCTTGGGGAAAAAACTTAAGATAAAGGATATACATAATAAACAACGGACCTCGGGATGTACAAAAGCAGTTTATATGAGGTTTAAGAAAAATCAACTCAGAACTACTGTGTATTAAATGGGATACAGTGAAAACTTTTTAAAGGTAACTTCTGAAACCTTTCTCCCGAAGCTCAAAGCTTGTGTTGTCAACCCTACATATCTAATGGATTCTGACCAGAGCAGAACAGAGGAGGACATGAGGAGTTATTGTGCAGGTTCAACACCAGGATGCAAAGACAAAGGTTGCAAAATTCACTTTGGCTACTCCATAGCTACTTGGATGTAAACTTCTCAGAAAAGTTAGATTAAGCTAAACTTAGATAACCTTCCCAGAGAAGGCAATGGCACCCCACTCCAGTACTCTTGCTTGGAAAATCCCATGGATAGAGGAGCCTGGTAGCCTGCAGTCCATGGGGTCGCTAAGAGTCGGACACAACTGAGCGACTTCACTTTCACTTTTCACTTTCATGCGTTGGAGAAGGAATGGCAACCCACTCCAATATTCTTGCCTGGAGAATATCAGGGACGAGGGAGCCTGGTGGGCTGCCGTCTATGGGGTCGCACAGGGTCGGACACGACTGAAGCGACTTAGCAGCAGCAGCAGATAACCTTACAACTTAATCAACTGAGCCCAAGAGCCTTAAAAGCTATGTGAGTACATATGTATGTATGTAATTTCCTCAGTTGTATTCAACTCTTTGTGATCGTATGGACTGTATCCCACCAGGTTCCTCTGTCCACAGGATTTCCCAAGCAAGAATACTGGAGTGGGTTTCAATTCCCTTCTTTACAGGGGATCTTTCTTACCCAGGCATCAAACTTGGGTCTCCTGCATTGCAGGCAGAGACTCTCTACCTTCTGAGCCACGAGGGAAGCCATGGGGGAAATAAAATAGGGCTGCTCTGTCCAAATGTACAGATTGTACCTTGCTGAAAGTAGTAGGGAAAGGGACACAGGCAGGACTTGAAATCCATTTCATACCCTGCTCACAAAGTCAGCAGCCCTAATTTGGAGGAATCAACTCAAACCATTGAGGACTGTTTCCTAACTGTCTCCAAAATGAGTAATGCTTTTTGAATTGTTTATCTATAGGGACACCTTTTTATAATTTGTGCAAGGGCCAAAGTATGCTTCCAGAATACATGGAAAAGAAGTAAATTGTCAGATGCTATTATATTAGTCATTTGATAGGTAAAAATAATTTCAATCTATTTCAGAAGTCACAACAGGTCCAGTGTAGATGCCAGGTGCTCTACAATTAGTAACACCTCAGAAGTCAGACTCCTTTACCAACTGCAAAAGGACTGGTTGGACACAGGCCATAACCTCTTTCAGAAACTTGTGTACACATTACAATATTTAAAATAGACAGTCAAGGACCTACTGTATAGGGAACTTTGCTCAATATTCTGTAATAACCTAAATGGGAAAAGCATTTGAAAAAGAATAGATACATGAATAATTTAATCACTTTTGTTGTACACCTGTGACAAACACAACATTGTTAATCAACTATACTCCAATATAAAATAAAAATAAAACTAAAACCCTGCATCTCTGATTCTTAAACCCTGGCTCATTTTCTTGACATTAGCTTCATTAAACACTTGACTTTTATTTGGTGCAATTATGGAATTCCTGCTGAGTTGGTTAATGCTCTCAAATCATAGACCCATGTGTTTTCCTGCATTTTTAATCCCTACACTGATAAAACCATGGACAACAGTCACCATACTCAAGAATGGTAGAGCATCTCCTATCCAAATAACACAGACCTTATAGTTGAAGCCAGGTCTTAGAGTCCCTCGGCTTTGCCAGAAATTATTGGTATTTTTATCTGCATGCTAGATATTTTAGAGTTCCTAGGGGAAATGGAATGCTTTGGATAGCAAAAGGACAACTGGAAGGTTATGCATGTGGCTACATACCAGTCAGTATGGATATATGGGTATTTTTAAAATAATTTTGCAGGTAGTACAGCCTTTTTGGTATGTATGGACTGAATATCAATCATGGGTAGAACTGACCTTGTGCTTCTACCCCAAATCCTATTTGCAATTTACACCCAAGTCTTGTTGCCCTTCTATTAACTGCCATGTATGCTTCCCAGGCAGATCAAGCCTTGCATCTTCTGAAGTGAATAAATCTCTATTACTTCCATTATTTACAAATCACAGTTTTTTGGCTTAGTGTAATTTATTTTCCAGAGAAGGAGATGGCACCCCACTCCAGTACTCTTGCCTGGAAAATCCCATGGACAGGGGAGCCTGGTTGGCTGCAGTCCATGGGGTCGCAAAGAGCCAGACACAACTGAGCGACTTCACTTTCACTTTTCACTTTCATGCATTGGAGAAGGAAATGGCAACCCACTCCAGTGTTCTTGCCTGGCGAATCCCAGGGACAGGCTAGCCTGGTGGGCTGCTGTCTCTGGGGTCACCCAGAGTAGGACACGACTGAAGTGACTTAGCAACAGCAACTTATTTTCAAATATCTTACCTTGCAATGGAAAGGATACTAACATAACTTCTTATGTTCTCAATGCCTCATTTCTTCAGATATATATTATACCATTTATGTCTTTAATTTCTACATATTAATTGATTCCTTACCAAAAAATCAAGTTTTCCCATCATCCTAAAAATCCTTATATTCTAACCTGCTTCCCTTGATCTTTTTTCTCCTTTTAAATATCAAAATTCTAGGACATACTCTTTATTTTGCTATTGTTGTTGTGTGTTAGTCACTCAGTTGTGTCTGACTCTTTGTGACCCTATGAACAGCAGCCTGCCAGGCTTCTCTGTCCATGGAATTCTCCAGGAATGGCAAGCAGGTTCTTGACCACTGCTGCTGCTGCTGCTAAGTCGCTTCAGTCATGTCCGACTCTGCGTGACCCCATAGACGGCAGCCCACCAGGCTCCCCATCCCTGGGATTCTCCAGGCAAGAACACAGGAGTGGGTTGCCATTTCCTTCTCCAATGCACTAGCACCACCTAAAAACCCACTCTTTAGCTCTTCATATTTCTTTTACAAATCCATTATAATATGAATTTCAACCTACTGGTCTAAAAAATAGGTCCATGGTAAGATAATTACTAGTCTGCAAGGTTTCGATTGAATGACTTATCTTCTTAACAAGTTACCTTCTATGTGCCATAGAAAATTGAATCTAAGATAATTTTATATTCTTTTTGGGGGGGGCATCCCATTCACAGTATTCACTGGCAGCAGTCTTATGGTTCTTAAATATTTATTTCCAACTCTGATTCAGTTGTGTTTTTGTTGTTGTTGTTAAGTTAAAAATCTAACCCTAACCCTTCCCAAATGCTGAGTTACTCAAAATGAAATACCTCTCAAACTTATATTCAGTATCATTACTACTCAAAATAAACTTGATTCTATTTCTATTCTTCCAAATAGGTTTCATGTGACTTATATCCGCTTGGAATCACTTGCCCTCCATCTGTGTGGCATTCAAAGCTTGCAAAACAGTCTCTTTTCATGAATCCTGCAGTTTAACACATTATTCTCACCATTCATACTCACCTTGTATGGTGTACTTTTTTATTTTTTGATCAACTTAAGAGTTTCCACTCCATAATTTATGTTTAACTAATTTAACATCATTTACAATGCAGTTTGGGCCACATTAATCCTCTTTTGAAATATTTCTTCATATCTTGTTAATATGTAATCTTCTTAAAGATCTTTTCATATCACCTTAGAAATAATTCCTAGCTTATCAGTGTTCTATATTTCTTTGCCCTACTCCCATTTCTTTAAATATGTAAAACTTTTTTATATACTATGGTCTCATCATCTAATCTAGTTCTTTGAGCAGTAGAGCTCATGTAACCAACTGAAAAGGATCATGTGTTGCTATTTCTCTACTACCCTTGCGTAAGATTTAGAATACTTCCCCAGGCACTTTTTTACTCCTGCAACTTCAATATATTTTTCACTTGAATTTTAATCTTTTAGATTATGTTACCTTTCTCACTCTCTTTGAAATATAAAACAAAAAGAAAATTAGGAAAGGGGGAAAATAATATATAACTAAAATTATTAGAAGGTATTTTGATAAGTTATTTTAAACACACAGTAATAAAATAATAGAAGATGTATGCTTGCCATTTCAGAAAAGACGCATTAAAGGCAAAAGAAAAAATGAGATATATCTAATATCAGACTCAAAGGTATCACTTTTTAAATTGTTGTGCAGAAGTAAATAGACCCAGAGTAAACACAATTCAACTAACTTTTTGTCGCTGAAATTGTATTGCACTATTTCACAGGAAAATGAGCTGCTAGAAATTCAACACATAATTTATTAACCTCACTTCTGCTTGTATCTGCTATCTTATAGTGCATACCATCTATTTCTAAGAAAGTTAGGCTAACCAGTTAAGATTTTTACATTCCCTAAGGAAAGGAAGCAGACATGTGGTGTTATTCAATTTAGTTTATGCATTAAAAGGTAGATATGGAAACTGAATAATGTACCCACAGGACACCAATCACATATGAAAATTTATATATGTACACAATGTATTTCCTGAATTACTTTAAATTAATCACATATGAAATAATTCTGAAGACTGAAATTTTTAGTTCTTATACAGATGTGTTACCACTGATATTGGAAATACACTTCCATGCCTCAGACTAGTGAGACTTGTAGGTACAATTAAAGAGCGAATCAAGAAAGTATACAAAATGATTCAGAGGCTTCTACCTACTGTTCTAAACCTGCTTTAACTTATCTAATATACATGTATTTTATTTCTGCACAAAACTCCCTTTCTATATTGGTATCATCTGTGATGTCAACATTCATCAGAGGGTAGACAGAATGAAAACCATAATCAAGAAAACTAACCAAACTGAACAATGGAACACAGCCTTGTCTAACACAATGAAACTATGAGCCATACTGTGTAAGGTCACCCAAGATGGATGGTCATTGTGGAGAGTTCTGACAAAATGTGGTCCACTGGAGAAGAGAATCACAAATCACTTCAGTATTCTTGCCTTGAGAACACCATGAACACTATGAAAAGACAAAAAGATAGGACACTTAAAGATGAACTCCCCAGGTTGGTAGGTACCCAATATGCTACTGAGATAAGTGGAGAAATAACTCCGGAAAGAATGAAGAAATGGAGTCAAAGTGAAAACAACACCCAGATATGGATGTGACTGGTGACGGAAGTAAAGTTTGATGCTGTAAGAATAATATTCCATAGGAACCTGGAATGCTGGGTCCATGACTCAAGACAAATTGAAGTGCTCAAACAGAAGAGGGAAAGAGTGAACATCGACATTTTAGGAATCAGTGAGCTAAAATAGACTGGAATGCGGCTGCTGCTGCAGCTAAGTCGCTTCAGTCATGTCCGACTCTGTGCGACCACATAGACAGCAGCCTACCAGACCCCTCCATCCCTGGGATTCTCCAGGCAAGAATACTGGAGTGGGTTGCCATTTTCTTCTCCAATGCATGAAAGTGAAAAGTGAAAGTGAAGTCGCTCAGTCGTGTCCAACTCTTAGCGACCCCATGGACTGGAGCCCACCAGGCTCCAGTCCATGGGATATTCCAGGCAAGAGTACTGGAGTGGGTTGCCATTTCCTTCTCCAATGGACTGGAATGGGTGAATTTAATTCAGATAACCACTATATCTACTACTGTTGGCAAGAATCTCTTAGAAGAAGTGGAGTAGCCCTCAGAGTCAACAAAAGAGTCTGAAATGCAGTACATGGGTGCAGTGTCAAAAATGACAGAATGATCTCTCTTCATTTCCAAGACAAACCGTTCAGTATCACAGTTATTCAAGTCTGTGCCCCAACCACTAGTGCCAAAGAAGCTGGAGTTGAATGGTTCTATGAAGACCTTCTAGAACTAACATGAAAAATGGACATCCTTTTCATCACAGGGGGGGTGGAATGCAAATATAGGAAGTTAAGAGATACCTGGAGAAACAGGAAAGTTTGGCCTTGGAGTACAAAATGAAGCAGGGCAAAGGCTAATGGAACTTTGCCAAGAGAATGCAGTGGTCATAGCAAACACCCTCTTCCAAGAGACAATTTTACACATGGACACCACCAAATGGTCAATACCAAAATCAGATTGATTATATTCTTTGCAGCCAAAGATGGAGAAGCTCTATACAGTCAGCAAAAACTAGACCAGGAGCTGACTGTGACTCAGATCATGATCTCCTTATTGCAAAATTCCAACTTAAATTGAAGAAAGTAGGGAAAACCACTAGACCATTCAGGTATGACCTAAATCAAATCCCTTACAATTATACAGTGTAAGTTACAAACAGATTCAAAGGATTAGATCTGATAGACAGAGTGTGTGAAGAATTATGGGCAGAGGTTTGTGACATTGTACAAGAGGCAGGGCTCAAGACCGTCCCCAAGAAAAAGAAAGGCAAAAAGGCAAAATGGTTGTCTGAGGAGGCCTTGAAAATGGCTGAGAAAAGAAGAGAAGAGAAAGGCAAAGGATAAAAAGAAAGATATACTCATCTGAATGCAGAGTTCCAAAGAATAGCAAGCAAGAAGAAAGCCTTTCCCAGTAATCAATGCAAAGAAATAGAGGAAAACAAAAGGAAAGACTAGAGATCCCTTCAAGAAAATTAGAGATAGTAAGGGAAAATTTCATGAAAAGATGGGCACAATAAAGGACAGAAATGGTATGGACCTAACAGAAGCAGAAGATATTAAGAAGAGATGGCAGAAATACACAGAAAAAAAACACAAAAAAGATCTTAATGACCCAGATACCCACGATGGTATGATCACTCACCTAGAGCCAGAAATCTTGGAGTCCAAAGTCAGGTGGGCCTTAGGAAGTATCAATATGAACAAATTAGTGGAGGTGATGGAATTCCAGTTGAGCTATTTCTAGCCCTGAAATATGATGCTGTTAAAGGGTTCCACTCAATATTCCAACAAATTTGGAAAACTCAGCAGTGGCCACAGGACTGGAAAAGGTCAGTTTTCATTCCAATCCCAAAGAAAGCCAATGCCAAAGAATGCTCAAACTACTGCACAATTGCATTCATCTCATACACTAGCAAAGTAATGCTGAAAATTCTCCAAGAAAGGCTCCTTCAGTATATGAACTGAGAACGTCCAGATGTTCAAGCTGGATTTAGAAAAGGCAGAGAAACCAGAGATCAAATTGCCAGCATCCGTTGGATCATCGAAAAGACAAAAGAGTTACAGAAAAACATATATTTCTGCTTTATTGACTATGCCAAAGCCTTTGACAATGTGGATCACAAAAAACTATGGAAAATTCTTAAACAGACTAGAATACCAGACCACCTTACTTACCTTCTGTGAAATCTATATGCAGGTTAGGAAGCAACAGTTAGAATCGGACATGGAAAAACCTAGGTTTCAAATTGGGAAAAGGAGTAGGTCAAGGCTGTATGCTGTCAGCCAACTTATTTAACTTATATGCAGAGTATATCATGAGAAATGCTGGGCTGGATCAAGCACCGGAAGGAATCAAGGTTGCTGGGAGAAATATCAATAGCCTCAGATATGCAGATGACACCACCCTTATGGTAGAAAGTGAAGAGGAACTGAAGAGCATCTTAGTGAAAGTGAAAGAGGAAAGAGAAAAAGCTGGCTTAAAACTCAACATTCAGAAAATTAAGATCATGGAATCTGGTCCCATTATTTCATGGAAAATATATGGGGGAAAAGTGGAAACAGTGACAGATTTTCTTTTGGGGGGCTCCAAAATCACTGCCGATGGTGATTGCAGCCTTGAAATTAAAAGATGTTTGCTCCATGGAAGAAAAGCTATGATGAACCTAGACAGCATATTAAAAAGCAGAGACATAACTTTGCTGACAAAGGGCAGTCTAGTCAAAGCTATAGTTTGTCCAGTAGCCATGTATGAATGTGAGAGTTGGATCATGAAGAAAGCTGAGCGCCAAAGAATTGATGCTTTTGAATTGTGGTGTTGGAGAAGACTCTTGAGAGTCCCTTGAACTGCAAGGAGAGCCTACCAGTCAATCCCAAAGGAAATCAGTCCTGGATATTCATTGGAAAGACTAATGCTGAACAGAAACTCTAATACTTTGGTCACCTGATGAGAAGAACTGACTCATTTTAAAAGATCCTGATTCTGAGAAAGATTGAAAGCAGGAGGAGAAGGGGTGACATGATGAGATGGTTGGATGACATCATCAGCTCAGTGGACATGAGTGTGAGCAAGCTCCAGGTATTCTTTATGGACCGGGAGGCTGGCATGCTGTGGTTCATGGGGTTGCAAAGAGTTGGACACAACTGAGCGACTGAATTGAACTGAACTGAATAATTAGTGATGGCGAGCATATTTTCATATGTCTTTTAGCTATATATTTGTCTTGTATGATGAATTGTTTATTTAAATTTTCTGCCCAGTTTTTGATTGAGCTTTATGCTTTTTTTTTTTTTTTTTTTTTTTTTATTGAGCTGTATGAGCTATTTGTATATTTTGGAGATTAATCCCTTATTGGTCACATTGTTTGCAAATAATTTCTCCCACTTTATAGGTTGCCCTTCGTTTTGTCTATGGTTTCCTTTGCTATGCAAAAGCTGTTGTTTAATTAGGTCTCAATTGTTTATTTTTGTTTTCCATTACTCTAGGAGATGTATCCAAAAAGATATCGCTGTGATCTGTGTTAAAGAGTGTTCTGTGTATGTTTTCCCTCTAGGAGTTTTATAGTATCCAGTCTCACATTTAGGTTTTTAACCCATTTTGAGTTTATTTTTGTTTATGGTTTGAAGAGTGTTCTAATTTTTTTCTTCTACATGTAGCCATTAAGTTTTCCCAGCATCACTTACTGAGGAGACTGTCTTTTCTCCATTGTATTTAATATATTCTTGCCTCTTTGATTGTAGATTAAGTGACCATAGGTTCATGGGTTTATTTCTGGGCTTTCTATCTTGCTCCATTGATCTGTATGTCTGCTTTGTGAGTGAACAACTATCATTTTGAAACTATTCCCAAAAATTGCAGATGAACACTTCCAAACTAATTTTATGAGGCCACCTTCATCCTGATAACCAAAACCAGACAAATAGAACACAAAAAAGAAAATTACAGACCAATATCACTGATGAACATAGACACAAAAATCCTCAACAAAAATACCAGCAAAATACCATACACCATGATCAAGTAGGATTTATCCCATATATGCAAGGATTTTTAAATATCCACAAATCAATCACTATGATAAACCACATTGACAAACTGAAGAATAAAACCCATATGATCATTTCAATAAATGCTGAAAAAGCTTTTGACAAAATTCATTATTGATATATGATAATCAGTCTCTGGAAAGTGGGCATAGAGGGAACCTTCCTCAATATAATAAAGGCCATATACAACAATACCACAGCTAACATCATACTTCATGGTGAAAAGCTGAGTGCATTCCTTCTCAGATCAGGAATGAGACAAGAATTGCCCTCTTATTCAATATAGTTTTGAAAGTCCTGGCCACAGCAATCAGAGAAGAAGAGTAAATAAAATGAATCTAGATTGGAAAAGAAGTAAAACTTTCACTATTTGTATATGACATTACACTCTACATAAAACAAAAACAAAAACAAAAAACCTAAAAACACTTCCAGAAAACTGCTAGAGTTCATCACTGAATTTGGTTAAATTATACAATACAAAATTAATACACAGAAATCTGTTTCATTTCTATACACTAATAATGAAACACCAGAAAGAGAAATTTTAGGAAACAATTCCATTTGCCATTGCATCAAAAAAGAATAAAATACCTAGGAGTAAACCTATGTAAGGAGGCAAAGACCTGTATTCCAAAAACTATAAAATGCTGATGGAAGAAACTGAAAATTATACAAACAGATGGAAAAATATATTAAAAGTTTGTTTGTGTATTCAAAGAATCAATGTTGTTAAAATGACTGTACTAACAGAGGCAATCTATAGATTCAATACAATCCTTATTAAATTATCAATGGCATTTTTCATAATACTAGAACAAAAACATTTTAAATTTGTATGGAAACACGAAAGATCCTGAACAGCCAAAGCAATCTTGAGAAAGAAAAATGGAACTAGAACAATCAGGCTCCCTGACGTTAGATAATACTACAAAGCTATAGTCATCAAAACAGGATGATTCTGGGACAGATATATCTTCATTTCTTGCTACACTGCCAGTGTCTGTTCACTATTCTTTGTAAGAAAGCAATGGAAAAGGGACCAAGAAAACTTGACCTTAACGATCCGCCTAGATTGACTGAACTTCGGAAGGTTTCTTCTTGTGTACAGGCCCCTGACTCCCTTTTTGTAGAACGTTTACTTTAAAATTTTCAAATAAAAATATTTTCCTGCCCTATTGAGATCTTCAGTTCAGTTCAGTCACTCAGTCGTGTCCGACTCTTTGTAACCCCATGAACCACAGCACACCAGGCCTTCCTGTCCATCACCAACTCCCAGTGTTTACCCAAATCCATGTCCATTGAGTTGGTGATGCCATCCAACCATCTCATCCTCTGCCATCCCCTTCTCCTCCTGCCCTCAATCTTTCCCAGCATCAGGGTCTCTTCAAATGAGTCAGCTCTTCACATCAGGTGGCCAAAGTATTGGAGCCTCAGCTTCAACATCAGTCCTTCCAATGAACACCGAGGACTGGTCTCCTTTAGGATGGACTGGTTGGCTCTCCTTGCAGTCCAAGGGACTCTCAAGAGTCTTCTCCAATACCACAGTTCAAAAACATCAATTCTTCTGTGCTCAGCTTTCTTTTTAGTCCAACTCTCACATCCATAAATGACCACTGGAAAAACCATAGACTTGGGGACCTTCGTTGACAAAGTAATGTCTCTGCTTTTTATGCTGTCTAGGTTGGTCATCAGAGAAGGCGATGGTACCCCACTCAAGTATTCTTGCCTGGAAAACCCCATGGATGGAGCAGCCTGGTAGGCTGCAGTCCATGGGGTCTCAAAGAGTTGGACACGACTGAGCGACTTCACTTTCACTTTTCATTTTCCTGCATTGGAGAAGGAAATGGCAACCCACTCCAGTGTTCTTGCTGGAGAATCCCAGGGACGGGGGAGCCTGTTGGGCTGCCGTCTATGGGGTCGCACAGTGTTGGACACGACTGAAGCGACTTAGCAGCAGGTTGGTCATAACTTTCCTTCCAAGGAGGAAGTGTCTTTTGATTTCATGGCTGCACTCACCATCTGCAGTGATTTTGGAGCTCAAAAAAATAAAGTCAGCCACTTTATTTCAACTGTTTTCCCATCTGTTTGCCAGGAAGTGATGGGACGAGATGCCATGATCTTAGTTTCCTGAATGTTGAGCTTTAAGCCAACCTTTTCACTCTCCTCTTTCACTTTCATCAAGAGGCTCTCTAGTTCTTATTTGCTTTCTGCCATAAGTGTGGTATCGTCTGCTTATCTGAGGTTATTAATATTTTGATTCTAGCTTGAGCTTCTTCCAGCCCAGCACTTTCCATGATGTACTCTGCATATAAGTTAAATAAGCAGAGTGACAATATACAGCCTTAACATACTCCTTTTCCTATTTAGAATCAGTCTATATTGTTCCATGTCCAGTTCTAAACTGTTGCTTCCTGACCTGCATATATGTTTCTCAAGAGGAAGGTCAGGTGGTCTGGTATTCCCATCTCTTTCAGAATTTTCCACAGTTTCTTGTGATCCACACAGTCAAAGGGCTTTGGCATAGTCAATAAAGCAGATATAGATGATTTTCTGGAACTCTTTTGCTTTTTCGATGACCCACCAGACGTTGTCACTTCAATCTCTGGTTCCTCTGTCTTTTCTAAAACCAGCTTGAACATCTGGAAGTTCATGGTTCATGTATTGCTGAAGCCTGGCTTGGAAAATTTTGAGCATTACTTTACCAGCATGTGAGATGAGTGCAATTGTGCGGTAGTTTGAGCATTCTTTGGCATTGCCTTTCTTTGGGATTAGAATGAAAAAATGATTTTTTTTTCCAGTCCTGTGGCCACTGCTGAGTTTTTCAAATTTGCTGGCATATTGAGTGCAGCACTTTCACAGCATCATCTTTCAGATTTGAAAGAGCTCAACTGGAATTCCATCACCTCCACTAGCTTTGGTCATAGTGATGCTTCCTAAGGCCCACTTGACTTCACATTCCAGAATGTCTGGCTCTAGGTGAGTGAATACACCATCATGATTATCTGGGTCATGAAGATCATTTTTGTACAGTTCTTCTGTGTATTCTTGCCATCTCTTCTTAATATCTTCTGCTTCTGTTAGGTCCATACCATTTCTGTCCTTTATTATGCTCATTTTTGCATGAAATGTTCCCTTGGTATCTCTAATTTTCCTGAAGAGATCTCTAGTCTTTCCCATTCTTTTTTTTTTTTTTTTTTCCATTCTATCTTTTAAAAAGCATCTTGTCACTTTTACATGTGAGGACTACTTTTCCCCAGGACTTGGAAGTCATACCTTTGAGATGTAATCAATAACAAATATGACACCCCTATCTCCCAGTTTCTGTGAGAATGTAGATTACTAACAGAGATGGCCTAACCACTTTGACCAATTTCCTCTCTACCATCCTTCAACACTTCTCCACTAGATCACCAGATCTGTCCAAATTCTCCCTCCTTGAAAATTTTTTTTAACTTCTTGTCTCAGAAGACATGAACTAAATCTCTTTTCTCTGTTGCAATAGTCTTCCCTGCCTGTTTAACTCTATCAGAAGCACAAGAGAGAAAAAGTCCCTGTCCTTAGGGAGTTTATACCTTAGTGGGCAGAAATATAGTAAAAAGTAAATCAGCACACAGAATAATTTCATATTTTTATAATGTTATGAAGAAACAGAGAGAAAACAGAATCACCCTAATATGGTAAGTGAGTAGGATGTGATTCGTAAAGGGATATTTTGAAATTGTGGTAGAGGAACCACAATAAAAAGTGCAGAACTTGGAGTTACTAGCAGCTGTGAAGTAATAACGTGCAGTCCCCAAGGACAAAAGTAGAAGTGGTAATTAGAATCCAGGAGAAAGAGGGGAGGAGAGAGTTCTGTCAGTAATAATCTTGTGTGAAGGACACATCCAGCCTTCTTACAGACACAAGTCAGAAATAGATATCCAGATTTTACTCTCCAATCTATCTCTCATCTTCTGCCAGGGTCTTGATTGGTCAAACTCAATAGGAAGTCTGAAGTCCTTAAATCCCTGTTCAAATACTTTATACAGTTGAGCCAACAATATTTATTTTGTATAATTTATTTAACTCAAAATACACTATTATAAAACTTTTATCTCATTTCAAGTGTGTGCTCAGTCACTCAGTTGTGTCTGACTCTTTGAGACCCCATGGACAGTAGCCTGCCAGACTCCTCCATCCATGTAATTTTCCAGGCAAGAATACTGCAATGGGTTACCATTTCCTACTCCAGGGGATCTTCCTGACCCAGGGAATGAACCCATGCCTCTTATGTCTCTTGCACTGGCAGGCAGATTCTTTGCCACTGTTCCACCTTGGGAAGCTCATATCATTTCAAGTACATGTTATTAATTTGCTCACATTTCTCTGAGGTTATGTCACTTGACATAAAAGTTATGGGAGAGATGTATGTTTACTTACTAAATACAAGTCAATCTATTAATATATAAAAATGTTCATTATTATAAAAATCATAAACATAACGTTTGGGCACTATCTAGGAAGGTTATCATATGGATATTAGACTATGCTCCTGAATCTAGAATACATGGGAGAAGAACTTTGTGACTTTTGAGGAATAAAAATTCCTGAGACAGACATAATGTTATGCTTCCTTCCCATGAACCAAAATGGATTGGAGTGTTGAATGAATAAAATTAATGACACAAACATATTGAGTGTAAAAATGATATCCTTTGGATTATAAGGCAAATGACTTTCAATTTGATTCCATAGACAGTGTGCTATGTGCTGTGCTAAGTAGTTTCAGTCATGTCTGACTCTTTGTGACCCTGTGACTGTAGCCTGCCAGGCTCCTCTGTCCATGGGGTTCTCCAGGCAAGAATACTGGAGTGGGTTGCCATACCATAGATAGTAGAGTGTTATTAAAATCTTTTGAAAAAAAAAAAAAAAACAAATTTACTATGTGTTTGTGTGTGTGCGTGTGTGTGTATGAACATGTATTATACTTATAAAAGCAGTAGTGGCATCCAGGGTAAACTGGAGAACAGACAGATTAGGTAGGAGACTACGCTGATAATACAACTGAAAGTTATTCTTGGTCATCATGAACTTTCTGTAAATATCTAAGTCAGTCTTGCATTTTTTAATTCTCTATATCAGTAAAGTCTGGAATTTCCCTCCAACTTTATATAATATCTATGGGGTCACAAAGTTGGGAGACCACTGAGCAACTGAGAACGCCTATTCAATAAAAATGTAGGCCCTAAGCTCTCCTCAGGGCTGCTAACTTGAGTATCAAACTGCTTATTTTATCTGAAAAGTGAAACTTGCTCAGTCATGTCTAATGCTTTGCGACCCCATGAACTTTAGTCCATGGAATTCTCCAGGCCAGAATACTGGACTGGGTAGCCTATCCCTTCTCCAGCAGATCTTCCTGACCTAGGAATTGAACTGGGGTCTCCTGAATTGCAGGTGGATTCTTTACCATCTGAACTATCAGGGAAGCCCTTATTTTGTCTACTTAGCTCTTTTGTAACATATCTAACTATACACATGCAAATGATCCCTATGGCTGGCCCTACTCCCGTGTTGAAACTTCCTCAACCCCACTGACTTTATGTTCACCAATATAACCCATGAATGTATCCTTTGCTTGGAATGTGCTTTCAATTTGTCCCCATTTGATCAATATTTTTAAGACATGACTCAAATATCATTTTCATCAAAGCTTCAACAGCAATGTTAAGTAGGGTATCTTTGTGATATCTCACTAATTTTCTATGTTCCTGCTTATCATTACTTTTTCAAGGCATATCATAATCAAATTGCTGAAAAGTAATAAGGAAAAGATCTTAAACGCAGCCAGAGAAAAAAGATATTTCACAGAGAGGCAAAGAATAACAGCAGAGTTCTCATCAGAAACCATGTATGTTAATAAAATATGTAATTTTTTTTCACTTTGCTTTATTTTGTTTTTAATTAGGGACTATGCAATGGCACCCCACTCCAGTACTCTTGCCTGGAAAATCCCATGGATGGAGGAGCCTGGTAGGCTGCTGTCCATGGGGTCGTGAAGAGTCAGACACGACTGAGCGACTTCACTTTCACTTTTCACTTTCCTGCATAGGAGAAGGAAATGGCAACCCACTCCAGTGTTCCTGCCTGGAGAATCCCAGGGATGGGGGAGCCTGGTGGGCTGCCGTCTATAGGGTCACACACAGTCGGAGATGACTGAAGTGACTTAGCAGCAGCAGCAGCAGCAGCAGCAGCAGCAGCTAGAGTCCTCATTTTGTGTCTAATTAGTATGAGAGTCATTGAAAATCAGCCATGTCCACAGCATTCTGTAAGACAATCTCCCAAGTTTCCATGAAAAAATATCCCTATGACAAGTTTAAATGGAGCACTCATTAGTCTGTCCATCTGAATCTGGGCCCCAGAGGATAGCAAAGGTGTATTCTCCAGGGCTTCCCAAGGAAGCCAATGAACTGCACATACTCAGTAGAGAATATCCCAAAGGGATAAAACAGGATCAGGCTCATTCAGGGATTACCAGACTCTGGCACTCCTCCCAGAGGGCACTGCTGGCCCCAATTACTGGAAGTGGGAAAAAATGAGACTTCAAAGAGTAAAGGTACCTCCAGGAACATTGTTCCTGTTTACCCTTATTCAAGGACAAGACTATAAAGTGACTGTTATAAAACCAATTCACACCATTGACTTACCTACATGTTTGTAATCATATGACAATAAAATTACATTTAAACAGATACTATATAGATCAATAAATGCAAAGGTAGGGAAAATGAGAGATAGAGGGAAGATGTTTTAGAACTTATGAGTAAGAAATTATTTTCATTGCATTTCTAATATCAGCTTTTCTTCTCAGAGTTAATAGCTAGACCATTATTGACACATTATGCAATCAGAACAAATCAGTAGCTCAGTCTTGTCCGACTCTTTGTGACCCCATGAATCTCAGCACGCCAGGCCTCCCTGTCCATCACCAACTCCCGGAGTTCACTCAGACTCACGTCCATCAAGTCAGTGATGCCATCCAGCCATCTCGTCCTCTGTCGTCCCCTTCTCCTCCTGCCCCCAATCCCTCCCAGCATCAGGGTCTTTTCCAAAGAATCAACTCTTTGCATGAGGTGGCCAAAGTACTGGAGTTTCAGCTTTAGCATCATTCCTTCTAAAGAAATCCCAGGGCTGATCTCCTTCAGAATGGACTGGTTGGATCTCCTTGCAGTCCAAGGGACTCTCAAGAGTCTTCTCCAACACCACAGTTCAAAAGCATCAATTCTTCAGCACTCATCTTTCTTCACAGTCCAACTCTCACATCCATACATGACCAAAGGAAAAACCATAGGCTTGACTAGACGAACCTTGGTTGGCAAAGTAATGTCTCTGTTTTTGAATATGCTATCTATGTTGGTCATAACTTTCCTTCCAAGGAGTAAGCATCTTTTAATTTCATAGCTGCAGTCACCATCTGTAGTGATTTTGGAGCCCAGACAAATAAAGTCTGACACTGTTTCACTGTTTCCCCATCTATTTCCCATTAAGTGGTGGGACCGGATGCCATGAGCTTCATTTTCTGAATGTTGAGCTTTAAAGCCAACTTTTTCACTCTCCACTTTCACTTTCATCAAGAGGCTTTTGCGTTCCTCTTCACTTTCTGCCATAAGGGTGGTGTCATCTGCATATCTGAGGTTATTAATATTTCTCCCAGCAATCTTGATTCCAGCTTGTGTTTCTTCCAGTCCAGCGTTTCTCCTGATGTACTCTACATATAAGTTAAATAAACAGGGTGACAATATACAGCCTTGACGAACTCCTTTTCCTATTTGGAACCAGTCTATTGTTCCATGTCCAGTTCTAACTGTTGCTTCCTGTCTTGCATACAAATTTCTCAAGAGGCAGGTCAGGTGGTCTGGTATTCCCATCTCTTATGGAATTTTCCACAGTTTATTGTGATCCACACAGTCAAAGCTTTGGCATAGTCAATAAAGCAGATATAGATGTTTTTCTGGAACTCTCTTGCTTTTTCTGTAATCCAGCAGATGTTGGCAATTTGATCTCTGGTTCCTCTACCTTTTCTAAAACCAGCTTGAACATCAGGAAGTTCACGGTTCACATATTGCTGAAGCCTGGCTTGGAGAATTTTGAGCATTACTTTACTAGAGTGTGAGATGAGTGCAATTGTGCGGTAGTTTGCGCATTCTTTGGCAACATACTTGTCAAAGTGAAAAATTTTGTGGAAATAAATTCACAGTTTGAACATGATATAGGAAAAAATTAAAGGTGCAGGGAGAAATGTGAACTGTGAATATGCTTTTAATAGTTAATTATTTCATTTTTTACATAAATTCTAATTTTTTCAGATTTAGCCAAAACAGATTTAAACAAAACAAACAAAAACATTCTTTTATCTAACTTGCTATTTTTTTGGGTACACTGAAAAACCTTTGATTTAAGATATATCATATAATAAATGTTAGGCAGGAAGTTAGGCATGAGCAATGAGGGGCTGCCTAGATTCAAGGTAATCTCTAAACCCCGCCCTAGAAAGGACCCAGGAGAGCACACAAATATGCTACAAAATAACTATACAGACTTCAATTCTAACACCCCTTATGCACAGCTGTGTCCTCAAGTGACTTTAGGCAGCCAGGAGCCTATTAAGCGTTCATAAATATTCTATACATACATATATCTGATTATAACAGACTGAATTATGGGAAAGATATGCACAATGGAGCCTGTTGCTGTGTAACTTGCAACTGTCAATTAAAACAGTCAGTCCACGCTTGCCTAGATGAATATGTAAAAGCCCTGTCTTAAAAACCCTGTACTTTATCATTCAGGCACCAGTGTCTCTCCTGGCTTGGCCCATGCCTCCCTTAAGGTGTTCTTTCTGTTCTTTCTTCAACAAACTTGTTTTTGTCACAGATAAGACCTCAGATTATTTTTTGTGTCTTTACCAAAAACTTAGGCCCACAATGAAGTGTCCTCTTCTACTCTCCCTATCTGGTTAACAAGAAAAATTTAAGACCTAAATTAGCAAGTGTAGGAGAACACATTGATCTTATCAGCAGTTTTTGTCAAATAGCTTGTTAGGCACACATGGTCTCTCTTCTGACATATTGAATTGATTGTTCCATTCCCTCAGATCCAATTGCATTTAAGTCACTATATTCAACCATCTCAGGAGAAGGTAATGGCACCCCACTCCAGTACTCTTGCCTGGAGAATCCCATGGATGGAGGAGCCTGGTAGGCTGCAGTCCATGGGGTTGCTAAGAGTCAGAGATGACTGAGTGACTTCACTTTCACTTTTCACTTTCCTGCATTGGAGAAGGAAATGGCAACCCACTCCAGTGTCTTGCCTGGAGAATCCCAGGGACGGGGGAGCCTGGTGGGCTGCCATTTATAGGGTCACACAGAGTCGGACACGACTGAAGTGACTTAACAGCATTCAGCCATCTCAACTATTAGGTATAATAGTACCCAGGTCTCTACCCAGATCAAGAAGGAAAAAAAGGCATCAACAATTGACACATTTGTGCTCATAGAAAGCATGGACTGAAGACCTAAAACGATATCCATAATAATCATTGCCTCTGAGAATTGCTGTTCTTCTAGCAGTATACAGTACTGGTTGTATGACTCTTTTGATCCATAATATCTTCAATTGTCATTTGATCATTTGGGATGGTAGATATTATCGTCTTTTTCAAAATGTTATATGTTAATTGGAGAAAGGGCTTGGTCTCTAACTGCTCACCTTAAAACAGAATAAAAGAAAAAAACAAAAACAACAAAACAAAAAAGTACACCATGCTCACACAGTTGCCCTTAACCCAACTGAAGTTGGGTTACCACACAATTGTGTGGTAAATTTTAAAGCTAGAAGTATGGCTACAAAACACTTAGGCATACTTCCATATGTAAATTATGAAAAAAAAAAATCTGTTTCACAGAGAAACATTCCTAGATTATTTTTGATTTGAGTGAAGGAAAATAATAATAATCAGTGTAGTGAATTTCTCTGCTCAGTAGTGCTTTTACATGTGTCCCCAAACCCAAAATTACTTGCATTTTACAAGACTCCTGGAACAACTGCCCGAGCAAAGTGTTACTCTATTATTAAATGAAAAACAAAAACATTTGGCAATAACTGAAGTTACCAAATAATTTTTTTAAAAATAGTTTGACTTAAACCACCCAATTCAGATGAAATAAAGACTATGTGAACTGTTAATATTAGGTGTATAAATTTTAAGTCGACCTTATTAAGCATGCAATTATATATGCATATATATTAAAATATATACATTAAAAGTATTTATATCTTTGAAAGATTCAAATGCAGTGACCTAATGAAAAATCAGGATCCTAAGTATTTCACTTTTTCTTCAAAAGTCCTTCATACCCCATCATGCACTTCAATATTTTGTCTTTCAAAAAACACTAGAAAATTTTCCCTATTTTATAGGAGTAAGTTTTGACTTGTCCTTCCCAAATCCTTAACATTTGCACCTTAGTTCTGTCGATTTCTGAGTCTGCATCGTGCTGAATAAAAGCACATCTATCCACATTTAAGAACACTGGCAGTCATTACACACTATTTAGCAATTCAACATGTATAATATTTTAAGCCATTAAGCTACTATTATACACTGATAACTGTGCTTAACACTAGAGTTAGAAAAGAAGTAAGCAACATAGGCCTGTTTAATGCAATCACAATCACATTATGGGAGAGGAGAGGTAAAAGGAAATATGAAGTAATTAACATATGTAATGTTTATATGGTAATACAGGAGAAGCACTGAATATGTAAATCCAAAACCTATTCCAGTTTTCAGAGTTTAAATGAATCACAGACCTAATGTATCTTATTTACTTGAAACTTCTGACAATGCTGAGTGAAGTTGCTCAGTCATGTCCGACTCTTTGCCACCACACGGACTGTAACCTACCAGGCTTCTCCGTCCATCGGATGTTCCAGGCAAGGGTACTGGAATGGGTTGCCGTTTCCTTCTCCAGGAGATCTTCCCGACCCAGGGATTGAACCCGGGTCTCCCGCATTGTAGGCAGACACTTTTACCATCTGAGCCACCAAGGAAGATCTCTGACAACGCTATTTAAACCCAAATACATAATGTTTCTAAAGAAAAGTCCTAAACTGATAAGAAGATGATATTTTTTTTAATCCCATTTGTCTCCCCACCCCATAGTCATATTATCTATAGTGACAATGTGATATGTACATTCCTGGAGAGATTTTTCTTGATGTGGTATTATAGTCAGTATATTTTAATCAGATTAAGAAGTGAAAGGAAAAGCACACAACAACAAATTGGAATGGATATAGAATTAATGTTTATACTTTTAAAGAGTAACTCATACTCTAAACCCAAAAAATATATCAAAGCAGATTTAAATCTGAGGGATATTTATAAAGGACTTTTAAACATAGCTGGTAAAGAAAGCTGGAGAGAAAAATGTGAAAGCATCCACATGTTACTGAACTGGCTTTCATAAGTTACAAAACACACTATGAAGGCAACATTGTCCTATATATTGTTACAACACATTCCCTTGTTTTCAGAAAAGCAATATACGCATAGCCTTGAGAGTTTGAATATTTGGCTTAGGGTTACTAAAAACATCACATCTGCCTAGGACCACACAGCCAGCAGAGATTAAAATGACTAATTCTGAATTAATTCCATAAAGTGTTCTTACTGCCACAATATGACCACATTCCATATGTGTATGTATTTTATTATGATAAAATAAGAATTTGTCATTACAAACTAATTCACTTTTCCTTAAGAACTTAAAAAATGCCTTAATAGCTAATGAAGTTCATTTACATATACATTGGTAGAGATATTAAATTACAGATTAGAGTACATTTTTGCTATTAGCACAATGATTTTCATTTTTCTCTAAGTTTAGAATAAAATTATATTTATAAATTTATTGGAATAGGCTACATGCATTATCAAATTAAAATAATAAGGAACAGACTACTACTTTTGGACAAGATGAAATAATATAGTCCATATTTGCCGTTCTGCCTTAAATAACTAGAAAAATGACAAGGTACATAAAAGAGCAGATGACAGACAGTGTACGTCTGAATGCTGAAGTGAAGAGAGGCAAACAAAATGAATCCTGAGTGTGTACCAGTTTCCAAAATGATATGTCAAGACTACAGCACAGAAAAAGATGCAAACAGTGACCAGAAGAATCAATGATTTAGGAAGCTGGATATAAGAAGTTAAGGCAGCAAAAACTGAATGGGCAGAGCCCCCAAAATGAAGTAGCTGCACAGGGAATAGTAAACATCTTCAAAGTGAGGCCTCTCAGCCTTGATCTACACACAATCTCCAACTAGGAAAGATATTAGAAAGATAATGATCAGAATCTGATGAATCATTCTATTATTAAATCTTTGTATATATATTTGAACTAAATGCAGTGAAATGAAATTCATTGATCAATCAAAAAGAATAAATACTATTCTTGGTAAAACTTTTTTAAACTAAATTCTTAGCATAAACATTAATATAGATAAAAATCAGACAAACAAGCTCAACAATATTTCTTTATAGGCTAGAAATGTCATATTCCAAAGAAACAAATAATAACATTTTTCTTTCTATTAAAATGTTTCATTTCTATTTTCCATAATAGCAAAAATAGACCCACACACTAATGACACTATCAAATGTATCACTGTTTCTAGTATTTTTTCCCATAATATTTAGGTGTTAAATTTAACTTCTCTGATACAAGAAGGTGATATGCTGAATATCTGAAAAGTTTAGCATTAGAATACTCTATAGCTTATATTAATTAGTGTGTATGTTTGCCATGCCCTCTAATGAGATTCTGTGTGTTAATATTTGGGTAGGAAGAGAGGGCTAACACAATCAGGTAATACCTAGAAGTCCAATGATATACATCCCAATTTAATATATTCTTTGTCTGTGGCTAATTCTGTCCATGTAACTAAAGTATATTAAAGGACAGAGAGGGGCTTCCCTCATAGCTCAGTTAGTAAAGAATCCACCTGCAATGCAGGAGGCCAGAGTTCGATTCCTGGGTCAGGAAGATCCCCTGGAGAAGGAAATGGCAACCCACTACAGTATTCTTGACTGGAGAATCCCATGGACAGAGGAGCCTGGTGGGCTACAGTCCATGGGGTCACAAGAGTTGGACATGACCTCCACCACCACCAAAGGACATAGATGGATCTTAAAACCTGTAGGGTGGCACATTAAATGAACTGCATTTCCAGAGACACATAAAGCAGGCTTGAAAATGGGCACTCCAAGGGAATTCATGACAGGCTTTCCTTGCCAGATGTCAGCATCCCTCATGAACAAAATAGTCCAAAAGAATCCCCAGCTAGACCCTTTTGTCTATATGGATGATTCCAGCATGAACTTCCAGGATGATTCACAGATACCAGTTGGTCCTACAAAATGGAAGAAGTCTCATGGATGCACCTCATTCATCCTCATCCACACACAGTATGAGGAGTTGGAGGCTCTGTTTAGCTGCAACATGTTTCCAGGTAAAATCCCCCAGAGAGATTTTGCTTTAAAACTCAGCCTACTGGAGTCAACAGAAAAGATTTGCTTCAAGAACTGGTGGATCAAAATGATGAAGCAGCAGCAGTAACAAAATCAGCAGTCACTAAAGCCACCAAACCAGGTCCTACCAGCCAAGAATGCACCCACAGCATCAGCCAGTCCTCATTCTTTTCTCCCTGGAGTTTCAGATTCCTGTAACTCCCTCTCACGTCAGCCCTTAGACCCTTTCCATTGAGTAGAGGACTCTGTCATTACTGAAATGCCTATAAGTGCTGTCCAAATGCAAGATCCTTAACTAGAGAGGCTAGTGGCCTTCGTTCCTGCTTCAGTATGACAAGCTGGAGCTTTTCAATCTACAGTCCAGAGACAGCCTGGAGTTCCAGAAACCCCTCCATTACAGCACACTTTAGATTTCTCTGATCAAAGTACTAATAAATATCAGTATAGGAAAAGGAGAAAAACAAACTATATAGTGGAATATTTCCCAAGAATACACACATGTTTTCTTGTTTATGCTATAAATTTATCAGACTAGTGCTCAGAGTGATAGAAATCCACTTCTCCAGCTCTGAAACATTGACAGTGAAAGTAAACACTGCTCAGTCATGTCTGACTCTTTGCAACCCCATGGACTATACAATCCATGGAATTCTCCAGCCAGAATACTGGAGTGGGTAGCCTTTCCCTTCTCCAGGGGATCTTCCCAATCCAAGGATCGAAGCCAGGTCTCCCACATTGCAGGTAGATGCTTTACCAACTGAGCTATCAGGGAAGCCCTGAAACACTGAAAATATAAGTTAAATTAAAAATATACTTAGAAGCTATGGAAAGAAATGTTTGAAAGAGAAGGAGAAGAAGGAGACAGAAAGGAATCATTTATACTCTTAGCCATTTGTGAGAATTTGATCACCTTTTTTTTCTTTTTTTGGTGGGTGGGAGAGAGGGAGCAAATGATGTCTTTGCAGGAAATTCTGGCATCATTGAACAGCTTTAAACATACACTACTTTTTCAACCAACAACCACTCTCCTAGACTCTGTCCTACAAACATCCCTCCATATCTGTATACCAATAGGTGCACTTGTACAAATGATATTTATATAAACCTTAACTCAGGCAATGGTTGAACAAACAAAACCTGAAAATGATTCTAGTGACCAACAATAGGGAACTAGTGATAGCTTACAGTGAATAGTGTCGGATTTGCTATCTCTGAGGAAGAAGATTTCTCTTTGGGACCAGGGACCAGGCTTGGTCACTCAAGAGCTTTCGTGTAGCAGAGTTTTATTAAGGTATGAAAAGGGACAGAGAAAGCTTCCAACATATACATCAGAAGAGGGACGGAGAGTGCTCCAAGCCCTAGTCTCAGCAAGGGAAGTATATACTTTTTATTTGGTTATTACCATTAATCAGAAGAATGTCCCGAGGTTGTAACGATCTTACTAGACCCACTCCCATAATATACATTCTAAGATAACAAAAGGTTTTCAGGAAGGAGAAACATATCCTCAAGCAGGATACATTATTGTTATATAATCCTTACTAAGGAATGTAGTTAAAAAAAAAAAAAATTGTCCTTTCTGCCTCCTTGAGAGAAGAATGCAATGCAACCCACTCCAGTACTCTTGCCTGGAAAATCCCATGGACGGAGGAGCCTGGTAGGCTCCAGTCCATGGGGTCATGAAGAGTTGGACACTACTGAGTGACTTCACTTTCACTTATCACTTTCATGCATTGGAGAAGGATATGGCAACCCACTCCAGTGTTATTGACTGGAGAATCCCAGGGATGGTGGAGCCTGGTGGGCTGCCATCTATGGGGTTGCACAGTGAAGTGAAAGTGGCTCAGTCGTGTCTGACTCTTTGTGACCCCATGGACTTTCCATGGAATGCTCTAGGCCAGAATACTGGAGTGGGTAGCCTTTCCCTTCTCCAGGGGATCTTCCTGACCCAGGAATCAAACCAGGGTCTCCTGCATTGCAGGCGGATTCTTTACCAACTGAGCTATCAGAGAAGCCAGGGTCTAAGACAATTGAAGCAACTTAGCAGCAGCAGCAGCAGCCTCCTTGGGAATTCCAGACCCCTATATCCTGTTTGAGAGCCCCAGACCTCTCGCTCCTCCTTGGGAACCCCAGACTTCTTATCAACCTAGCTAGGAATTGACTCTCTCACTAGCTAAATAAATTACACAATAGATAACTGTTGTGTTATCAATAGATAACTGGAATAAAGATTGCCCAGAGAAATATCAATAACCTCAGATATGCAGATGACACCACCCTTATGGCAGGAAGCGAAGAGGAACTGAAGAGCATCTTGATGAAAGAGGAGAGTGAAAAAGCTATCTTAAAAGTCACCACTCAAAAAACTAACATCATGGCATCCGGTCCCATCACTTCATGGCAAATAGATGGGGAAACAATGGAAAAAGTGACACACTTTCTTTTTGGGGGCTCCAAAATCACTGCAGATGGTGACTGTGCAGCCATGAAATTAAAAGATGCTTGCTCCTTGGAAGAAAAGCTATGCCCAACCTAGACAGCATATTTAAAAGCAGAAACATTTTTTGCTGACAAAGGTTTATCTAATCAAAGCTATGGTTTTTCCTGTAGTTATGTATGGATGTGAGAGTTGGACTATAAAGAAAGCTGAGCACCAAAGAATTGATGCTTTTGAACTGTGGTACTGGAGAATACTCTTGAGAGTCCCTTGGACTGCAAGGAGATCCAACCAGTCATCCTAAAGGAACTAAGTTCTGAATATTCATTGGAAGGACTGATGCTGAAGTTGAAACTCCAATAATTTGGCCACCTGATGTAAAGAACTGACTCATTGGAAAAGAGCCTGATGCTGGGAAAGATTGAAGGCAGTAGGAGAAGGAGATAATAGACCATGAGATAGTTTGATGGGATCACTGATTTGATGGACATAAGTTTGAGTAGGCTCTGGAAGTTTGTGATGGATGGGGAAAAGTGGCATGCTGCAGTCCATGGGGTCACAAAGAATCGGACACAACTGAATGATTAAACTGAAATGAGATAATTGTATAAAAAGAAAAAAAAAAGCACATAAAAGATGATCAATATGTGAATTTCCCCTTTTTACTACCAGATATTAATACACAGTTTGAAATAGCTGCCCAATATAGCTTCTTTTGCTTTTAATTATACATAATTGGACTGTGAAGAAAGCTGAGCACCTAAGAATTGATGCTTTTGAATTGTGATGTTGGATAAGACTCTTGAGAGTCCCTTGGACTGCAAGAAGATCCAACCATTCCATCCTAAAGAATATCAGTCCTGATTGTTCAATGGAAGGACTGATGCTGAAGCTCCAATACTTTGGCCACCTCATGCGAAGAGTTGACTCATTGGAAAAGACCCTGATGCTGGGAGGGGTTGAAAGCAGGAGGAGAAGGGGATGACAGAGGATGAAATGGCTGGATGGCATCACCGACTCGATGGACATGGGTTTGTTTGGACTCTGGGAGTTGGTGGTCGACAGGGAGGCCTGGAATGCTGCTATTCATGGGGTTGCAAAGAGTTGGACTCGACTGAGCAACTGAACTGAACTGAATACATAGTTTAGTTGTATAACATTTTCCACTGCAACTAATCCATTTCAATAAGTATACTACTTTATGTAGTGCAAGACTATTTGTGCTTTTCTATCATTATAACCATATAGAGACTCTGGTCATCTATTTTAATGAGGTAGTTGAAATACAGGATTGATAATTCTAATTGACATAACCATACTGCCACGTAATCAAATTTGAGGCTGCTGGTTTTATGATCAAGTAGGTATGTCAGTTGTAAAGATGTGTTTTATTCGTAGATCAGATGAGCATGACCTTAATTCATAGGCTAACATAAAATAAGACCAAGAATTATTTTGCAATAAAATTACTATTTTTGTCGTTCCACTATTTTCATTTTCTCACACTTTCAATCGTTTCATTCATTATAGATTAGAAAGGGAAGTAACTGTTTCCCTGGCATCAGTAAGTATGTCCCTGAGTTCTCTAAATATACTGTTCCACATAATGTAAAATGTTCATCTTCAACAGAGATGGGATTTGATATACTATGAAAGTTAACCTTTTTAATGACCAAGAATAACATGTAGCTGAACACCCATGGACTCACATAAAACACTTAACCTATCTTAGTTTCCTCCTCTGTTTGCAAGTTGAGGCTAACATATCGAATATATTAAATTTTCTTGGAACCCCCAAATCTGTAATTATATAAAGACCTTAGCGTTAAACATTTTAAAATGTTGCTTTCTATTAGTCTCATTTTCTGGCTAAATACATTAAAAATATTATACTCATGTATGATTTGTAAGCATGTAATGAATGTTTATGGATTATTCTAATGGGACAGTTTTTAAGCTATATACTTTACAGGCATTGCTACCTTATTCAGATAAAATAATCTATACAATAAGCACTATTAATATAGAAAAAATATATATGTGTTGAGGTCTATGAAGATATCAAGGAATTTACTCTTTTGTAAATTAAACCAAGTTAATCAAATTTTGGAAAATATTTTTAAATAATATGCCACATGCTGCCTACTTATTCTATGCTAATTATATCAGCATATATTTTATCTGTATATGATTGTCATCTGCCTTTACAGTGTACATAATAGAGGTGTATTATAAATATATAAAACAGTTCAAGGACTTCCCTGGTGGCTCAGACAATAAAGAGTCTGCCTACAATGCAGGAGACCTGAGTTTGATCCCTGGGTTGGGAAGATCCTCTGGAGAAGGAAATGGCAACCCACTCCAGTACTTCTGCCTGGAAAATCCCGTGGATGGAAGAGTGTGGTAGGCTACAGTCCATGGGGTGGCAAAGAGTCAGACATGACTGAATGACTTCACCTTACTTTTCATAACAGCTCATAATATATGAAAATGACAATAATATGCCACTATGTGTATTGAATAACTTTTTTTCCACAGAAGGGATAGCATTATAGGAACTGTCACACCCCTTCACCTGGCCCCCCCTCTAATATTAGCAACATTTGACTCTGACACATTAACATCTGTCTGGTGACTCCATGACAAAGAATCTGCCTGCCAGTGCAAGAAACATAGATTCGATCCCTGGGTCAGGAAGATCACCTGGAGAAGGAAATGGTCACCCAGTCCAATATTCTTGCCTGGGAAATCCCATGGACAGAAGAGCATGATGAGCTACGGTCCATGAGTCACAGAGATTTACATGACTTAGCGAGTGAACAACAACAAATCATAGTCCCACGTTTTCAAATTTATCTAAGAAGATATGGTAAAATATAACATGTATAACAAAGCCTAAAGAGACATCAATGGCAACCCACTTCAGTACTCTTGCCTGGGAAGTCCCATGGGTGGAGGAGCCTCGTAGGCTGCAGTCCATGGGGTCGCTAAGAGTCGGACAGGACTGAGCGACTTCACTTTCACTTATCACTTTCATGCACTGGAGAGGGAAATAGCAACCCACTCCAGTATTCTTGCCTGGAGAATCCCAGAGAAGGGAGCCTAGTGGGCTGCCATCTATGGGGTCGCACAGAGTCAGACACGACTGACGTGACTTAGCAGCAGCAGAAAAGAGACATCATAAGGTATAAAATATTTAAAGGGATTCTGAAAGGAGGAAATGAAAATTGAATTTTAGATCTAATTTAACTTTTGATATTTTTAGGCCATTTAATATTCAAGAGTTCTTTTCTCTTTGATTCGTGATGTCAGTATCTCTCTTCATCTACCACCTGCCTTTTTCTACCTTTCATTTTGTACTCCTAATACCAAGGCTTATCTTTACCTTGAAAAAGGACTTATGCCCATATCAAAGTGCTTCCATGCTAGAGATAACTGTCTTTTCCTCCTTCTCTCCTTATACTAATATAATAAAAATATCTACCCATTTATTACTACAGCAATTATTTTCCTTCTTTGATACCAAGGGAGTGGTTGTTTCTGCTTTTAAAGTGGACCAAAATCTCAGCACCCAATAAAAGCATAGTGAGGTCTCCTACATTTATATTACATCTAATTTCATGTTTAAGAATCTTTCTTTTGTAGCATAATTTAAAAGTGTCATGTAGACATGAAAATCAATGCTAGAAAAAGACAAGTGGAGAAACAATTCATAGGGGATTTGGTGAAATAGAATTTCTAAGTTTTTATATTATTTATAGATAAGGCACAACTGGAAAAGTAATTTTACTGGATATATCTCAAATTAATTACACCTAATGTGATACTGAAAATTATACACCTTCATAGTCATTTAAAAACTATCTTTTTTAATAACTACAAGACATCTCATTTTATCCATACTTTTATCTGTGACATTTTAGTTTTAAAAATCTACAGAAAGTCGCTATGTATCATCACCATCATGCTTCCAGAAGCTGTGTTGTGCTCATGGTGAAATGAGAACTTATCAAATTTCACAGTCAGTTCAATTCAACAAACATCTATGGAGCATCTGTTACATAACAGGAATTTTTCTAAAAGTGCATTGAAACACAAAAACAGTAACACCTAGCCTATGCCTGAAAGGAGTTCACTATATAATGTATGTGGTTTAGTCACTCAGTCATGTCTATCTTTGTGACTCCATGGACTGCAGCCCACCAGGTTCCCCTGTTCATGGAACTCTCCAGGCAAGAATACTGGAATGGGTTGCCATTGCCTTCTCCAGAGAATCTCCCCAGCTGAGGGACTGAACCCAGGTCTCCTGCATTGCAGGCAGATTCACTTTATAATATGGTAGATACTAGATAGTTACAAGGTAGTGGTGTTAAAATATCCTGGTTTCTCTTTACCAAGTTTTCCTAAAGTTGGGCATAACTACAAAATTACTGACATTAAATAATTATTATATATGGGCCTCCCAAGTCTATGCCCCACCCACTAATGCCAAAGAAGCTAAAGTCAAATGGTTCTAGGAAGACCAAAAGACCTTCTAGAACTAACGCAAAAAAAAAAAAAAAAGTCCTTTCATCAAAGGGGATTGGAATTTTATTTTAAAAAAGTGTTAAAAAAATAATAACCTATTTAATGTATTTTTTTCCCCATATGTTGTTGTTGTTTTACAGTCACTCGGTAACGTCCAACTTGTCACAATCCCATGGACTGCAGCATGCCAGGCTCCCCTGTCCTTCACCATCTCCCAGAGCTTGCTAAAATTTATGTCCACTCAGTCAGTGATGTCATCCAACCAGCTTCTCCTCTGTCATCCCCCCTCATCCTGCCTTCAATATTTCCCAACTTCAGGGAAAGATGAGATACACACAAAGAAAATGAGACTCACTTAAAAAAAAAAAAATCCACAGACTACTTTTTGCCACTCAAAATTTTTAAACAGTTATACAGAGTTTACATAAAATATACAGTCATACCTTTTTAATCAATTTTTATTGAATATTTCAAAGATCAATTGTATTATTTCCAGCACTAATTGTGTTTTTTAGCATCATTTAGTCTGTTTAAAAATTAGACAAGTAACAAATTATAGATTATCCTCATTGCCTGTAAGTTCAGGCAATACACAGAGTCTCCATTGCTAATGAACATTGGTCAGGAATTTCTAGGTATAAAAATAAGGTAGGACAAAGGTGAACAACATCCAGTTCAAGTAGGAAGAAGTAAATTACTTCTGTTCACAAATCACATGATCCTAATGAATCACAAAGATAATTAAATCCCAAAGAATTCTCAAGATAGCTACTACATCTAAATAAACAAATTCAATAAAATTATAAAGTAGTTATAGGGTATATCAACATGCAAAATTAGTTGTATTTCTATACAAAAGCAATAAATAATACAAAACTAAAGCTAAGGGAAAAGTCCATTTATAATAGCATATATAAAAAGAAAATAACTAGGAATAAATTTATCCAAGACAGTAAAAGATTTGTACATGAAAAATTACAAATCACTGTAGTAAAATTTTTTTTTTACATTTTTAAGGTATATTTCATATAGGTATAAAATCTAAGTTAACCATTATCTTCCGGAAGATTTTGAAGATAACTTCCCATTTCCTTTTTTATTCTATTCTTTCCTTTAGAACATAAGCTATCGTCCCAATTGTTGCTCTTTTTAAAGTATTTTTTCTTCCATTTATGTCATTTAGCTACTTTAAAAAGCTTCTCTTTACATTTCATTTTCAAAATTGTATCATAATGAGTCCAAGTGTGATATCCTTTGTACTTATTTATTGATTTATTCTTCTTAGGGTCTACATAAAAGCCTTTCTTTTTTTTTTTTTTTTTTAACTTTCATCAGTTCTTAAAAAGCCATGGACACTATAATTTCAAATACTGCTTCTCTCCTCTTCTTCTGAAAATTCAAATATATGAGTGCCTGTGTGTGTGTGTGTGTGTGTGTGTGTGTGTGTGTGTGGTGTGAACAAGCATGTGCTTGTGTGTGCATATGATGGGAAGAATGTATTTCTTAAAAGCTTCTTTATGCTTATTTTCATCAAAGAGTATTGAACTTTATACTCATAGGCAGATATTATTGGGCATAGCCTCATTAATTCCATCAGAGAACAAATGCAAAAGTGAACTTCCACCTAAGAATAAGTTAAGATACTTACTAAACTTAAAGATATAGCTACATTCTGATATGAGGGCTCCTCTTGCTTTATATGGATTAACAAAGAAATGAGTTACTCTATTGAAAAGAGAGATTTACAATGATCATTAGAAGGAGTTAGACTTGTTTCATAATAAGGGTAGGGAGAATTATTATTGTCATATGGTTATCATTTGGGTATCTCTTAGTGTTTCACAATAACCTTCAGGTCAAAACTTCAGGGATTAAAATATGTGTCATCCCTGCCAGAGTATAACCCACCCAGATCTGAGTAAATGCTAATTCAGGTGAAAATAATTTAGAAGGGAGAATAGAAAAAGAAATTATGAGTATTAACCACAGCCTCAGGATCAGCTGCAACTGCAGAAGCTGTAGTTATGTCATTTTACTAAATCTTTGGTGGGTTTTCCCCTAAATTGCAGCTAACAACAGTACCATAGATTCTGAGACTTAATGGAAGATACTCAATTCAAGAATCATTGGGTTTGGGCAGTTCAAGGGGTTGACTATTGTAGAATATGTTAGTATTCTAGCCAGATCCCCTTCAAATTCCTTTTATTGATTATGCAAGTCCATTCCCAGCTCTCGCTAGTGTCTTTCCTAATAGTTCAAATCATCAAAACTTCTTGGAAAGGAAATTTGGACAAGTGGAACCACTTTGAACAAATGCCTAAGAGGCAGAATGACTGCTCACAGTCAATCACCAACTGCAATAAGAATATGAAAACTGTAGCCTGACATCACCGACTCTATGGACATGAGTTTGAGTAAGCTCCAGGAGTTGGTGATGGACAGGGAAGCCTGGCGTGCTGCAGTTCATGGGGTCGCAAAAAGTAGGACCTGATTGAGCAACTGAACTGAACTGATTGACTACTTCAAGCTAGAACAAACTCTGTAGTCAAACTGACAGTCTAGAATATCTCCAAAATCAGGTCAAAGCTGGAACATCACATGAAATAGCTCCTTATTATTATTTTTTTTTTTTTTTGCTTTCCTTCTTCCTCTTCACTATTCTGCTTCTCAGATTCCTTTACCAGTTTTTCCTGGAACACATTTTGAAATAATTACTCTCCGATACAATGTCATCTCAGTGTTAGCCTAATGCAGGACAACCAATAATATCACTTTGAGTTGAAGCATTTAATGAAGTTTAGGAGGATTATATTAATTTGTAAAGGAAAGATGAAAACCTAAACAAAACAGCATAGCTATAATTGAATTTTGGAAGAAATATTTTTACAACCTTTTAATGATTGAAATATAAATCTTTATGTGGAATGTGATAAAATATCACAAATTTGCTGTCTATTTAAACTTAAACTGGAACATAGCCATCACACACAGAAATTATTGCTTAATAATTTCCCCTTCAGACTATGGGAAGTGAAGGGTAGGAGCATTTTGATCTAAACATCAAGAATTTAACCTCTGAAGCAGATTAAGATGAAGATTGATTTATAGAAACTTGAATATCTGAGATTCATCCACAGATAATTTTGCATTAATTTAAACTTAAGGATCATTTGCAGAAATGAACTAGTTACAGAGTTGGTACATACAAAAAGAAGTTTCCATAATAGCCATAACCCTAACTTTGAAGAAAGGGATAAATTAGAGACATAAATTCATATAACCCAAATAAAATTCACTGAAGTTCATAGAACACAAATGCAATGTGATCAGTGCAGCTGATACATTAAGAGCATTGTTCCTATCTGGGAGACTGAGGCATCAGACAGAAATTAAAACTTAAGTCCGTGTTACATAGCTGATATTTTCCATAATTGTCTAAAATTGATGCAAAGGAAGGATCTTAACTAGTCTTTAGTGTGTTATTTCAGAAGTACTATATAAATGTGATTATCTTCCACTTATTTAACAAAAGTTTATTTGATTCCTACTACATTTCAAGCACTCTGTTAGGCAACAGACAAGATAATTAGACAAAAACATTTTTCAGTATCATTGAGGAAGGTTAACTGTATCTTTCATAAAGATAAAATAATCAACAATGAAAATTATGAAATAATTTTCCAATGTAGTTCTCAAATACTTTTGATATTTCTTGTAGTTAAGATCTTCAGATTCAGATTAATCAAACCCCTACTGATGTGCCACTAGAGATTGCAGCAATAGTAGCTGTGGTGGTATTACTGGTTAAAAACGACTAAAAGAAAATTTTTCCACCAGTGTCTTCCAAACTTAAGTGCTTTAGTTGCTGACCATTCATGTGAACACCTTCCAATCTATGCTGAGCAAAGCTCTTGATTTATTTAGAAAACATTTTTTTTTTTAAATACAAAACAAACTATCCTCTGTTTTCTAGGGAATGAAGAATAATACAAGCAAGCAAGCAAAACTAAAATACTTCATCCAACTAAGCTAGATATTATGGTTACTGTAATTTAAGAATAAAAACAGTTTTAAATTAACCAAGCAAACAGGAGACCTAAAATTACTTCAGGCTAATTATGTCATGATTGGTTTTTCAGCATTATTATATAATATCTGAGAACATAAAGCTATCAATTCGTATATGATAATTACATTTTAATTGTTATGGTGTGTGAACTGCTAAAAAATATGTAAGTTCAATATTAAAATTTAGAATTTGTAATATCCATAATTCAGTATAGCATTTTTTTTGCATTATGTGCGTGATAAAATAATATATGTTGATTTTATTTTTTTTTGTTTGTTTAATATATACATTTTATTGAAGTATAGTTGACTATGATAGGATACTGAAAGAGGAACTCCCCAGGTCAGTAGGGGCCTAATATGCTACTGAAGATCAGTGGAGAGATAACGCCAGAAAAAAAGAAGGGATGGAGCCAAAGCAAAAACAATACCCAGCTATGGATGTGACTGGTGATAGAAGCAAGGTCCGATGCTGTAAAGAGCAATATTGCATAGGAACCTGGAATGTCAGGTCCATGAATCAAGGCAAATTAGAAGTGGTCAAACAAGAGATGGCAAGAGTGAATGTAGACACTCTAAGAATCAGCGAACTCAAATGGACTGGAATGGGTGAATTTAACTCAGATGACCATTATATATACTACTGTGGACAGGAATGCCTCAGAAGAAATGGAGCAGCCACCATGGTCAACAAAAGAGTCCGAAATGCAGTACTTGAATGCAATCTCAAAAACGACAGAATGATCTCTGTTCGTTTCCACGGCAAACCACTCAATATCACAGTAATCCAAGTCTATGCCCCAACCAGTAATGCTGAAGAAGTTGAAGTTGAACGGTTCTATGAAGACCTATAAGACCTTTTAGAACTAACACCCCCAAAAGATATCCTTTTGATTATAGGGGACTGGAATGCGAAAGTAGGAAGTCAAGAAACACCTGGAGTAACAGGCAAATTTGACCTTGGAATATGGAATGAAGCAGGGCAAAGACTAATAGAGTTTTGCCAAGAAAATGCACTGGTCATAGCAAACACCCTCTTTCAACAACAGAAGGGAAGAATATACACATGGACATCACCAGATGGTCAACACCGAAATCAGATTGATTATATTCTTTGCAGCTAAAGATGGAGAAGCTCTATATAGTCAACAAAAACAAGACCAGGAGCTGACTGTGGCTCAATGAACTCCTTATTGCCAAATTCAGACTTAAATTGAAGAAAGTAGGGAAAACCACTAGACCATTCAGGTATGACCTAAATCAAATCCCTTATGGTTATACAGTGGAAGTGAGAAATAGATTTAAGGGCCTAGATCTGATAGATAGAGTGCCTGATGACCTATGGACTGAGGTTCGTGACTTTGTACAGGAGACAGGGATCAAGACCATTCCCATGGAAAAGAAATGCAAAAAAGCAAAATGGCTGTCTGGGGAGGCCTTACAAATAGCTGTGAAAAGAAGAGAAGTGAAAAGGAAAGGAGAAAAGGAAAGATATAAACATCTGAATGCAGAGTTCCAAAGACTAGCAAGAAGAGATAAGAAAGCCTTCGTCAGTGATCAGTGCAAAGAAATAGAGGAAAACACCAGAATGGGAAAGACTAGAGATCTCTTCAAGAAAATTAGAGATACCAAGGGAACATTTCACGCAAAGATGGGCTCGATAAAGGACAGAAATGGTATGGACCTAACAGAAGCAGAAGATATTAAGAAGAGGTGGCAAGAATACACAGAAGAACTGTACAAAAAAGATCTTCATGACCCAGATAATCACGATGTTGTGATCACTGACCTAGAGCCAGACATCCTGGAATGTGAAGTCAAGTGGGCCTTAGAAAGCATCACTAGGAACAAAGCTAGTGGAGGTGATGAAATTCCAGGGGAGCTATTTCAAATCCTGAAAGATAATGCTGTGAAATTGCTGCATGCAATATGCCAGCAAGAAGGCAATGGTACCCCACTCCAGTACTCTAGCCTGGAAAATCCCATGGACGGAGAAGCCTGGGAGGCTGCAGTCCACGGGGTCGCTAAGAGTGGGACACGACTGAGCGACTTCACTTTCACTTTTCACTTTCATGCACTGGAGGAAGAAATGGCAGCCCACTCCAGTGTTCTTGCCTGGAGAATCCAGGGGACGGCGGGGCCTGGTGGGCTGCCGTCTATGGGGTCGCACAGAGTCGGACACGACTGAAGTGACTTAGCAGCAGCAGCAGCAAGCAGTGGCCACAGGACTGGAAAAGGTCAGTTTTCATTCCAATCCCAAAGAAAGGCAATGCCAAAGAATGCTCAAACTACCACACAATTGCACTCATCTCACACGCTGGTAAAGTAATGCTCAAAATTCTCCAAGCCAGGCTTCAGCAATATGTGAAGCATGAACTTCCTGATGTTCAAGCTGGTTTTAGAAAAGGCAGAGGAACCAGAGATCCAATTGTCAACATCCACTGGATCATGGAAAAAGCAAGAGAGTTCCAGAAAAAATCTATTTCTGCTTTATTGACTATGCCAAAGCCTTAGACTGTGTGGATCACAACAAACTGTGGAAAATTCTGAAGGAAATGGAAATACCAGACCACCTGACCTGCCTCTTGAGAAATCTGTATGCAAGTCAGGAAGCAACAGTTAGAACTGGACATGGAACAACAGACTGTTTCCAAATCGGAAAAGGAGTTCGTCAAGGCTGTATATTATCACCCTGCTTATTTAACTTATATGCAGTGTACTTCATGAGAAACACTGGACTTGAAGAAACACAAACTGGAATCAAGATTGCCGGGAGAAATATCAATAACCTCAGATATGCAGATGACACCACCCTTATGGCAGAAAGTGAAGAGGAACTAAAAAGCCTCTTGATAAAACTGAAAGTGGAGAGTGAAAAGTTGGCTAAAGTTCAACATTCAGAAAACGAAGGTCATGGCATCCAGTTCCATCACTTCATGGGAAATAGATGGGGAAACCGTGGAAACAGTGTCAGACTTTATTTTTTGGGGCTCCAAAATCACTGCAGATGGTGACTGTGGCCATGAAATAAAAAGACGCTTACTCCTTGGAAGGAAAGTTATGACCAACTTAGATAGCATATTCAAAAGCAGAGACATTACTTTGCTAACAAAGGTCTATCTAGTCAAGGCTATGGTTTTTCCTGTGGTCATGTATGGATGTGAGAGTTGGACTGTGAAGAAAGCTGAGCACTGAAGAATTGATGCTTTTGAACTGTGGTGTTGGAGAAGACTCTTGAGAGTCCCTTGGACTGCAAGGAGATCTCACCAGTCCATTCTGAAGGAGATTAGCCCTGGGATTTCTTTGGAGGGAATGATGCTAAAACTGAAACTCCAGTACTTTGGCCACCTCATGCGAAGAGTTGACTCATTGTAAAAGACTCTGATGCTCGTAGGGATTGGGGCCAGGAGGAGAAGGGGATGACAGAGGATGAGATGGCTGGATGGCATCACTGACTCGATGGACGTGAGTCTGAGTGAACTCCGGGAGTTGGTGATGGACAGGGAGGCCTGGCGTGCTGTGATTCATGAGGTTGCAAAGAGTTGGACACGACTGAGCGACTGAACTGAACTGATAGTTGACTTGCAATGTTTCAAGGTGATTCAGTTATACATATACACATATATTATTTTTGAAATTATTTTCCATTTTATTTATTATAAAATACTGATATAGCTCTCTGTGCTATACAGTAAACCTTTGTTGCTTGCTGCATATTTATTTTTCTAATTAGAAATCTAGCATTCTATTCATACTAAGTCAAATAAGTGGAATCAAAATGTCATAAATTTTTTAGTTAGACAAAAATTCCTAAGTGTCCTAACACACACACACACACACACACACACACACACATATATATACATATTATTTATAAACATGTATTCAGAAACTGTTCTACTATGCTTGATAAAGCCTTGAGACAGAACTTCAAATAAAACAAGAAGATGGAGAAGTTGGAAAACATAAACTAAATTAAATGGTAGTGCTGAATATGAAATAGTAAAAGTGAAACAAACTATATTAAAAAAAAATCATTGTATAGTCCAGTTGTTTTTAAAAATGACTGCTCATTAGAAACAAATCTGGAGCTCTGGAGAAAAAACAAAACAAAACAAAACACACCTGAGCATTTGTATTTTCAAAAAATTTCAGGATAATTCTGATATTCATCTGGATTTTAAGAAGTGATTACAGGTTTTTCTACTAAATCATAGTTCTGGTGATTTAGAATTCTATTATTTTTCTGTTGACCAATAATGATATAATGGTATTAAATGAGTAATAGTTACATAATCACAATAGTGAAAGATGCTTATCAGTTTTCACAATCAATAGCCAGACAAAATATAAAAGATAACTATAACTGCAAGCCATAATGGGAACATGATTAATTTAACAATATAAAACAATTACATAGAGTTTGATGGAGTCAAAAAGAGTGATATGGTTAAATGGAAGTGCATACATGCACATGTCTTCATCTGCCCAACAAGTCTATGTCTTTTGATTGGTACATTTAATCCATTTACACTTAAGGTAATTATTGGTATGCATGATCCTATTACCATTTTTTAATTGTTTTGGGTTTATTTTCTGTAGGTCTTTTTCCTTCTCTTGTGTCTCCATGCTAGAGAAGTTCCTCTAGCATTTGTTGTGAAGTTGGTTTAGTGGTGTTGAATTCTCTTAACTTTTGCTTGTCTGGAATGCTTCTGATTTCTCAATAAAATCTGAATGAAAGTCTTGCTGGGTAGAGTATTCTTGGCCATAAGCTATTGCCTTTCATCACTTTAAATATACGGTGCTCTTCCCTTCTGGCTTGAGAGTCTCTGTTAAGAAATCAGCTGATATAGCCTGAAGAGAGTTCCCTTGTGTGTTATTTGTCATTTTTCCCTTGTTGCTTTTAATATTTTATCTTTGTCTCTAATTTTTGTCAGTTTGATACTACGTGCCTTGGTGTGTTCCTCTTTGGGTTTATCCTTCCTGGGACTCTGTATGCTTCCTGGACATGGTTGACTATTTCCTTTCCCATTTAAGGGATGTTTTCAGCTATTATCTCTTCAAATATTTTCTCAGGTCATTTCTTTCTCTCTTCTCTTTCTGGGACTCCAATAATGCGAATGTTGGTGTGTTTAATTTTGCCCCAGAGGTCTCCTAGGCTGTCTTTACTTCTTTTCATTATTTTTTCTATAGTCTATTCTGCAGCAGTGTTTTCCACCCTTCTGTCCTCCAGGTCATTTATCCATTCTTCTGCCTCAGTTATTCTGCTATGGATTCCTTCTAGTGTATTATTCATCTCTGTTTACTTGTTCTTTAGTTCTTGTAGGTCTTTGGCAAACATTTCTTGGATCTTCTCAATCTTTGCCTCCATTCTTTTCCTGAGATCCTGGATTATCTTCACTATCATTATTCTGAATTCTTTTTCTGGAAGGTTGCAAATTTCTGCTTTCTTTAGTTGTTTTTCTAGGATTTTATCTTGTCCTTTTATCTGGGACATAACTTTCTGCTTTTTCATTGTGATTAATATTCTGTAATATGGTTTTTTTCTTAGCTCCTCTGGAACTGTGATTCTTCTTGCTTCTTCTGTCTGAACTCTGATGGATGAGGCTAGAAGACTTTCCATCTTTCAAAGCACAAGATATATAGCATAAATTACATGTTAAAAATTATGAATCACTCTGGTTAATTATCCTACAAATCAATCAACTACAACATCATTGTAAGAGAACTAAAACTAAATCTTTTTCTTCTACAAGGTGGTGGCATTAAAATATCCTGGTTTCTCTTTACCAAGTTTTCTTAAAGTTGGGCATAACTACAAAATTACTGACATTAAATGATTATTGTACGTGGGCTTCCCAAGTCTATGCCCCAACCACTAATGCCAAAGACTGAAGCTAAATGGTTCTATGAAGAACTAAAGACTTTCTAGAACTAACAGCAACAACAACAAAAGTCCTTTTCATCAGAGGATATTGGAATGCAAAAGTAAGAAGTCAAGAGATACCTGGAGTGACAAGCAACAAGAGATACCTGGAGTGACAAGCAAGTTTGGCCTTGGAATACAAAATGAAGCAGAGCAAAGGTTAACAGAGTTTTGCTAAGAGAACACACAGGTCATAGCAAACACCTTCTTCTAACAACACAAGAACTTCTGTACATATGGACATCACCAGATGGTCAATATAGAAATCAGACTGATCATATTCTTTGCAGCCAAAGATGGGAAAGCCATATACAGTCAGAAAAAACAAGACCTGGAGCTTACTGTGGCTTAGATCATGAGCTCCCAATTGCAAAATTCAGACTTAAATTGAAGAAAATAAGGAAAAACACTATTCCATTCCAATATGACCTAAACCAAATCCCTTATGATTATACAGTGGAAGTAACAGATTCAAGCAACTAGAGCTGGAAGACAGAGTACCTGAAGAGCTATGGGCAGAAGTTTGTAACACTGTACAGGAGACGGTGACAAAAACCATACCAAAGAAAAAGAAAGGCAAAGGTAAGACTACACAAAATAACCATACAGAAAAGGTCTTAATGACCTGGATAACCACGATGATGTGGCCACTCACCTAGAATCAGACATCCTGGAATGTGAAGTCAAGTGAGCCTTGTGAAGCATTACTATGAACAAAACTAGTTGAGGTAATGGAATTCCAGCAAAATTATACCAAATTCTAAAAGATGATGCCGTGAAAGTGATTACTTAATATGCCGCAAATTTGGAAAACTCAGCAATGGCCACAGGACTAGAAAAAGTCAGTTTTCACTCCAATCCCAAAGAAGGAACATGCCAAAGAATATTCAAACTACCATACAACTGTGCTCATTTCATATTCTAGCAAGGCTGTGTTCAAAATCCTTCAAACCAGGCTTCAACAGTGTGTGAACTGAGCACTTTCAGATGTACAGCTGGATTTAGAAAAAGCAAAGGAACCAAAAATCAAATCGTCAATATCCTCTAGATTATAGAAAAAGCAACAGAATTCAAGAAAAATATCTGCTTCACTGAGTATTCTAAAGTTTTTGACTATGTGTATCACAAAAAACTGGAAAATTCTTAAAGAGATGGGAATACCAGATCACTTTACCTGCCTCCTGAGATACCTGTTTAGGTCAAGAACAACAGTTAGAACCAGACACGGAACAGCAGACTGGTTCCAAACTGAGAGAGGTGTTTATCAAGGCTGCATATCATCACCCAGCTTGTTTACTTCTATGCAGAGTATATCATGCATAATGTTGGGCTAGATGAATCATAAGCTGGAATCAAGATTACAGGTAGAAATATCAGCAACCTCAGATATGCAGATGATATGACTCTAATGGCAGAAAGTGAAGAGGAACTAAAGAGACTCTTAATGAGGGTGAAAGAAGAGAGTGAAAAGCTGGCTTAAAATTAAACATTAAAAGAACTGAGATTATGGCATCTGGTCCCATCACTTCATATCAAATAGATGGGGTAAAAGTGAAAACAGTAACAGATTTCATTTAAATCCTAAAGAAAATCAACCCTGAATATTCATTGGAAGGATGGGTGCTAAAGCTCAAGTTCCAATGCTTTGACCATCTAATGCAAAGAGCCAACTCATTGGAAAAGACCCCAATGCTGGGAAAGATTGAAGGCAGGAGGGGAAGGGGATGACAGAGGATGAGACAGTAGGATGGGATCACTGACTTGATAGACATGAGTTTGAGCAAACTCTGGTAGTTAGTGATGGACAGGGAGGCCTGGTGTGCTACAGTCCATGGGGTCACAAAGAGTCAGACGCGACTGAACTGAATAACATATTTACATACCTGTACATAAAAAACAATTAATTTTCTCATGGCATAGCCCAAAGAAAATACAGAGTAATGGCATTTCACAAAAAGAAGGAAAAGAAGAAAGAACAGGTCATCAGCTTCAGACCTTAGGTAGCTAAATGAGAGAATGTATTTGGTGTCTGCCACATTTTTGCAACCTTTAATGATACTTTTATCCACATGACTGCTCTCTCTGGCTAGGAAATCATCTGTCAGGTCAGTGGTGGAATAACATTGAAGTCAGACAAAAATGAATCCTTTCCACATGCCAACATGTTGGCCACCTACGGCATGGTTCAGAGTTGCAAGGAGCTGGGCAACACTGTCTTAAACATCAAACTCTGGGTCATAATAGCAAGTAGAACAAAGAACCCTTAACCTGTGACACACTTAGCCCTCAGAGCCCTTGATCATTCAGGAATGAAAATGGATCAGGCAGGTTGAGAATGTCATCTTCGCTCCTTCTGACAGTATCTGAAAGAAGAGCGGTCACCATCTATGAACACGTCTCCTCAAATTATTGCTTTCTGTTAACAAACTGTATTAGTGCAAGCCAAAACAAAAATAAACAGAAAATACACACATACTTAGTAGCATAAATACAGCTAAGATTTCGTTGGGCAAAAAAAGACTTTGAATAAGTTGAAATTAAATAAATTTGTATTAATTTATGTTTCAAAACTAGCTAATATTCTACTTCACAAGAAAACGTGCATATCCAACAAGTACATGACTGTGTATCATAGACACAATCTGCTTTCATAAACAAAGCACAGCAAAAACATAAGGGTAGGTCTAGGACTTTTAAGTGGCAGCAAAAATGAAGACATTATAAGGATTTAAAACCCTATTAAAAAAAAATGAGAAAAGTAGAATTATAATCAGAACATTAAGCAAAAGGCTTCATTACTTGAGGTGTACCATAACTCCCAGATTCTTTCTTCCACAAAGTATTTCATGATATTCAGGCTAAACAGAAACATAAAGGAGTTCACTGAATTGAAAACTTTGACTCTAATTGAAGGTTTATGAAATTACATCTGCTGAGACATTTCTGAACTAAATATATATATATTTATATATATATAATTATATATATGAATCTGCCTGCAATGCAGGAAATAACACTTTGATTCCCGGGTCTGAAAGATCCCTTGGCGGAGGAAATTCATGTATCAGTTCAGTTCAGTTTAGTAGCTCAGCCAGGCTTCCCTTTCCATCACCAACTCCCAGAGTTAAACTAATATCCATCGAGTTGGTGATGCCATCCAACCATCTCATCCTCTGTCATCCCCTTCTCCTCCTGGCTTCAATCTTTCCCAGCATCAGGATCTTTTCCAATGAGTCAGTTCTTTGCATCAGGTGGCCACAATATTGTAGTTTCAGCTTCAGCATCAGTCCTTCCAATGAATATTCAGGCCTGATTTCCTTTAGGATGGACTGGGTGGATCTCCTTGCAGTCCAAGGCACTCTTAAGAGTCTTCTCCAACACCACAGTTCAAAAGCATCAATTCTTCAGCTCTGAGCCTTCTTTACAGTCCAGCTCTCACATCCATACATGACTACTGGAAAAACCATAGCTTGGATTAGATGGACCTTTGTTGGCAAAGGTGTCTTTTAATTTCATAGCTGCAATCACCATCTGCAGTGATTTTGGAGCCCCCAAAAATAAAGTCTCTCACTATTTCCATTGTTTGCTCATCTATTTGCCATGAAGGGATGGGACCGGATGCCATGATCTTAGTTTTCTGAATGTCGAGCTTTAAGCCTACATTTTCACTCTCCTTTCATTTTCATCAATAAGCTCTTTAGTTCTTCTTCACATTTTGCCATAATGGTGGTGCCATCTGCATATCTGAGGTTATTGATATTTCTCCTGGCAATCCTGACTCCAGCTTGTGTTTCATCCAGCCTGGCATTCACATGATGTACTCTGCATATAAGTTAAATAAGCAGGGTGACAATATACAACCTTGATGTACTCCTTTCCTGATTTGGAACCAGTCTGTTGTTCCATGTCCAGTTCTAACTGTTGCTTCTTGACCTGCATACAGATTTCTCAGGAGGTAGGCGATGTGGTCTGGTATTTCTATCTCTAAGAATTTTCCACATATGTATGTGTATGTGTGGTATGTGTGTGCATGTATTAAGAGAGAGAATCTGATAGGCTTGTTCTTAATTTACTTACTTAGTCATAGTGCTAAACAAAATACATTTCTGGAAATCTGAAGCTAAGCTAGAAGGATATCACTGGCATTGCTTATATAAGAACTAGTAGCAAACTATAATATTGCTGCATAGGGTTTTGTAAACTACAGGTGATAAAAGCACACTCAAGTAGCAGAATGATATATAGAAGTAATTATTAGGAAAGGGAAAATGCAAATTCAAGAAAACATTTTTTTACACAGAACAATAACATTATGATAGTTGGCCCCTTGTTATATTATTAATAGTAATAAAAATAATTTTTATAAGACAAAAAACAATTCAGACTATGCACAACCATGTTTTATATATTATTAAACCATTGATTTGATATTGTTTTTAATGCTAGCTTTGGGATATAAGTACATTAAAAACATCCCTCTTTCTTCTCAAAATAGTATTCTGTCAAGTCTTTGGCTATATTAAAAGAAAGAAAGAAAAAAGACAAAAACAACAATAACAAAAATTGCTAAAGGAATACAAACATTTAATAGGGAAAGGATAAGAATAAGGGACTGAGAGAAAGGGAAAAAGAAATAATGAGATTTACATAAGTATATGAAAATGGAAAATTATAAAATTTACTCTATAATATGAAAGAGGTGTTATTTGCCCAATCCATATTATTTAAAAGTCAAAAATGAAAATAAAGGAAAAAAGAACAAAGCAAAAATAAGTATATGTGGGACATTTTATTAAACAAATACACAAAATGGAAATATTTTTACTCAAAATTTTATTTGCATTTCCTATACAATAATTATTTTATTAATTATGTTAACATGTTAAGAAAACTTAAGTCTTGCTGACTATCTCTTGATATATGCGTTAACACTGAATGCTGTACCTTCCTGGGTACAATTTGACTGTTAATAATATTCTCACTAGAAATAAGTAGAATTTGACAGCTAGACTATATGATTATCTTGAACTGATGATAGGTTTGCAATGTTCTCAGAAATATAGACACATCAAAGCCTTTATATTAAGGATGAAGGATAACGAAACAATGTAAAGCAATTGATTAATCTGAGTGCTGAGATTAGTTAATATATAAATATGTCTTAGAGTCAGTTGGCATATACTAAAATGCATCTATTACATTGATACTTAAGTATGATATATAGGATTTATAATTTTCATACTCATAACAGTGTCAGACTTTATTTTTCTGGGCTCCAAAATCACTGCAGATGGTGACTGCAGCCATGAAATTAAAAGATGCTTACTCTGTGAAAGGAAAGTTATGACCAACGTAGACAGCATATTCAAAAGCAGAGACATAACTTTGCCAACAAAGGTCCCGCTAGTCAAGGCTATGGTTTTTCCTGTGGTCATGTATGGATGTGAGAGTTGGACTGTGAAGAAGGCTGAGCAACGAAGAATTGATGCTTTTGAACTGTGGTGTTGGAGAAGACTCTTGAGAGTCCCTTGGACTGCAAGGAAATCCAACCAATCCATTCTGAAGGAGATCAGCCCTGGGATTTCTTTGGAAGGAATGATGCTAAAGCTGAAACTCCAGTACTTTGGCCACCTCATGCGAAGAGTTGACTCATTGGAAAAGACTCTGATGCTGGTAGGGATTGGGGGCAGGAGGAGAAGGGGATGACAGAGGATGAGATGGCTGGATGGCATCACTGACTCAATGGACGTGAGTCTGAGTGAACTCCGGGAGTTGGTGATGAATAGGGAGGCCTGGCGTGCTGCGATTCATGGGATCGCAAAGAGTCGGACACGACTAATCGACTGATCTAATCTGATCTGAAAAAATTTGTATATACAACAAAAGAAGTTTGTCAGAATTGCAGATAATGTAGAAAATATGAAAATTGCATATAACTGAGGGAACTTTTTTGCAAAATGTTTTTGGATAATTGTTTCTCTTCCACTTCATCATGTAAATCCTTGTCAAACTATCCAATGTTAAAAAATAATTTCTAATAGAGAACATAGATAAATAAAAAATAATTTTAGTTTTTAAAAGTGTTAAGAAATGATAGCTTATTTAATGTATATTTTTTGGAAACAAAATTTTTGGACTTTGCTGCAAATGGAATCACAGAAAATATAACATTTTCCAACATTTTCTTAAGAAAGCAAAATGCATCCTTTGCAAGAAAACACACAAGTAAGTTTTTGAGACTTCATATTAAAGCAAAGCTGAATTTTTGTATTAACTCATTAATTGCTAAATTAGTGCTTGAAATAAAGATGCAAAGAAGAATGAGTCTTTTTATTAAAGAAAAAGTGAAGCATATTACTCAAAAATACACATGCACCCCAATATTCATTGCAGCACTATTTACAGTAGCCAGACTATGGAGGCAAATTACATGTCCATTGGCAGATGAATGGATAATGTTGTGGTACATATACACAATGGGATATTACTTAGCCATAAAAAGGAACAAATTTGAGTCAGTTCTAGTGAGGTGGATGAACCTCAAGCCTGTTGTTGTGAACCTGCAGTGTGAAGTGAGTCAGAAAAAGAAAATCAAATGTCATTTATTAATGCATATATATGGACTCTAGAAAAATGGTACTGGTGAACTATTTGCAGAGGAGGAATAGAGATGCAGACATAGAGAACAGATTCATTGACACAGTCAGGGAAGGAGAAAGTGGGACAAATTCAGAAATTGGCACTGAGACATATACATTACCATATGTAAAACAGCTAGTGGAAAGTTGCTCAACTTGGTGCTCTGTGACAATCTAGAGTGGGATGGAGTGGGGCAGGGGAGGGGGGTGGTGCGAGGGAGTGTTCAATAGAGAAGAAATATATGTATACCTAAGACTGTATTAAAAGACGCTTACTCCTTGGAAGGAAAGTGATGACCAACCAAGATAGCATATTCAAAAGCAGAGACATTTATTTGCCAAAAAAGTCCGTCAAGTCAAGGCTATGGTTTTTCCTGTGGTCATGTATGGATGTGAGAGTTGGACTGTGAAGAAAACTGAGCGCCAAAGAATTGATGCTTTTGAAGTGTGGTGTTGGAGAAGACTCTTGAGAGTCCCTTGGACTGCAAGGAGATCCCACCAGTCCATTCTGAAGGAGATCAGCCCTGGGATTTCTTTGGAAGGGATGATGCTAAAGCTGAAACTCCAGTACTTTGGCCACTTCATGCGAAGAGTTGACTCATTGGAAAAGACTCTGATGCTGGGAGGGATTGAGGGCAGGAGGAGAAGGGGACGACAGAGGACGAGATGGCTGGATGGCATCACTGACTTGATGGACGTGAGTCTGAGTGAACTCCGGGAGTTGGTGATGGACAGGGAGGCCTGGCGTGCTGCGATTCATGGGGTCGCAAAGAGTCGGACACAACTGAGCGACTTAACTGAACTGAACTGAAGGTTGTATAGCAGAAACCAACACAACACTGTAAAGCAATTACCCTCCATTAAAAAATGAGAAGCACAAGCTCTCCTCGATAGTTTTATATGAGGATATATTTTAAATTTATTAAAAAAATAAATTTATTTATTTTACTTTTCCCCCTTTAATTTTGAAGTTTTATTTACCTTTTTAGAATCTATACTAAAGCTAGCTTTAATTTTTCACTCTGAATATGAACAGCAGTATTTCTAGGGTCACATATGTTGTATTATAGTTCAGAGTTCAAGTACCACATGCTTTTCTATAAATGAAATTTCCAAGCCCCAACACAGATCTAGAAAACCAGAAACATGACATTAGGGCAAACTATGCTATACAAATGATGTTGCTTTTTGCAAAAGTGTAAAAAACAGAGGCTCAATATTTATTGAGTTCAAATTCCTAATACAGTCCATCCTTTGTTTCCTTTTATACTGAAAACACACAATATTACTATTGTATCTGCTATCTATCAGAAATCAGAGGTTAAGGTTATACAGCCTGTCCATGATAGTATGAACTGTAAGAAGACATACACATACTTCAAAATTATGTTTGCATGGTTGTAGACATTATTTACTCACATGTACAGTGATGGCATTATTTATTTTCCAATGAGCAGACATTTGATATAATCAACATACTGGCTTTCCTCTGACAAAACTAATCATACATTCTCAATGCAGATTTTGAAATCTTCAAATGAATATGATTTTTTTTTTTTTAATGGTTGGACACCTGGTGGTTTTTTTTGTAGGAAATCATACTTAATATGGGACTTCTGGGGTGACGCTAGTGGTAAAGAAACATGCGCCAATTCAGGAGACATAAGAGACATCAGTTTAATCCCTGGGTTGGAAGATACCCTGGAAGAGGGCATGGCAACTCACTAGAGTAACCTTGCCTGGAGGATTCCGTGGACAGAGGAGCCTGGCCGGGCTACAGTCCATAGGACCACAAAGAGTCAGACAGAACTGAAGCGACTTAGCATGCACATGCTTACGAATATAACTGCTAGACAAATGAGAACAACAAACAATGGAGTAAAGCTTAAATACTACAAACAAGTGTACTTTCAAACTCATTAAGACATTATATGTGATACATTCGGATAGTCACTATGAGGTATCTTTCCAGTAGCTTGCAAAATACAAACTGAATAAAATATCTCTCTGGAGTTTCCAGGACACAGTATCAAGTTTCTTCAGTGATTTCTGCAAATGTTGTACACAAAAATAATGAAACATTAAGATAAATGTGGCTAGTCAAAGGCAGTACAGATATGTTTGTTACTGTGCTTATTTACTACTACTTTTGGTTACATAACAAGATAAGGAAACTGCCTCATCTGAACAAGATAAAAATAACAAATGCATTCACACTCATTGAAGTGTCCCCTAGTATACTGGGGACTTTTTATTGCAAGCATATTAATGAAGAAAGTTTTAAAGCTTAGGTATCAGAAAATGAATTTTATTCTATGAATCATATTTGAATAAAAATAATCATACTGAAGATTACAACATATGTAATAAAAATACTGACACTATAAATTTATGAACATTTTAATGTATCACTGCTAATTATACAAAAACATACATCTACACATGTCATAAATGAGATGGAATCAAGTTTTACACAATAGACTCTTCAAGTTTTCTTACATTTTTCTAATTTAACATAAAAATATTATTTATTTATTTATTTATTTATTTTAAAATTTTATTTTATTTTTATTTTTTTAATTTAATTTTATTTTTAAACTTTACATAATTGTATTAGTTTTGCCAAATATCACAATGAATCCGCCACAGGTATACATGTGTTCCCCATCCTGAACCCTCCTCCCTCCTCCCTCCCCATACCATCCCTCTGGGTCGTCCCAGTGCACCAGCCCCAAGCATCCAGTATCGTGCATCGAACCTGGACTGGCAACTCGTTTCCTACATGATATTTTACATGTTTCAATGCCATTCTCCCACTTTTCTATCTTTGCAAATGATAGATTTTTATTCTGAAGTCTTTTCATCTATTCACATTAAACATTAGATCCACTGACAACTAAACACCTATGCTACATAACTTCATGCTGATTCAATGTGAAAATTTCAGATTGGCCACAAATACTCATTAAAACTAATGAGTTCATAATGAGAGCTTCATGGTTAATTCCCTATGTAACAGGATGTATATTGCTCCCTAGAACCAAATAGCCCTTAAATATTTCTTACTTCTTACCTGTTTTGACAACTGTTAATAACTGGATATGTCATCTGCTTCCTGCACATATTTAAAGAGGAATGAAGAAAAAAAAAAAAAAAAGGAATGAAAAAGAAATCCTCTAATACTAAGGGATTCAACCACAGTATATGCTAGGTATACACAAGATTATTCTAACATTCTTATCTAGTGTTACTTTTTGCAGTCATTAATATTGACAAGATAATTCTTAGAGAAATTTTATTTCTTCTAAAGCAATTCTTTAGACATTAACATTCCTGTGTCTGAAGTTTTCTCTGGGTAAAAGATGAAATGTTTGTGATAGATGAGGGATGACTTAACTAATAAAATTACTAAACAAACTCCTATAAAATGGAGAAAAGTATTTTCCTGTTTAGAATATTGATTTTTATTTTTATGAAGCATTTTCTGTGTGATTGACTTGGTTACATCTCTGCTTTTCATCATAGAAAAGTGCTGGGAGCCAGCACGGGAGTTCCCACCCATGACAAAGGTCGTGCGGAGAGGCCCTGAAGGCAAAGGCAAATCAGGACTCGAGAGGCCCCCTGGACCTGCCCAAGCATCTACTCCAAAACCAAAATCTGTTTTACTATTCACGACTTTCACCAACTCTTCTGACATTAACGGGGGGCTATCCCTGACCACCTTTCTCTGAAGAAAATCAACTTAGAGCTCTAGTTAATAAGTCTCCTGGGCATAATAGGAGTGTTTCAATTCAAACCCCTCTGATGACTTTCTAGCTTGCCTGACAGGTTTGTTCGGACTCCTGCAGCTACGCATGTGATTGTTCACAGCCTCCCAACCACGAGAGGCACGGGAAGCTTAAAATACTCTAACAATGCAGAGCTTCTCAGAGAGTTAAAATTGTTAGAATAGAACTAGTAGAGGATTTCTTTGTTGAGCTAATGCTTGCTGCCAAGTTTCCATATCCCTTACCTATTGTGTCCCTGGGAGTGTATTGATTAATATAGTTGGTATATAGAAATGTAAGTAATAGCTTTAATGTTTGTAACCTTGGACCCTTGAGTTAATTCTTTTCTTGTTATATCCCACCACACTTTTGCCCTATAGGAATGCAATTTTATCTAATGCTTTCGGAGGGTGGCGCCTGACCTTAGAATAATCACCTTTAGAGAAAAATAAGTTTTCTGAAGAAAGGATCATAAAAGTTAACAGGCCTCCTGGCCAGAAGATGATGTAAATCACCTAAAGCCTTTGCATATGATAAGTTTGCAGAAAGAAAGCCTGGCTTCCATAAGGGTCAAGGACTGGTGACCTTGCATGACTCTACCCCCCTCCCCTGCCCTCCCGCCCCCCCATCCCCCCATTATCCTCTATGCACAACTTAAGGTATAAAAACTACTTTGGAAAATTAAGTTGTGGGCCTTGCTCATCAGGCTTGGTCTCCCCATGTCATTCTTTCTTGTTTCCTTTTCTCTCCTTTTCTTCGCTGTTCTTCCTTCAGGGTGACTGATCCGTGCGTGGGGGCTCTCTGAGACCACTTACCTGTCTGGGCTTCTAAGACCCACTCAAGAAGGTGCCTAAAGTGGGGCACCTTCAGCTATTCAAGAGGGTGCCTGCTGCCTCCGTGTTCAGAGCAAGTTCGGTGTCACAAACTTTATTAGTTTCCCACGTAAACCAGTCAGGTCAAGCCTCTGTGTCTTTCTCCTTTTATCTATCCTTTTAATCACCAAAGCCGTCCTCCCGAGGGAATCCCTGGATCTAACTGGGGCTGGACCCCGGTAGAAAAGATTCAGGAAGATCATGATATCATCTCTTAGAAAAATACTGTATTCCCATTACTTGACACAGGGTCAAGTACACAATAGGCATTTAATTTTTTTCAGCTTCCAAACATATCAAAAAAATATCTTTTACATTAAATATATACTGTGAAAAAATGATACTTCTAAATAACACTTGGTAGGGTTGTATAGTACTTAGGAGACTAAAGTTCCCCTTTAAACAGCAAATAATACACTTGAAGGCATCCGAGGATTTTAGAGAGGACAATGTTTAGGAGGAGAAAAATTTCAAAAAGGCAAGATGCTTGTGGAGGTGCATTGAGAATTACAGCTGACCTTACAGTCAATAATCCATGCTGTGTATTTGGCTAGAGGCTTAGAATTAGAACTGTTTTGCTCACCAGATCATTTCATGAATTGGGAAAGCTGAGCTGAACTAGACTGAAAGAGTTAAGGCAAAATATCTGAAAAACAAAGTGTCATGCTTGAAAGCCTTAAGGTGTAGTTTAGGAAGCCTTAGTAGAAATTGGACTTGAGAAACCAAGTTAGATTCAAAATCCTAGAGGGAGAAATAAATTGAAACAGGATTTCAAACTATTTTTCTGTCTGGTAACTCACAACTCTGAGCACAGTGAGTATGAAACGCTATCATACTGCAGTTTAATTTCCAATTGTATAATAGAAATGATGATCAGAACTTTTTCAAGTGCTTATTGTCCATTTGTACATAACACTCTTTTTAATAAAGTGTCTGTGCAAGTTTTTGCTTGATGTTAATTTAATGAAAAATTTTGCTATAATTGTTGATTTTAAGGGGCAGAGATAAATCCAGTAAAACAAAACAATACATGACAAAGATTATAAAAGTCATAAATTATAAAATAATATTTCTCATGAATATTGATGAAAAATTCGGCACTTTATGAAGTATAAAAAATTGATTCCATTGACATAAATAAAGCAATGAATTATGACTAAGTGGAATTTATTGTATGAATTGTTTAACATTGGAAAATTAATCTCTGGGGCTCAACATATTAGTAAAAAGGAGAAAACTTAACCATCTAAGTAGATTCCAGAAATGTATTTAACACAATTGTAAACTGGATACCTAGGACTAATAACACATCATTAATACAATAAAATTTTAAACATCTATAAAATAAGCATACTAGGTGCTGAAATAATGAAGAAATTCCTTCTAAAAATTGGAGAATGACTATCATCAGGATTAAAAAATGACTATCATCAGGATTAAAATGTAATTTATATAGGGATAGAAAAATTAGATCAATGAAACTGCATAAGCAATTCATAATTGGACCACATATATTCTGTCATTTGATTTAGGACAAATATGACACTTCAGTGCAATGGAAATTATTGTTTTAGTGATAAATGGGATTGGATTAACTATATATAAATATAAATAAATACATAACTTCTAATCTTCAGTAGATATTAGGAAAATGCAAAATAAAACCTGCAAAAAATATGACTACATGCAAAAGAGATTGGCTGAATTAATCAAATAATACCAAGTTTTGAGAATAAATGTGAGGCACACCAGGAACATCTTTTCTGCAGACAAAAAAATTGATAGAAACACTTTGGAAAACTGCGAGTAATTGTAGAAATGAACATATAGCCTTATGATGCAACAACGTCACTTTTATGTATATGTTCCACTGTAATGTTTATGTATGTTTAAAATGTGTGCATGCATATTATGATGCTCATATGATTATTATTCTTAACTGTTCAAACCATAAACTTCATTCAGTTCAGTTCAGTTCAGTCACTCAGTCGTGTCCGACTCTTTGCGACTCCATGAATTGCAGCACGCCAGGCCTCCCTGTCCATCACAAACTGCCAGAGTTCACTCAAACTCATGTCCATCAAGTTGGTGATGCCATCCAGGCATATTATCCTCTGTCGTCCCCTTCTCCTCCTGCCCCCAATCCCTCCCAGCATCAGAGTCTTTTCCAATGAGTCAACACTTCGCATGGGGTGGCCAAAGTACTGGAGTTTCAGCTTTAGCATCATTCCTTCCAAAGAACACCCAGGGCTGATCTCCTTTGGGATGGACTGGTTGGATCTCCTTGCAGTCCAAGGGACTCTCAAGAGTCTTCTCCAACACCACAGTTCAAAAGCATCAATTCTTCAGTGCTCAGCTTTCTTCACAGTCCAACTCTCACATCCATACATGACCACTGGAAAAAAAAAAAAAAAAAACATAGCCTGGAATAGATGGACGTTTGTTGGCAAAGTAATGTCTTTGCTTTTCAATATGTTATCTAGGTTGGTCATAACTTTTCTTCCAAGGAGTAAGCGTCTTTTAATTTCATGGATGCAATCACCATCTGCAGTGATTTTGGAGCCCCCCAAAATAAAGTCTGACACTGTTTCCACTGTTTCCTCATCTATTTCCCACAAAATAATGGGGCCAGATGCCATGATCTTAGTTTTCTTCCATTAAGAGGCTTTTTAATTCCTCTTCACTTTCTGCCATACGGGTGTGTCATCTGCATATCTGAGGTTATTGATATTTCTCCCAGCAATCTTGATAAACTTCATAAATACCTATTAACAGAAGAATGAATAAATGTGTTTGATTTACTTGTAAAGTGAATTATTATCCAGAAATAAAAATAAACAGTAACTTCCAGCAACAATATGGATTCATGTCACAAGCCCAATACAAAGTGAAATTAATCAGACACAAAGGACTACATATTGTAAGATAGTAATCAGATGAAGTTTTAGAACAGACAAAAAAAAAAAAAAGACTTGTTAGATATCAGGAAAATATTGTGTAGATAATGACTGGAAGGTGACAAGAGGGGGCCTTCTATGATTTTCATACAGTATGGCATTATACAGTTATCCTATCAACATTTAATTTAGGATTCATATAGTTGAATTTAGGTCTGCTGCTGCTACTAAGTTGTTTCAGTCGTGTGCGACTCTGTGCGACCCCATGGACTGCAGCCCACCAGGCCCCTCCATCCATGGGATTTTCCAGGCAAGAGTACTGGAGTAGGTTGCCATTGCCTTCTCTGGGATTTAGGTCTACCATTTTATTATGTTCTTTTTTTTTTTTTTTCTGTTTCTACCTCCCGATTTCGATTCTGTTCTTTCTCTTTTTTTGTCTTCTTTTGTATGATCTGAATATATTTAGAATTTTAATTTGCTATTTACGTTTTTAACTCAGAATATTGTATTATTTTCCATAATGATAGGCAAATATAATTACGTTTGTCTAAAACCGAAGAATGAACAAAACCAACAGTGAGCTCTAACATATATTATGCATTTTGGACAATAATGATAAGTCAACGTACGCTCATCAATTTTAACAGACATACCACTCCACTGGGGGATATTGATAATATGGTTGGCTATGCATGTGTGGAGTCAGGAGAAATCTGAGAAATCTCTATTATTCCCTCTTAATTTTGATGTGAACTTAAAACTGCTGTAAAAATAAAGCTTTTCATAGAAAAAATATTTGCTAGACAACCATTAGCTTGTGTTGTAACTAGAATTCCCTATCCAACAACCTATGAAATACTTAAATAATTATCATTTGCATTTTATATATCTAAAAAACACTAACAACAGTAAAACAGAAACCCACTCCTACAGATGAATGATTTCCTCAACTTGATGCATAGCTGGTAAACTATAAAAACTACAAATATGTTTTCTTACCAAACTAATTGATTAAACTATTTAAAATAATTATATTTATAAATCAGGTTATTAAGTCATTCATAATTTCCTTTTTTTGGCCATAAAAGTATCATTTCAGTCATTTTTATGGCTGATTTTTTGAGGGATTCTATTAACATGCCTTTGAAACTCAGATATTTTAAAAAGTTGGTCACAACATATTTATATATTATGTAATTTCAAGGGCAGTCACACAAAACAATTTTTATTTTTCTTAGTTAAATATAGTCTAACAATCAGTGGTATGAGGATCCCTTGTTTTCAATATGAAAGATAAATGCTGAATTAAAATATTTTCATTTAATGCTGTATTTCAATTAATAAAACTTTTTTGACCAGATGGTCAATTTACAAGACTACAAGATATGTTTGTACTTAAACTATTTCATATTGTAAACAATTAGTAATGTATCTTTTACAGATTTACAAGCTTGCACAGTCTAAATTTTCTACACTAAAAATATTAATAAAATATAAGTTCTGATACAGTAATATTTAAGCACATTAAATAGGACATAAATTTTAAAGTGTGGCTTACAATTACTTAAGTGACCCATCAATGATCATAAATTCAATAAGAAATGAGAAAAATATATGCACAATTTAAATTAGTGTTTGAATGTTAATGTTAAATCATACTATAATCTCCTTTTTACAAAAATTAATATAACCTTGCCTTTTTAAAGGCATCTATATTACAACTTTTGATACAATTTGCAATTAAGCTTCTCTCCATAGTTTACATTTTTATATTTTTATTATAGTTTTAAGTTTCTTCTAGTTTCAACAATGGTTATATAAATATATGAAGTGATTCTTCTTTATATGCAGTTAATGTGTAGTCCCTTGGACTGCAAGGAGATCCAACCAGTCCATCCTAAAGGAGACCAGTCCTGGGTGTTCATTGGGAGGACTGATGCTGAGGCTGAAACTCCAATACTTTGGCTACCTCATGCGAAGAGTTGACTCAATGGAAAAGACCCTAATGCTGGGAGGGATTGGGAGCAGGAGGAAAAGGGGATGACAGAGGATGATATGCCTGGATGGCATCACTGACTCGATGCACATGAGTTTGGGTGAACTCCGGGAGTTGGTAATGGACAGGGAGGCCTGGCGTGCTGCGTTTCAATCATTGACATGATTGATTGTTTTAAAATGAACTCTTCATTCAGAAGGTACTAGAAAAATTTTGCAGAAAATCATAATGCTGAACCTAAGGCTGCTGTAGTATTATACATTGTGATGTCACAATCTCTTCACCAAATTTAACAACATTGAAAAAGACCCTCTGGGCTTTTACATATAAAATATTTTTTGTGTCACCTATTAAGCTTGTTGTATTGAGCTCCAGAGAGGAAACTGAAACCCATCAAAGTAGCTTCATGTTGGTGATGCTAGGGTTTAATACTTTCTTGCATATAGATGAGGTCTCATTGAGCTTAATGATGCCTCCTACTGGTCTGAAAGCCAAATAGATAATTTCCTGTTGAACAAATTGTTCTTAAGATGCAGCTGCTGCTAAGTCTCTTCTGTCATGTCCGACTCTGTGAGACCCCATGGACGGCAGCCCACCAGGCTCCCCCATCCCTGGGATTCTCCAGGCAAGAACACTGGAGTGGGTTGCCATTTCCTTCTCCAATGCATGAAAGTGAAAAGTGAAAGTGAAGTCGTTCAGTCGTGTCTGACTCTTAGTGACCCCATGGACTGTATGCAGCCTACCAGGCTCCTCCATCCATGGGATTTTCCAGGCAAGAGTACTGGAGTGGGGTGCCATGATGCAGAAAGAAAACAAAATGAACATTATTGAATACTAGCTTGAGAATGAAAGCTTCTTTTGAGCTAAAGCAATTTTTTATTTTTATTCAGATTGGGAAGCAATTGTTGAAGGGTAGTTTGGGTTTGATAAGACCTGAAACAGAATCAGGAAACATAAAAATTAAAAAAATGTTATGTTCATGATTTTTCAATATACTGGCTTCACCAGTTTTCTTAACGATTCAATTTTTTTTTTTTAATTGACTACCCTAAAAATGGTCTAGTGGTTTTCCCTACTTTCTTCAATTTAAGTCTGATTTTGGCAATAATGAGTTCATGATCTGAGCCACAGTCAGCCCCCAGTCTTGTTTTTGCTGACTGTATAGAGCTTCTCCATCTTTGGCTGCAAAGAATATAATCAATCTGATTTCGATATTGGCTATCTGGTGATGTCCATGTGTAGTCTTATCTTGTGTTGTTGGAAGAGGGTGTTTGCTATGATTAGTGTGTTCTCTTGGCAAAACTCTATTAGCCTTTTCCCTGCATCATTCTGTATTCCAAGGCCAAATTTGCCTGTTACTCCAGGTGTTTCTTGACTTCCTACTTCTGCATTCTAGTCCCCTATAATGAAAAGGACATCTTTTTTGGGTGTTAGTTCTAAAAGGTTTGTAGGTCTTCATAGAACCATTCAACTTCAGCTTCTTCAGCATTACTGGTTGAGGCACAGACTTGGATTACTGTAATACTGAATGGTTTGCCTTGGAAATGAACAGAGATCATTCTGTTGTTTTTGAGATTGCATCCAAATATTGCATTTCAGACTCTTGTTGACCATGATGGCTACTCCATTTCTTCTAAGGGATTCTTGCCCACAGTAGTAGATTTAATGGCCATCTGAGTTAAATTCACCCATTCCAGTCCATTTTAGTTCGCTGATTCCTAGAAAGCCGACATTCGCTCTTGCCATCTCCTGTTTGACCACTTCCAATTTGCCTTGATTCATGGACCTAACATTCCAGGTTCCCACACAATATTGCTCTTTACAGCATTGGACCTTGCTTCTATCACCAGTCACATCCACAGCTGGGTATTGTTTTTGCTTTGGCTCAATCCCTTCATTCTTTCTGGAGTTATTTCTCCACTGATCTCCAGTAGCATATTGGGCACCTACTGATCTGGGGAATTCCTGATTCAGTATCCTATCATTTTGCCTTTTCATACTGTTCATGGGGTTCTCAAGGCAAGAATACTGAAGCGGTTTCCCATTTCCTTCTACAGTAGGCCACATTCTCTCAGACCTCTCCACCACGACCTGTACATCTTGGGTGGCCCCACACGGCATGGCTTAGTTTCACTGAGTTAGACAAGGCTGTGGTCCGTGTGATTAGGTTGACTAGTGTTCTGTGATTATGGTTTCAGTGTGTCTGCCCTCTGATGCCCTCTCGGAACACCTACCATCTTACTTGGGTTCTCTTACCTTGGACGTGGGGTATCTCTTCAGGGCTGGTCCAGAAAAGTCCAGCCGCTGCTCCTTACCTTGGACGGGTATCTCCTCACCGCCACCCCTCCTGATGTTGAACGTGGAGTAGCGCCTCTGGGGCCTCCTGCGCAGGTGCAGCCACCGCTCCTCAGGTGTGGAGTACCTCCTCCCAGCCGCTGCCCCTGACCTCGGATGAGGAGTGGTTCCTTTCTGCTGCTCCTGCGCCGTCGCAGCCTGGCACTCTCAGCTGCCACCCCTGACCTCAGCCGTGGTGTAGCTCCTCCTCATGAATGTGAAGGTTTGTGACGTTGTACAGGAGACAGGGATCAAGACCATCCCCATGGAAAAGAAATGCAAAAAAGCAAAATGGCTGTCTGGGGAGGCCTTACAAATAGCTGTGAAAAGAAGAGAAGCAAAAAGCAAAGGAGAAAAGGAAAGATATAAGCTTCTCAATGCAGAGTTTCAAAGACTAGCAAGAAGAGATAAGAAAGCTTTTCTCAGCAATCAATGAGATCTGTTTGATTGCTCAATAAATGAGCAATCTAGACATCTCTTCAAGAAAATTACAGATACCAAGGGAACATTTCAGGCAAAGATGGGCTTGATAAAGGACAGAAATGGTATGGACCTAACAGAAGCAGAAGATATTAAGAAGAGATGGCAAGAATACACAGAAGAACTGTACAAAAAAGATCTTCACAACTCAGATAATCACGATGGTGTGATCACTGACCTACAGCCAGACATCCTGGAATGTGAAGTCAAGTGGGCCTTAGAAAGCATCACTACGAACAAAGCTAGTGGACGTGATGGAATTCCAATTGAGCTATTTCAAATCCTGAAAGATGATGCTGTGAAAGTGCTGCACTCAATATGCCAGCAAACATGGAAAAGTCAGCAGTGGTCACAGGACTGGAAAAGGTCAGTTTTCATTCCAATCTCAAAGAAAGGCAATGCCAAAGAATGCTCAAACTACCACACAATTGCACTCATCTCACATGCTAGTAAAGTAATGCTAAAATTCTCCAAGCCAGGCTTCAGCAATACGTGAAACGTGAACTTCCTGATGTTCAAGCTAGTTTTAGAAAAGGCAGAGGAACCAGAGATCAAATTGCCAACATCTGCTGGATCATGGAAAAAGCAAGAGAGTTCCAGAAAAACATCTATTTCTGCTTTATTGACTATGCCAAAGCCTTTGACTGTGTGGGTCACAATAAACTGGGGAAAATTCTGAAAAAGATGGGAATACCAGACCACCTGACCTGCCTCTTGAGAAATCTGTAGGCAGGTCAGGAAGCAAGAGTTAGAACTGGACATGGAACAACAAACTGGTTCCAAATAAGAAAAGGAGTATGTCAAGGCTGTATGTTGTCACCCTGCTTAATTAACTTATAAGCAGCGTACATCATGAGAAACGCTGGGCTGGAAGAAGCACAAGCTGGAATCAAGATTGCCGGGAGAAATATCAATAACCTCAGATATGCAGATGACACCACCCTTATGGCAGAAAATGAAGAGGAACTAAAAAGCCTCTTGATGAAAATGACAGAGGAGAGTGAAAAAGTTGTGTTAAAGCTCAGCATCCAGAAAACTAAGATCATGATGTGTGGTCCCATTACTTCTTGGGAAATAGATGGGGAAACAGTGGAAACAGTGTCAGACTTTATTTTTCTGGGCTCCAAAATCACTGCAGATGGTGATTGCAGCCATGAAATTAAAAGACGCTTACTCCTTAGAAGGAAAGTTATGACTAACCTAGATAGCATATTGAAAAGCAGAGACATTACTTTGCCAACAAAGGTCCTGCTAGTAAAGTCTATAGTTTTTTCTGTGGTCATGTATGGATGTGAGAGTTGGAGTGTGAAGAAAACTGAGCACCGAAGAATTGATGTTTTTCAACTGTAGTGTTGGAGAAGACTCTGAGAGTCCCTTGAACTGCAAGGAGATTCAACCAGTGCATTCTGAAGGAAATCAGACCTGGGATTTCTTTGGAAGGCATGATGCTAAAGCTGAAACTCCAGTACTTTGGCCACCTCATGCGAAGAGTTGACTCATTGGAAAAGACTCTGATGCTGGGAGGGATTGGGGGCAGGAGGAGAAGGGGATGACAGAGGATGAGATGGCTGGGTGGCATCACTGACTCAATGGACGTGAGTCTGAGTGAACTCCGGGAGTTGGTGATGGACAGGGAGGCCTGGCGTGCTGGGATTCATGGGGTCACAAAGAGTTGGACACTACTGAGCGACTGTACTGAACTGAACTGAACTGAGTCTAAAAATCCATTAAAATAATACACTGGTGCATCATGCCAAATGCCAGTACTCAATTGTTGAGCATTTTAACTCTATACTATTATTAAAATATTATAAAGATACTTTCAGAACAAACTACTACTTTTTTACTGATAAAGAAATAGAAATTTTTTGAGAAAGACACAAATATTTTTCCACATGTTTTTGCACATAAGGATTGTCCCTTGACTGAGAGTAACAATTTGCTTAAGCAGGAAATGTGATAAAATTAGGATCTAGAGCAATACTGTGTGCTGAACTTATGGAGTTAAAATGTCAATTTCAACAAAGGCAGAAAGAGGAAATGTTCCAGAGCTATATTACACCACAATTTATAGTTACTGTAGTTACTGATGAGAGGAAATTTGAAATCCAGGTAACAGCAACAGGACAATGACAGCGATGGTACACATGCTATCCAAAAGTAGCTGAGAAAATAAAAGCTGATTATGAATAGGGTCTTCATGGAAAACAAAATATTGAAGTAGGTGATACTCAGAATTAAATATATTCAATTTACTGTTTTATTTCTTTTTCTCACAATTAACTTTTTTAATAAAATTTCTGAATATACAGAAAATGTATAGTAGCTGAAATTTATTGAATACTAAATATATGCCCTGCACATTTCAGAAATCTTTATGTTTGATGTTATAACAGCCCCATAAAGTTGATACTAGAGATATCAACTGTAGTATTAAATATATCAAAGATAAAAAAAAAGGATTACATGTTTGCCTAATGATCTAGGGCTGATGCTAAAACTGAAGCTCCAATAATTTTGTCACGTGATTGAAAAGACCTTGATGCTGGGAAAAATTGAGGGCAGGAGGAGAAGGGGGCAACAGAGAATGAGACGGTTGGTTTGCATCACCAAGTCAATGGACGTGAATTTGAGCCAACCCCAGGAGACAGTGAAGGAAAGGGAAGCCTGGAATGATGCAGTCCATGGGGTTGCAAAGAGTCGGACAGGTCTTAGCAACTGAACAACAATGGACTAGATTTTTCATATAACAGAACCAGAATTTGTATCCATGATCATTTATTTCAGAGACAAAACTTTTAAAAACTAGGCTATAAAGCACTTCCAGGAAGATAAAATAGGCATACTTGTCCCTATTACTCCCACTAAATATAGTATAAAGTGCTGGACATTAATCATAGTAGTCTATATATCTATACACACTCTCTCTGAAAGGTATAGAGAAGCAGCTAGACTCTCTGAAGACCTCAAACTCAAGAAAGGGCACATCAGTGATTTTGCTGGGTATTTTTTGACTCAGATAAAGTTATGACTGAAGAAACCAATGTTGAAGTTACAACAATAGGCATAATCCTTCTACCAAAGAACTACAGAGAAAACATTCCTCTGTATAATGAGAAATATTATATGAGAAATATGAGAATGTTTCTCATAATGTTATATGAGAAATGTCTTCAGCTTTAGCATAAGCCCTAGATCATTAGGCAAACAATTTTTTTTTTCTCTTTGATTTCTTTGATACAACTGTAGTATCAACTTTATGGGGCTGTTATAAGATCAAATATAAAGATTTCTGAAGTGTGCATGGCATATATATATTTAGAGGCCTAGAAAACATTTAGACAATAATTGTTCTTATCCAGACAGATATCACAGAAAAATAGAGGTTGTACACTGACCCACACCAAAGAAGGCCAAATGGGGAGCCTGCTATTCTACCCTGACCAAGATGTAACAAGGTGCCTACCATGCAAACTAGGGTGAAGTCAGAGATAGACAGACAGGGATTGGGATATTCATCCCCAAAGGGGGATAAAAAGCCCACAACCCTGAGGAATCAAGTTGATTCTACCACCCACACAAAATTAATGAGGATTCCTCCAAGTCTATACAGGCTGAATAGAGAAAATGCACTTCTTCACCTTCTAGGTAAAGACGTGAGGCCCCCTACTTCCTGCAACAGAGCAGTATCAGAGAAAGGCAGTTAGAACAGAGGACTTAAATAAGGTCCAGAAGCTCATAACCTAATATCCAAAATATGAAATTTTCTATTGAAAACCACACATCACAGCAAAAATCAGAATGATTTCAAACAGAATTTTAAAAGGACAATTCAGTGATGCACATGCTGAGGTGACAGAGAACTTAGCTACCAGACAAAGATTGCAAAGTAGCCATAACAAAATTACTAAGAAAAGAACAATTACATATACAATTGAAACACATGAAATAATAGAACATTTCACCAAATAAATTACAATTAAAAAGAAGAATCAAATGTAAATAAAGTAACTGAAATAAAAACTCAGTGAATGGACTTTAAAGCAGAATGTAGAAGAATGAATAATTGAAGTGGAATCTAGAACAATATAAATTACTGAAACAATAGAGGTAAAACAGTGGGGAATAAATGAATAGACTATAATAAAATATCAAGCATTACAGTCCTAGGAGTAGAAGAAAGTGAAGAGAAACTGAAACATACTTGCAGAGTTAATGGCTAAAATTTTCCAAATTTGGCAAAAGACATTAACCTGCAGATTTAAGGAGATGAATGAATCCAAAATAGGATATATTAAAAGAAATCTACATGACATGATAGTTGAAATTCTGAAACCAAAGTTAAAATACTGAAAGCAGCAAGACAAAATCACAATTTAACAACTGGGAAAACAATTTAAATGACAGGAATTTCTCTCCAACTAAGACCATGAGAGAAGAGGAGGTTGCACAATGTATTTAATGTGCTCAAAAAATTGTCAACCCAGAATCCTATATGCAATGTAAATAAACTTCAGTAATGAACGGGAAATCAAGACATTACCAGATGAAGGAAAGCTGATCTAACTTATTATCATGCATGCATGCTCAGCCACTCAGTCATGTCTGACTCTTTGCGACCTCATACAGTGTAACCCACCAGGTTTCTGGACCCATGGGATTCTCTAGGCAATGCTGTAGTGGGTTGCCATTTACTGCTCCAGGGAATCTCCCTGACCCTGGAATCAAGCCCGTATCTCCTGTGTCTCCTACTTAGGCAGGCAGATTCTTGTCATTATCAGACCTATCTTAAATGAATGTCTACAAAAGTCATCTAAACAGAAAAGAAACAGTAAGTTAAGATATCATTCAGTTCGGTTCAGATCAGTTTAGTCGATCAGTCATGTTCGACTCTTTGCAACCTCATGAATCACAGCACCCCAGGCCTCCCTGTCCATCACCAGTTCCCGGAGTTCACTCAGACTCAGGTCCATCGAGTCAGTGATGCCATCCAGCCATCTCATCCTCTGTCGTCCCCTTCTTCTCCTGCCCCCAATCCCTACCAGCATCAGAGTCTTTTCCAATGAGTCAACTCTTCGCATGAAGCGGCCCAAAGTACTGGAGTTTCAGCTTCAGCATCATTCCCTCCAAAGAAATCCCAGGGCTGATCTCCTTCAGAATGGGCTGGTTGGATCTCCTTGCAGTCCAAGAGACTCTCAAGAATCTTCTCCAACACCACAGTTCAAAAGCATCAATTCTTCGGCACTCAGCCTTCTTCACAGTCCAACTCTCACATCCATACCTGACCACAGGGAAAACCATAGCCTTGACTAGACAGATCTTTGTTGGAAAAGTAATGTCTCTGCTTTTGAATATGTTATCTAGGTTAGTCATAACTTTCCTTCCAAGGAGGAAGCATCTTTTAATTTCGTGGCTGCAGTCACCATCTGCAGTGATTTTGAAGCCCAAAAAGATAAAGTCTGACACTGTTTCCACTGTTTCCCCATCTATTTCCCATGAAGTGATGGGACCGGATGCCATGAACTTCGTTTTCTGAATGTTGAGCTTTAAGCCAACTTTTTCACTCTCTTCTTTCACTTTCATCAAGAGGCTTTTGAGTTCCTCTTCACTTTCTGCCATAAGGGTGGTGTCATCTGCATATCTGAGGTTATTGATATTTCTCCCGCAATCTTGATTCCAGCTTGTGCTTATTTCAGTCCAGCATTTCTCATGATGTACTCTTCATATAAGTTAAATAAGCAGGGTGATAATACACAGACTTGACGTACTCCTTTTCCTATTTGGAACCAGTCTATTGTTCCATGTCCAGTTCTAACTGTTGCTTCCTGACTTGCACACAGATTTCTCAAGAGGCAGGTCAGTTGGTCTGGTATTCCCATCTCTTTCAGAATTTTCCACAGTTTCTTGTGACCCACACAGTCAAAGGCTTTGGCATAGTCAATAAAGCAGAAATAGATGTTTTTCTGGAACTCTCTTGCTTTTTCCATGATCCAGCAGATGTTGGCAATTTGATCTCTAGTTCCTCTGCCTTTTCTAAAACCAGCTTGAACATCAGGAAGTTCATGGTTCATGTATTGCTGAAGCCTGGCTTGGAGAATTTTGAGCATTACTTTACTAGCATGTGAGATGAGTGCAATTGTGCAGTAGTTTGAGCATTCTTTGGCATTGCCTTTCTTTGGGTTTGGAATGAAAACTGACCTTTTCCAGTCCTGTGACCACTGCTGAGTTTTCCATGTTTGCTGGCATATTGAGTGCAGCACTTTCACAGCATCGTCTGTCAGCATTTGAAATAGCTCAATTGGAATTCCATCACCTCCACTAGCTTTGTTCATAGTGATGCTTTGTAAGGCCCACTTGACTTCACATTCCAGGATGTCTGGCTCTAGGTCAGTGATCACACCATCGTGATTATCTTCTTCGTGAAGATCTTTTTTTGTACAGTTCTTCTGTGTATTCTTGTCACCTCTTCTTAATATCTTCTGTTTCTGTTAGGTCCATACCATTTCTGTCCTTTATCGAGCCCATCTTTACATGAAATATTCCCTTGGTATCTCTAATTTTCTTGAAGAGATCTCTAGTCTTTCCCATTCTGTTGTTTTCCTCTATTTCTTTGCATTGATTGCTGAGGAAGGCTTTCTTATCTCTTCTTGCTATTCTTTGGAACTCTGCATTCAGATGTTTATATCTTTCCTTTTAACCTTTGCTTTTCACTTCTCTTCTTTTCACAGCTATTTGTAAGGCCTCCCCAGACAGCCATTTTGCTTTTTTGCATTTCTTTTCCGTGGTGATGGTCTTGATCCCTGTCTCCTGTACAATGTCACGAACCTCCTAGGCATCAGTAAAGATAGAAGTGTACAGTAAGCAAAAAATGAGCAAACAAAATGGATTGTGCTGTCTTCTTGAATTTTTAAATTGTGTTTAACAATTGAAACAAAATTATAAAACTCTCTGATATGGTTTTTAATGAATGTTGAGAAAATAACATAATTATAAATAGAAAGAAGCTGTAAAGGGATGTAGAAGGAGGTAACGCTTATATACTTCATTCTTTCTTGGGAAATGACACCACCAAAAGACTATGATATCTACATCAACATTTCTATCTATAGTTTATCTTTATCTCTGTTTATATGTATATAACTCTTAGAGCTATTATTTGAAAGCTACATAAATAGAGGCACTCAAAAATACTGTATGTAAAACAAAATAGATTTGTAAAAGCGGTTTGAGTAACACACACAAATTAGGAAAATGAAAGCAGAAATGGAAACCAAAGGAGCAAACATAAAACAAAAAATGAGCTGGGAGACTTAGCCAAAATATATGATTATATCTTAAATGTAATGATTCTTCAAAAATACAAAAAACACACACACAAAATTACAAAACTCACCAACTATTAAGTGCATAATTTGAAGAGCCCCATCAGTATTAAAGAAGCTGAAATTGTATTTAAGACTCTCTCTCTAAAGAAATTCCAAGATCAAGAGGGTTTCCTTGAAGAATTCTACCAAATGAACAAAGAAGTCTTGGATCCAATTCTAGAAAAACAAGAAGACAAATTTCCCAATTAATTTGTGCAGCTGAGATTACCTTAACACTAAAGACAGTTTAAAAGAAAGAAAGAAAGAGAATCATGGACCATATATATAGACTCAAAACACAAAATATTAGCAAATAGAGTTAATGAATATATAAAAAGAATTATTCTCAATTCCCTGGTGGTATTTATTCCAGAGAGGTAAGTCTAATGATGGTTTTTAAAGGCTCAGAGAGTAAAGAGTCTGCCTGCAATGAGGGAGACCCACATTCGATCCCTGGGTCAGGAAGATCCCCTGGAAAGGGAAAGGGCAACTCACTCCAGCATTCTTGCCTGGAAAATACCATGGATGGAGAAGGCTGGTAGGCTACTGACCTTTTCCATTACTATGGTTATTGCTGAGTTTTCCAGATGTGCTGACATATTGAGTGCAGCACTTTCACAGCATCATCTTTTAGGGTTTGAAATAGCTCAATTGGAATTTCATCACCTCCACTAGCTTTTTTTGTACTGATGCTTCCTAAGGCCCACTTGACTTTGAATTCCAGGATATCTGTCTCTAGGTGAGTGATCACACCATTGTGGTTATCTGGGTCATGAAGATCTTTTCTATATAGTCCTTTTGTGTATTCTTGCCACCTCTTCAGCATTATTGTTCACTTAGTTAACTAAGATGGCAAAGTAGAAGGACATGTGCTCATCATCTTTTCCTGAGAGAATGCCAAAATTACAACTTGCTATTGAACAACCGTCAACAGAATGTTGGAGCCCACCAAAAAGATACACCCCACATCCAAGAGCAAAGGAGAAGCCCAAGCAAGACAGTAGGAGGGTCAAAATTGAATTTAGAATAAAACTCCATACCTGCTAGAGATGCTCAGAGGGCTCAAACAAAACCTTGTGTGCACCAGAAGACTCCACAGAAACTGAGCCAGACCTGACTTTGAGTGTTTAAGCATTTCCTGTGGAGGTACGGGTCAGCAGTGGCCTATCAGAACTTACATAGGACTGGGGAAACGGACTCTTGGAGGACACAGAGAAAACTTTGTGCACACCAGGACCCAGAGATCCCACAGAGACTGAGCCTGAACTGTGTCTGAGTGTCTTCTGCAGAGGTATGGGTCAGTAATGGCCTGCTGCAGGGGTAGGGGCTCTGGGTGCAATAGGCCTGGGTATGGCATATGTGTTATTGGAGGAGGTCACCATTAATCCTACCATAGAGCCACCAGAACTTACACAGGACTGGGGAAACAGATTCTTGGAGGGCACAAACAAAACCTTGTGTGCACCAGGACCCAGAAGAAAGAAACAGTAGCCCCACAACAGACTGACCCAGACTTGCCCATGAGTGTCCAGGAGTCTCCAGCGCAGGCGTGGGTCAGTGGCAGCCTGATGCAGGGTCGGGACACTGACTGTTGCAGTGGTGCACATAACTTTTTGAAGGAGGTCCATTATCTTAATTACCTCTACCATAGTTTGGCCTCAGGCCAAACAACAGGGAGGGAACACAGTACCTCCCATCAACAGAAAATTGGATTAAAGATTTACTGAACATGGCCCATCAGAACAAGACCCAGTTTCCCCCTCATTCAGTCTCTCCCATAAGGAAACTTCCATAAGCCTCTTATCCTTATCAATCAGAGGGCAGACAGACTGAAAACTACAATCATAGAAAACTAATCAAACTGATCATATGGACCACAGCCTAGTCTAATTCAATGAAATCATGGCCACCCAAGACGGATGGATCACGGTGGAGAGTTCTGACAAAATGTGGTCCACTGGAGAAGGGAATGGCAAACCACTTCAATATTCTTGACTTGAGAACCCCATGAACAGTATGAAAAGGCAAAAAGGACACTGAAAGTTGAACTCCCCAGGTCGGTAGGTGCCCAATATGCTACTGGAGAACAGTGGAGAAATACCTCCAGAAAGGATGAAGTGATGGAGCCAAAGCAAAAACAACACCCAGTTGTGGATGTCACTGGTGACGGAAGTAAAGTTCTATGCTGTAAAGAACAATATTGCATCAGTGCAGATCAGTCGTTAAGTCGTGTCCGATTCTTTGTGACCCCATGGACTGCAGTACGCCAGGCCTCACTGTCAATCACCACCTACCAGAGTTTACTCAAACTCATGTCCATTGAGTCAATGATGCCATCCAAATAATTCATCCTCTGTCATCCCCTTCTCCTCCTGCCTTCAATCTTTACCAGGATCAGAGTCTTTTTAAATGAGTCAGTTCTTTGCATCAGGTGGCCAAATATTGGAGTTTCAGCTTCAGCGTTAGTCCTCCCAGTGAATATTCAGGATTGATTTCCTTTAGCATGGACTAGTTGGATCTCACTGCTGTCCAAGGGACTCTTAAGAGTCTTCTCCAACACTAAAGTTCAAAAGCATCAATTCTTCGGTGCTCAGCTTTCTTTCTAGCCCAACACTCACATCCATATATGACTACTGGAAAAACCATAGCTTTGACTAGACAGACCTTTGTGGGCAAAGTAATATCTCTGCTTTTTAATATGCTATCTAGGTTGGTCATAATTATTCTTTCAAGAAGCAAGTGTCTTTTAATTTCAAAACTGCAGTCAAAATCTGCAGTGATTTAGGAGCCCCCCAAAATAAAGTCAGTCACTGTTTCCCTTGTTTGCCCATCTGTTTGCCATTAAGTGATGGGACCAGATGCCATGATCTTAGTTTTCTGAAGCTGAGCTTTAAGCCAACTTTTTTCAATCTTCTCTTTCACTTTTATCAAGAGGCTCTTTAGTTGTTCATTTTCTGCCATAAGGGTGGTGTCACCTACATATCTGAGGTTATTGATGTTTCTCCTGGCAATCTTCACTCCAGCTTGTGCTTCATCCAGCCCAGCATTTCTCATGATGTACACTGTATATAAGTTAAACAAGCAGGGTGACAATATAAAGCCCTGACATACTTCTTTCCCAATTTGGAACCAGTTTGTTGTTCCATGCCCAGTTCTAGCTGTTGCTTCTTGACCTGCATACAGATTTCTCAGGAGGCAGGTCAGGTGGTCTAGTATTCCCGTCTCTTGAAGAATTTTCCACAGTTTGTGGTAATCTACACAGTGAAAGGCTTTGTCATAGTCGATAAAGCAGAAGTAGATGTTTTTCTGGAACTCTCTTGCTTTTTCCATGATCCAAAGATGTTGGTGATTTGATCTCTGGTTCCTCCACCTTTTCTAAATCCAGCTTGAACATGTGGAAGTTCACAGTTCACGTATTGCTGAAGCCTGTCCTGGAGAATTTTGAGCATTACTAAGCTAGCATGTAAGATGAGTGCAATTGTGTGGTAGTTTGAGCATTCTTTGGCATTGCCTTTCTTTGGGATTGGAATGAAAACTGACCTTTTCCAGTCCTGTGACCACTGCTGAGTTTTCCCAATTTTCTGGAATATTATGTGCATCATTTTCACAGCTTCATCTTTTAGAATTTGAAGTAGCTCAACTGGAATTCCATCACTTCCACCTCCATCACATTCCAGGATGTCTGACCTAACAGAAGGAGAAGATAGTAAGAAGAGGTGGCAAGAATACACAGAAGGACTATACAAAAAAGATCTTCACAATATTGCATAGGAACCTGGAATGTTAGGTCCATGAATGAAGGTAAATTGAAACTGCTCAAACAGGAGTTGGCAAGACTGGAAACATTAACATTTTAGGAGTCAGTGAACTAAAATGGACTGGAATGAGTAAATTTAACTCAAATGACCATTATATCTACTACTGTGGGCAGGAGTCCCATATAAGAAATGGAGTAGCCATCATAGTCAACAAAAGAGTCCAAAATGCAGTACTTGGATGCAATCTCAAAAATGACAGAATGATCTCTGTTCATTTCCAAAGCAAACCATTCAGTATCGCTGTAATCCAAGGCTATGCCCTTACCAGTAATGCTTAAGAAGCTGAAATTGAATGGTTCTATGAAGACCTACAACACCTTCTAGAACTAACACCCAATAAAAGATGTCATTTTCATTATAGAGGACTGGAATTCAAAAGTAGGAAGTCAAGAGGTACCTGGAGTAACAGGCAAATTTGGCCTTGAAGTACAGAATAAAGAAGGGCAAAGGCTAATCAAGTTTTGAAAAAGAGAACACACTGGTCATAGCAAACATCCCCTTCCAACAACACAAGGGAAGACTCTACATATGGACATCACCGGATGGTCAATACCAAAATCAAACTCTTTATATTCTTTCCAGCCAAAGATGGAGAAGCTCTATACAGTCAGCAAAAACAAGACCAGGAACTGACTGTGGCTCAGATCATGAACTCCTTATTGCCAAATTCAGACTTAAATTGAAGAAAGTAGGGACAACCACTAGGTAATTCAAGTATGGACTAAAACAAATCTCTTATGATTATACAGTGGAAGTGACAAATTATAACATTATGAAAATTAATATTAAAAATAAGTAACTTATTACTATAACATCATACTATATTTTAGATAGAATTTAAACTCAGGGCTATCAGATTTCACAAATAAATGCATGCACATATACAAATATAATGTAGATATTGATGTAGACATATATACAGCTATATGTTGGAATTGTAAAATACACAACTACTTTGAGAAGAAGTGAGGCAGTTTCTTATATTGTAGAAGAGATAAACATATTCTTAGCACCCATTCCAGTCATTCTACTCTGAAGGGTTCACTCATGAAAAAGTAAATCATAAATCATTACAATATGCTGGCAAATTTAGAAAACTCAGCAATGGCCACAGGACTGGAAAAGTGATCACTTTTCATTCCAATCCCAAAGAAGGGCAATGCCAAAGAATGTTCAAACTACCGCATGTTTGCACTCATTTTACATGGTAGCAAAATAATGCTCAAAATTCCCCAAGTTAGACTTCTACAGTACATGAACTGAGAACCCCTAGGAGTTCAAGCTGGATTCAGAAAAGGCACAAGAACCAGAGATCATTATTAGTGTATAGGAATGCAAGGGATTTCTGTGTGTTGATTTTGTATCCTGCAACTTTACTATATTCATTGATTAGTTTTAGCAATTTTCTTGTGGAGTCTTTAGGGTTTTCTATGTAGAGGATCATGTCATCTGCAAACAGTGAGAGTTTTACTTCTTCTTTTCCAATTTGGATTACTTTTATTTCTTTTTCTGCTCTGATTGCTGTGGCCAAAATTCCAAAACTATGTTGAATAGTAATGGTGAAAGTGGGCACCTTTGTCTTGTTCCTGACTTTAGAGGAAATGCTTTCAATTTTTCACCATTGAGGATAAAGTTTGCTGTGGGTTTGTCATATATAGCTTTGATTATGTTGAGGTATGTTCCTTCTATTCCTGCTTTCTGGAAAGTTTTGATCATAAATGGATGTTGAATTTCGTCAAAGGCTTTCTCTGCATCTACTGAGATAATCATATGGTTTTTATTTTTCCATTTTTTAATGTGGTGTATTACATTGATTGATTTGCAGATATTGAAGAATCCTTGCATCTCTGGGATAAAGCCCACTTGGTCATGGTGTATGATCTTTTTAATGTGTTGTTGGATTCTGATAGCTAGAATTTTGTTAAGGATTTTTGCATCTATGTTCATCAGTGATATTGGCCTGTAGTTTTCTTTTTTTGTGGCATCTTTGTCAGGTTTTGGTATTAGGGTGATGGTGGCCTCATAGAATGAGTTTGGAAGTTTACCTTCCTCTGCAATTTTCTGAAAGAGTTTGAGTAGTATAGGTGTTATAGAAAGAGAAATTAAGGAAAAAATTCCATTCACCATTGCAACGAAAAGAATAAAATACTTAGGAATATATCTACCTAAAGAAATTAAAGACCTATATATAGAAAACTATAAAACACTGGTGAAAGAAATCAAATAGATGGAGAAATATACCATGTTCATGGATAGGAAGAATCAATATAGTGAAAATAAGCATACTACCCAAAGCAATTTATAGATTCAATGCAATTCCTATCAAGCTACCAAGCGTATTCTTCACAGAGCTAGAACACATAATTTCACAACTTGTATGGAAATACAAAAAACCTCAAATAGCCAAAGCGATCTTGAGAAAGAAGAATGGAACTGGAGGAATCAACCGGCCTGACTTCAGGCTCTACTACAAAGCCACAGTCATCAAGACAGTATGGTACTGGCACAAAGACAGAAATATAGATCAATGGAACAAAATAGAAAGCCCAGAGATAAATCCACGCACATATGGACACCTTATCTTTGACAAAGGAGGCAAGAATATACAATGGATTAAAGACAATCTCTTTAACAAGTGGTGCTGGGAAAACTGGTCACCACTTGTAAAAGAATGAAACTAGAACACTTTCTAACACCATACACAAAAATAAACTCAAAATGGATTAAAGATCTAAACGTAAGACCAGAAACTATAAAACTCCTAGAGGAGAACATAGGCAAAACAGTCTCTGACATACATCACAGCAGGATCCTTTATGACCCACTTCCCAGAATATTGGAAATAAAAGCAAAAATAAACAAATGGGACCTAATTTAACTTAAAAGCTTCTGCACAACCAAGGAAACTATAAGCAAGGTGAAAAGACAGCCTTCAGAATGGGAGAAAATAATAGCAAATGAAGCAACTGACAAACAACTAATCTCAAAAATATACAAGCAACTCCTACAGCTCAACTCCAGAAAAATAAATGACCCAATCTAAAAATGGGCCAAAGAACTAAATAGACATTTCTCCAAAAAAGACATACAGATGGCTAACAGACACATGAAAAGATGCTCAATATCACTCATTATCAGAGAAATGCAAATCAAAACCACTATGAGGTACCATTTCACGCCAGTCAGAATGGCTGCGATCCAAAAGTCTACAAGCAATAAATGCTGGAGAGGGTGTGGAGAAAAGGGAACCCTCTTACACTGTTCGTGGGAATGCAAACTAGTACAGCTACTATGGAGAACAGTGTGGAGATTCCTTAAAAAACTGGAAATAGAACAGTCTTACGATCCAGTGATCTCACTGCTGGGTATACACACTGAGGAAACCAGAAGAGAAAGAGACACGTGTACCCCAATGTTCATCACAGCACTGTTTATAATAGCCAGGACATGAAAGCAACCTAGATGTCCATCAGCAGATGAATGGATAAGAAAGCTGTTATACATATACACAATGGAGTATTACTCAGCCATTAAAAAGAATACATTTGAATCAGTTCTAATGAGGTGGATGAAACTGGAGCCTATTATACAGAGTGAAGTAAGCCAGAAAGAAAAACACCAATACAGTATACTAACTCATATATATGGAATTTAGAAAGATGGTAACAATAACCCTGTATACGAGACAGCAAAAGAGACAATGATGTATAGAACAATCTTTTGGACTCTGTGGGAGAGGGAGACGGTGGGATGATTTGGGAGAATGGCATTGAAATATGTATAATATCATATATGAAACGAGTCACCAGTCCAGGTTCAATGCACCATACTGGATGCTTGGGGCTGGTGCACTGGGACGACCCAGAAGGATGGTATGGGGAGGGAGGAGGGAGGAGGGTTCAGGATGGGGAACACATGTATACCTGTGGCAGATTCATTTTGATATATGGCAAAACCAATACAGTATTGTAAAGTTAAATAAAATAAAATTAAAAAAAAAAAAAAAGAACTAGAGATCAAATTCCCAAAATCCATTGGATCATAGATAAAGGAAGAGAATTCCAGAAAAACATCTACTTCCATTGACTATGCTAAAGCCTTTGACTCTGTGGATCACAACAAACTGGAAAATTCTTAAAGAGATGGGAATACCAGATCACCTTACCTGCCTTCTGCGAAACCTGTATGCAAGTCAAGAAGCAACAGTTAGAACCAGACATGGAACAATGGACTCATTCAAAATTGGGAAAGGAGTACATCAAGGCTGTGTATTGTCATCTTGCTTATTTAACTTATATACAGAGTACATCATGTGAAATGCCGGGCTGGATGAAGCATATGCTGGGATCAAGACTGTCAGGAGAAATATCAATAACCTTAGATATACAGATGACACCATCCTTATTGCAGAAAGAGAAGAGGAATTAAAGAGCCTCTTGATGAAGGTGGAAGACAAGAGTGAAAAAGCTGACTTAAAACTCAAAATTCAAAAAACGAAGAACACGGCATTCTGTCCCATCACTTCATGGCAGAAAAATAGGGAAACAATGGAAACAGTGACAAACTTTATTTTCTTGGTCTGCAAAATCACTGCAGATGGTGACCACAGCCATGAAATTAATAGATGCTCGTTCCTTGGAAGAAAAGCTACAATTAATCTAGACAGCATACTAAAAAGGAGAAACAATATTTTGCCGACAAAGCTCTATAGTGAGAGCTATGGTTTTTCCAGTAGTCATTGTATGGATTTGAGAGTTGGATCTAAAAAAGGTTGAACGACAAAGAAAGATTGATGCTTTTTAACTGTGGTGTTGGATAAGACGCTTGAGAGTCCCTTGGATTGAAAGGAGATCAAACCTGTCAATCCTAAAGGAAATCAACCCTGAATATTCATTGGAAGGACTGATGCTTAAGCTGAAGCTCCAATGCTTTGACCACATGATGTGAAGAGCCAACTCATTAGAAAATACCTTTATGCTGGGAAAGATTGAAGGCAGGGGGAGATGGGTACAACAGAGGACAAGACTGTTGGATGGCATCACTGACTCAATGGATACGAGTTTGAGCAAGCTCTAGGAGGTGGTGAAGGACAGGGAAGCCTGGAGTTCTATAATGAGGTGTCCAAGAGTCTGACACAACTGAGCAACTGAACAACATGTCCATACAGACTTGTACACAGACATTTATAGCAGATTTATCTTTGCTAGCCAAAACCTGAAAACAAGTCAGATGTCCTTGTAAAGGTGAATAGATAAACAAATTGTAATATATTCATATAATTAAAAGCTTTTCAGCAATAATAAGAAATGGACTTATTGATATATAGGCTTCTCTGGTGGCTCGCATGGTAAAGAATCAGCCTGCAATGTGAGAGACCCAGGTTTGATCCCTAGGTTGGGAAAATCTCCTGGAGAAGAGAATGGCAACCCACTCCAGTATTCTGGCCTGTAAAACTCCATAGACAGAGGAATCTGGGAGGCTAAAGTCCAAACGGTTGTAAACACTTGGACATGACTGAGTGACTAACCTTCTTTCTTTCTTATTGATATAAACAGCAAGGTAGATGAAACCCTAAATAATTTTACTGAATAAAAGAAGGCACAATTGAACAAAATCAATAATCTTATTTACACAGGATTCTATAAACACTAAGCTAGGTTATATTGACAGAAAATAGATTGGTAAGAAACAAAAATGTGCAAATGTGTCATAGAATTAGAAATATCATTTTCCTCTTTTTTCACTCTGTGTTTTTAACAGGACATCAGGTTCAATTAAATAACATTTATATATCTACCAGATCATCTTCATTAAATCAAGAATAATTAGTTTTCCTCTGCATTATTTGGGGGAATAATACTGACTATATTTTAACTTTAATTATTTTTCCCACTCAATATAGGATAACAATTGCTACAGAAAAATTATTAGAAAACATTTGCCTATCATAAAATTGTTGTTTCTGATTAACAGTAATAACCATTTAAAATTTGTAAACAGTGTATAAAATAGGAGAGGAAAAAAATACAGGTGGGCCTTTAAATTCTGTTACTTAACCAAAACTGTAATTATCTCCAGAGTAAATAATTTATTTTACTATCCATGCTAAAAATAAGGAACAAATTACGTATTTTAGATACATTTGAAATAATTTCTTAAGTTATGTATTGCTTTTTATTTTTCTATTAACAGACAAGTATATATCTATTAATGCATAATAAATATATATTATGCAAAAATTTAGCATTTTAATAAGCAACCACATCTCAAAGTTTCTGTGGGTCCAGAATCTGGATACAGCTTAGCTAGATTCCTGTGTCTCACAAAGTTGCAATCAAGGTGTTAACTAGGGATGTAGTTTCATGTGAAGTCTCTACTGGAGAAAATCCACTTCTAGGACAACTCACTTAATTGCTGACAAGATTCAGTTTCTGGTACTTTGTTGGATTAAGGCCTGGGTTACTCAGAATTTATGGAACAAAGGTCTCTTTCAGTTGCTTGCAACATGGACTTCTCAGTGGAGCGTCTCAAAAGGTGTCAAACAACTTCACCAGAGCAAGAAAGCAAGGAGGCAAGGGAGAATACTAGCAAAATTTAGAGAGAATTCTAGTAAGTGGACTATCTACTCTTTTGTAACCTAAACATGAAAATGATATCCCTTTACTGGTAATTTATTCTTTTAGGTAAAAGCAATGGTTAGGTACAGATCAAACACAAATTGAGGAGGATTACATAAAGTTGTGAATACCAAGAGACAGGAGGGGATTTTGAAGTTTGCCTACCATACTTATCACAAGGAAAACTTCAATTTTCTGTCTCTTGTTATTTTACTATCTCCTTTTACTTTGTAGGATACAGAACATCCAGAACTGATTTGAAAGTGTACCCTTAAGATTTTATTCCTCATTAATCCCTCACTCTGTACTGAATCTATGTTAGGCATTTTTAGAAAAACAGAGGCAATAGGATATAACTTTAGATATAGATGGACTTCCCTGGTGCTCAAACATAAAGAATCCTCCTACAATGGGGGAGACTTGGGTTCAATCCCTGGGTTGGGAAGATCCCTGGAGGAGGGCGTGACAACCCACTCCAGTATTCTTACCTGCAGAATCCCTATGGACAGAGGAGCCTGTTGGGGTGACAAAGAGTTGGACATAACTGAATGACTGAGCACATAAGCACATAGACATAGGTATAAATATAGATACAAATACAGGTAGATTTATTTTAAACAAATTAGCTCACACAATTATTGAGGCTGGTAAGTCCAACATGCAAATTCTGCAGGACTGGCCAAAAAGCTGGATACTTAGGAGAACTGATATTTCAATGCTAGTCTGAAACCCATCTGCTATAGAAACAGTAAGCAAATGTCACAGGTGAAGCCTGAAGGCAATTTGCTGAAGAATATTTTATTGCTCTAGGGATGCTGGGCTTTTTTGCTTTGTTCAGACTTTTAACATATTGGATGAGGCCCACATTATAGAAATCAATCCCCTTTACTCAAAATCTACTAAAGGTTAACTATTAAATGTCAGTATTATCTAAAAACACCTTCACAGAAACATGCAGATTTACGTTTGACCAGATACCTGGGCCTCTTGGTCCAGCAAAACTGACAAAACAAGAAAAGTAAACAAAGAAAACCCAACATTACAAATACCTACAGCAGACAAAAAAATAAAAATAAAAAACAAAAGCATAAAACCCAGAACTAATGTGTAAATTACACTGTTAACCTGGAATGAACCCAAGAATAAATTGACTCATTAAATATATTACTTTCAAAGACAAGTAAAATTTTCACTGATATGTAATCAGGTGCTTTCACTATAACTTTTTCAAAGATATACATAGATTAGATTAAATGAGAAGAATTTAAGTTTTAAAGTATAGGTTTTAAAAGTTAAGCTCTGAAGTTGAAAGAAGCCTGTTGAAACTTTGAAGACAAAAGAACAAAACCAAAGTTGAGACAAAAATGTATTACACATGTTACTAAGATCAACCAAAGAACTTTATATTCAGATTTTTACATTTTAATGAGTTTAGAATTTTACTATTGGAAAAAGTCCTGGTATATGAAGAAACTTTGGTTTCTTTGGTATTTTGGTAGGAAAATGTGGTATATCAATCTATTTTCATCTATCCATCTCTGTGTCTTTCTTTAATAGATTCACACAGACTAATTTAGATGATTAATTTACAGTCATGACTGCTTTACTGTAGTTTTCTCAAGGGTCAACATCTTTACTAATTCACCTCTAGCATTCTGGTTGGGGTACCCATTATATTTATATAATCACTCAATCAATATTGAAAAATTAACTTGAAAATTTTGGCTAAGTTTGCCATAAAAATTTGAAATGTTTTTATTTTAGTTAGAACATCTAGTAGATAAGATGTTACTATTCAAATCAATTGTTATTAGAAATGTGTAGTTTTCTTCTCTAGAAGCTAAAAATGTTCCTTTTACAAAGAAGAATCCTTACAGACCAGAGAGAGAAACCCTTCATTTGACAAAAGAGGCTACTGAAGTTCAGAAGGAGCAGTTCTGACCTAAATTACAGCTTGTATGGTTAAAGTCTTATCATAATACTTTTTGAACTTAATGCAAGACATTTTTACTCATGAAATTTTAAAATATATATCAGATTACCATAATTATCTTGTTCACATTTTACAAGGATAGAATCACATTTTTAATTTTTCAGTTCAGTTCAGTTCAGTCGCTCAGTCGTGTCCGACTCTTTGAGACCCCATGAATCGCCGCACAACCAGGCCTCCCTATCCATCACCAACTCCCGGAGTTCACCCAAACTCACGTCCATCGAGTCGGTGATGCCATCTAGCCATCTCATCCTCTGTCATCCCCTTCTCCTCTTGCCCTCAATCCCTCCCAGCATCAGAGTTTTTTCCAATGAGTCAACACTTCACATGAGTTGGCCAAAGTACTGGAGTTTCAGCTTTAGTATCATTCCTTCCAAAGAAATCCCAGGGCTGATCTCCTTCAGAATGGACTGGTTGGATCTCCTTGCAGTCCAAGGGACTCTCAAGAGTCTTCTTCAACACCATGGTTCAAAAGCATCAATTCTTCAGTGCTCAACTTTCTTCACAGTCCAACTCTCACATCCATACATGATCACGGGAAAAACCATAGCCTTGACTAGATGGACTTTTGTTGGCAAAATAATGTCTCTGCTTTTGAATATGCTATCTAGGTCGGTCATAACTTTCCTTTCACAGAGTAAGCATCTTTTAATTTCATGGCTGCAGTCACCATCTGCAGTGATTTTGAAGCCCAAAAAGATAAAGTCTGACACTGTTTCCACTGTTTCCCCATCTATTTTCCATGAAGTGATGGGACCGGATGCCATGATCTTCATCTTCTGAATGTTGAGCTTTAAGCCAACTTTTTCACTCTCCACTTTCCCGTTCATCAAGAGGCTTTTGAGTTCCTCTTCACTTTCTGCCATAAGGGTGGTGTCATCTGCATATCTGAGGCTATTGATATTTCTCCCCACAATCTTGATTCCAGCTTGTGCTTCTTCCAGCCCAGCGTTTCTCATGATATACTCTGGATATAAGTTAAATAAGCAGGATGACAATATACAGCCTTGACATACTCCTTTTGCTATTTGGAACCAGTCTGTTGTTCCATGTTTTAGAATTAAAAAGTAGTGTTATTTTTTTATTTTCAAAATTATAAAACATATTATTGAGTGAAGTCACTGTCCATTGTTATTATGCCAAATTACCTAAATTTAATGTAGTACATTCTGGTTTTTATTTTAAAGCTCAATCAATTATTAACATTGTAATAGTAACCCTTAATATTCACTCATGAAATTCTAAATATAAAAGTCTTTTGCTTTACGAACAAACTATCTACTTTTTCTTAGAAACTGAAACATCAAAGCATGACCTTAAACAAATTCCACCCTGTGGTCAAATCTCTCCGTAACCTGCCTCCCTGGTATGTTTATGGAACTATGGTCAGTACTCTTGCTATGCCAACAATTAGTGATCATGTAATGCTGGTATTTGAATGTTATGTGCAGGGGAGATGTTCAACAGCAACCTGTACTTTGGCACTCCACACAGTTTCTGTGACAATTGAACAGTCAGGGTGCCATTTACCTACAGAGTCTTCTAAATATTAAATATATTACCTGTTTCTATTCACCTCTGTTTCCACATTTTAGTATTTCCTTAGAGTTTATTACTGAAAACGCCAGACTTTTCATTACATTCAGGGATTTTGTAAAGTTTTTCAATATCAAAATGACATTCTAAGAAATATAGCATTGCTTTCATAGTATACATATATAAAATATATATTAATACAAGTATCTAATTAATTTGACTATTAACTTTCTTTGCTTTGTGGTTCATATTTCATTATTCTTACACCAGCAACTATCTTGCCAGTGGTGTTTCAGAATGTCATTTTCACTAGTGTGAATCTGAAAGAGAAGTTGTAGAACAGAAGTTCGGTTTATTTATAAATACAAATGGAAATTTGACGTTCAGTTCTTTTAAAAACTTTATAAGGAGAGTCTTTTCCCAGGATTAGCTTTAAAGCATTTTAGTTAGGTTGTAGATAAAGTCAACTGTCTGCTTTTTTATATTTTCCAGATGAGTGAATTCTCTACAATTTCTTTAGTAATTTTTGTGCCCTCATATTCCTTTATACACATATCCTGTCTCTCCCTCTCTCTATCACTTTCTCTCCCTTCCTCCAACCTCTGTCAACATTATTATTTACAAACCAGAAGTTCCCCAATGAAAGTCTGAGACATTTTAATATGCTGATAATCAAATGAGGAAAAGTGAATATAATTGCAATGTATCTTCTCGTCATTAAAGAATACCATCTACTTTCTGGAGACAAATTGTATAGTACTTTAAGATTATGTCCTTTAAGTTTCTTGGAGTTAAAAGTTGCTTAATGATAATATAGTGATTTTGATTATATTTATTTTTTCATTTGCATTTGTTTGGCAAAACAAAAAAGCCTGTCGTTCTTTCTACCTTATTTTTAACAACTTCTAAAATTTAATAGTCATAAAACTACTATATTTTCTTCTATAGCTCTTTCTGGCTTTAAAATATTACTTAGAACTTTAGTATTTTAATCGAGAGTTAGATTGACAACATTATAGTCTTAGGACATGGGTACCAGTTTGAGCTTCATCACTTTTGAGCTTTATGACATTGAGCAAGTGATACTATTTCTCGAAGTTTGCTTCATTATTTTCACAATGAAAAGAATAACTATAATCCTCGAGCTAGGTTTGCAACATTGGTTAACGTGAAAAATCAGCTTGGTAGCTCAGAAGGTAAAGCGTCTGCCTACAATGCTGGAGACCCAGGTTCTATCCCTGGGTTGGGAAGATCCCCTGAAGAAGGAAATGGCAACCCACTCCAGTATTCTTGCCTTGAAAATCCCATGGACTGAGGAGCCTGGTAGGCTACAGTCCATGGGGTTGCAAAGAGTCGGACGTGACTGAGTGACTTCACTTTCACTTTCACATACCGCAATGAGTGATGATCTTTTGATGTGTCAACTTTACTAGGCTGCAGTAACCAGTTATTCATTAAAATGCTAATTATATGCTGTTGTGGTATTTTGTGAATGTGCTTAAGCTTCATTGTCAGTTGGCTTTATGTAATTGAAGTATAATTGATTTACAATGTCATATAAGTTTTAGGGGTATCACAGTGATTCAGTTATGCTTCTATCTACCTACCTACCTATCTACTCTTTTTTCAGATTCGTTTCTCTTATAGGTTATTGTAAAATACTGACTATAGTTCTCTGTGTATACAATAGGTGCATGTTGGTTATCTCTACTATGTATGTGCATGCTAAGTGGCTTCAGTCATGTTCAACTCTATGTAACCCTGTGGGCTGTAGATCTCTAACTCCTCTTTCCATGGGCTTCTCCAGGCCAGAATACTGGAGAGTGTTGCCATGTCCTCCTCCAGGCTATATTATGTATAGTTCTGTGTATATGTTAATCCTCCTAATTTGTTCCCCCTCCATTTTCTTAACCATAAATTTATTTTCTATGTTTGTGGGTCTATTTCTGTTTTTAAATAAGTTCATTTGTACCTTTTTTTTTTTTTTTCCGGATTCCACATATCAGTTCAGTTCAGTTCAGCTCAGTTGCTTAGTCATGTCTGACTCTTTGCAACCCCATGAATTGCAGCATGCCAGGCCTCCCTGTCCATCACCAACTCCCGGAGTTCACTCAAACTCATGTCCATTGAGTCAGTGATGCCATCCAGACATCTCATCCTCTGTCATCCCCTTTTCCTCTTGCCCCCAATCCCTCCCAGCATCAGGGTCTTTTCCAATGAGTCAACACTTCACATGAGGTGGCCAAAGTACTGGAGTTTCAGCTTTAGCATAATTTCTTCCAAACATAAGTGATATAATATTTGTTTTTTTTTCTGATATATCATTTAGTATTATAATCTCTAGGTTTATCCATGTTACTGCAAATGGCATAATTTCCTTCTTTTTATGGTTGAGTGTTGCAGTGAACATTGGGGTACATGTATCTTTCTTGAATTTTAATTTTAATTTCTTGAAAATTAATCTTTTCATTTTCTTATGTCTATGGTAAATATCTAGAAATGGAACAATGGATTCAACTATAGTTCTATTTTTTAATCCCTTGGGGAACATCCATATTGTTTTCCATAGTGGCTGTAACAGTTTAGAATCCCATCAATAGTGTACACATTTCCCTTTTCTCCACATACTCACCAACACATATTTTTCATGTCTCTTTGTTGATAGTCATTCTAACATATGTGATGTTATATCTCACTGTGAGTTTGATTTTCATTTTCCTGATGATTAGTGATGTTAAGTATCTTCTCATAGTCTGTGAGGCTATCTGTATGTCTTGGGTTGTTGTCTCTTTAGAACTAAAAACAAAAGTAAAAAACAAAACAACTACTTTTCTGAGATAGCACAAATTATAGAAAATAATTATGTCCTATGATAGAAAGATTTTTTTTTCTTTTAAAATTCTCTGCTACAGGTGTAATAAACATTGGCATGCCACTAGTAGATAATACAGCATTTGAATGAGTAATGAGTGGGTAGTGAGTAGTTATAAGCCCCATGTAGGCCATCCACATATTGTATGCTTGACTTAACTTTAAGTTGATTGCTAATCACTTTTAGAGGAAGAACGTCCAACAAGTAAACAGTGACAAATGAACATGATGGTGATGCTGTTCTTGCCTTATTTACTGACCTATTTATTTGGATAGTCATATATAACACTCCTATATTTGCCTGCATAATCTTTGGTCTCTAACAAGCTGGTTGTTGAGGGTCAAAATTGACTAAGTCAGCAATGAAGGCAGCCAATAGTAACCATCTAAATAACACTACTGTCGCACGACTTGCTGAAGCAAATGTGAAGATGAGAGACTGAGAGTGTTTACTGCCATCTGAAAATAAGCAACACATTTCTTCAAGAGAACACAATACTAGTTGTAATTAAATTCTAATAGGTAAATTATATTAACTGTTTTAAGTTACAAGGTCAATGTTCTAGGCAACAGGACTCAGTGGATGCAATAATTTCCTGTTACCAAAGTGACCTATTAGCATTAATAAGGTTTCAATTTTTTTTTATTTTCTTTTGCAAGTTCCTAGAAAGACTGATTCAGTAATTATCTAAGTTTATCAGATGATACCAGAAAATAATAGTAAGCCCATTTCTTTTGAGAGCAATAGGAAACATCATCAGGTACTAGTTGAATGGCTGAGTGTAACTTTAAAATGAAGATAAATAGAAATGTGTCTTTCATACATAGTTTTATAAATATGTTATAAATATATTTAAATTATATCATTCTTTTCCCAAACATATCTACTGAGTCCTGTGCCTATAGGTCCATCAACCTTCTATAGATAAGGTGATTATAATCAAAGAAGCTATAATATTTACTAATGAAAATTTTAAACTTACTCTCCCATATTTATATGATTAAAAAAGTTTTATAATAACATACCATAATTGCTGCATCAGATTGTTGAGTGAAATATTAACAACCACCTTTATTGAAAGACTTTTTTAAACAAGAACATTGATTATGAGTTTCCATAAAAGACAATAACTAAAAAAATAATTATAGGGAAGGGGGTAGGCACCAGATTATAACACAGAAAAGCTATGACTTATTCCAAAGTCACATTTTTAGAATAAAACCTAGCAGATGCATTAACTCAAGATAAAGAAGATGAAAAACCTGTTGGTATAAGATGAGACTGAAGCAAAAACCCAAACTATGAACTTTACTGTTTCACTAATCTCACACCTGCTTATGGCCTAAGTAAGTAAGATGGTGGAGTAGAAGGACATGCACTCATCTTCTCCTGTGAGAACACACTGAAATTGCAACTAGCTGCTGAACAACCATCAACAGGAGAATGTTGGATACCAACAAAAAAAAACATACCCTGAATCCAAGAACAAAGGAGAAGCCCCAAGAAGATGGCAGGAGAAGTGCAATCACATTTAAAATCAAATCTCATACTCTCGAGAGATGCTCAGAGGGCACAAACAAAAGCTTGTGTGCACCAGGAACCAGGAAAAGGAGCAATTGCTTCCACAAGAGAGTGAGCCAGACCTACCTTTGAATCTCTGTCTCCTGACGAGACATGAGTCAGCAGAAGCTGGCTGCGGGGACAGGGTCTCTGGCTGCAGTACACCTGGGAGGCGTGTGACATAACTCCTCTTGATGAGGGTCACCATTAGCTCCACTATGGAACCAACAAGCAGATCACCCACAAGCTGGAGAATAATTATACCAAAGAAGTTCTTGCACTTTTGCAAAAGGTTTAGAGTACACAAGAGATTTCCCAACATTCAGTTCAGTTCAGTTCAGTCACTCACTCATGTCTGACTCTTTGCAACCCCATAAATCTCAGCACACCAGGCCTCCCTGTCCATCACCAACTCCCAGAGATCACTCAAACTCATGTCCATCGAGTCGGTGATGCCATCCAGCCATCTCATCCTCTGTCGTCCCCTTTTCCTCCTGCCGCCAATCCCTCCAAGCATCAGAGTCTTTTCCAGTGAGTCAAAACTTCGCATGAGGGGGCCAAAGTACTGGAGTTTCAGCTTTAGCATCATTCCCTCCAAAGAATACCAAGGGCTGATCTCCTTCAGAATGGACTGGTTGGATCTCCTTGCAGTCCAAGGGACTCTCAAGAGTCTTCTCCAACACCACAGTTCAAAAGCATCAATTCTTTGGCTCTCAGCTGTCTTCACAGTCCAACTCTCACATCCATACATGACCACAGGAAAAACTATAGCCTTTACTACACAGACCTTTGTTGGCAATGTAATGTCTCTGCTTTTGAATATGCTATCTAGGTTGGTCATAACTTTCCTTCCAAGGAGTAAGCATCTTTTAATTTCATGGCTGCAGCCACCATCTGCAGTGATTTTGGAGCCCAAAAAAAATAAAGTCTGACACTGTTTCCACTGTTTCCCCATCTATTTCCTGGGACCAGATGCCATGATCTTCGTTTTCCGACTGTTGAGCTTTAAGCCAACTTTTTCACTCTCCTCTTTCACTTTCATCAAGAGGCTTTTTAATTCTTCTTCACTTTCTGCCATAAGGGTGGTGTCATCTGCATATCTAAGGCTATTGATATTTCTCCTGGCAATCTTGATTCCAGCTTGTGCTTCTTCCAGCCCAGCATTTCTCATGATGTACTTCGCATAAAAGTTAAATAAACAGGGTGACAATATACAGCCTTGCCGTACTCTTTTTTATTTGGAACCAGTCTGTTGTTCCATGTCCAGTTCTAATTGCTGCTTCCTGACCTGCATATAGGTTTCTCAAGAGGCAGGTCAGGTGGTCTAGTATTCCCATCTCTTTCAGAATTTTCCACAGTTTATTGTGATCCACACAGTCAAAGGCTTTGGCATAGTCAATAAAGCAGAAATAGATATTTTTCTGGAACTGTTTTGCTTTTTCCATGATCCAGTGGATGTTGACATTTTGATCTCTGGTTCCTCTGCCTTTTCTAAAACCAGCTTGAACATCTGGAAGTTCACGGTTCACATATTGCTGAAGCCTGGCTTGGAGAATTTTGAGCATTACTTTGCTAGCATGTGAGATGAGTGTAATTGTGTGGTAGTCTGAGCATTATTTGGCATTGCCTTTCTTTGAGATTAGAATGAAAACTTACCTTTTCCAGTCCTGTGACCACTGCTGAGTTTTCCAAATTTGCTGGCATATTGAGTGCAGCACTTACAGAGCATCATCTTTCAGGATTTGAAACAGCTCAACTGGAATTCCATCACCTCCACTAGCTTTGTTCGTAGTGATGCTTTCTAAGGCCCACTTGACTTCACATTCCAGGATGTCTGGGTCTAGGTGAGTGATCATACCATCCTGATTATCTTGGTCATGAAGATCTTTTTTTTACAGTTCTTTTGTGTATTCTTGTCACCTCTTCTTAATATCTTCTGCTTCTGTTAGGTCCATACCATTTCTGTCCTTTATCGAGCTCATCTTTGCATGAAATGTTCCCTTGGTATCTCTAATTTTCTTGAAGACATCTCTAGTCTTTCCCATTCTATTGTTTTCCTCTATTTCTTTGCATTGATCGCTGAGGAAGGCTTTCTTATCTCTCCTTGCTATTCTTTGGAACTCTGTATCAGATGCTTATAGCTTTCTTTTTCTCCTTTGCTTTTCGCTTCTCTTCTTTTCACAGTTATTTGTAAGGCCTTCCCAGACAGCCATTTTGCTTTTTTGCATTTATTTTCCATGGGGATGGTCTTGATCCCTGTCTCCTCTACAATGTCACGAACCTCATTCCAGAGTTCATCAGGCACTCTATCTATCAGATCTAGTCCCTTAAATCTATTTCTCACTTCCACTGTATAATCGTAAGAGATTTTATTTAGGTCATATCTGAATGGTCTAGTGGTTTTCCCTACTTTCTTCAATTTAAGTCTGAATTTGGCAATAAGGAGCTCTTTATTGCCAAATTCCCAACCTTGGGATCCGGCAAAGGGATTGAGAACCCCCAGGGAAGCATGGCAAAGGCTAATGGTGTTTTGCCAAGAGATGCACTGGTCACAGCAAACATCCTTTTCCAACAATACAAGAGACAACTATACACATGGACATAACCAGATGGTCAATAGTAAAATCAGATTGATCATATTCTTTGCAGTCAAAGATGAAGAAGCACTATAGAGTCAGCAAAAAAACAAACTAACCTGAGAGCTGACTCTTGTTCATATCATGAAAAACTTATTGAAAAATAGACTTAAATTGAAGAATGTAGGGAAAATCACTGGCCTTTCAGATAGGACTTAAATCAAATCCCTTTCAATTATCCACTGGAAGTAACAAATATATTTAAGGGATTATATCTGATAGAGTGCTTGAAGAAGTACAGATGGAGGTTCATAACATTACACAGGAGGCAGTGATCAAAACTATCCCTACGGCGGGGGTTGGGGGGGAGGGGAGAGGAAATGCAAAAGGCAAAATGGCTGTCTAAGAAGGCCTTACAAATAGCTGAGAAAAGAAGAGAAGTGAGAAGCAAAGGAGAAATGGAAAGATATAAGCATCTGATTGCAGAGTTCCAAAGAATACCAAGGAGAGATAAGAAAGCCTTTTTGAGTGAACAATGCAAAGAAAGAGAGGAAAACAAAAGAATGGGAAAGACTAGAGGTCTCTTCAAGAAAATTAGAGATTCCAAGGAAACATTTCATGCAAAGATGGGCACAATAAAGGACAGAAGCAGTATGGACATAATAGAAACAGAAAATATTAAGAAGAGGTGGCAGGAATACACAGAAGAACTATACAAAAAAGATCTTCATGACCCAGATAACCACGATGGTATGATTATTCACCTAAAGCCAGACATCCTGGAAGGCAAAGTCAAATGGGCCTTGAGAAGCATCACAATGAACAAAGCTAGTGGAGATGATGGAATTCCAGCTAAGTTATATAAAATCCTAAAAGATGATACTATGAAAGTGCTGTACTCAATATGCCAGAAAATGTGGAAAACTCAGCAGTGGCCACAGGACTGGTAAAGTTCAGTTTTTATTCCAATCCCAAAGAAAGACAATGCCAAAGAATGTTCAAATTCATCCAGCATTGCATGATTGAACTCATTTCACATACTAGCAAAGTAATGCTCAAAATCCTCCAAGATAGACTTCAACAGTACGTGAATTGTGAACTTCCAGATGTTTAGTCTGCATTTAGAAAAGACAGAGGACAACATCCATTGGATGATAGAAAAAGCAAGAGAGTGCCAGAAAAAAAAAAAAATCTACTTCTGCTTTTTTGACTACACCAAAGCTTTTGACTGTGTGGATCACAAAAAAACTGTGGAAAATTCTTAAAGAGGTGGAAATATCAGACCACCCTGCCTGCCTCCTGAGTAATCTGTACACGGGTCAAGAAGCAACAGTTAAAATTGGACATGGAACAACAGACTGGTTCCAAATCAGGAAAGGAGTGCATCAAGACTGTATATTGTCAGTCAGCTTATTTAACTCATATGCAGGATACATCATGCAAAATTCTGGCTGGATGAAGCACAAGCTGGAATCAAGATTGCCAGGAGAATTATCAATAACCTCACATATGTATATGGCACAATCCTTATGGCAGAAAGCAAAGAGAAATTAAAGAGCCTCATGATGAAGGTGAAAGAGGAGAGTGAAAAAGCTGACTTAAAACTCAACATTCAGAAAACTAAGATCATGGCATTTGGTCCTATCACTTCATGGCAGAAAGATGGGGAAACATTAGAAACAATGAGAGACTTTATTTTTTTGAACTCCAAAATCACTGAAGATGGTTATGGCAGCCATAAAATTAAAAGACACTTGCTACTTGGAAGAAAATCATGACCAACCTAGACCGTATACTAAAAAGCAGAGACATTACTTTACCAACAAAGGTTTGTCTAGTCAAAGCTATGATTTTTCCAGTAGTCAAGTGTGGATTTGAGAGTTGAACTATAAAGAAAGCCAATCTCTGCAGATGGTGACAGCAGCCATGAAATTAAAAGACGCTTACTCCTTGGAAGGAAAGTTATGACCAACCTAGATAGCATATTCAAAAGCAGAGACATTACTTTGCCAACAAAGGTTCGTTTTGTCAAGGCTATGGTTTTTCCTGTGGTCATGTATGGATGTGAGAGTCGGACTGTGAAGAAGGCTGAGCACCGAAGAATTGATGCTTTTGAACTGTGGTGTTGGAGAAGACTCTCGACAGTCCCTTGGACTGCAAGGAGATCCAACCAGTCCATTCTGAAGGAGATCAGTCCTGGGTATTCTTTGGAAGGAATGATGCTAAAACTGAAACTCCAGTAGTTTGGCCACCTCATGTGAAGAGTTGATTCATTGGAAAAGACTCTGATGCTGGGAGGGATTGGGGGCAGGAGGAGAAGGGGACAACAGAGGATGAGATGGCTGGATGGCATCATTGACTCGATGGACGTCAGTCTGAGTGAATCTGGGAGTTGGTGATGGACAGGGAGGCCTGGCGTGCTGTGATTCATGGGGTCGCAGAGTCGGACGCGACTGAGCGACTGAACGGAACTAAATCACTGAGAAATTTATGTTTTTGAACTGTGGTGTTGGAGAAGACTCTTGAAAGTCCCTTGGACAGCAAGGAGATCCAACCAGACCATCGTAAAGGAAATCAGTCCTGAGTATTCATTGGAAGGACTGATGCTGAAACTGAAGCTCCAATAGTTTGGCCACCTGATGCGAAGAACTGACTGCTTGGAAAAGATCCTGATGCTGGGAAAGATTGAAGGCAGGAGGAGAAGGGGAAGACAGAGAAGGAGATGATTGGATGGCATCACCGACACCATGGACATGAGTTTGAGTGATCTCCAGGAGTTGGTGATAGACAGGGAAGCCTGTTGTGCTGCAGTTAATGGGGTCACAAAGAGTCAGACATGACTGAATGACTGAACTGAACTGAATGTTATTATAAAGAAGACAGAAACATATTGTGTTTGAATACATTTATTATATGTTACAGAATTCATATTTTCTAAGAATTAAGTAATAAATTTCATGTAAATCTTACCATAGTGTATGACAATAAACAATATTGTATTGTAGGCATCACAGTAGGGCATTTTTCCCTAATTATTGAAAAAATGCCTATTTTTTCCAAGGATAATGGAAAACATAGTGAATTACATATAAAATATTAATGGGCATGTGATCTTGCTAACATATCTACTAGTAAGACTTCAATATACTTTCTCCTAAACTGTTACTATTCCTCTTTTTTAAAATTTATGTCATTTGTTAGAAACCACTTTAAATCTTTTCCTGGTTGTAATTATCATATTTTTTAACTTTTGATAACTTCTCTTAAGAACCATATTTTGTGAAAATTGTGGTAATAGCAATAAAAGTTAATACATAGTTAATGGCCACTCAGTGTTTTATCCCTTTTATTAATTCATGACTTGAGCACTTTAGTTGGATTATTTCATTTGAACTCATGACCTATATATTAATATTTTCCTTTACTACTTTGTTTTATTTTCTGATTGTTCTTTTATTTTCATTTTACATTTTTTAATTGAAGTATAGTTGACTGAAAATATTATATTAGTTTTAAGTATAAAACAATGATTTGATACTTTTGCATATGGTATTGGAAAAGACTCTTGAGAGTCCCTTGGACAGCAAGATCAGACCAGTCAATCCTAAAGGAAATCAACCCTGAATATTCATTGGAAGGGCTGATGCTGAAGCTGAAGCTCCAATACTTTGGCCACCTGATGCAAAAGTCAACAGAGGAAAAGACTCTGATGGTGGAAAAGATTGAGGGCAGGAGAAGAAGGGGACAACCGAAGATGAGATGGTTGGATGGCATCACTGACCCAATGGACATAAGTTTGAGCAAACTCCAAGAGATAGTGAAGGAAAGAGAAGCCTGGCATATTGCAGTCCATGGAGTCACAAAAAGTCAGACACAACAAAGTGATAAGCACAGCACTGTACAGTATTCGCTTCTTGTACTTATGTATAAAACACTCACACATACTTTTATGCACATCCATATGTAAGACTCTTGCTAAATGGATTTTAATCATTTCTCAATAAACCCCAATTCATCATAGTTTTTGTTTGTCTGTTTGTTTTGTTGTTGTTGTTGTTGTTCTTTACAATCTGTATATTGTTTCAGTGTTATTAATGTTAACCTGCATAGAAATTAGAGATCACCCACATTTTTCATTGGAAATTTGTTAGAGTACATAAAGCCATTTTATGTTAGTGGAGTTAGGGTTCTCTACCAATAATTAGTATTACAACATCTACAAGTAAGATGATTGCCAACATGTTCACTTTAGTATACCAGAGAGAAGCCTCCAAACAAACAAAATGTCAGCATCAAACTACTGCTGCTGCTGCTAAGTCACTTCAGTCGTGTCCGACTCTGTGCGACCCCATAGACGGCAGCCCACCAGGCTCCCCTGTCCCTGGGATTCTCCAGGCAAGAACACTGGAGTGGGTTGCCATTTCCTTCTCCAATGCATGAAACTGAGAAGCGAAAGTGAAGTCACTAGTCATGGTCCACTCTTTGTGACCTCATGGGCTGCAGCCTACCAGGCTCCTCTGTCCATGGGATTTTCCAGGCAAGAGTACTGGAGTGGGTTGCCATTGCCTTCTCCAACAGAGTATGCTATAAAAACTTTGGCTATTAATTCAGTGCACAGCATTAACACATAATGTAATATAGAGAAATACAGCATTATCCCATGTGAGAAAAGACCTAGATTTTTAGATAATCAAAGGCTAAGTATGTGCAACATATAATGAGGGTGCTACAAAGCTTACCTAGACTGAACATTCACAATAGGTTAAAGTAAACTAATGTGAATGGGATTTGAAAGTCTTATATATTAATAGAAATGATCCCTGAGAAAATCAAGGTTTAGTCTTGGAAGGAATAGAAACCACCCCCCCCCCACCCCCCCGGAGTAAGTTGTAAAGTTTTCACTTACCTAATTATGTTTCCCTTGACAAATTATTAAACTTTTCATTAGTACAATCAAATGTGTGGATGATATGATTTATAAGCTCCCCTGAAAGTCTAAAATTAGACAATAATTGTAGCGCAATTTTGAAGAGCACTCACTTAGAAATGAAGTAGACTATTTCTTTCATTCTTTAAAATATTTATTAAATGACAAGTATGTGCAGAGCAAAGGTCTGGCACATAAATGAAATTGAGAATGATGAGCAAAGCTGTCTGCATTCATAAAACCTAGAGTAAATAATGGGAAAAGAGGAAAGAGCAGTAAAATTCCTGTGAAGTATTATGTCATTTAGTTATAGAAAAAAAGCATGCCCTTCTGCTTACACAATCTCAGTCCCCTATGAAGTGAGGTGAAGTGAAGTGAAGATATTCAGTCGTGTCCAACTCTTTGTGACCCCATGCACTGTAGCCTACCAGGCTCCTCCAACCATGGGATTTTCCAGGCAAGAATACTGGAGTGGGTTGTCATTTCCTTATCCAGGAGATCTTCCCGGCCCAGGGATTTGTTGGGGACCTTAATGGACCGGAACCTTGTGGTCCAGAGTTGACGATAAGTAAGTGAAAGAGAGAAAGAGGCTGTTATTCCCTGATTTATGCAGAAAACCAGTAAAACTCTTGGTACAGAGCTTGCATCACTTATGAAGGAAGGCACCAGGTGCCTTCTCGAGGGGGTGAAGGCACAGAGTTCCTTCACAAGAGGGTCTTAGAAGCCCGGGCAGGAGAATGAGCATGACGGGTCTCTACACTCCAGAGAATTAGCCAGAGAGTGTGAGAGAGAGAGAGAAAGAGAAATAGAGAGAGAGAAATGACACAGCGACCTAAGCTCTGATGGAGCAAAGGTGCTTAAATGATTTTTCTGTGAGTATATATAGGCTGTAGCACAAGAAATTTCTTTCATCAGTAATAAAGATCAGAAAACCAAACGTACAGTAACCATTACCAAGGGAACAAGGGATAATGATGGTCACAAGGTCAAGAGACAATCCATATCTCAAGAAAAAGAGGGATGAGACTAAGCAGTTTTGTCATAAAGAGAATGTTTACTAAAGGAGACCCAACCCTGCCTCACACAGTGACCTCAGTCTTTGAGAGCTGCTTGTAGTTCTACTTGCTTCTGGCACAAGCTGATAAGGAACAGAGGATTTATGAGAAACAGCACATAGGAATCCTCCCATCAAACATTCCCTGACAGGTACTGAACCCGGGTCTCCCGCACCGTAGGCAGACGCTTTACCATCTGAGCTACTAGGGAAGTCTCCCACAGTTAAATGGGAATAAGACAGAGGAAGTGAATGTTGGGTGTTCAGAGTGATATGGGACTAAAGAAGTTTATATACATTTTAAGCTTATTGAATGGATAAAAAGCCCCCATATTAGGCGATATTTGGTAGGGAATTTTACATAAAACCAGTAATTGGGGATTATCTGCAATTAATAAAATCTCCTAAGATGCTGTTGACTAAATGGTTTCTTTTTTCATTTATTCTGACCTAGAAAACTATAGAGTGTCTTTACTATTTCACATAAAGCTATATTTTGACTATTAACTTCATGTGACTTGATTTACTTCTTAAAATAAGCTAAATACACCTTATAGACAAACTGTTTTGTGATTTTTTTCTGAATATTTTAGAACAATTTTAAACGCATAGATAGTGAAGGACAGGGAAGACTGGCATGCTATAGTTCATGGTGTCACAAATGTTTAGACATGACTTAGTGACTCAAAAAACACATAGTACTTAATAAATACCGGTGCTCCCTCTGGAAATCACTCTCAAGCAAATACTTTTTTAAAAGAAATCTAATGAATCTACTCTATCCTCTAGCGTGCGTGCGTGTGTGTGTGTGTGTGTGTGCACGTGCATGTGCTCAGTTGTGTCTAACTCTTGCAACCCAATGGACTGTAACCAACTAGTCTCCTCTGCCCATGGGATTGCCCAGGCAAGAATAATAGAATGGGTCGCCATTTCCTTCTGCAAGGTGAGAGAGTCATTTCCTAGGCAGATTGATAAGAAATCCAGGGGTCCCCAAGGAGAGAGGGGTCTGGAATTCTCAAGGAGGATGAAAGGACAAACTTTTTTTGTCTCTCTACATTCCTTAGGATTATATAACAATAATATATCCTGCTTGAGGATAGTCACTGGAAAAAACCTGCTGGCTAATCCTGTTATATTAAGGTGTAAATTATGGGAGTAGGTCTAGTGAGCTCTTTACAACCTCCAGACAATCTTTTGATTCACTGTAATAACTAACAGAGTATATAACTCCATGGCTAACACTGGCAAGCGGGTACTCTTTCTGACCCCTTCTGATGCCTATGTCAGAAGCTTTCTCTATCTCCTTTGCTGCTAAGTTGCTTCAGTCATGTCTGACTCTGTGTGACCCCATAGACAGCAGCCCACCAGGCTCCCTCATCCCTGGGATTCTCCAAGCAAGAGTGAGTTGCCATTTCCTTCTCCAATGCATGAAAGTGAAAAGTGAAAGTGAAGTCACTCAGTCATGTCCGACTCTTAGCGACCGCATGGACTGCAGCCTACCAAGCTCCTCTGTCCATGGGATTTTCCAGGCAAGAGTACTGGTGTGGGTTGCCATTGCCTTCTCCGCTCTAACTTCTTTATACTATTTTTAATAAAACTTTATTACACAAAATCTCTGAGGGATCAAGCCTCTTCTCTGGCCCCGGATTGAATTCTTCTCCTCTGGAGGCCAAGAATCCTGGTGTCTTTGGGTCATTCAGCAACAACCTTTCATTTGGTGGCTCATCTGGGATTCTTCAGGACAAGGTAAGGATGCTTGGAGCTCTAGTTCTTTGTTCTCCTAGCGAACACGTTTTCTGCTGTACTTTACTAACTCTACTGTGTGCTTGTGTGAATGAATGAAATGCCCTGCGTGAAGCAACTGAGAAGCCCTGCTCTGCGGTTCCGCATCAACCTCATATGCCTTATGGCAGAAACCTGTCAGGGGGTTATACTGACCTGCCAATGCCAAGAGGCACCCAATGTCTACTTTGGGAACAGATCAGAAATGGCCAAAGCATGTGGACTGAACTCTCCTTTCTCGGTCAAACTTTTTGGTCTCTCTGACCATTTCATAACTCCTTGGGAATTAGAAGTACTAACCTCATCTGTCGGATCATAGACTTTCAAGGGACTTGTGATCTACGCTGTTACTGTGTACTGTTACCTACATTCCAAGCTTGGATTGGTAGTCAAGAAGCGCCTAGCCTCACTAGGCATGGAAAGTTTGGAAGCTAGATGGAGCTCTAGCTCCAAGAGCATCTCTGAGGTTAAAGGTTATTCAGATATGGCTATGAAAAACTTTCTTAAACAGCTTGAGAAAAATGCCCAGAGGGACCCAGGTGAAAAGGGATGGGCTGGTTATTACTGTGGAAAGGAGGGGCATCTCAAGCGGCATTGCCCTCAGGCATCTAAGACATCCCTGGTTCCATGTCAGGTCTGCAAAGGACCACACTGGAAGAGAGACTGTCCCCAGAAGCGTAGGTTTCAGGGGTCGGACCTTCAAGACAATCAGGACTGAAGGTGCCCGGGGGTCCCCACACAAGTTCCCATCCTAATTACACCTGAGGAATCCTGGGTATTAGTAACTGTGGGGGGCCAATCCGTCGATTTCCTTTAGGTACTGGGGCAACTTACTCCATGCTTACTGAAGCCCCTGGCCACTTTCTTCTCAATCCGCTTCCATAATGAGACTGTCTTGATGAACCAAAAGGTATTACTTCAGTTGTTCTTTAAGCTATAACTGAGACTCTGTGCTATTTTCACACGAGTTTCTGATTGTGCCAGAATCTCCCTCACCCTTTTTGGGGAGGGATATACTGAACAAGGTCCATGCCTCTGTTTTCATGAATATGGAGGCTTCCCTTTCTCTCCCTTTAATTGAACAAAATGCAAATCCTAGAGTATGAGCTGATGGAAAATTTGTGGGTCGAGCACAAAATGCTATCCCTGTAGTTGTCAAGCTCAAAGACATGCAATTATTTCCACATAAGAAGCAGTACCCACTGAAACCTGGGGTTAAGGAAGGGTTAAAACCAATCATTGAGAATTTAAAGAAGCAGGGACTATTATTTCCCTGTAACAGTCCATGCAACACTCCTATTTTGGGTATAAAGAAATCAAATGGTAAGTGGAGACTAGTTGAAGATTTATTAATAATAAATGAGGCTGTAGTTACTTTACACCCTTTGGTGCCTAATCCTTATACTCTATTGTCTGAAATTCCTGAACGAGCCAAATATTTCTCAGTAATTTATTTGAAAGATGCCTTCTATTCAGTGCCTTTGGCGGAGGAAAGTCAATTTTTATTTGCCTTTGTGGACCCTACGGAGCCAGCTTCTCAATTAATCTGGACAGTTTTGCCCCAAGGATTTTGTGACAGTCCTCACTTATTTGGACAAAGTTTGTCATGGGATCTACAAAACTTTAATAGCTCTGAAGCAGTGGTGTTACAATATGTAGATGATATTTTGCTCTGTGCTGAGATAGAGGAAGCTTGTTCATAAGCCTCAGAAGATTTCTTAAACTTTCTGGCAGGCTGTGGTTACAAGGCATCAAGAGAAAAATCTCAGTTGTCAACAATCTGTTAGATATCTGGGCCAAATCATACCAGAAGGGACTAGGGCCATAGGCACTGAGAGAATTAAACCTATACTAAATCATCCCCTACCTATGACTTTAAGATAATTGAGAGGAATTTTGGGAATGACAGGTTACTGTTGCATTTGGATTCCGGGTTATGGGGAACTTGCCCAGCCTTTATATAAACTTATAGCTGAAACTCAGCAGGGCCAAACCGACAAACTGGTTTGGTCTCCAGAAACTCAAAAGGCTTTTAAGGTTCTTCAGATTGCTCTCCTGCAAGCTCCTGCTTTGAGCTTGCCCACAGGGTCAGAATTTAATTTGTTTGTCACTGACAGAATGTGGTCCACTGGAGAAGGGAATGGCAAACCACTTCAGTATTCTTGCCTTGAGAACCCCATGAACAGTATGAAAAGCCAAAATGATAGGATCCTGAAAAAGGAACTCCCCAGGTAAGTAGGTGCCCAATATGCTACTGGAGATCAGTGGATAAATAACTCCAGAAAGAATGAAAGGATGGAGCCAAAGCAAAAACAATACTCAGTTGTGCATGTGACTGGTGATAGAAGCAAGGTCCGATGCTGCAAAGAACAATATTGCATAGGAACCTGGAATGTTAGGTCCATGAATCAAGCCAAATTGGAAGTAGTCAAACAGGAGATGGCAAGAGTGAACATCGACATTCTAGGAATCAGCGAACTAAAATGGACTGGAATGGGTGAATTTAACTCAAATGACCATTATATCTACTACTGTGTGCAGCAATCCCTTAGAAGAAACGGAGTAGCCACCATAGTCAACAAAAGAGTCCTAAATGCAGTACTTGGATGCAAGCTCAAAAACGACAGAATGATCTCTGTTCGTTTCTAAGGCAAACCATTCAATATCACAGTAATCCAAGTCAATGCCCCAACCGTTGAAGAAGCTGAAGTTGGACGATTCTATGAAGACCTATAAGACCTTTTAGAACTAACACCCCAAAAAGATGTCCCTTTCATTATAGGGGACTGGAATGTAAAAGTAGGAATTCAAGAAACACCTGGAGTAACAGGCAAATTTGGCCTTGGAATACAGAATGAAGCAGGACAAAGGCTAATAGAATTTTGCCAAGAGAATGCATTGGTCATAGCAAACACCCTCTCCCAACAACCCCAGAGAAAACTCTACACAGGGACATCACCAGATGGTCAACACCGAAATCAGATTGATTATATTCTTTGCAGTCAAAGATGGAGAAGCTCTATACAGTCAGCAAAAACAAGCCTGGGAGCTGACTGTGGCTCAGATCATGAGCTCCTTATTGCCAAATTCAGACTTAAATTGAAGAAAGTAGGGAAAACCACTAGACCATTCAGCTATGACCTAAATCAAATCCCTTATGATTATACAGTGGAAGTGAGAAATAGATTTAAGGGACTAGATCTGATAGATAGAGTGCCTGATGAACTATGGACTGAGGTTCATGACATTGTAGAGGAGACAGGGATCAAGACCATCCCAATGGAAAAGAAATGTCAGAAAGCAAAATGGCTGTCTGGCGAGGCCTTAGAAATAGCTGTGAAAAGAAGAGAAGTGAAAAGCAAAGGAGAAAAGGAAAGATATAAGCATCTGATACAGAGTTCCAAAGAATAGCAAGGAGAGATAAGAAAGCCTTTCTCAGCAATCAATGCAAAGAAATAGATGAAAACAACAGAATGGGAAAGACTAGAGATCTCTTCAATAAAATTAGAGATACCAAGGAAACATTTCATGCAAAGATGGGCTTGATAGAAGATAGAAATGGTATGGACCTAACAGAACAGAAGATATTAAGAAGAGGTGGCAAGAATACACAGAAGAACTATACTAAAAAGATCCTCACAACCAAGACAATCACGATGGTATGATCACTCACCTAGAGCCAGACATCCTGGAATGTGAAGTCAAGTGGGCCTTAGAAAGCATCACTACGAATAAAGCTAGTGGAGGTGACGGGATTCCAGTTGAGCTATTTCAAATCCTGAAAGATGATGCTGCGAAAGTGCTGCACTCAATATGCCAGCAAATTTGCAAAACTCAGCCGTGGCCACAGGACTGGAAAAGGTCCGTTTTCATTCCACCCCAAAGAAAGGCAATGCCAAAGAATGCTCAAACTACTGCACAATTGCACTCATCTCACAAGCTAGTAAAGTAATGCTCAAAATTCTCCAAGCCAGGCTTCTGCAATACGTGAGCTGTGACTTCCAGATGTTCAAGCTGAATTTAGAAAAGGCAGAGGAACCAGAGATCAAATAGCCAACATCCGCTGGATCATGGAAAAAGCAAAACAGTTCCAGAAAAACATCTCTTTCTGCTTTATTGACTATGCCAAAGCTTTTGACTGTGTGGATCACAATGCATTGGGGAAAATTCTGAAAGAGATGGGAATACCAGACAACCCGACCTGCCTCTTGAGAAACCTATATGCAGGCCAGGAGGCAACAGTTAGAACTGGACATGGAACAACAGACTGTTTCCAAATAGGAAAAGGAGTACCTCAATGCTGTATATTGTCACCTTGCTTATTTAACTTATATGCAGAGTACATCATGAGAAATGCTGGGCTGGAAGAAGCACAAGCTGGAATCAAGATTGCCGGGAAAAATATCAATAACCTCAGATATGCAGATGATACCACCCTTATGGCAGAAAGTGAAGAGTAACAAAAAGCCTCTTGATGAGAGTGAAAGAGGAGAGTGAAAAGGTTGGCTTAAAGCTCAACATTCAGAAAACGAAGATCATGGCATCCAGTCCCATCACTTCATGGGAAATAGATGGGGAAACAGTGGAAACAGTGTCAGACTTTTTTTTGGGAGCTCCAAAATCACTGCAGATGGTGACTTCAGCCATGAAATTAAAAGACGCTTACTCCTTGGAAAGAAAGTTATGATAACCCTAGCTCTAGGAATAGAATATCACTTACACTGTTCCTGGAAACCCTAATTCTCAGGAAAGGTTGAAAAAGGTAGTGACATTATCAAAAGACATCTGCAGAAATTAACTCAAGAAACACAGGACAACTGGATTAAAGCCCTACCATAGCTTTAATGAGGGATTGAACTGTCCCCCTTTGAATGTATTTATGGAAGGCCAAACATTGTTATAGACCCTGAAATCTTGGAATTAGCTAGTTATGTAACTCAGCTCTCAGCTTTTCAATAGGCATTAACAGAACTCCCGGAGACGACTCCTGACCCAGCCTCTGAGTTAAGCAAGCCTCTAGCCAGGAAGCCTTTGAGCCAGAAACTGAGGTCCTCATAAAAACATTGGGGTCTGGGGGCCCATCCCTTGAGCCCCCCTAGGAAGGCCCTTACTGGGTTATTCTTTCTTTTCCCACAGCTGTCAAAGTGCCAGGAATTGATTCGTGGGTACATCACACTCGAGTTAAGAGGTGGCACCCTGACCAGAACTAAGTGGCATCATTTTATGTCTTTACTTTCTATGCTCTTACTTTGTACTTTTCAGATGGGCCTGATAATCTATGTGAGCCTACTTCTGCTGACTCCAACAATCCTGAGTCTTCCATTTGATCCTCAAGACAATGCCTTCTTGTCCTGGGCTCACTCCTATGCAGCATTTCACAATCAATCTAGCTGCTGGGTCTGTGGAATGCTCCCTTCTTCATCAGTGGAAGACTTCTGGTGGTGGACATATCCACTTCAAGGGAAAGACTTTCGCCAAGTCTGTGAATACCTTCGACAACAATTGCGTGTGATGCCTCTTCTTAAACTGACATCTAACAACCTTACATAAGCAGGGTGACAATATACAACCTTGACATACTCCTTTTCCTATTTGGAACCAATCTGTTGTTCCATGTCCAGTTCTAACTGTTGCTTCCTGACCTGTATATAGATTTCCCAAGAGGCAGGTCAGGTGGTCTGGTATTCCCATCTCTTTCAGAATTTTCCCCAGTTTGTTGTGATCCACACAGTCAAAGGCTTTGGCATAGTCAATAAAGCAGAAATAGATGTTTTTCTGGAACTCAACTTGCTTTTTCCATGATCCAGTGGATGTTGGTAATTTCATCTCTGGTTTTTCTGCCTTTTCTAAAACCAGCTTGAACATCACGGTTCACGTATTGCTGAAGTCTGGCTTGGAGAATTTTGAGCATTACTTTACCAGCGTGTGAGATGAGTGCAATTGTGTGGTAGTTTGAGCATTCTTTGGCATTGCCTTTCTTTCGGATTGGAATGAAAACTGACCTTTTGCAGTCCTGTGGCCACTGCTGAGTTTTCCAAGTTTGCTGGCATATTGAATGCAGCACTTTCACAGCATCATCTTTCAGGATTAACTTACATGCAGAGTACATCATGAGAAACGCTGGACTGGAAGAAGCACAAGCTGGAATCAAGATTGCCAGGAGAAATATCAATAACCTCAGATATGCAGATGACTCCACCCTTATGGCATAAAGTGAAGAGGAACTAAAAAGCCTCTTGATGAAAGTGAAAGAGGAGAGTGGAAAAGTTGGCTTAAATCTCCACATTCAGAAAATGAAGATCATGGCATCTGGTCCCATCACTTCATGGGAAATAGATGGGGAAACAGTGGAAACAGTGTCAGACTTTATTTTTTTTTTAGGCTCCAAAATCACTGCAGATGGTGACTGCAGCCATGAAATTAAAAGACGCTTGCTCCTTGGAAGAAAAGTTATGACCAATCTAGATAGCATATTGAAAAGCAGAGACATTACTTTTCCAACAAAGGTCCATCTTGTCAAGGCTATGGTTTTTCCAGTGGTCATGTATGGATGTCAGAGTTGGAATGTGAAGAAAGCTGAGCACCGAAGAATTGATGCTTTTGAACTGTGGTGTTGGAGAAGACTCTTGAGAGTCCCTCGGACTGCAAGGAGATCCAACCAGTCCATTCTGAAGGAGATCAGCCCTGGGAGTTCTTTGGAAGGAATGATGCTAAAGCTGAAACTCCAGTACTTTGGCCACCTCATGCGAAGAGTTGATTCATTGGAAAAGTCTCTGATGCTGGGAGGGATTGAGGGCAGGAGGAGAAGGGGACAACAGAGGATGAGATGGCTGGATGGCATCACCAACTCAATGGACGTTAGTCTGAGTGAGCTCCAGGAGTTGGTGATGGACAGGGAGGCCTGGGGAGCTGAGATTCATGGGGTGGCAAAGAGTCTGACATGACTGAGCAACTGAACTGAACTGAACTAAACAACCTTAAGATAGACTGATGTAACTATGGATAATGTGACTTTTCATTTTGATTTTAACTTGGTTTAATGACTATTTTGCCTTACGTCTGTAACTGTATAATGGGGTTTTCTAACCGTCTAAAAGCTTTTAAGTTATAAATGGTTGTCCAAGCTCTATGTGTGCCACAGCCTCCTCCAACTATTACTCGAGGTTCCTGGATCATAGACCCTCACTATTAGGGTTAGGAGAATATGTTGCCTTAAAATTTTAGGGACCATGCCCCTAAACAGCAGGAAGTAATTATGGAAAGAAAACAATGCCCCTTTTCCTTGGTAACATAATTCTCCTAAAAGAAAAGGGGGGAATGAGAGAGTCATTCCCTAGGCAGATTGATAACAAGTCCAGGGGTCCCCAAGGAAAGAGGGGTCTGGAATTCTCAAGGAGGAGGAAAGGACAAACTTTTTTGTCTCTCTACATTCCTTAGGATTATATAACAATAATATATTCTGCTTGAGGATAGTCTCTGGAAAAAAAAACCTTCTGGCTAATCCTGTTATCTTAAGGTGTAAATTATGGGAGTAGGTCTAGTGAGGTCTTTACAATCTCCAGACATTCTTTTGATTCACTGCTTCTCTGGTGGCTCAGACGTTAAAGCATCTGCCCCAAATGCGGGAGACCTGGGTTTGATCCCTGGGTCTGGAAGATCCCCTGGAGAAGGAAAATGGCAACCCATTCCAATACTCTTGCCTGGAGAATCCCATGGAGGGAGGAGCCTGGTAGGCTACAGTCCATGGGGCCGAAAAGAGTCGGACACGAATAAGCGACTTCACTTTCACTTTCTTTCTAATAACTAATTAGAGAGTATATAACTCCATGGCTAACACTAGCAAGTGGGTACTCTTTCTGCCCCCTTCTCATGCCTATGTCAGAAGCTTTCTATATCTCCATTATACTTTAATAAAACTTTATTACACAAAAGCTCTGAGTGATCAAGCCTCATCTCTGGGCCCAGATTGAATTCTTCTTCTCTGAAGGCCAAGAATCCCGGTGTCTTTGGGTCATTCAGCAACAACTTTTTGAAGGGATCTTCCCAACCCAGGGATCAAACCTGCCTCTCCTGCATACACAGGAGGATTCTCTACCACTGAGTCACCTGGGAAGCTCTGTACTCTGGCATTCACTTCAGTTCAGTCCCTCAGTCCTGTCCGACTCTTTGCGACCCCATGGACTGCAGCATGTCAGGCCTCCCTGTCAATCCCAACTCCTGGAGCTTGCTTAAACTCATGTCAGTCAAGTTGGCCATGCCATCCAAACATCGCATCCTCCGTCATTTTAATATGTGCTAATTTCTAAGCTATAAGAATCACGTGTGTGTGTGTGTGTGTATGTCTGTGTTTTTGAGAAAGCTGCTTACCTTAAATTAAAAAAACAAAACCAAAAAACTATTTGCTTATTTATACAAAAGTGATCGATTCCCTATTATCTAATTATTACAGATACTATTTATAGATAAATTGTAGTTTATTGTTAGCTAAGCTCTATACTCAATAGCATTAAGCATATAAGAATCAATTATAAATAATTGCATTTTGTCATAAAAATCACACTAAATGTAGAATTATTGATTATGTTTGGCAGTATTACCTCATGTACTATAATTAACCTGTTCATTTTGAGTAATTTACAGAGGGAAAAGGTGAGAGGGTGTGTCTGTGTTTGTCTGTAAGGTCTTGAGGTATACAACAAAGAAGCAAGGAATGGTGGCCACAAAGAAAAGTGATGGGTATTTGAACTTCATGTTGTTTTATTAAACTTTAGAGTAAAGAGGCATGAATAGTGAGAACCAGAAGAAGGAGGCTAGTGATATTTTAGATTCTAAGCCACAGTACCTATCAAATAGTTGATAGTCAAAAAAATATTTTAAATAAAATAATATACCAACATATACCCTCAAAAACTTCCATATAATTCATAGTCTTGTTACAGTGTTGCTTTTTAAAAGGTTTCAGATATTATTGTTAAAAGATATATGGCAGAATGAATTTTAAGAACAAGTTATTGTTGTTATAAGGAGCAAAATCTGGATCTTTTATCACAATGATAATTACACTGTAGAATAGTGGAATTGTTCCTATGGCAATGATTTATCTTTTCATATGCTTTTATATTAAAATATCAGAGTCTAGCAATTAGTTCACCTTTTTTATAATTTTCCATAAAGAATTTAGCATATTTAGAACAAAGGAAGAAGCAAATATATTTGTTAGACACTCATGTCTAAATCAAGACATCCTATAATGTCACTGGCACATCCAAATGATTGACAGTCAAAATAAATACAGCTTTTGTTCTGATAATACATGTAATCATAGAGCAAATAATGTGTTTTCCCACATATCAGAAAGATATTCTTCATATCATCATTTTATTGCTTATCTTTTGAATAAGATTACTAGTATCACTTAGATAAAGTAAAATATAATTGTATTTAACAAGACTATCTTCTCTTGGCAAGAGGGATGTTTTTGAGTTTCTAAATGAGAACTGTCAAATTAGGCATATCATATGCAAACTCCTCAGACTTTAATGCTTATATCTTGAAGGTATACAGAATCACAGAATGTCAAACATGAGGTTCACTAGGAATTATTCCAATCTAAACCCTTTAAAAAATTAAAAGTTTTTTTTTTTTTAAAGGTTATTAGAGTAACATAGCTTTGGTTCCCTATTCCCTGAGAACCTCTTTTAATATCTTTGAGTTACTTTAAAATTAATGACTTCCCACACTGCACATTAGTTATGAAGAAATCCCAGAGAAAATATCTGCATGCATGCACAGTCATGTTTGACTCTTTGCAACCCCACGGACCATAGCCCTCGAGGCCCATCTGTCCATGGAATTTTTCAGGCAAGAATACTGGAGCAGGTTATCATTTCCTTCTCCAGGGGGTCTTCCCCATCCGGAAATCAAACTCACGTCTCTTGCATCTCTGGCATTAGCAGGCAGATTCTTTACCGTGCAACACCTGAGAAGTTCCCAGAGAAAATATAACAATAATGAATATTGTCTGCTGTATTCATGTTGTGAACTATGGGAATCTTAAAGAAAGTAAACAGAAATTCAAAAGTACCCATATCCCAAAGGCTCCAAAAGCTGTGCTTTCTCACAAACAAGGGAGGCCCATATTTGATACAACGCAGCTTGCCCTGTAATCATGACCACAATGTACCCATGTCAGTTGCCTAGTTTTAATCAGTTCAGTTCAGTTTCAGTTGCTCAGTCGTATCCAACTCTTTGTGATCCCATGAACCACAGCACACCAGGCCTCCCTGTCCATCACCAACTCCCGGAGTTTACCTAAACTCATGTCCATTGAGTCAGTGATGCCATCCAAACATCTCATCCTCTGTCACCCACTTCTCCTGCTCTCAATCTTTACCAGCATCAGGGTCTTTTCCAATGAGTCAGCTCTTCGTATCAGGTGGCCAAAGTATTGGAGTTTCAGCTTCAATATCAGTCCTTCCAATGAACACCCAGGACTGATCTTCTCTAGGATGGACTGGTTGGATCGCCTTGCAGTCCAAGGGACTCTCAAGAGTCTTCTCTAAATCACAGTTCAAAAGCATCAATTTTTCAGCTCTCAGCTTTCTTTATAGTCCAACTGTCACATCCATACATGACTACTGGAAAAACCATAGCCTTGACTAGACAGAACTTTGTTGACAAAGTAATGTCTCTGCTTTTAATATGCTGTCTAGGTTGCTCATAACTTTCCTTCCAAAGAGTAAGCGTCTTTTAATTTTATGGCTACAATCACCATCTGCAGTGATTTTCAGTTCAGTTGAGTTCAGTACAGTCACTCAGTTGTGTCCGACTCTGCGACCCCATGAATTGCAGCACGCCAGGCCTCCCTGTCCATCACCAACTCCCAGAGTTCACTCAGACTCATGTCCATCGAGTCAGTGATGCCATCCAGCCATCTCATCCTCTGTCATCCCCTTCTCCTCCTGCCCCCAATCCCTCCCAGCATCAGAGTCTTTTCCAATGAGTCAACTCTTCACATGAGGTGGCCAAAGTACTGGAGTTTCAGCTTTAGCATCATTGCTTCCAAAGAACTCCCAGGGCTGATCTCCTTCAGAATGGACTGGTTGGACCTCCTTGCAGTCAAAGGGACTCTGAAGAGTCTTCTCCAACACCACAGTTCAAAAGCATCAATTCTTCGGCACTCAGCTTTCTTCACAGTCCAACGCTCACATCCATACATGACCACAGGAAAAGCCATAGCCTTGACTAGACAGACCTTTTTTGACAAAGTAATGCCTCTATTTTTCAATATGCTATCTAGGTTGGTCATAACTTTCCTTCCAAGGAGTAAGTGTCTTTTAATTTCATGGCTGCAGTTACCATCTGCAGTGATTTTGGAGCCCAGAAAAATAAAGTCTGACACTGTTTCCACTGTTTCCCCATCTATTTCCCATGAAGTGATGGGGCCAGATGCCATGCTCTTCGTTTTCTGAATGTTGAGCTTTAAGCCAACTTTTCCACTCTCTTCTTTCACTTTCATTAAGAGGCTTTTTAGTTCCTCTTCACTTTCTGCCATAAGGGTGGTGTCATCTGCCTATCTGAGATTTTTGATACTTCTCCCGGCAATCTTGATTCCAGTTTGTGCTTCTTCCAGTCCAGCGTTTCTCATGATGTAGGTGAGATTTAATCAAGAATTTTGAAATTAGCTATCCTCAATTATCCTCTCTAAATCTGCTTGATAAAACCTACAAGGTCCTTTATGAGAGGGAGGAAGGAAATAAGAGAAGAAAAATTTCTAGACTACTGGCTTTGAAGATGGAGAAGAGGTCACAAGCCAAGAAATGCAGGCTGCCTTTAAAATTAGAAATGCAGAGAAACAGATTCTCCTCTACAGTCTCCAGAAGAAATGCTAGGTTCTAAAGGCATTTTAGTCTTTTGAATCTCATAACTGTGTAAGAATAAATTTATGTTGTTTTAAGTCACTAAGTTTTTGGTAATTTGTTACTGGTTATAGAAGTTTTTATTGCAATGATATGCTGTTTATGAGAACTTTACAAATTATATGACACACGTACATTACAAAACTAATTGAAAAATAAGTTATTGCATATGTGAGCTATACCAACACTAAATGGGAAAAAATTATAGATGTATTGCAAACTTGGAAATCCACTATGATATTGTGTTTATAACTGAGTGGTAGAGTAATGTGCATTTTAAATTTATTCTTTATATTATCAAATATTTATTATTTTTTCTCTAGTGAGTATAGTAAATAATACAGCAAATCATGACTAGCTCTTTAAGATTCTTAAGAATAGACCAAAGATATCTGGTAGACTTATGTATGAATTCATTATGTATTAATTGGGCATTTTCTAAGTTATTTAAGATTAAATAATTTAGATGCCTGATTAATTAAATAAGCAAAACCTTACCTTATCTGTAGGGGATGAAGTAGTAAACATGTTACAAAAGTGATTTTATTCTTAATATCAGTGTATTTAAAATCAGCATCACCAAAACTACATTTCTACTGTAACAATACATTTCTCACTTTCCCCGAGGTGACAGGTCTCTACCAAATGATCTTCTACTTCTATGACATACATTTAAAAATTATTTTTCAGGAATAGAAACTAGAAATTATAATATTCCTATATTTTTTTTAAAAAGAAAAATAATAAATGAGGATGCTGAGAATTAAGAGGTTAATTGACTCGACCCAGGATTCTTGTCAAGAAAAACTACTTCTGCTAAATATTATAAGATATTTTGGCTCCTGGAACAGTAATTGGTGCTGAAAAGAATGTATATATCATCTGCAAGAGATGTGGTTTCAGTCTGGCCAGTCCAAAACATCAGATTGTGCACTTTAACTTAAGTAAGGATACTAAGAGTATCCAGGGAAAATTTATTTGATTAGTTTTCTTATGATTTATTCACTCTAAGTAGTCACTAAGACCTTGGTAAATTCACTGAGTGGTGATGCTTTGGTACTGGAAATTCTAGGCCATTTATTTTTACCTAAACTGACATGACATTTCAGTCAAAGCATTTGGACTTGTCATACTATGAATACTCAATACATCTCTTAAGCCATATCTCCAAGTAATGGAATTTTATTCCTAAATAAATAGATAAAAGATGAGTGAATAGCATTTTTAAAATTTTTAATTGTACATCTTAGATTACTTACACATTGTTGCATAGTTTACTCTGGTATTTACTATAAATGAGCTTATTTTTATCATAAATATTATACTTGCCAAATAATTTTCTTTCATTTTTAAATACTGCTCCTACCACCTGAATATCAAATGAACTTTACAACTCTTTGAGATAGCTAAGCATATTTTTAAATTTGGCCATGCTAGTGCCATGAAGAACAGTTTCAAGATTTAAGATAATCTAGGCATGTCTATATAAAATGGGAAAGACTAGATATCTCATCAAGAAAATTAGAGATACCAAGAGAATATTTCATGCAAAATGGGCACAATAAAGATTAGAAATGGTATGGACCTAACAGAAACAGAATATACTAAGAAGAGGTGGGAAGAACACACAGAAGATCTATGCAAAAAAAGATCTTCACGACCCAGATAATCATGATGGTGTGATCACTCACCTAGAGCAAAGCATCCTGGAAGGCGAAGTCAAGTGGGCCTTAGAAAGCATTACTAAGAACAAAGCTAGTGGAGGTGATGGAATTCCAGTTGAGCTATTTCAAATCCTAAAAGATGATGCTGTGAAAGTGCCACACTCAGTATGCCAGCAAATTTGGAGAACTCAGCAGTGGCCATAGGACTGGAAAAGGTCAGTTTTCAATTCAATCCCAAAGAAAGGCAATGCCAAAGAATGCTCAAACTACTGCACAATTGCACTCATCTCACACACTAGCAAAGTAATGCTCAAAATTCTCCAAGACAGGCTTCAACAGTATGTGAACTGTGAACTTCCAGATATTCAAGCTGGTTTAGAAAAGGCAGAGGAACCAGAGATAAAATTGCCAACATACGCTGGATCATTGAAAAAGCAAGAGAGCTCCAGAAAAACATCTACTTCTGCTTTATTGACTATGCCAAAGCCTTTGACTGTGTGGACCACAACAAACTGTGGAAAATCGTTAAAGAGATGGGAATACCAGACCACCTGACCTGCCTCTTGAGAAACCTGTATGCAGGTCAGGAAGCAATAGTTAGAACTGGACATGGAACAACAGACTGGTTCCAAATAGGGAAAGGAGTATGTCAAGGCTGTATATTGTCACCTTGCCTATTTAACTTTTATGCAGAGTACATGATGAGAAATGCTGGGCTGGAAGAAGCACAAGCTGGAATCAAGATTGCCGGGAGAAATATCAATAACCTCAGATATGCAGATGACACCACTCTTTTGGCAGAAAGCAAAGAAGAACTAAAAAGCCTCTTAATGAAAGTGAAAGGGGAGAGTGAAAAAGTTGGCTTAAAACCCAACATTCAGAAAACGAGGATCATGGCATTGGTCCCATCACTTCATGGAAAATAGATAGGCAAACAGTGGAAACAATGGCTGACTTTATTTTGGGGGCTCCAAAATCACTGCAGATGGTGATTGCAGCCATGAAATTCAAAGACGCGTGTTCCTTGGAAGAAAAGCTATGACCAACCTAGACAGCATATTAAAAAGCAGAGACATTACTTTGCCAGCAAAGGTCCATCTAGTCAAAGCTGTGGTTTTTCCAATAGTCATGTATGGATGTGGAGTTGGACTAGACAGAAAGCTGAGCACTAAAGAATGGATACTTTTGAACTGTGGTGTTGGAGAAGACTTTTGAGAGTCCCTTCGACAGGAAGGAGATCCAACCAATCGATCCAAAAGGAAATCAGTCATGAATATTCATTGGAATCTGGAATCACTGATGCTGAAGCTGAAACTCCTATAGTTTGGGCATCTGATGCAAAGAACTGACTCCTTAGAAAAGACCCTGATGCTGGGAAAGGTTGAAGGTGAGAGGAGAAGGGGATGACAGAGGATGATATGGTTGGATGGCATCGCCGACTCAATGGACATGAGTTTGAGTAAACTCTGGGAGTTGGTGATGGACAGGGAGGCCTGGCATGCTGGAGTCTATGACATGACACTCCTTGTTATATCACAAGGAGTCAGACACGACTGAGCTACTGAACTGAACTGAGGCATGTCTATAATTCAGTCAGATTTTTTTTTTTTTCCCCTCTTTGGGTTGTTTTTATTTTTTTTTTTTATTTTATTTTTAAGCTTTACAATATTGTATTGGTTTTGCCATATATCATTTTTTATTTGACCATTATTTATATCTTATAAAAATTAAGCCAATTAAAATATGTCACTTATAGATTTCTAGTTTTTCTTGAAAATCTGGAATTTCTAGCAGCATACAGCTCACAAAGAAGTGTAGCCACATCAAAACACAAAAGAAAATTTCATGTCTTAAAATATAGGTACACACATACACACTCAAGTTTCCTTCAATATCCATCATACTTCACATGTGTGCTGTTATTATCTTCCTGATCTGCATAGGGCTTGCATCTAATAGTTTTAATATTTTGCATCTTAAAGGTTCACAATGAATAAGGATATAAAAGTGAAGGGAGATTTACAAAAGGGAATGTGTAAGGGTTCCAAATAAAAACTTAACCTTCTTTACACTTTTCTAAGTATTACTCTTCATTTGTCCAGAAGCATCAGGCATGGACTTGACATTTGCAGAGAGCTGACAGTCTCTCTCAAATGGGCTTAAAAATGTTCTGTCAATAAGGAATGAGACTACTACTTGTACCTTTTTTTATTCTTTTTTTTTTTTTTTTTCTGATCAAAAATTGACATTGCATCTGTGCCCTGACCTTTCAATTCACCAAACAGGCAAGCACAAGGTCAACTGCAGGGTCTTGAGGAGAGTATTTCTGCTAAAAATGGTCATTCTTAATACAAAACACTGAAGTAGTTGGCAAAAATGCTATGGAATTCCTCAATTATATTTTTAATAATACATATTGCCATCATATGATAGTCAATAATTCACTGAAGTGAAAGCTATAAAAATATATAAATGTGACAATTCCTTAACTGCAAAGGAGAGTTCACAAAATCTACACTCTGCAAAGCACAGACATGTCAAGAGATTTGGAGAGACAGATGACACACTTTAATTTTATAGTTAAGGAAAGACTGCCACTTGACAAGGCTTGGGGCTTGTGATGTATCTGTGTGGAGTGGAAGAGTTTGCTCTACAAACTTCACTGATTGGAATTCAAGAGAAAATTTCATTAAAAGGAAATAGCTAATTTATAACATCAAAACTAACAAAATAATATTTTTCTACAAAATGAATATTTATATTTATGAAGCAATACAATGTATCTGTACTTTTTGTTTACAGTCAGTTTTTCACTTATAATATTCCATTGCATGCAATTCTTAAAAACCCTGAAGGCAAAACTATACAGAAATGTCTATATTTTGGAAATATACTTTCTACAAAGACTATCACAAAAAATAATTTAAAAGGTAGAGAGAAGGTAAATAAATTCCTGGGGGTTATTTCAGTGAAGTGCTGAGATTGACTATGTACTATCTGGTATATATTACATTTCTTTCAGGATCAAAGTTCCTTGTGTAGTTTTCTCTATCTCTGAATGGGGCTTACCTGTGTAGCCAACAGGATACTGTAAAAATGGCAGGTCTGACTTCTGAAGCCAGGTCATAAAAGTCATTGTGGCTTATGCCTTGCTTTTTGGGGTCACTTGCTATAGAGATCAGCTGCATGTCATGAGGACACTCGAAAAGTACTATGGAAAGGCTTATAGGGCAAGGAACTGAAGCTTCATGTCAACAGCAAGACTAACTTGTCAGGAATTTTTAATAAATTACCTTGGAAAATGATCTTCCATTCCCAGTTAAACCTTCAAATAATTTCAGCTCCAGCCAGTGTCTTCACTGCAAACTCTAAGAGACCCTAAGACATAATTATATAGCTGAGCTACTATTAAATTCTTAATCAATAAATAATGTGAGAGAAAATAGATGCTTATATTGTTAAAGGATTTAAGCCTATTTTTTTCTTTCCTCTTATCAAGACTTTGAGAGTCTCAAAATTAAAATGTACCAATGCTGTGATAATATTTCAATATATTACCATTTCAATTTATATAAATGTGTATAAAACAGCTTGTTCTGATTTTTAAAAGATTAAAAAATAAGACATTTATTAAGTGACAAATATACAGCATATCTATTGAGTGATATTACTGTGTAGATTGTATCTTTAGTGAATTTTTAGATGATAAAGCCAATCAAATTTATAATAGTGGTTGAAAACCTTACCACAGAAGTCAGTCAATAATTCAGTTTAAAAATACTGTATGATTCTATATAGTAGAGTTGCAGGATATAAAATCAACACCCAGAAATCCCTTGCATTCCTATACACTAATAATGAGAAAATAGAAAGAGAAATTAAGGAAACAATTCCATTCACCATTGCAACGGAAAGAATAAAATACTTAGGAATATATCTACCTAAAGAAACTAAAGACCTATATATAGGAAACTATAAAACACTGGTGAAAGAAATCAAAGAGGACACTAATAGATGGAGAAACATACCATGTTCATGGATTGGAAGAATCAATATAGTGAAAATGAGTATACTACCCAAAGCAATTTATAGATTCAATGCAATCCCTATCAAGCTACCAATGGTATTCTTCACAGAGCTAGAACAAATAATTTCACAGTTTGTATGGAAATACAAAAAACCTCGAATAGCCAAAGCAATCTTGAGAAAGAAGAATGGAATTGGAGGAATCAACCTGCCTGACTTCAGGCTCTACTACAAAACCACAGTCATCAAGACAGTATGGTACTGGCACAAAGACAGAAATATAGTTCAATGGAACAAAATAGAAAGCCCAGAGATAAATCCATGCACCTATGGACAACTTATCTTTGACAAAGGAGGCAAGAATATACAATGGATTAAAGACAATCTCTTTCCAGTTTTTTAAGGAATCTCCACACTGTTCTCCATAGTGGCTGTACTAGTTTGCATTCCCACCAACAGTGTAAGAGGGTTCCCTTTTCTCCACACCCTCTCCAGAATTTATTACTTGCAGACTTTTGGATTGCAGCCATTCTGACTGGTGTGAAATGGTACCTCATAGTGGTTTTGATTTGCATTCCTCTGATAATGAGTGATGTTGAGCATCTTTTCATGTGTTTGTTAGCCATCTGTATGTCTTCTTTGGAGAAATGTCTACTTAGTTCTTTGCCCCATTTTTTGATTGGGTCATTTATTTTTCTAGAGTTGAGCTGTAGGAGTTGCTTGTATATTTTTGAGATTAATTCTTTGTCAGTTGCTTCATTTGCTATTATCTTCTCCCATTCTGAAGGCTGTCTTTTCACCTTGCTAATAGTTTCCTTTGATGTGCAGAAGCTTTTAAGTTTAATTAGGTCCCATTTGTTTATTTTTGCTTTTATTTCCAATATTCTGGGAGGTGGGTCATAGAGGATCCTGCTGTGATGTATGTCAGAGAGTGTTTTGCCTATGTTCTCCTCTAGGAGTTTTATAGTTTCTGGTCTTACGTTTAGATCTTTAATCCATTTTGAGTTTATTTTTGTGTATGGTTTTAGAAAGTGTTCTAGTTTCATTCTTTTACAAGTGCTTTTCCAGTTTTCCCAGCACCACTTGTTAAAGAGATTGTCTTTAATCCATTGTATATTCTTGCCTCCTTTGTCAAAGATAAGGTGTCCATAGGTGCATGGATTTATCTCTGGGCTTTCTATTTTGTTCCATTGAACTATATTTCTGTCTTTGTGCCTGTACCATACTGTCTTGATAACTGTGGCTTTGCAGTAGAGCCTGAAATCAGGCAGGTTGATTCCTCCAATTCCATTCTTCTTTCTCAAGATCGCTTTGGCTATTTGAGGTTTTTTGTATTTCCATACAAATTGTGAAATTATTTGTTCTAGCTCTGTGAAGAATACTGTTGGTAGCTTGATAGGGATTGCATTGAATCTATAAATTGCTTTGGCTAGTATACTCATTTTCACTATATTGATTCTTCCAATCCATGAACATGGTATATTTCTCCATCTGTTAGTGTCCTCTTTGATTTCTTTCACCAGTGTTTTATAGTTTCCTATATATAGGTCTTTAGTTTCTTTAGGTAGATATATTCCTAAGTATTTTATTCTTTCCGTTGCAATGGTGAATGGAATTGTTTCCTTAATTTCTCTTTCTGTTTTCTCATTATTAGTGTATAGGAATGCAAGGGATTTCTGGGTGTTGATTTTATATCCTGCAACTTTACTATAGTCATTGATTAGTTCTAGTAATTTTCTGATGGAGTCTTTAGGGTTTTCTATGTGGAGGATCATGTCATCTGCAAACAGTGAGAGCTTTACTTCTTCTTTTCCAATTTGGATTCCTTTTATTTCTCTTTCTGCTCTGATTGCTGTGGCCAAAACTTCCAAAACTATGTTGAATAGTAATGGTGAAAGTTGGCACCCTTGTCTTGTTCCTGACTTTAAAGGAAATGCTTTCAATTTTTCACCATTGAGGATTATGTTTGCTGTAGGTTTGTCATATATAGCTTTTATTATGTTGAGGTAAGTTCCTTCTATTCCTGCTTTCTGGAGAGTTTTTATCATAAATGGATGTTGAATTTTGTCAAAGGCTTTCTCTGCATCTACTGAGATAATCATATGGTTTTTATTTTTCCATTTGTTAATGTGGTGTATTACATTGATTGATTTGCAGATATTGAAGAATCCTTGCATCCCTGGGATAAAGCCCACTTGGTCATGGTGTATGATCTTTTTAATGTGTTGTTGGATTCTGATTGCTAGAATTTTGTAAAGGATTTTTGCATCTATGTTCATCAGTGATATTGGCCTGTAGTTTTCTTTTTTTGTGGGATCTTTATCAGGTTTTGGTATTAGGGTGGTGATGGCCTCATAGAATAAGTTTGGAAGTTTACCACCCTCTGCAATTTTCTGGAAGAGTTTGAGCAGGATAGGTGTTAGCTCTTCTCTAAATTTTTGGTAGAATTCAGCTGTGAAGCCGTCTGGACCTGGGCTTTTGTTTGCTGGAAGATTTTTTATTACAGTTTCAATTTCCGTGCTTGTGATGGGTCTGTTAAGATTTTCTATTGCTTCCTGGTCGAGTTTTGGAAAGTTGTACTTTTCTAAGAATTTGTCCATTTCTTCCACGTTGTCCATTTTATTGGCATATAATTGTTGATAGTACTCTCTTATGATCCTTTGTATTTCTGTGTTGTCTGTTGTGATCTCTCCATTTTCATTTCTAATTTTATTGATTTGATTTTTCTCCCTTTGTTTCTTGATGAGTCTGGCTAATGGTTTGTCAATTTTATTTATCCTTTCAAAAAACCAGCTTTTGGTTTTGTTGATTTTTGCTATGATCTCTTTTGTTTCTTTTGCATTTATTTCTGCTCTAAGTTTTAAGATTTCTTTCCTTCTACTAACCCTGGGGTTCTTCATTTCTTCCTGATCCAGCAATCCCACTGCTATGCATACACACTGAGGAAACCAGAAGGGAAAGCGACACATGTACCCCAGTGTTCATAGCAGCACTGTTTATAATAGCCAGGACATGGAAGCAACCTAGATGCCCATCAGCAGATGAATGGATAAGAAAGCTGTGGTACATATACACAATGGAGTATTACTCAGCCATTAAAAAGAATACATTTGAATCAGTTCTAATGAGGTGGATGAAACTGGAGCCTATTATACAGAGTGAAGTAAGCCAGAAAGAAAAACACCAATACAGTATACTAACGCATATATATGGAATTTAGAAAGATGGTGACAATAACCCTGTGTACGAGACAGCAAAAGAGACACTGATGTATAGAACAGTCTTATGGACTCTGTGGCAGAGGGAGAGGGTGGGAAGATTTGGGAGAATGGCATTGAAACATTTAAAATATCATATATGAAACGAGTTGCCAATCCAGGTTCGATGCACGATACTAGATGCTTGGGGCTGGTGCACTGGGATGACCCAGAGGGATGGTATGGGGGGGTGGGGAGGAGGGTTCAGGATGGGGAACTCATGTATACCTGTGGCGGATTCATTTTGATGTTTGGCAAAACTAATACAATTATGTAAAGTTTAAAAAATAAATAAAATTTAAAAAAATACAAAAAAAATAATAAATAAAGACAATCTCTTTAACAAGTGGTGCTGGGAAATCTGGTCAACCACTTGTAAAAGAATGAAACTAGAACACTTTCTAACACCATACACAAAAATAAACTCAAAATGGATTAAAGATTTAAATGTAAGACCAGAAACTATAAAACTCCTAGAGGAGAACATAGGCAAAACACTCTCCAACATACATCACAGCAGGATCCTCTATGACCCACCTCCAAGAATATTGGAAATAAAAGCAAAAATAAACAAATGGGACCTAATTAAACTTAAAAGCTTCTGCACATCAAAGGAAACTATAAGCACGGTGAAAAGACAGACTTCAGAATGGGAGAAAATAATAGGAAATGAAGCAACTGACAAAAAACTAATCTCAAAAATATACAAGCAACTCCTACAGCTCAATTCCAGAAAAATAAATGACTCAATCAAAAAATGGGGCAAAGAACTAAGTAGACATTTCTCCAAAGAAGACATACAGATGGCTAACAAACGCATGAAAAGATGCTCAACATCACTCATTATCAGAGAAATGCAAATCAAAACCACTATGAGGTACCATTTCACGCCAATCAGAACGGCTGCGATCCAAAAGTCTACAAGCAATAAATGCTGGAGAGGGTGCGGAGAAAGGGGAACACTCTTACACTGTTGGTGGGAATGCAAACTAGTACAACCACTCTGGAGAACAGTGTGGAGATTCCTTAAAAACTGGGAATAGAACTGCCTTATGACCCAGAAATCCCACTGCTGGGCATACACACTGAGGAAACCAGAATTGAAAGAGACACGTGTACCCCAATGTTCATTGCAGCACTGTTTATAATAGCCAGGACATGGAAGCAACCTAGATGTCCATCAGCAGATGAATGGATAAGAAAGCTGTGGTACATATACACAGTGGAGTACTACTCAGCCATTAAAAAGAATGCATTTGAGTCAGTTCTAATGAGGTGGATGAAACTGGAGCCTATTAGACAGAGTGAAGTAAGCCAGAAAGAAAAACACCAATACAGTATATTAACGCATATATATGGAATTTAGAAAGATGGTAACAATAACCCTGTGTATGAGACAGCAAAAGAGACACTGATGTATAGAACAGTCTTTTGGACTCTGTGGGAGAGGGAGAGGGTGGGATGATTTGTGAGAATGGCATTGAAACATATATAATATCATATATGAAACAAGTCGCCAGTCCAGGTTCGATGCATGATACTGGATGCTTGGGGCTGGTGCACTGGGACGACATAGGGGGATGGTATGGGGAGGGAGGTGGGAGGAGAGTTCAGGATGGGGAACACATGTATACCTGTGGAGGATTCATTTTGACATATAGCAAAACCAATACAATATTTAAAGTTAAAAAATAAAATTAAATTAAATTAATTTTAAAAAATAAAAATACTGTACAATTCTAAAGAGCCATCTGAGCTCCCACCTCTTGGTGGAGACCTTTTAGGTAACTGTTGGTGGTTCCATCTGTCTAACCACAGAGCACTCATTAAGGAAGGTCCTGTCTGCAAATCTCCATCCCAGAGACCTTTACCAGGCACCAATCTGAGACACTCTCACTCTGTGGAGGCTGACGGTGAACACAAATCAAGCTTTGAGGGGCAGTGGGACTAAGGAAGAGGAACAGAAATCTCTTTTATGCAGCTGTACAAGGCATGGATTAAATCCCTATGATTGGCTTGGTATCCATCTCAACACTAAGACCTGGCTCCACCCAACTGCCTGTAGGCTCCAGTGCTAAACACCTCATATAAATCAACCAGCAAGATGGGAACACAGTCCCAACCATCAGCAGACATGCTGCTTCAAGTTGTACTAAGCTCATAGACAGCCCAAACCACGCTACCTGACGTGGCCCTGCTGTCAGAGGGAAAAGATTCAGCTCTACCCACTACAGCAAAGGAACCAGTCCCTCAAACCAGGAAGCCTACACTAGTCCCTGAACCAACCTCACCCACCATGGGGGCAGACTGTAGGAGAAAGAGGAGCCACACAGTTGAACTGGGGGCCAGCAACAGCATGGTCACAACAAATACAGGCTGAACATAACAAGAAAGTACACAGACCCTTTCAGAATTGAAAGAGAGATAATGAGTTTCCTGACAAGAAAAAGCTAAAGAAGTTCATAAAGAAGTTAAACCAACCTCTTCAATAAATGATGTTGAGAAAACTGGACAGCAACCTCTAAAATAATCAAACTGAATCACCACCTTATCCAACATTAAAATTAAAATGTTTTAAAGACTAAAATGTAAGACCTGAAAGGATAAACCTCCTAGGGGAAAAGAAAACCTAGGTGGAATACTCTTTGACATCTACCTAAGAAATAATTGTTGGATCTGACTACCCAATCAAGGACAACTAGTGCAAAAAAATGAAAAACAAATGGGACTACATCAGTCTAAGAAGCTTTTGTACAGCAAAGGAAACCATTAACAAAAGAAAAGACAACCTACTGAATGGCAGAAAATATTTGCATATACTGTATTCTATAAGGTGTTAATATTCAAAGTTTACAAAGAACTCATACAGTTTAATATAAAAAATGTAATTAAAAATAAGCAGAGGATTTGAATAGACATATTTTCAAAGAAAATATACATATGGCCAACAGGCACAAGAAAAGATGCTCACCATCACTAATCATAAGGAAAATGCCTATCTAAACCACAGTGAGATATCATTGCAAGCCTGTCAGAATGGCTGACAAAAAGACAAGTAACAAGTATCAGTGAGGATGCGGAAAAGGGAACTCCCATGTACTCCTGGTGGGAATGCAAACTGGTGTAGTCACTATGGAAAACAGTATGGAATTTCCTCAAAAAACAAAAAAATTAAACTAAACTACCATACAATCTGTAATTTCTACTATTGGGTATCTATCAAAAATCACAAAAATCTGAATTTAAAAAAATACATGCACTTCTATGTTTAGTGGACCCATACTTACAATGGCAAAGACATGGAAGCAACCTAAGTGCCCATCAGCTGATGAATGGATAAGGAAGGAATGGATAAGGAAGGAAGGAAGATATATACATATATATATATATATATATATATATATATATATATATACATACACATACATACATACATATACATGCATACATATATACAAAAGAATATTATTCAGTCATAGGAAGAATGAAATCTTGTCATTTGCAACAACATGAGTGGACCTAGAGAATATTATTCTAAAAGTAAAGACAAATAGAGAATGATTTTTCTTTTATGTGGAATCTAAAAAACAAAGCAAATGAACAAACAAAATAAAGCCAAAAGAGACTCAGAGGGAGATCAAACTGATGATTGACAAAGCAGTGAGGAGTTGGGCAAAACATGTGAAGAGGCTTAAGTACAAACTTGCAGTTACAAAATAAGTGGAACTTCCCTGATTGTCCAGTGATTAAAACTCTATGCTTCCAATGCAGGGGATGTGGGTTCAATCCTTGGTTGGGAAACCAAGATGCCACATGCTGTCTGGCATGGCCAAAAAATAAAATAAGTGAACACTAATTTGAAAAGACACATGCAGTTCAATGTTTATAGCAGCATTATTTACAAAAGCCAATCTATGAAAGCCGCCTAAGTGTCCATCAAGAGATGAAAGGATAAAGATGTGGGGTACACATACTCACAATATTATTCAACCATAAAAAAGAATGAAATTTTTCCATTTGCAACAACATGGATATACCTGGAGGGTATTACACTTAGTGATGTAGGGCACACAAAGAAACAAAAAAACTGTATGTTTTCACTTACCTGTGGAATCTAAAAGATAAAACAAATAAATGAATATAACAAAACAGAAACAAACTCACAGATACAAAGAACAAACATGTGGCTACCAGAAGGCAGAGGAGTACACAGATGGAGCAAGACAGAGGAAGGTGATTAAGAAGTACAAACTACTATGTATAAAATAAATAAACAACAAGGATATGTTGTACAGCACAGGGACTACAGCCAATATTTTATAATAACTATCAATGGAGGATAATCTATTAAAATTTTGAATCACTGTGTTTTACACTGAAACTGCTGCTAAGTCACTTCAGTCGTGTCCGACTCTGTGCAACCCCAGAGACGGCAGCCCACCAGGCTCCCCTGTCCCTGGGATTCTCCAGGCAAGAACACTGGAGTGGGTTGCCATTTCCTTCTCCAATGCATGAAAGTGAAAAGTGAAAAGAAAGTCTCTCAGTCGTGTCTGACTCTTGGTGACCCCATGGACTGCAGCCTACCAGTCTCCTCCATCCATGGGATTTTCCAGGCAAGAGTACTGGAGTAGGGTGCCATTGCCTTCTCTGACACTGAAACTAATACACAATAAAGTTTTAAATTAACTGTACTTCAATAAAAAATAAAATAAGTCAGAAGAATGCAAAGTACAGCATAGGCAATATAGTTCATAATATTATAATAACTTTATATGGTGATGGATACTTTGCAGACTTAATATGGTGATCAAAACCACTATGTTGTATACCTGGAACTAATATATATTTGACTCTTGAACAACAGGGGTTTAAACTTCCTGGTAACACTCATACATGCATTTTTTTAAATAATAATGGCAGAACCAATACAATATTATAAAGTAATTAGCCTCCAATTAAAATAAATAAATTTAAACAGTAAAATAATAATTACAGGATTACAGGATCCAAAGTTGGTTGAATTTGCAAATGTGGAATCATGTATAAAGAGGAACAGAGTACACTGAAGGCCAGTGACAAGCTGTAGCTGCATGAATCATTGGCACCCTAACCCACCTGTTACTCAAGGATCAACTGTAATATTGTAAGTTAACTATACTTCAGTTAAATAAAACAGTAACTTAAGAATTTAAGTTTACCTTCAAAAACCTCTTCAGAAACACTTCCCCAATCTATCAAACCATGAATGTAAACCAGCCAGCAGTTTGTACTATCTTTGAGGGCCTACTCTATTTAAGGTGAATTATATGACAAACTCAAGGATTTCCTGAAATATACCCTACATCTTTACACAAAGAGACAAATGATATGATAAAGATAAACAACTTTGCTGAACTCTGATATATTCTCATACAATTATAGGAAATTAAATGACTTGATTCTATAGCTTTTGAACTTTGCAAATTTATATGGCAACCATAAATGTCCATTTTAGATAGATGCATTATGTTTTGCTAATAAGTGACAAAATAAGTCAAAATGTTAACATTTCCCTTTCAGCAATATATGAACAGGTGTGTCTGAATGGATACAAATATTATCAGAAAAATATAATATCCTGCTTGTCCAATAAGAAGAGAAATGGATGACATATTCATTAATTCCAGTTACCTTTGTTTTCATAAATGCTCCTATTGTTATAGTTTAAAACACATACAGAATGCCAAAGTATTAATTTCAATAAAAATTATTAATTTCAAGTACAGTAGATACTCAAATGGCTTATCTGCATGTCTTTGTCTTCTAGTAAAATTTCTAACAAGAAATCAAACTATAATCGGTGTTTGTATAGTGAACATGAATGTAGAATTAAGAAAGTTGATTTATCATTCTAAATGAATAATTTTAAAAAATTATGGTACTCTGGGCATTCATTATACTCTAGAGAAAACTTGCAAGACACAAAAGATCTTCCTTTTTATAGTTCTTGAAATTTTTTTTTTCACAGAGAATGTTAAAGACCCCCACTCTTCCATGAATGTTTTATACCCCTTACCATTTAATGTCAGCCCTAAACCTCTGGTGTCATTTCCTTTTCTTTAAATATTTGCACAGTTTTGACATATGAGTGAAAGTACTTTCATAGCTAACATCCATCTCTTTATCAAAGACACCAAGCTTGTTTGACATGATGTATTAGGAAAGCAATACCTAAATTTCACAGGAAACTGAAAAAGAAGATTCCGTGCTCAGGGATAAACTAAGGAGTTCAATTAGGTGACCATCATGCATCTGATCTTGTGAGTTCTAAAAGTAAACATCAATGCTGGTGAATATAAACACAAGAGATACCTATTGTCTTTTTAGTTTCATTTTTCTTTTAATTTCTCTGTTTCTCCTAAAGCTCCTATAAATGAAAATCCTATTGTATGGTACATTTTTATTTTCTTTTACAAGATGTTTAACAATGTAATTTGAAAATATTACTTTTAATTGAAAAATTTGACTGTGGGGAAAATGCATTTGGGGAACTGAATTTTTTAAAAGAGTCTAACTTAAAAAACTTAAATTTCACTTTGAAAATATTGAAGCTGCATTTTTATCTAATATGTTCTTCAAGAGACATAGTGAATACTTCATGCTGAAACTTATTGCAAGAAGGTATAGTGCCCATATCACTAACATTTTATTTTGTTGTCTAAGTACATCCACAATGTTCTGCAAAAAAGAAAAAGTACATATTACATGCTACAAAAATAAGTGTGTATTATATGCTGTGATATGTTTAAAGAGCAATAGACTACTTCTGACATTGAACTTTTAAATTTTATATTAAATGCTATAAACATCAAAGGGAATCAAGATTATCTGTGTATATGTCTACTTTAACATATACTTTTCTTTTTTGTGTGTATTTCTTATATACAATGATGAGAGGGATTTGAAAGCCATTGATTTACCTCCCATTAAAAACTGATGATATTGTTAGAGCAGTTTAAATATATTCCATGTTGGGGATGATTTTGAAATATTCTAGACTGACTTATTGACTTCACTTGTGGCTCAGCTGGAAAAGAATCTGCTTGCAATGTGGGAGACCTCGGTTTGATCCCTGGATTAGGAAGATCCCCTGTAGTAGGGAAAGGCTACCCACTCCAGTATCCTGGCCTGGAGAATTCCATGGACTTTTATGGTCCGTGGGGTCTCAAGGAATCGGACACAACTAAGCGACTTTCACATACACAGACTGGCTTACTACTATATTAATGTAACATTTTATTCTAATTATGTTTTTAAAAATATAATTTTGTATGCTGTTAATTAAGATTTGTTTTTCAAATGAAGAAAAGAATGCCACTGTATAAGAAATTCATACCAATTCTAAACCAAGAAGTTGGCAAAGTGACTTATTGTGACAACCATTAAAACATTATACAGGTTATGATGTCACATTATTTTTATAAATTTAATATAATGAACTTTTAAAAGGAGTCCTGCTCTTAAATGAGATACTCAGCTGTATCCTCCATTCCATTTATGCAGATTATAATGGCAAAAAAAAAATAACGGGAGAAAACTAATACTGCTGAGATTTAGAGGGAAAATAAGTTGTTTTAGAACTCTAATTTCTTAGAGTGACCTTTCTTGGTTATTTTAAATTCCAATGAGATCCTTGAATAAACACTTATCCTGTCATTTGAACAATGAAAACCGAACTTTAATTAACATTTTTACCTAACTTGAAGATGCTATCAATAGTGAAAAAAAAAGCACAAAAAAATCCAAACTGAGTCTAAATCATGTAGCAAAATTGTGTCCAACGGTGAACACATCATATTTGCTCTCAGTTTTCTCTATGTCTTTCAAGAGATATTCAGATTCCTAGGCGGACATATACTGTCATCCTCTATGGATAATGAAGTGTTCGTCTGTACAGTATTTATCAGACAATCTGAGATGTAAAGCATTGCTAGTTAGTTACTACAAATAGCAAGAAGTAGCAGACTTGGAGAAAGTTAAGAATTTAAATTGAATAAGGGAGTAAAATTAACACTAGTGATTAAAACTAAAATGAGTTGTGTCTTTAGAGAATCAGAGATACAAATACTGGCATTATTTGACATTGTGAATACTAACCAAGTAAGTAAGGAGTTGCCAAAACTTTTGCTGTGAAGGGCTAGCTGTTAAACATTTAAGGCTTTGCAGGCCATATGATCTATGTTGCAATTAACTCAGCTCCTGTAGCACAAAAGTAGCCAAAGGAAATACCCACAGGGATGAGAATGGCTGTGTTCCACTAAAAGTTTATTTACAAAAGTTAAAAAAAAAAACAAAAAAAAAAACTTCCCACGTAGTAAGTTGACCCCTGATACACACAAATTTTGATCATAAATTTTAATCTTGTGCTTGTCATTTGTAGATCTATCCTTTATTCATTTTAATTGTGATCTTCCTACAATTTAGCAAACATAATGTGTACACATGCACACACATATACACATAAATACGCTATATATTTATTATGACAGTGAAAGTGTTAATTGCTCAGTTGTGCCTGACTCTGTGCAAGCCCATGAACTGTAGCTCGCCAGGATCCTCTGTCCATGGGATTCTCCAGGTAAGAATACTAGAGTGGGTTGACATTCCCTTCTTCAGGGGATCTTCCCGATCCAGGGATCAAATCTGGGCCTCCTGCATTTCAGGCAGATTCTTTACTGTCTGATCCATCAGCATTATCATACATATGTGTATATTAAATATAACATGATATATGTGCATACATGTATTATAAATAAATATAATATATATATATATACACACACACTATGTATTTTTGCAATGTGACTAAATATCAGGACTATCATTTTTATCTAAAATATGGGAAAGCTTTGATTTCAAATATTTACTCAGTGGCCTATTCATATCTTTTGCCTGTTTTCTAATTGTGTAATTTATTTTTTACCATTGGTAGTTCTTGATACGTTCTAGATACTGAGTCTTTAAAGGATTTGTAGCTTTCATAAGTTTTCTCCCAGAATGTAGCCTGTCCTTTCATGCATTCATGTAAGCTTGCAAAGAATAAACATTTTAATTTTTATGGGGCAGACTACAGGCAACCTGAGGAAGGCAAACATACATATAGGAGGAGGGAGATATATGTAGGCTGAGGAGGTCCAGGCCACAGAGGACAGGATTAGCATGGTGTCTCAGAACAGGATGAGTAACGCATTCACACGGAGGAGCAGCCAAGGCCTTAAATATGGAGGCAGAGGGAAGGCAATGGTAATCCCAGTCTGCCCACATATATATTAACAGACTGCCATTCTTTGTATAATACAGGAAACCATGAGTTTATGTGATATATTAATAAAGATTAAACTGACCATTTGATAGGAATAAAATACTCATATCATCTCAAAGTATTTCCTCAAAAAAAATGAATTACAAAGGAAAAGGGAATACATTTTACATCAGAGAAACTTTGCAGACACCACCTATTGGAAATGATGAAAATAAACAGCATCATTAGTAGGACAAGTCAAAATCTGGGAAGCAATGAAAGAAATGAAGAATTTCTCCGACATTCCTGCCAAAGATGCACACCTTTACACTAACGATGAAGAAACAAGACAAAAGCCCAAATTAAAGGGAGATCTGTAAAAATGTTCCAGAATTTTTTCAGGTGTCAAAGTGACAAAAGTTAAAAAAAAAAAAATTCTGAATTTGATCCCTTAACTATCAGTTCAGTTCAGTTCAGTCGCTCAGTTGTGTCGGACTTTTTGCGACCCCATGAACTGCAGCAGGCCAGGCCTCCCTGTCCATCACCAACTCCTGGAGTCCACCCAAACCCATTTCCATCGAGCCGGTGATGCCATCCAACCATCTCATCCTCTATCGTCCCCTTTTCCTCCTGCCCTCAATCTTTTCCAGCATCTGGGTCTTTTCCAATGAGTCAGCTCTACTCATCAGGTGGCCAAAGTATTGGTGTTTCAGCTTCAACATCAGTCCTTCCAATGAACACCCAGGACTTATCTCCTTTAGGATGGACTGGTTGGATCTCCTTGCAGTCCAAGGGACTCTCAAGAGTCTTCTCCAACACCACAATTCAAAAGCATGGAAGACATTATATTGACACTAGACAAAACTCCAGTGGTGTATGAGGGGTAGAATATAATGTATAAATGGTGATTTCCTGGGTTACACTGCAGTTGTGTAGAAGAATAGCCTTTTTTGTAGGAAACAAACATCTAAATCTTAGTTAAGGATTAGTTCCAAGTGATACAAAAAATTTAAATATACTTTGTAACTTTTAACTTTTCTATACATTTTCTCTGTTAAAAATTACTTACACAAAGGAAATATCAAACCTTTCTTGCAGAAATTTTTAAATCCTAGTTTTGGATATAATATGTCAATTACAACCTGACTCCTGATTTCTGATTAGCTCTAAAGAAAATATACTACTTAGCCAAGAAGTGATAGGTACTTATAAATACTGGAGTCACATATTTTTCTCAACATGTTGTCTATAGATATAAAGCAGTTTGCCCCCTGCATTTCTCAGATATCTGTCATAATAGCAAACGAAACGTGCTAGTTCAAAGGAAGACAAAAACTGCCTTCTTGGTCATGATGAAAACTTTCTTTTCTCTTATTTACTTGCTAACACAGTTTTCCTTAAAGACAGGGCTGAACTTCATTGTAGCTGTTTATTGCTGTTAAAATTGTGATTCTTGTAAATTTAGCAGATGTGAGTCTTTCTGCTTGCAATTCAGGGAATATTGCTTGTTACATCTGCTGAGCTTGGAAAGCCCAAAGAATGCATTCATAATCACCAACTCATTCATCTCTAGTCTCATGATATTTCACACACAACCAGAAGAAATGAAAATAAAAGCTTTTGACCATATAAACACAACAAAACTTGTGGATAGACAACAGAGAAAATGTCTGGATGGTTCATGAAGCAGTATCCACAATATCTGGATGATCTGACACAAGGATCAAACTTTATGTACATTGTGTTTACATTTCTCTGGTTGAATTCTTGGTGGTTATTTTGAGTAAATGAAACTAAATAAGCTTTACTCTTAATCAGTCAAAAAGAAATGGAGGGGGCTTCCCTGGTGGCTCAGCAGTAAAGAATCTGCCCACCAATGCAGGAGACATGGGTTTGATCCCTGATCCAGAAAGACCCCTCATGCCACGGAGCAACTAAGACCTTGAGCCACAACTGTTGAGCCTGTGCTCTAGAGCCTGGGAGCCGCAACTACTGAGCAGAAGCACAGCAACTACTAAAGCCCTTGTTCCCTAGAGCCCATACTTCACAATAAAAGAAGCCACTGCAATGAGAAACCCATGCACCACAGCTAGAGAGTAGCCCCTGCTCTTTGCAAATACAGAAAAGCCCGCACAGCAAAGAAGACTCAGCACAGCCAAAAATAAAAGGACCTAATCAATTAAATTATTTTTTTAAAAAAGAAATGAAAAGATATACAATATGAAAACTATTGAAGAAGGACTGGGATAAAGAATAGTGACTAGAAGTTGAATTGCAGGTCTTCAAAGCACATTTTTCTTGGAGGATTGATGTAGAGATTAGAACTTGAGTTTAACATGAATAGATATTTATTTTCATTAATAATTACAGAATAAAATTTCCTCCTCCTATTCCATCTCTTTCTTTCCACTCCCCTTTTCCTCTTCCTTTTGTTCTCCTTTTTTCCTTCCCTCCCAGCATTCCCTCTTTTCCTTCTTTTTCTCTTTCTTTCTTCAAATATATACAGAAGAATTTATGGGAGAGTTATACTGAAGTCATCTCAGTATAATTCATTAAGATTAAAGCTTAAACCCTTGCTTTATTTATTTCTCAGTATAACCTAGTTTTCCCTAAGGGAATGTCTGCTCTGGAGAAGTTATCTTTTCATAAGGTAAATATTCAGGTTATTTGAAGATGATGAAATGAAAGGAAGAGAGTGGTGGCTGATTGTTTTGTCCATTTACTTTTTTGTAATATAGGAGACAAAAAAAATTGAAGGTAAATATAAGATGTGTCTTTAGCGATCATGCTAAGAAATTTAATTCAAGTGTTATTTAAGCACTATTTAAGTAAATCATTTTATTCTTGATGTTCTTAATATACACTTAATAAGAATATGCCAGAATAAAATCTCAACCACTATTCAAAAATTCCTTAAAAAACTGGAAATAGAACTTCCACACAACCCAGCAATCCCACTGCTGGGCATACACACTGAGGAAACCAGAAGGGAAAGAGACACGTGTACCCCAATGTTCATCACAGCACTGTTTATAATAGCCAGGACATGGAAGCAACCTAGATGTCCATCAGCAGATGAATGGATAAGAAAGCTGTGGTACATATACACAAGGGAGTATTACTCAGCCATTAAAAAGAATACATTTGAATCAGTTCTAATGAGGCGGATGAAACTGGAGCCTATTATACAGAGTGAAGTAAGCCAGAAAGAAAAATACCAATACAGTATACTAATGCATATATATGAAATTTAGAAAGATGGTAATGATAACCCTGTATGTGAGATAGCAAAAGAGACACAGATGTATAGAACAGTCTTTTGGGCTCTGTGGGGGGCGGGGGATGATTTGGGAGAATGGCATTAAAACATGTATAATATCATATAAGAAACAAATCGCCAGTCCAGGTTTGATGCAAGATACAGGATACTTGGGGCTGGTGCACTGGGATGACCCAGAGGGATGGTATGGGGAGGGAGGTGGCAGGGGGGTACAGGATGGGGAACACGTGCACACCCGTGGCAGATGCATGTTGATGTATGGCAAAACCAATACAATATTGTAAAGTAAAAAAATATATAAATAAATAAATAATAACAACAACAGCAAAAAATATTAGACTCAAAAAAATGAAAATAATAATTTAGGCTTTAGATTGCAGAAGACCATGATTAGTATAACATAATAATCACTGCAGATGGTGACTGCAGCCATGAAATTAAAAGACACTAGCTTCTTGGAAGAAAAGTTATGACCAACCTAGACAGCATATTAAAAAGCAGACTCACTACTTTGCCAACAAAGGTCTAGTCAAGGCTATGGTTTTTCCCCTCATCATGTATGGATGTGAGAGTTGGACTATAAAGAATGCTGAGCAGCAAAGAATTGATGCTTTTGCACTGTGGTATTAGAGAAAACTCTTGAGTCCCTTGGACTGCAAGGAGATCAAACAAGTCCATCCTAAAGGAAATCAATCCTGAACATTCATTGAAAGGTCTGATGCCAAAGCTGAAGCTCCAATATTTTGGCCATCTGATACAAAGAACTGACTCATTGGAATAGACCCTGATGCTGGGAAAGATTGAAGGCAGCAGAAGAAGGGGACAACAGAGAATGAGATGGTTGGATGGCATCACCAACTTGATGGACATGAGTTTGAGTAAGCTCTGGGAGTTAGTGATGGATAGGAAAGCCTGGCATGCTGCAGTCCATGGGGTAGGAAAGATTCAGACATGACTGAACAACTGAACTGAACTTAATTAACATTTCATTAATCATTAATCAGTGGACATTCAAATTAAGAGCTATAGCTGGATCAATACTTCCAAATTAAAAAAAAAAAAAAAAAACTACATATCTTGATTCACTGTACACAATAGCCAAAAATATTGGCCATGCTTTTTCTATCCCTTAGTTATAGTATATAATAATTTTGTGTTTGAAATAAAGTTGTGATAATTATTTAATATGCAATTACACAAGTACTATTATAAGAAGTTGTAAAAGGATGACTACTAAACTTTTCCTGCAGTCTTCCACACTGCAACCACCAGAGTTGAGTGAAATAGATTAAGAGAATTACTTCAAATAGAAGTGTGAATTTTTTAAAAAATGGTTTTTAATTTCCTGAACTTCCAAAGAATGGATGTACTCCATATCATCATTTTTAAGGTTAAAAAGATGACTTTTTTTTATAACTAAAACTGTTTCCTGATTCTAAGATATCCTAAGATTCTTTGTTATTTATTATAGGGAATATCATTGAATGCTGACTTTTCTGGAAAATCCAAAGAAGTAACCATCTAAAACCTAGAGGTCTACAGTTCATGGGGTTACAAACAGTTGGACATGATTTAGTGACTAAACAACAACAACCATTTAAGAAATTAATATTAATGAATTAATAATTTAAATGTTTCAGTGCTAATTTAATTTTAATGATATATGCAGTGTTCAAAACAACATGTTATTCTAGCTACTTTTCTGTTTCTTTTGGATAATTCCAGGATATATTAGGATAAAAGAAACAAAGAAAAGCAACTAGAATCAAAAATGTGTTTTGATTTTTATCTCTTCACATTTAATCGACAATTACTTCAAATATAAATTTATTGACACGTGTTTGCTTGCATATGATGTAGATTTAAAATGTCAAGATTTTGAAGGTAAAATTAATTTAGTTCTTATTATAATTTCCAACTTGAATTTTTTTATGTTTTACTTATATTTGAATTTTCGTGTCTATAACAAAAGTTGTCAAAAGAAAAATTACTTTAGTTGTTTGAAAAAAGTATTGTAGTTCTAGGTGCAGAGGAAAATAGTGGAGAAGGGTTGAAAAATGGAAGGCTTTGTAAACATTTTTCCTTAAAATAATTTCATGTCTAAGAAGCAGATTATGGCAGAAATTCTAATCTTTCTTCTTTATATTCCATTCTTACTTTTATCTCATTTCATAAAATTTATTCACATAAAAATATTCGACATCCATAAAATTTTACGTTCCTTTATACAACATTACATTACAGTATATCATCCTATTACAGTGTGACAATTCTTTGAGGAAAATATTTCTAATATACCTTACTTATGACATCACTATATGCACAGTATATCACCATTACCTTAGTTCAGCCACTCAGTCATGTCTAACTCTTTGTGACCCCATGGACTGCAGCACGCCAGGCTCCCCTGTCTATCACCAGCTCCCAGAGCCTACTCAAACTCACGTCCATCACATCGGTGATGCCATCCAACCATCTCATCATCTGTCGTCCCCTTCTCTTCCTGCCTTCAATCTTTCCTAACATCAGGGTCTTTTCCAGTGAGTAGGTTATTCACATAAGGTAACCAAAATACTGGAGTTTCAGCCTCATCATCAATGATCCCAATGAATATTCAGGACTGATTTCCTTTAGGATGGACTAGTTGTATCTCCTTGCTGTCCAAGGGACTCTCAAGAGTCCTCTCAACACAACTGAAGCGACAGCAGCAGCTTTCTTTATACTCCAATTCTCACATCCACACTTGCATGACTGCTGGAAAAAAACCATAGCCTTGACTAGATGGACATTTGTTGGCAAAGTAATGAGCCTGCTTTTTAATATGCTGTCTGCTGCTGCTACTAAGTCGCTTCAGTCGTGTCCGACTCTGTGCGACCCCATAGATGGCAGCCCACCAGGCTCTCCTGTCCCTGGGATTCTCCAGGGAAGAACACTGTAGTGACCTACCATTTCCTTCTCCAATGGATGAAAGTAAAAAGTGAAAGTGAAGTCACTCAGTCGTGTCCGCCTCTTCGCAACCCCATGGACTGCAGCCTACCAGGCTCCTTCGTCCATGGGATTTTCCAAGCAAGAGTACTGGAGTGGGTTGCCATTACCTTCTCCGAATATGCTGTCTAGGTTGGTCATGCTTTTTCTTCCCAGGAACAAACACCTTTTAATTTCATGGCTGCAGTCACTATCTGCAGTGATTTGGAGCCCCCCAAAATAAAGTCTATCACTGTTTCCATTGTTTCTCTGTCTATTTTCCATGAAGTGATGGGATCATGCCAAAGAATGCTCAAACTACTGCACAATTGCACTCATCTCACACGCTAGCAAAGTAATGCTCAAAATTCTCCAAGCCAGACTTCAGCAGTACATGAACTGTGAACTTTCAGATGTTCAAGCTGGTTTTAGAAAAGGCAGAGGAAGCAGAGATCAAATTGCCAACATCTGCTGGATCACGAAAAAGCAAGAGAGTTCAAGAAAAACATCTATTTCTGCTTTATTGACTATGCCAAAGCCTTTGACTGTGTGGAAAATTCTGAAAGAGATGTGAATACCAGACCACCTGACCTGCCTCTTGATAAACCTATATGCAGGTCAGGAAGCAACAGTTAGAACTGGACATGGAACAACAGACTAGTTCCAAATAGGAAAATGAGTACATCAAGGCTGTATATTGTCACCCTGCTTGTTTAACTTCTATGCAGAGTACATCATGAGAAACACTGGGCTGGAAGAAGCACAAGCTGGAATCAAGATTGCCAGGAGAAATATCAATGACCTCAGATATGCAGATGACACCACCCTTATGCAAGAAAGTGAAGAGGAACTAAAAAGCCTCTTGATGAAAGTGAAAGAGGAGAGTGAAAAAGTTGGCTTAAAGCTCAACATTCAGAAAACGAAGATCACGGCATCTGGCCCCATCACTTCATGGGAAATAGATGGGGAGACAGTGGAAAGTGTCAGTCTTTATCTTTTTGGGCTCCAAAATCACTTCAGATGGTGACTGCAGCCATGAAATTAAAAGACGCTTACTCCTTGGAAGAAAAGTTATGACCAACCTAGATAGCATATTGAAAAGCAGAGACATTACTTTGCCAACAAAGATCCGTCTAGTCAAGGCTATGGTTTTCCCTGTGGTCATGTATGGATGTGAGAGTTGGACTGTGAAGAAAGCTGATCACTGAAGAATTGATGCTTTTGAACTGTGGTGTTGGAGAAGACTCTTGAGAGTCCCTTGGACTGCAAGGAGATCCAACCAGTCCATTCTGAAGGAGATCAGCCCTGGGATTTCTTTGGAATGAATGATGCTGAAGCTGAAACTCCAGTACTTTGGCCACCTCATGCAAAGAGTTGACTCATTGGAAAAGACTCTGATGCTGAGAGGGATTGGGGGCAAGAGGAAAAGGGGAAGACAGAGGATTAGATGGCTGGATGGCATCACTGACTCGATAGACGTGAGTCTGAGTCAACTCTGGGAGTTGGTGATGGGCAGGGAGGCCTGGCGTGCTGCAATTCATGGGGTCACAAAGAGTCGGACACAACTGAGTGACTGAACTGAACTGAACTGAACTGATGGGACCAGATGCCATGATCTTAGTTTTCTGAATGTTGAGTTTTAAGCCAACTTTTTCACTCTTCTTTTTCACTTTCATCAAGAGGCTCTTTAGCTCTTCTTCACTTTCTGCCATAGGGTGGTGTCATCTGCATATCTGAGGTTATTAATATTTCTCCCAGCAATCTTGATTCCAGCTTATACTTCATCCAGCTCAGCATTTCACATGATTTACTCTGCATATAAGTTAAATAATCAGGGTGACAATATACAGCCTTGATGTATCCTTTCCTGATTTGGAACCAGTCTGTTGTTTCATGTCCGGTTCTAACTGTTGTTTCTTTTCCTGTACATAGATTTCTCAGGAGGCAGGTCAGGTGGTCTGGTATTCCCATTTCTTGAAGAATTTTCCACAGTTTGTTGTGATCCACATTGTCAAAGACCTTGGTGTAGTCAGTAAGGCAGAAGTCAATGTTTTTCTGGAACTCTCTTGCTTTTTCAATGATGCAGTGGTTGTTGCAATTTGATCTCTGGCTCCTCTGCCTTTTCTAAATCCAGCTTGAACATCTGGAACTTCATGGTTCACATACTGTTGAAGCCTGGCTTAGAGAATTTTGAGCATTACTTTGCTAGTGTGTGAGATGAGTGCAATTGGGTGGTAATTTGAACATTCTTTGGCATTGCCTTTCTTTGGATGAAAATTGACCTTTTCCAATCCTGTAGCCACTGCTGAGGTTTCCAGATTTGCTGGCATATTGAGTGCACCACTTTCACAGCATCATCTTTTAGGATTTGAAATAGCTCAGATCAAATTTTATCACCTCTACTAGCTTTGTTCATAGTGATGCTTCTTAAGGCCCACTTGACTTCACACTCCAGGATGTCTGGCTCTAGGTGAGTGATCATACCATTGTGGTTATCTGGGTCATAAAGACCTTTTTTGTATAGTTCTTCTGTGTATTCTTGCCACCTCTTCTCAATACCTGCAGCTTGTGTTAGATCCATACCATTACCTTAGGAGATACTGAAATCAGTTTTACTTAGAATTTTTCTACTACCTTTCTAGGCAAGGAAAAGGGCCTTTCTGGGAATGAAGGGCTTTCTTTCACAGTTCTAAATCTCCAGACAGTTCTCTATCTCCCTAAGACTATCAAGAACAAGTTAATCCTATGCAGCAAAATAGTGACTATAACATTAAAGAATCAGACTCACAAATAGAAGAAACTAGTGTTTACTAGTGGTGGGGTGGTTGTGGGAAATATACAGATTTGGGAGTAGGAAGTACAAAGTATTAAGTGTTAAGAGGGCTTCCTGAGTAGGTCAGCTGGTAAAGAATCATCCTGCAATGCAAGAGACCCTGGTTCAATTACTGGGTTGCAAAGTGTCCCCAATAGGCTACTAATTTCAGTATTCCTGGGCTTCCCTGGTGGCTCATGTGGTAAATAATCCACCTGCAATGCAAGAGACCTGAGTTGGGAAGATCCCCTGGAGGAGGGCATGGCAACCCACTCCAGTATTCTTGTCTGGAGAATCACCATGAACAGAGGAGTCTGGTGGGCTATAGTCCATGGGGTCACAAAGAGTCAGACTTGACTGAGAAACTAAGCACAGCACAGCACAGGCTCAAGGATGTACTGTACAACACAGGGTATTTAGCCAATATTTTTTAGTAAGTTTAAATGGAAAGTAACCTTTAAATTATATAAAAATATTTTAAATGAATAAAAGAACAAGTCAATCTTTCTCTTTTTATTCTCTCTCATCAATAAACTTCAAATACATATGATATAGGCTTGATACATGATCATTCATGTTATCTTCACATGTGAATATCTGTGAAATTATTTATTTTAGTTATTTAAAGACAATATAATTCAAAAATATGGAATATAAGAAACAGTGTTACACTGTTAGCAAGTGTTTGAGTCAAAATTTGAATTTAAGCCCCCCTACTGCAGTTCCCTCCTGTCAGAGGACAGTCATGTTTCTTATTGCCCAGACCCCTACAGTCCAGATCTCCCTCTCTAGCTGGGGTATTTCCTAGCAGGGCCCTTGCCAGAGAATCCACATAGATTCTTTCTTTTCACTTCTCATTCCATGGTACTTTAGGAAACTCTGTTGTTGCCTTCCTCTCCATCAAGACTATTGGCCTCTTGAGTAAAGATACCCTTCATCTCCTTCTCTTAGACATACTGCATTGAAATCATTTTTTATTCTGTGCATATGAGCTACTCCAGCAAGCCTATCTCTCCAAAAATGTAGAGATACATCCATGTTAAGTAAGAAAGAATGGGGGGGGGGGGGAGCTAACATGCAAAACATCCTCTTGACTTTTTTATTTCTACTTATGTTTCTTTTATGAGAACTGCAACACAGGGAAACTCCAAGCTTCAAAGTTCCCCATGAATTTATTTGTTGTTGTTGTTGTTGTTTTTTCTCCCTTTTTGGTTTTGTATCATTTTTCCAGTGATTCATTGCTCCTTCATTCACCCAAAATAAGGTTTTGCTTTTAGAAAATTAGGTGAAATTATTCATTAAGTATCTTCTTCATGGATCAACCTCAAAAACACAGAATGATCTTAGTTCATTTTTGAGGCAAACCACTCCACATTACAGTAATCCAAGTCTGTGCCCCAACCACTAATAGTGAAAAGCTGAACTTCACCTGTTTTATGAAGACCTAAAACACCCTCTACAATTAACACACACACACAAATGACTATATATTAGGAAGTTCTACCCTGGTCTGAATTCTAGCCAACCTACCTCTAGGTAGGTTAAGGGGAAGCAATGAGAGCAGCAGTCAGAGCTAGCCCAGAATCAGAAGAGATGGGGGAATGGAGAAGAAAGTAACTTAACATTTTCTGAGCCACTACAAGGTGCCAAATAATATACTCATTCTTCTTAATATAGCTGAGGAAACTGAGGCACTAAGAGGTTACTCAGTCCTTACCAATAAACTAAAGTGACACAGCTGGAATTTCAAGCCATATATGCTTTATTTCAAAGTTCATGCTATATCTTTAAACTGGCTCCTCATTACTAGCTCTTCTGATATTTGAAAACCTGGTTAGACAGACTTTAAAAAAAAAGAAAAATCAAGGGAATGAAGGGCACTAGGAAACAATCAGAGGAGCCAAATGGGATCAGGATATCACTTAGCTTAAGGGTACAGTATTTATTTTCCTTTAAGATCTTTCATACCTTTCCTGTGTTTGAACTAATTTATCTTGTGTGTTTGGTTTTTTTCTTTCTTTCTTTTTTTTTTTTTTTTGGCAAGAAAATCAATCAGTGTCAATCATTACTGTAAAGTAATATATTAGTAATTTTAAAATATAGGCTATACAAAAGGATTTTCTTGACTCAGTGACTGAACCCACATCTTCTGCCTTACAAGTGGATTCATTACCACTGAGTCACCAGGGAAGCCCTGAAATATTTGTATAAATTTGCAAAATTAATGATACAGTCTTTTTAATATGTGGGATACATGGCCATGTTATGAAATGCAAACATATGTCAACTTTAAAAATCAAATATAAAAATAAAAGTTAACAATATATAGTTCTACTTTTCATTTTTAAAATAATTATCACTAGTTCTAAGTAGCTAGTCAAATCCTGCTCACTTGCTATTCTTATGTGGTTGTGTTAGGGGAAGCACAATGATTGAAACTGCCCACCCTGGCCAGGCACTATAATAACCAAATGCATGAGTTGTTTTATGACAGGAGATCCTGATAAGGAATATGGAACTAATAAGCCACCACCAACCGGAAGAGTTTGGAAAAGGTCGAAAGGAGGCACCTGGTGTCCGTCCACTCCCCAGAATCCCTCTCGCTAGCATCCATTTTGGCTGAGCAATGCGTGCACCACCAGGAAAGACTCTGAATTAGAATGATTGGCCAATGACCACCTGGAAACTAATCCCATCGCCATAAAACCTGAGACTGTGAGCCACGCAGTTTCTCCTGGATTCCCTTACCCTACTGCTCTCCACCTGGGTGCCCTTTCTCAATAAAATCTCTTGCTTTGTCAGCACATGTGTCTCCTGGAACAATTCATTTCCAAGTGTTAGGCAAGAGCCCAGTTTCAGGCCCTGGAAGGGGTCCCCCTTCCTACAACAGTTGTTACATTTAAAGTTCAACTTGTGGTCTTTGAACGCGTCCAACAGAATATCCTTCTATGTTTTAGAATCCCTGATACTAATTCTATAATGCTTTATAGTCTCCCTAGTTACATGCATCTCATTCCACATGTCCTACATGTTCTTATTTATTGCTGAGTTTTATAATGCTCTCTATGCTGTCTACGTTGCTTTCTCTAATTTGTCCTGGTACTTCCCCAAGGACAAAAAGGAAGTTCCTGAAATTAATAAATATAATAACTTTAAAGATAATGTTTCACCTCTTTCTTGGAATGTATTTCCTCAATTTATAATAATATAAATGCATCTTATACCAAGCTGTCTCTTCCAAAGCAACTGAACAGTATTTTCTAACATTTTGTCCCCCTTTCTAGAATATGACAGCCAAATTAATTGCTTCCTTTCAAAATGTTAATAGCTTGTGAAATTGGACTCAGCGAGATAGTCTGGACAAGCCATATAAACAACTTTCCCCCAACCATATATTCCTCTATTTAAGTGCACTGTGGCTTGTATTTCAGAACCATGGAGCTCTGTAGAGACTGATGGAGATAAAAAAGAAAAAAAAAAAAAGAAAAGCAAACAAGAAGGACTTGTATTCAAATAAAGATGACTATAGTTAGAAGGCAATGGCACCCCACTCCAGTACTCTTGCCTGGAAAATCCCATGGATGGAGGAGCCTGGTAGGCTGCAGTCCATGGGGTCGCTAAGAGTCGGACACGACTGAGCGACTTCACTTTCACTTTTCACTTTCATGCATTGGAGAAGGAAATGGCAACCCACTCCAGTGTTCTTGCCTGGAGAATCCCAGGGAGGGGGGAGCCTGGTGGCTGCCATCTATGGGGTCACACAGAGTCGGACACGACTGAAGTGACTTAGCATAGCATATAGTTAGAATAAGAAATATTCAGAATAAGAAATTGAAGGATAGCCACGAAGAATGCACAACCTACATAATTTTGAAAACAATAAAGCCAAGTTTTACATACTTAAATGTTTTCCATATGTAATAGAAAGGACTTTCACATAGCTCTTTTTTCATGAATTCAGTATCAGTATGAATTAGAAAATGACATGTTAAAGCATTTGCATTTTAAAGGAATAAAAACAAAGTGTAAGTAAATGTTATTGGAAGAAAAATATGGCTCTTATCAGCCAGTGCCTCCACATCCGTACATTCATTTGGATTGAGGAATTTTTTCCCCCTAATCTGCAGAACACTGGGCAAATCAAATGAACATGGAGCAGAATGGTCAAGATTTGTAGTTGTTCATATTAATAATTGCAAGATTGAGAAGCTGAGATAAAATTTTAGCTAAATGAGTACTTCACATAAAAACCAAACTGTATTTCAAAAAATATCTCATAAACTACCAGCCAAGGAAGATCTTTAACGACTGGTCAATATCTCTAACTGTAGAATTGCTTCTATTTATAAATATTCTAATTGAATAACTCTGTTCCTTAAGAATGAAAAAAATTGACTAACTAAAACTCTTCCAAGAAGCTTTCACACAGTCTCCCCAAGTGTACAGAGCAATGCAGACTGCTTGTAGGCTTTTTTTTTTTTTAAAGCATGCCTGTTCTAACTTGATACAGGTGAAAAAAACAGGAAACACAATAATTGTCTGTTATCTTAATTGCTTTTGGTATTATGTGGACTCAATCTCCCACTGAGCTCTTTCAGTGTAGGCAGAGAAAATGCCATCAGTTGACATACTGCCCAGTGGTATCACTTGAACATGGACACCTTCTTCTTGCATTCTGTCCAACTCTGCACACTCAACAGGAGACAAGGGATTCTGAATGGAAATGCTGGCACAATCTGACGACTGCTGTCAGAGCTCACCAGTGTGAAGTCCATCGTTACTAATGATCATGCCATGAGCTGCTGGCAGGAAATTATTAATGATACTGTCTGAGATTTGCAAATCTCTGGTGTATCAATTAGCAGAAGTACACATTGTCAATTTTAACCTCCAGATTAAACATCCAGAGTAAAAGTGAATCTTAAATGAAGTGCATAGTGATTTTCTGGATGTTGTAAACATTTGGTATCGGTGTCTTGTTTGTTTCAGACTCATAAGTACAGTGAAATGCCCCAAATTAGACTGCATCCTCAAATCCATTTTTGATGATTTACTGACTTTAAGGATACCAACAGGGTGATGTTAGAAGGTTGGGTGGGGCCTAGGGTATGACAATGAAAGATGCTTATGATAATTTAAGAGATTCTCTCTCCCTTTTAGGAATATAACTACAGATAATGACACTTAGATTTCATGATAACTGTGTTCAAATTGCTTCCTGATCTTTATGTTACCTACCACAACCATTTGTGCATAGACTGAATACACACCTGCAGTTCCTCACTCTGTAAACATTCACTAAGTACCTTCTCTATTTCAGACACAGTCCTAGGTTTTGATAGGAAATAGGTATGTAAAGCAAAATTCTACACTGAGAATTTTATAATTGGGCTTTTGCTCTTTTCCCCCCACAAATTAATTAATTGAAACAACCAACAATAAACAATCTCAATGGCTCCTCCTTCTTACCATGGACTTATTTTTGTACACTAAATTAAAATTTTCAAGCCATAAACCCCTCCATTCTCAGCATGCTATGCTTTTGAATTGATTACTGAGAGTTTACATTCCAAAGGTAATCTTTTGCTATTACAAGGAAAATAATTTAACATTATTTAAATTTACTTAACATTATAATTATGTGCAAAGTAATACACTAAGTCATTTGTACTCATCATTCATTCAGCAATCAATTTTGAATATCTATCATATGCAAGATACAAAGATGAACACAAAAGACAAGCTTGCTTCTTTAAGCTGTTTATAATCAGGTTGAGAAAGATATATTTATTCTAAAATAGTGACAAATAAGGTAGAGACAAGAGCTATAAAAAAAAATAGAACTTCATTATGGATCAGGAGCGTTTACAATGTTAGATGAAAATCCTCTATTTTTCCATTCCAAATTAGCAAAAATGTCATGTATTTCCCTCATACGATTTCCTCTCCCCTTATATTACCAAAAGAAAAGAAAAAAAAAAAGATTTTATTCAGTTAAGAGGTAATAAAATCCATCTACTACAACTAAGTGTTTTTTGCTGGAAGCTGGTTAAATCTACTGCTACCTCCTCTACCTTTCTGACTCAATAGAATCATAAAGAGAATGGAGAAAGATAATCTTCAACAAGTCCTTTCAAGCATGCTCTTACCATTTTATTTTACTTTATGAAATTCTAAATATTGAAGCTGAAATCTACAGAAGTTCAGTCTTCATTTTGTTATATTTGTCTAGTTTCTTTTGTCTCATTTTGTGGAGGAAAGGGGAGTTACTGCATTAAAATACAATTACAATGATTACAGATTCCCAGATTATGATTTCAATTTGACCCATCAAGAGTTTTAGAATATTTTGGTTGTCAGTCTTCAGTCTCAATGATGCCATATGATTGCTTTAAAGAGCCATTTCCTTCTCCAGGAGATCTTCTTGGTACACAGAAGGCAGAAAATGAAGTGAAGTCGTTCAGTCGTGTCCGACTCTTTGCGACCCCGTGGACTGTAGCCTACCAGGCTTCTCCGTCCATGGGATTCTTCAGGCAAGAATACTGGAGTGGGTTACCATTTCCTTCTCCAAGGGATCTTCCCAACCCAGGGATCGAACACAGGTCTCCCACATTGGAGGCAGACGCTTTAACCTCTGAGCAGAAGTATATTGTTATTGTTATACATTATTAGAAATTGAATTATGAATTACTGACCTGGAGTCCTACTTTCTCTTGCAAAAAAAAAAAAAAAGCACAGAAACACACACAAACACATTTTTTTTTTTTTCCTGAGAAGGATAAGAGAAGAAGCACAGAATTTTAGTACTTAATAACTTGGGATTTTTAATCAGAAAACCCTTAGTTCAAATCCTAGCTGTTTGCTATCTCCATTTAGCATCCATGTTCCCCATTTTTCCTGCTTTATAATATGAAAATAAAATACAACTCTCAACTTTAAGGTTTTGACTTTTTTTTTTTTTAAGTTAACTTTTGTGAGGAAGAGAAATCTGCATTGAACAAGCCATGGCAAAATCACCCAGATTGTTAAGGAACTTTGAACTTAATCTTTGATTCTAAACTATCACAAACCACCATGATAGATTAGACTTCCAAGGAACTTGACTAATAAAACATGCTTGTATCCTCCTGCCAACTTTAAAAATAACAGCTGAGAGATATCCCTATGAGGCTGCACAAGCTTTTCACAAGCATACTACTCCATCAGAAGGCAGAAGCAAGGTAAAAAAAAAGCTGAGTATAATTCATCAGAGGCCCTTCCAACTTGAAATAACTGTAACTGACAATGAGGCTGGAGAATCCTTCAATATGTTACATATTTTTTCAAGAATACATGACCAAAGCCTTTGCAATACTAAGAGAGGAACGTGAGAACTGAAGGAGATTCCTAAGAAGAAGAAAAAAGAAGGAAGAAGAGAGTAAAAGTAACTTCCAGTGACCAAAAAATCTGCTAACTGGGCTATAAAGCGGAAAGACACCTCCTTCAGCTCTGGAAGTGAGCATCTCAGCTGTGAAAAATACCTAGAAGAATCTCCAATATTTTGTTCTTGCTCATGCTCAGTCACTCAATCGTGTCCTATTCTTTGGATGGTAGCCCACCAGGCTCCTCTGTCCATGAAATTTTTTTCAGGCAAGAATACTGGGGTGAACTGCCATTTCCTCCTCCAGGGGTTCTTCCTATCAAGAGATAGGAAGATCAACCCATATCTCTTGCATCTCCTGCACTGAAGGCAGATTGTTTACTACTAAAGCCATTGTGAAAGCCCCTCCAGTATTTTACTACTGCTTAATTTTTTATCTAATCAAAGGGACAGACCTGATTCCTCTTTCAAACATTTGAAGAGAATTGCACCAAAGTAAAACTGCAACAAAGCCTGGGTCCTCATCAACTGCATATGAGATTGACTCAGATCTCATTCTAGCTGCCTGGCAGAAAACAGTGCTATATATATATATATATATATATATACATACATACATATATATATATGTGTATATATATATATATAGTGGCATAAATGAAGATTATAATACATAGGAAAAAATGTAGCAATTGTTTAAGAGACTAAAAATCAACAGAATCAGCATAAGAAATTATTCAGATATTGGAATGGTAAGAGAAAGTATAAAATAGTTGTAATAAAGACATAAAAAACTTGTCCAGAAATATTAACTTTCAGCCAAAGAGGAAAACTATAAAACAGTTGTAAATAGAAGTATCAGGAGTAAAACTATCACATGATACATGAGGAATGAAAAAATCTGTCCAACCAAAAGTTCTATATCCAATAAAATTATCTTTAAAATGAGGAAAACAAAATAATGATATCTTCAAACAGACAATGAGATAATGCGTTTTCACACTTCCTCCTCAGGATATGCACACAAAAGTTCTTCACAATGAAGAGAAATGATGGTTGATGGAGTTTGGGATCTGTAGGAAAGAATGCAAAATATTAAATATCTAGGCAAACATGAACAAGAACATTGGCTGTTAAATGCAAAACAATATATATGTTTTGTGACATATATATAAGTAAAACTTAAGACAACCGAAACATGGGGGTAGGGAATAAATAGCATTTTATAAGTAAATGTCTTTACATGGATCATGTAGTAGCATATTTGAGGGCAGAATATGACAGTTTAAAGATTCATATTGTATTTTCTCCAGCACTGATGAAACAGGAATACACTCAGGTATAACTGCCTATGTGTATGTGCACTTTATATATATATTATATATATTACATATTATATATATATAAATTGCAAATATATAATATTATATATTATAATATTATATATTATATATTACTATACATATTATATTATATTATACATCATAATTATATATTATAATATGATATATAATATAATATATATTATATACTATATAATATATTATATATATTATAATAATTATATATAATAATATATATGTTATATATAATAGATACAAATATATTATATAATGTAATTTATATTATATAATATATAATATATATGTGCAATTTATATATATAATATATAATAATATATATTATATATGTGTACTTTCTATATATATAATATATAACATATAACATATAATATATAAATATGTATATATCTTATATATAATATATAATATAATACATAATATATAATTATAATACAATATATTATGTATAATATATATATTCTAAATACATATTATATATATAATTATATATGCTATGCTATGCTATGCTAAGTCACTTCAGTCGTGTCCGACTCTGTGCGACCCCATAGATGGTAGCCCACCAGGCTCCTCCGTCCCTGGGATTCTCCAGGCAAGAACACTGGAGTGGGTATAATTATATATAATATAATATATATTATATAATATAATACATAATCTATAATACATAATTTGCATAATATATATTATAATATTTTATAATGTAATATATAGCATGTATTATAATATATAATATAATAATTATAATTATATATTAATTATACTTAATATAATATTAATATCAATTTTTATTGATTATAATTATTTGATTATAATTATTATATAATACATTATAATTATATAATTATATGTGATAATTATATATATATAATAATTATATATAATACATAATAAATATATATAATTATAATGTTAATATAATATATCAATATATATTAATACTACATATTATTAATATAATGTATAATATACACTATTATATATAATATAATATTATCATTTTATATAATTATATATCATAATATACAATATATATTATAATATATTATATAATGTATATAATAAAAATTATATTATAATATAATATATTATTATATATATATTATTTATAGAATTATGTAATATAATATATGATATATAATATTATATTAATTATATATAATATATTATTATAATATATTATATTAATATATATCTTATATATAATATATATTAAATATATAATATTATATAATATAATATATTATAATATAATATATATAATTATTATTATGTTATATATTATATAATTTTATATATACTATATATAATATATATTATAATATATATTATTATTATGTATATTATATAATATGTTATATATTATAATATATATTATTTATAATATATATATACTGATATACTATATATGAGTATATATTATACATATTAATAATATATTAATAATAATTAATATGTAGTTAATATAATATATTAATATTATAATCATATAATTATTGTAATGTATTAATATTGTAATTAATATAATAAATAACATTAATATTATATTAACAATAATTATAATTTATAATATAATTAATATATAATTATATTATATTATAAATAATATAATTATATTATATATAAGACCGGGGAACTTAAGACCTCTTGGGTCAAGAGCCCTGTTCCTTGGAACCACATCACTTTTATTTAGTGTCCTGCCAAGCAGAAAGTATCTGTTGTGTTACGATGAAGTCAGCCTCCTGTGTCCCCTGTCACATCTCCCACTTTATTGATTACTTTAAACTATCTTTGTTATTTTCTTGTACAAGGCCTATCACCTAGCTAGAGATCATAGTGTGTGCACAAGCAGTGGTCTGAACTTGCACTGACCTGGCATTCCAAGGTCCACATTATGTTTTTCCTTAGCTTAGCAGGGCGTGACAACCCCAACTGATCAACCCAATGTACTTTTATTTGGGTTATGCTGTATTGCTATATTTTGCTTTTATAGTTTTCCCATGGTGATTTTCTCGTGGCTTAGCCAGAGCAACAGGCTGTTGACTACTAACCCCTGCACCAATTACATGTACTATTGTCTTGCTTGTCTATTTAAAATTGGCATGATTTCTACTCTAAGTGTCTTTTCATATAGATTACTGTGGAAAGAGTAGAATATATAAAAAAATAACTTCTAATAGAATTTTTTCACATTGATTTCAAGATATAAAACCTTCCGCTATACTCAAAAGCTCTTGAGAGGTATGAGACCACTGTACCACCATCTCAGCAAATATTGTCGCCTCCTGGCAATTTCTAGAGGGATGAAATCCAGTTATTTCAACTGAAGTCATCACTTGCATCCCGAACATTTTTTCAGTTACCCTTTGGTCAATAAAGCCTTAAAGTAGCCAAGAAATCATTTCCATCTCATAAGACTCATTTACTCCCATAACCAATGAGAATTCATTTACTTCCACAAACAGTCTGATCTTTAAAAATAAAAAAAGTTGATTTTATATCAAGAACACTATCGCTAGAAGTTAGAGCAGTATGATTTCACAGGGTCTGTCCTCAGAAACTATGATTAAACAGATTTATAGTAAGAGCACAAGAAACCACATTTGCAATAGCTGTCTATAAATTACATTTGATGGCTAGAAAATGTTCTCCTAAAGCCAGATTAATTATAAAACCACTGATAATAACTATTTTGGCTTACTTGGTTTGTTGTTTCTAAGCTAAAGTATTTTTGTTTATTCTGTATTATTGGAAGAAAAATGTGAATATACTCTAGTGAATAGCTGCGTAGAGGTCACCTACATTGTGAATACACCTCAGAATGCCTGGTATATCAATAAAGGGTTGGCATTGATATTCTCTTTCCTATATAAAAACTGAAACTAAAGAGAGCAATACTCAAGGTAAACATATATTGATGAAATATTAAAGAAAATGATTCATTATTCTACTATGAGTCCCAACACCCTGCTGTCCTGAATATGAAACCATATTTTGGCTCATTGATGAGAAGCCAGAGATTTTAGGGTGGAGAGAAGGGAAAAGATATGAAATCTGTTTCTGTAACAAGGTTCTGTATCTGTTTCTGTAACAAGGTTCAGATGATTCAGAAGCTATAACAGGGCTTTCTACAGAGTTTTAGACTGAGTATAAACTTAAGCAATACACCACTACAATAAACAAGAGATAACTCAAAGCAAAACTTTAAGTTTTATTTCATTGTTAAAACTGGAGACAGATAACTCACTGACAAGAATACAAAGATAGTCGCTATATATATAAAAAGTGGTTCAAGATCATTAATTAACAAGTAAACCATACAACATCACAGTAATCCAAGTCTATGCCCCAATCACTGATGCCAAAGAAGCTGAAGTTGAGCAGTTCTATGAAAAGAATGATGCCTTCTAGAGTTAATACTAAAACACAAAAACAAAAAGTCCTTTTTATCATAGGGGACTGGAACGCAAAAGTAGGAATTCAAGAGATACCTAGAATAACAGGCAAGAATAGTCTTGGGATACAAAATGAAGAAGGATGAAGGCTAACAGAGTTTTGCCAAGATAACACAATGGTCATAGTAAACACCCTTTCCAACAACTCAAGAGACAGCTCTACACGTGAACATCACCAGATGGTCAATTCTGAAACCAGATTGATCGTGTTCTTTGCTGTAGAAAATGGAGAAGCTCTATAGAGTCAGCAAAAATAAGAACTGGAGTTGATTGTGGCTCAGATCATGAGCTCCTTATTGGAAAATTCAGGTTTAAATTGAAGACAGTAGGGAAAACAACTAGGTCATCCAGCTATGACCTAATCAATCCCTTATGATTATACAGTGGAGGTAACAAATAGATTCAAGGGATTAGATTTGGTAGAGAGAACTGTTAACAGAAGAACTGTGGACAGAAGTTTATAACATTTTTCAGGAGACAGTGACCAAAACCATCCCCCCAAAAAAAGAAAAGAAAAAAGGCAAAGTGGTTATCTGAAGAGGCTTTTCAAATAACTGAGTAAAGAAGAGAAGCAAAAGGCAAGGAAGAAAGGGAAATATATATTCAACTGAATGCAAAGTTCCAGAGAACAGCAAAGAAAGATAAGAAGGCCTTCTTAAATGAACATGCAAGAAATAAAGGTAATCAGTACAATGAAAAAGGCTAGAGATCTCTTCAAGAAAACTGGAGATATTAAGGGAATATTTCACGTGAGGTTGGACATAATAAAAGAAAGAAATGGTAAGGAATTAATAGAAGCAGAAGAGGTTAAGAAGAGATAGCAAGAATACACACAAAACTATACAAATAAAGGTCTTAATGACCAAGATAACCACAATGGTGTCGTCATTCATTTGGAGCTGGATATCCTAGAGTGTGAAGCCAAGTGAGCCTTATAGAAGCATTATTACAAAAAAAGATAGTGGAGGTGACAGAATTCTAGTTGAGCTATTTCAAACCCTAAAAGATGATGCTGTTAAAGTACTATGCTCAATATGTCATCAAAATTGGAAAACTCAGCAGTGGCCACAGGACTGTAAAAGTTTTCATTCCAATCTCAAGGAAGGGCAATGCTAAAGAATGTTCAGACTACCATACAATCGTATTCATTTCACATGCTAGCAAGGTTATGCTCAAAATCATCCAAGCTAGGCTTCAGAAATATATGAACCGAGAACTTCCAGATGTAAAAGCTGGATTTCAAAGAAGCAGAGGATCAGAAATCAAACTGCCAACATTTGTTGAATCATGGAGTAAGTAACAGAGTTCCAGGAAAACTACGTTCAGCATCTACTTCTGCTGCATTGACAATGCTTCTGCTTCATAAACAATGCTAAAGCCTTTGATACTGTGTGGATCACAGAAAACTGTGGAAAATTCCTCAAGAGATAAGAGTACCAGATCATCTTACCTGTCTCCCAAGAAACATGTATGTGCATCAAGAACCAACAGTTGGAAATGGGCATGGAACAACTGACTGGTTCAAAATTGGGAAAAGAGTACAATAAGGCTGTATATTGTCACCATTCTTATTTAATTCATAAGCAGAGTGCAAGTGCATGAAAAGTTGCTTCAGTCCTATCCAACTCTTTGTGACCCTATGGACTGCAGCCCACCACGCTCCTCTGTCCATGGGATTCTCCAAGCAAGAATACTAGAGTGAGTTGTCATGCCCTCTTCCAAGAGTTCTTCCCAACCCAGAGATCAAACCTGCATCTTCTGTGGCTCGTGCATTGCAGGCAGATTCTTGACCACTGAGCCACTAGGGAAGCCCCCATATGCATAGTACATGATGTGAAATGCTGGGCTGGATGAATCACAAGCTGGAATAAAGATTGCTAGAAGAAATACCAAGGACCTTAGATATGCAAATGATATCATCCAAATGGTAGAAAGTGAAGAGGAGCTAAAAAGCTTCTTGATGAGGGTCAAAAAGGAGAGTGAAAAAGCTGGTGTAAACCTTAACCTTCAAAAAATTAAGATGATGACCTCCAGTCCCATCACTTCATGACAAATAGGAGGGGAAAAAAAGTGGAAGCAGTGGCAGATTATAATTTCCTGGGCTCTAAAATCATTGTAGATGGTAACTACAGCCATGACATTCAAAGATGTTTGCTCCTTGGACAAATCTAAGGAACATTTTTAAAAAGAGACAAAAAGGTCTATATAGTCAAAGCTACGGTTTTCCAGTGGTCATTTACATTCAGGAGAGTTGGACCATAAAAGAAGGGTCAGCGCTCAAGAACTGATGCTTTCAAAAAAAAAAAAAAAAAGAACTGATGCTTTCAAACTATGGTGCTTGAGAAGACTCTCGAGAGTCTCTTGGACTGCAAGAAGATCAAACTAGTCAATCCTAAAAGAAACCAACTCTGAATATTCATTGAAAGGACTGATGTTAAAGCTATAGCTCCAATACTTTCAACCTTATGGGAAGAGCTGACTCATTAGAAAAGATCTTGATGCTGGGAAAGATTGAAAGCAAAAGGAAAAGGGGGCAGAGTGGATGAGATGTTAAATAGCATCACCAACTCAATGGACACAATCTTGATCAAACTCCAGGACATAATGGAGGACACTGGAGCCTGGTTTGCTGTATTCCATGGGGTCACAAAGAATTGGATATAACTTTACAACTAAACAACAATAACAAAATATAAATGACCACAATGAGATCTCACTGTACACCTATCAGAATGGCTAAAACTAAAATGTATGGTAATACCACATGCTGGTGAGCAATTGGTGACTGAATCACTTCTACATTACTAGTGGGAATATAAAGTACTACTGTTGCCTTGGTAGTTTGGCAGTTGCTTATGTAACTGATAATGCAATTACCATATTACCCAGCAAATGCATTCTTTGGCATTCATCCCAGATAAAAGGAAATTTATGCTCACACAAACATTTATGCATGAACGTTCAGAGTAGCTTTGTTTTTAATAACCAAAAACAGGAAACAAATCACAAGTCCTCAGCAGGTGAATTTTTATTCAAGCAGCAGAGCATCCATACCATGGAGTGCTACTCAGCAATAAAAAAGAACAAACTACTGATATGTGCAAGAGTTTGGATAAATCTCTAGGGAATTATACGAAGTGAAAAAAAAGTCAACGTCAAAAGCTTACATACTCTTTGATTCCACTTATAAACGATTAATGACACCATTTGTAAAGAGCATATTTTTTTGTTGTTAGGAGTTGGAGATGAAAGAGATATAGGAGAGAAGTTGACGACTTCATAAAAGGAAAACTCAAGAAACACTTGTGGTGATGGAACTGTTAATATCTTGACTATAATGATGAATATATTGTATAGAACTACACACACACATTTTGTATACAAGTAAAACTTAGAAAATCTGCATAAAATTATTTGATTATATCAATGACAAAATTAAGAAAGGAGTGCATCAAGATTGTATATAGTGATGCTGCTTATTTAACTTATATGCAGAGTACATCATGAGAAATGCTAGGCTCTATGAAGCACAAGCTGGGATCAAGATTGCTGGGAGAAATATTAATAACCTCAGATATGCAGATGACACCACCCTTACGGAATAAAGCAAATAGAAACTAAAGAGCCCCTTGAGGAAGGTGAAAGAGGAGAGTGAAAAAGCTGACTTAAAACTCAACATTCAAAAACTAAGATCATGGCATCTGGTCCCATCAGTTCATGGTAAATAGAAGGGGAAACATGGAAACAGTGACAGGCTTTATTTTCTGCATCTCCAAAAGCTCTGCAGATGGTGACTGCAGCAATGAAATTTAAAGATGCTTACTCCTTGGAAGAAAGTTGTGACAAATCTAAACAGCATATTAAAAAGTAGAGATGTTACTTTGCCAACAAAAGTCTGTCTAGTCAAAGCTATGGTTTTTCCAGTAGTCATGAATGGGTGTGAGAATTGGACATAAAGAAAGCTGAGCAGTGAAGAACTGATGCTTTTGAAATATGGTGTTGGAGAAGACTCTTAAGAGTCCCTTGGACTGCAAAGAGATCCAACCAGTCCATCCTAAAGGAGATCAGTCCTGGGTGTTCATTGGAAGGACGGATGCTGAAGCTGAAGCTCCAATATTTTGGCCACCTGATTCAAAAAGCTGACTCGTTAAAAAAGACCCTGATGCTGGAAAAAGTTAAAGGCAGGAGGAGGAGGGGACGACAGAGGACGAGATGGTTGGATGGCATCACCGACTCAATTGACAAGAGTTTGAGCAAGCTCCAGGGGATGGGGAAGAATAGGGAAGCCTGGCATGCTACAGTCCATGAGGTCATAAACAGTCAGACATTATTGAGTGACTGAACAACAACATTTAATCACAAAATCCTGGTTGTGACATTATAGTACACTCTGCATGTGATTATACTTTTTTTTTTCAAATAAATTCAGTTAAAAATTAAAATCATAATAATTCAAATATATTTCACAGATTTAAAAGACAGACACTTTTAGATTATGATGGCAATCTGTGCTCATGCTCAGACACTTCAGTCATGTCTGACTCCTTGTGACCCCATAAATTGTAGCCCTCCAGGCTTCTCTGTTCATGATATTTTCCAGGCAAGAATACTGGAGTGGTGCCATGCCCTCTTCCAGGGGATCTTCCTGACGCAGGGATTGAACCTGCTTCTGCCATGCCTCTTACATTGCTGGCAGATTTCTTACCACTGAGCCATTGGTAATCTGAGTTCTTCTCAAATTGAATGAAAATTAACCTAACACAATATTTCATCAATATGAAATTTCAGAACTTAGGACAAAAAAAATACATTCCAATTATATAATTTCATACAAAGTATCATGAATCAGAATGGCAATGAAGTAACAGCAGTATTAAAAGCTGGAACATAATGGACTATGCCTTCAGTATTCCATGGGAACACTGTTTCCAGCCTTACATTTTAATATTCAACCAATCTCCCTTTATATGTTTAACATATACAATATCAACAAATAATGTTGTGTGTTTGGGGAGGGTATGTAGAGTTATTTTCAAATATATAAATTCTCAGAAATTTGCCACCCAATGACCTTGTCATAGCATCATATTAGAGAATGTTTTACATCATAATAAAGAAATAATTGAGAATAAAGAAGTCTTGGGCTTCAGAAAACAGGCAACTCAGATAGAAAACAGAAAAGAACAATTTCCAGAATAAGCTTGAAGAAACATCTATATGACAACTCTGTATCTGCGTAGGAAGCCACTGTGTAAGGTTCAAATGATCAGAGGGCTCTGGGATAAACGTCTTAAAAATAAATAAATAAATAATGAATTATCTAATTTATCAGCACATATTAAAGGAAGTTTAACAAAACTGAGATAGACATTTCTATCTAGACATGGATTAAATTTAAGATATGGACACAAAAAACTACGTATGTGGAAACATAAAAGACCATTGTAACCAAGACACAAAATGCTGTAAGGGAAATGAAAGTCACTCATTCCTGTCTGATTCTTTGTGACCCCAAGGACTATACAGTCCATGGAATTCTCCAGGCCAGAAGACTGGACTGTAGCCTTTCCCTTCTCCAGGGGATATTCCCAAACCAGGGATCGAACCCAGGTCTCTCGCATTGCAGGTGGATTCTTTACCAGCTGAGCAACAGGGGAAGCCCCAGCAATCATAGGATACTGCATGGCACAGACCTGTATAATTTTTTCTTTGGAAATAGCATAATGAAACTGTATAGTGATTAAATTCATGATACAGTGATAGAGGGAAGATGAGTATAGGAGAGTGTGTGTAAGTAGTTAAGGAATGCTAAATCTTAATCTTCCACAGGATAAAAAAAAAATCAATATCTAATATTTATAAGTTAAAGATAAGTTCAGTTCAGTTCAGTGGCTCAGTCGTGTCCAACTCTTTGTGACCCCATGAAGCGCAGCACACCAGGCCTCCCTGTCCATCACCAACTCCCAGAGTCCACCCAAACCCATGTCCATTGAGTCAATGATGCCATCCAACCATCTTATCCTCTGTCCTCCCCTTCTCCTTCTGCCCTCAATCTTTCCCAGCATCAGGGTCTTTTCCAATGAGTGAGCTCTTCACATCAGGTGGCCAAAGTATTCAGCTTTAGCATCAGTCCTTCCAATGAACACCCAGGACTGATCTCCTTTTGGATGGACTGGTTAGATCTCCTTGCAGTCCAAGGGACTCTAGAAATGTAAGAATATTGTTCAAAGATATGAAGGGATGCAAAAATAAGCCATGAGATTTGAAAATGATTCTTTCTGGGGCAAAGAAAAGAGTAAAGGAAGGAAACATAGGTCAGTATAGATTTATTAAAATATCACATAATTATTTGATAATTCATATATTCTGAAATCCATATATCTATATTTATACATATACACACACACATATATATACACACATATTTAGATATTAACATATACAGATATACATACCAATATTTATATGTCTTAAAAATTTCAATTCATTCTAAGAACATTTTAAACTCATCAGAAATTAACTTGTCTAACATACAGCTTTATGAATTTCACATTTTAGTTGTAACTTTAAGAACATAATACTAAAAGAATTTACTTTCCCTTAAAAAGAAAAATGGTTTTAAAGTTACTGAAACACTTCAAAAAGGATGTCTTAAAAAAAAAAAAAGTCTATTACCAAAGAAAATAGAACAGAATTCAGTGATTTTGACCAAAATGGATGGAATTTAATATAAGATAAACCACTATGAGGTACCATTTCATGCCAATCAGATTGGCTGCGATCCAAAAGTCTACAAGCAATAAATGCTGGAGAGGGTGTGGAGAAAAGGGAAGCTTTTTACACTGTTGGTGGGAATGCAAACTAGTACAGCCACTATGGAGAACAGTGTGGAGATTCCTTAAAAAACTGGAAATAGAACTGCCTTATGATACAGAAATCCCACTGCTGGGCATACACACTGAAGAAACCAGAATTGAAAGAGACATGTGTACCCCAATGTTCATCGCAGCACTGTTTATAATAGCTAGGACATGGAAGCAACCTAGATGTCCATCAGCAGATGAATGGATAAGAAAGCAGTGGTACATATACACAATGGAGTATTACTCAGCCATTAAAAAGAATACATTTGAATCAGTTCTAATGAGGTGGATGAAACTGGAGCCAATTATACAGAGTGAAGTAAGCCAGAAAGAAAAACACCAATACAGTATACTAATGCATATATATGGAATTTAGAAAGATGGTAACGATACCCCTGTATATGAGACAGCAAAAGAGACACTGATGTATAGAACAGTCTTTTGGACTCGGTGGGAGAGGGAGAAGGTGGGATGATTTGGGAGAATGGCATTGAAACATGTATAATATCATATATGAAACGAGTCACCAGTCCAGGTTCGATGCACGATACTGGATGCTTGGGGCTGGTGCACTGGGACGACCCAGACAGATGGTATGGGGAGGGAGGAGGGAGGAGGGTTCAGGATGGGGAACACATGTATGCCTGTGGTGGATTCATTTTGATATATGGCAGAACCAATACAATATTGTAAAGTTTAAAAAAAAAAAAAGGAAAAAGCAAGAGAGTTCCAGAAAAACATCTACTTCTGCTTTATTAACTATGCCAAACTTTGACTGTGTGGCTCACAACAAACGAAAATTCTTAAAGAGATGGCAATACCAGACCACCTGACCTGTTTCCTGAGAAATCTGTATGCAGGTCAGGAAGCAACAGTTAGAACTGGACATGGAACTACAGACTGGTTCAAAATAGGAAAAAGAATACGTCAAGGCTGTATATTGTCAGCCTGCTTATTTAACTTATACACAGAGTACATCATGAGAAATGCTGTACTGGATGAAGCACAAACTAGAATCAATATTGCTTGGAGAAATATCAATAACCTCAGATATGCAAATGACACCACACTTATGGCAGAAAGCAAAGAAGAACTAAAAAGCCTCTTGATGAAAGTGAAAGAGGAAAGTGAAAAGTTGGCTTATAGCTCAACATTCAGAAAACTAAGATCATGGCATCCAGTCACATCACTTCATGGCAAATAGATGGGGAAACAATGGAAACAGTGATAGACTTTATTTTGGGAGCTCCAAAATCACTGCGGAGAAGGCAATGGCACCCCACTCCAGTACTCTTGCCTGGAAAACCCTATGGACTGAGGAGCCTGGTAGGCTGCAATCCATGGGGTCGCTAAGAGTCGGATATGACTGAATGACTTCACTTTCAATTTTCACTTTCATGCATTGAAGAAGGAAATGGAAACCCACTCCAGTATTCTTGCCTGGAGAATCCCAGGGACGGGGAACCTGGTGGGCTGCCGTCTATGGGGTCACACAGAGTTGGACATGACTGAAGTGACTTAGCAGCAGCAGCAGCAAAATCACTGCAGATGGTGACTGCAGCCATGAAATTAAAAGACGATTGTTCCTTGGAAGAAAAGTCATGACCAACCCAGACAGCATATTAAAAAGCAGAGACATTACTTTGCCAACAAAGATCCATCTAGTCAAAGCTCTGGTTTTACTATTAATCATGTGTGGATGTGAAAGTTGGACTATAAATAGCACTGAGTGCTGAAGAATTGATGCTTTTGAACTGTGGTGTTGGAGAAGACTCTTAAGAGTCCCTTGGACAGGAAGGAGATTCAACCAGTCCATCCTAAAGGAAATCAATCCTGAATATTCATTGGAAGGACCAATTATGAAGCTGAAGCTCCAGTACTTTGGTCACCTGGTGTGAAGAGCTGACTCACTGGAGAAGACCCTGATGCTGGGAAAGACTGAAGGCAAAAGGAGAAGAGTATGGCAGAGGATGAAATGGTTAGATAACATCACCAACTCAGTGGACATGAATTTGATCAAACTCTGTGAGATAGTGAAGGACAGGGAAACTTGGTATCCTATAGTCCATGGAGTCACAAAGAGTAGGATACAACTTAGTGACTGAATAGCAATAACAACAAGAAGCAAGGTTGTATATTTTTCCTCTGTTTTGTTTTTGCTTCCTCTCCAAGAAGAATGCTAAAGAACATCTATAATTAGTGAGCAACTGTTCATATTTCTTTTTTCCATCAAAGTGGCCTGGAATGGAAAAGAAACTGCAAGAGAAACAACCATGTTTGAAACAAAGTGATCAAACACACTGAACTTGTATTGCAACTTATCATGCTTTGCCATGACAGACACTGTTAATCCATCTCTGCAGTGGTTCTTGTTAGACTCCTGTTCAGTGACACAATCCTTACCAACACATTGACCATGAAGCATCTACCAATGAGGGATGTTGGTGCCCAAGAGATTAAATAATTTTACTTCAGCTTACATTTAATTATAGAGCTGGAATGTAACAAAAGTGTATTCCTATTGTTGGCAATAAAGTTTCATCATTATTGTACTTCTTTCACGTCCACCATCAAAAGAAAGAAGTTCATGTGGACCTAAAAATGCCAGTATTCTCTTCCTTGCTTTATATTAACAATAACTAACTTGGGGAGAATTTACTCTTTCAAGTATTTTACCAAATAATCTCATGGATTATACCAAGTTTTACTCCTAAGAAGATTATGAGAGAGATATTCCTGTTTACAGAAGAGAAAACCTAAAATAACAGAAATTATTTGACTTTGTGAAAATAGCAGAGATATTGAGTGATGGAGTCATGATATTAATCTGGACAGTCTAAGTCCAAGGCTTTCATTCTTAAGATTTTGAGGTTTCATTATCAACTGCTATTCTAAGGATACACATCCTGATTATGTGTGTGTTTGTTTTTTTAATCTCTCTCTGTCTCCTTCTCTCTTTCTCTTTCTCTCACTCTTTACATTGGAAAGTATAAGTACCTCTACTTCAGTTAAAAAAAAAAAACAAAACAGACTGTACCTGAATTTTATAATTAAGAAACTGGAAAAAAGCAAAACAAAATACAAGACAACTATAGTGGTGAAATTATCCTTTAACGCCTAATCTCAAAAGTGGTATTTTCTAAATAGAATTATGTGTGATAGAACTCTGTTCAATAAAACATTTATTAGGCCAAGGTGACTTATGCCACACTCATAAAATGTTATTCATACAAAACACACTGCACAAATAAACAGCTAAATAAAATGGATTATAAACACTGCTTCTGTACAGACAAATCAAACAGACCTGAAATGGTGTGACAAAATAATAGAGTGAAAGAAAACATCATGAAAATAAGGAATGGACTGTATGAAGACCTTTATCTTTTATTTGTACCTATGAACAAATGAGGCAGGCTTGCCATGAAGTGATAGACTGCCTTGAAATGAAGGATGCTCAAAGAAAAACAATTAATAATCATTATACTTTTAGAAGACTTTTATCTCACCTCATAAAGATGAGCTTTGGACAGTTAAACAAAATATGGTGAATTTGCCAAGCCCCAAAAGTTATCTTCAATTTCAATTTGAAGTACTTATCATTTATATTCATTTGGAATCAGTGTCACTGAGGACATTACCTCTGAAAGATATTGTAAATACTGGATTTATTAATGCTTTTTTGGAAACATCAGGTTAAGGATGATCAGAAAGAGCTTAAAATGGAGAACATTTGCTTTGTTTTTATTTAGGGGGGTGGGGTGCTGTGGGGCATGCGAGATCGTAGTTCCTCAACCAAGGATCTAATCTATGTTCCTGGAGTCTTAACCACTGGACCACCAGGGAAGTCCCTACTTTGCTTCTTGAAATCAAGGGTTTGTTTTTTCTTTCTTTCTTTTTTTTTTTTAATACCACAAATAGGTAAAACAGCTAGACAGAGTTAATTATATTATGACTGAATATTAGCCACAGTGCAGAAAAAGAAAAAAATATAAAACCTGACTTCATTACTTGACTTTATTATCTTTTGTTACAAAATATCTCCTACTAATTAAAAGAAAAACAACCATATTGGCTTAATGGCTATTTTACTATGCTGGCCCTTGTTTTCTAAAATAACAACAACATAAGACACACACAAATATTTGAGAAGAAATGTTTAACTGTGACCACTGGCATTAGTAAACTTCAGAGGGGCAGAAATATTAGAAACCAGATACTCCTTGTCCTTCTGGTAGAAGGATATTATTTTTCCAGAGGGTAGAAAATGTTTTTAGATCTATTTTAGAGGTACAAAAAGACAAGTTCAGAGCTGTGAGCTCAGAGTGATACGAGAGGTCAGACACTCAAACCAAAGTGATAACCTCTTCTTAGAACGACAAATCTGAAACATATAATCATTGAAAATCTCCAGCTTTACAGAGCAAGCTCTTGCTTTGTATGTGCACAATATTTAGTGATATTCCATTTTTGATGAATAACTTTTTGATATTTCATTTTTTAACCCAATGTGGGGAGAATGCAGATATATATCAGACTTGATATAGAAGGGGCAATGCAGAGGCTTATTAAAACCATTCTAGAATGAGATGTCCATGAGAACAGTTGTTCTGTTATTGCCTGAGGACTCTCTTGCTTTGTATTTTAGGGATGAAAGACCTGTTTTCCTAGATTGAAGTGATCCATGTTAATTTCTTTTCATACATGTATGCTACTAACAAATTTAGGAATGAACCTTTGGTGGGATGGGCTCAGATTAAAAGTGAAATTTAAGACTTAGTTACTACAAATCACCATAAACATCTGCCAAAGACTGACATCTTCTCAAGCACATAAAGTCCAGAGAAACAGTGTGATCAAGAGTATTAAGAATTTAGAACTCCATAACTTCTTTTCAGCTTAGTAGAAATTTGAGATTGCTTAAAGCTCAACATTCAGAAAACGAAGATCATGGCATCCGGTCCCATCACTTCATGGGAAATAGATGGGGAAACAGTGGAAACAGTGTCAGACTTTATTTTTTTGGGCTCCAAAATCACTGCAGATGGGGACTGCAGCCACAAAATTAAAAGACGCTTACTCCTTGGAAGGAAAGTTATGACCAACATAGATAGCATATTCAAAAGCAGAGACATTACTTTGCCAACAAAGGTTCGTCTAGTCAAGGCTCTGGTTTTTCCTGTGGTCATGTATGGATGTGAGAGTTGGACTGGGAAGAAGGCTGAGAGCCGAAGAATTGATGCTTTTGAACTGTGGTGTTGGAGAAGACTCTTGAGAGTCCCTTGGACTGCAAAGAGATCCAACCAGTCCATTCTGAAGGAGATCAGCCCTGGGATTTCTTTGGAAGGAATGATGCTAAGGCTGAAGCTCCAGTACTTTGGCCACCTCATGCGAAGAGTTGACTCATTGGAAAGGACTCTGATGCTGGGAGGGATTGGGGGCAGAAGGAGAAGGGGACGACAGAGGATGAGATGGCTGGATGCCATCACTGACTCCATGGACATGAGTCTGGGTGAACTCCGGGAGTTGGTGATGGCCAGAGAGGCCTGGCGTGTTGCAATTCATGTGGTCGCAAAGAGTCGGACACGACTGAGTGACTGAACTGAACTGAACTAGGACTAGGCAATATCTTGGAATTTAGAAATCACAAAGTTTGAATGTGGTCAAGATACTGTTTCAAAACAACTGCTCGCTGCTAAACGCAGCAGTTCCAAGGCACCTCTACACCTCAGTATATAGTTCTCAGTATTCCTTGCTGAACTGCTTTTCATCTAGATTCTTTTCCTTGGGAAACTAATGCTACAAGTTGTCCCCAAGCCAAATAGAAAGAAAAGAACCTTTTGCTTTCTGTCATTTGATATACCAACCTTATACTTCTTTTTAGATATTTTCTCACATGTTGTCTTCATTCTCTGTGGTGTTTTTATCTGGCATTTAAAATCCCCAGCTGCAAACCAGTTTTCAGGGGAAAGCTGAAATCTGTGTCTCTGAATTTCCAGTTTATTTTTCTTTCTCTTACAATTTCATTGTGGAGAGGACAGGAAAGGACATTCTATGATAATATTCATTAAAACAGATTAGCTTCTAGATGACAATTTAAATAAAAGTATTTAATTTACAAGAATAGCTAGTTTCATCACTGAAATATGAATATGAATAGAACAAAGTTTTATTAAGGAAGATGAATGTCATATAATGCAGAAGGGTGACATGCTATTGTAAAGCTGTTTTTTGTTAAAGTCTGAGAATATTGTGAAAAAATAAAAACAAGTTGATTACAGTTAAATTGTCTAAAATGATAGCTGTTAGCAGGAGGATTGTAGACACATATATTAGATACCTGATGAAGTTATTCAACTGCCCATTTTCTCTTGTAATGTTGATGCCAAAAACATTTTTCCTTTAGTGTAACACTTTGCTTTCCCTTGTATGTGAGCATCTGAGTTTTTCTTTTATGAAGTCAAGATAATTTCTATGTAGTACCTTCTGATGAACATTTACTTATATTTAGTTTTCATATATTTGTGTTTTTAATCTCTAAACCAACTATCCTAAAGTTTATAGGCTTTCAAGATTTTTTCTTTATTTAAATCTCCCCTACCACCTAGACGGGCTTTCTGTGTGATTAAGTGGTAAAGAAGCTGTCTGCTAATGCAGGGGCCGCAGGTGACTGTGAGTTCAACACTTGGGTAGAGAAGATGCACTGGAGGAGGAAAGGGCAACTCACTCCAGTATTCTTGCTGAAATAATACCAAGAACAGAGGAGCCTGGCTACAGTCCATGGGGCCACAAAGAATCAGACACAACTGGGCGACTGAACATACATCACCTGGGAAAGTAACTTGCACATTACAGCTTCTGATATATTTGTTTGGTGTTTAAATATATGATTTTTATTTTTTGTTTTCCTAGGATAAATGTATTTCTGCTACTACATTCTACTTCTAGATGAAATGTCCCTGTATTCATACATTTTTGACACTGCATATTCTATGAAACCCTAACATTTCAGAACAAACTAGTATTTTGTCATATTAGGTTAAATTTAGCTCTCTAGACTTTTAACTCTGGGATTTACCTCCAAATATAGTAATCATTTATTTTCCTCTGCTGTGAAGACATCTGATGAAAATAATATCAGAACACCCTAGACTGCAAGTTTACAAGGATTTGGCTAAGATAATAAAATGTAACCTGTCTAAATAAATTATAAATATTACATTCATCATTGGCCTCAGTATCCTTTCATTGATTTCGTTCTGTTTTTGGAAACTATTTCTTTGTGATGGTTTCCCTAATGAATATTCACCCATTCTTTAACTTCTGGACAAAAACTGTAACCTGGTATTGTTCCTCAATTCGAAGTAATGTAGCAGTTCTTAGAGTGTTAATATTTTCACAAAACTAAGGCTGTATTATTATCTTTATGGAGGCTTTGTCCACTTATCAGATCAAGTAAGCACTTAATTTATAAAGCAAAATAACAAATTCCGACAAGATTTATCACCATCCCATATAATGTAATGGACTCTTGATTTTGTTCACCAAATCTGATCATAATAACCTGGAAATAAAACTTCTGGTACGATTATTTCAAAATGATATCTGGATAATCCCAATGAAATCAAGTCTTTATAAAGGCAGCTGGAAAGCAAGGCAGAATAGTATATTGACCTCAAAGTCTTTGCTTGCTTGTCACTTCAATCATGTCCAGCTCTTTGCAATCTCATGGGCTGTAGCCTGCCATGCTCCTCTGACCATGGGATTCTCCAGGCAAGAATACTGGAGTGGGTTGTCAAACCCTTTATCTTATATTTATTTTTGCTATTTCATAGCTAGTCGATTTGTTCTTGTTGTTCAGGTACTAAGTCATGTCTGATCCTTAACACCATGGGCTATGTTATATCACACCAGGCTTCTCTGTTCTTCACTATCTTCTGGAGAATGTTCAATGTATGTCCACTGAGTCGGTGATGCTATCTAACCATATCATTCTCCGCTGTCCCCTTCTCCTTTCGCCTTCAGTCTTTCCCAACTTTAGGAGCTTTTCCATGAGTCAGCTTTTCACATCAGGTGATCAAAGTATTAGAGCTTCAGTAAGAGTCCTTCCAATGAATATTCAGGGTTGATTTCTTTTAGGGTTGACTGGTTTGATCTCCTTGCCATCCGAGAGATTCTCAAGAGTCTTCTCCAACACCACAATTTGAAAACATCAGTTCCTTGGTGTTCAGCTTTCTTTATGGTCTAACCCTCACATCTGTATATGACTACAGGAAAAAGCATAGCTTCAACTATATGGACACTTGTCAGCAAAGTGATAGCTCTGCTTTTTAATACACTGTTTAGGTTTGTCATACCTTTCCTTCCAAGGAGTTGTTGTTGTTCAGTCACTCAGTCTTGTCCAGTTCTTTGTAACCCCATGGACTGCAGCATGCTAAGTGTCTCTTAATTTCCGGGCCACCAGAGAAGGCAATGGCACCCCACTCCAGTACTCTTGCCTGGAAAATCCTATGGATGAGGAGCCTAGTAGGCTTTTTTTTCCCCTTTTCACTTTCATGGATTGGAGAAGGAAATGGCAACCAACTCCAGTGTTCTTGCCTGGAGAATCCCAGGGACGGGGGAGCCTGGTGGGCTGCCGTCTATGGGGTCACACAGAGTTGAACATGACTGAAGTGACTTAGCAGCAGCAGCAGCAGTCACCATCTGCAGTAATTCTGGGGACTAAGAAAAGAAAATCTGTCACAGCTTCCACTTTTTCCCCTTCTATTTGCTATGAAGTGATGGGACTGGATGTCATGATCTTAGTTTTTTGAATGTTGAGTTTTAAACCAGCTTTTCACTCTCCTATTTTACCTTCATCAAGAGGCTCTTTAACCTCTCTTCACTTTCTGCCACTAGAGTGGTATCATCTGAATATCTGAGGATGCTGATATTTCTCCCATGAATCTTGATCCCAGTGTCTGATTCATCCAACATGGCATTCACAAGATGTACTCTGCATAGAAGTTACATAAGCAGGGTTACAATATATAGCCTTGATGTACTCCTTTTTATAATTTTGAACCAGTCTTTTTTTCCATGTCCAGTTCTAACTGTTGCTTCTTGACCTGCATACAGATTTCTCAGGAGACAGGTAAGGTGGTCTGGTATTCCCATCTCTTTAAGAATTTTCCACAATTTGTTATGATCCACTCAAAGGCTTTAACACAGTCAATGAAGAAGAAGTAGATGTTTTCCTGGAACCCCCTTGCTTTCTCTATGATCCAACAGATGTTGGCAATTTAATCTCTCCTTCCTCTGCCTTTTCTAAACCCTGTTTATACATCTGAAATTCTCAGTTCCGTGCTGCTGAAACCTAACTTGAATGATTTTGATCTTGACCTTGCTATCATGTGAAATGAATGCATTGTGTAGTAGTTTGAACACTCCCTGGTATTGCCTTTCTTTGAGATTGGAATGAAAACTGAACCTTTCCAGTCCTGTGGTCACTGTTGAGTTTTCCAAATTTGCTGGCATATCGAGTGAAACACTTTTTCAGCATCATCTTTTAGGATTTTAAATAGCTCAGCTGGAATTCTGTTCCTCCACTCACCTTGTTTATAGTAATGCTTGCTAAGGCCTGCTTGACTTCACATTCCAGGATGTCTGACTCTAAGTGAGTGACCACACTATCATGGTTATCCGGGTCATTAAGACTTTTTTTGTATAGTTCTGTGTATTCTTTGCACCGCTTCTTAATCTCTTCTGCTTCTGTTACAGCCTTACCATTTCTGTCCTTTATCATGCCCATTCTTGCAAGAAGTATTCCCTTGATATCTCCAATTTTCTCGAAAAGATCTCTAGTCTTTCCTATTCTGTTGATTTCCTTTATTTCTTTGGATAGTTCATTTAATAAGCCTTTCTTATCTCTCCTAGCTATTCTCCAGAAATCTGCATTCACTTGGGTACATCTTCCTTTCTCCCCTGCCTTTCACTTCTCTTCTACTATATACATATAATACAATTGATCATTCAAACACCAAATTTACTTTTAATCCACACAAGAAACTATTTCCAACAAATGTGTAATCTTTCAAGAAACTCATTTTCTGAATAGTTCTAAGTAAATAAAATATTCAAAAAATAAAGGAGATTTACTTGCCAGCTCTCTAAAAACATGGGAAGAGGAAAACCCTCAAATCCATTTGTGACAATGTCTATCCAGTGCTTATTAATTTTTAGAAATTTATACAGGGTAAGGTCACACACAAGATGTATATCTTTTAAAAGCAACATAGATGAAAGACAGCAGGAAAGGAGGCATACGCTAGTGGTAAAGAACCTGTCTGCCAAATGCAGGAGATATAAGAGACTCAGTTTCGATCCCTGGATTGGGAAGTTCCCCTGGAGAAGGAATGGCAACCCACTCCAGTATTCTTGTCTAGAGAATCTCATGATTCTTCAGAGGGGCCCGGTAGGCTGCAGTTCTTGGGGTCAAAAAGGATCAGACAAGAGTGAAGCAAATTAGAGTAGCACACACTGAATGAATCATGGATCACTAGTTAATAATCTGGTTTTTGATGCAAAAGTTAGTAACGATTTAAATATGAACTATAATATAGAAATTGGTTATTGAAATGTAATAAGCACAAATCTGAGTAGTTTGAAAGGCCAAAGACTTTCAAACCTGGAAGTGGCTTAATGTTAGTATAATACTTTTCTAGAAATGAAAGCAGCTTCTGTTAAAGAAATATGCTTCCAAGTAAAAAAAAGCCTCCCCCCCCAAAATTATAAGCATAAAAGTTGAAGGATATACATTTTCAATATTTTGAAGGTTGGCCTGAAGCCTTATGTGTACCAGTAAAATCACTGTTCATAAGCAACTCTTGAAGGTCACCAAATCACAGCTTGCAAGAGAGATAGGCTTTCTTAGGACAAAGAATTGAAGATTTAGCAACAAGATGTGCCTTGCTAAGAAAGGTGCTTTCAGTTCCTCCTATCTCTACTAAACATACGAACACATTTCCAGAGGCCAACTCTGTTTGTTTGCAAGGAAAAATAAATAAATAATGATAGGAACATTAGGAGTTATACTGATGTTAGGTTTTGCAAAATCAGTAAAAATCCTCTCTAGGTCAATTTTGATACAGACCTTACTGTACTGGACTTCCCTGGTGGCACAGACAGTAAAGTGTCTGCCTGCAATTTGGGAGATGGGGGTTCGATCCCTGGCTCAGGAAGATCCCCTGGAGAAGGAAATGGCAACTCACTGGAATGCCTGTGAAAATCCCATGCCTGGAAAATCCCATGGATGGAGGAGGCTGGTAAGCTATGGGGTCACAAAAAGTCAGGCACAACTGAGTGACTTCACTTTACTGGACTACCATAGCATGGTGGACACTTTGTGGTCAATCAAATACTAGGAAATTTTGATGAACAGTGGTCTCTATCTTAACTACAGGAACCCAGAAAGTATTACAATGAAAAAGAGTGAAGATAGGGAAGAGGCCTAGGTCTGCATAGCTACATTGTAATTCAGGATCTTTGACTGATGACTTGAGACTTGTAGACCATTAATCCTTATTTAAATAAAAATGTTTATTTTTATAAACAGAAATGTCAAAGCTGGACAGATAACACATCAGTGCATAAAACAAAAGAAACAGAACAATGAGAAAGTGGGAAAATAAAGAAGAGATGCAATAAGTTTCACACAAGTAAAACTGAATATATCTGGTAATTCCATGAATACTGAATTTCAAAATCTTCTGGGATATTACTTTTATGCATCACGCCAACTGTTTTCCTGGTCCTTGGATCAGTTCTTAAAGGTTCAGAGCCATTTGACTAATGACAGAGTAAATAATCATAGCAGCTTTAAGGACCAATGGCTCCTTTCCAAACTTATGTAGCCAGGAGTCTCTCCACGTGATATGCAACCTGAAGGTTGACCTGACTCAGGGAATGCAGGAAACAGACAACTAAGTTACTGGACTTAGGCAGTATAACAATGACTGATTATTCCAAAATATATTATGCATGTGTATACTTGTGGAAGGATAACTTGCATCTCCATTTTCCTACTTTGTACTACTCTCTGCTCCTAGTTTTGACATCCATAAGCTATCCCGATGATTTATTCAGGTCCCTCACACAAACACTAAAAAATTGCCCTTTTTTGCTATATTTCATTTATGAAACTTACTGAATTTTGCTCTTCTTCATATATAGTAATTCCATGTTCCATTACTAAAAGCATTCTCCACAGAAAGCATATAATTTTTTAGCATCTAATTTTTAAATCAATGAGGATACACAAGCATTACCTCACAAAGACTGTTTCCTATAGACAATGAAAAATTATGATGTGAAATTGAACATTTTTACAAACCATTAAAACCTTATGCAACTGGGCATTTTGGAGAAGGAAACGGCAACCCACTCCAGTATTCTTGCCTGGAGAATCCCATGGACGGAGGAGTTTGGTGTGCTATAGTCCATGGGTCACAAAAAGTCAGACACGACTGAGCTTTAGAAGCCATTAATTACACTATCTAATAATCTTCCTATATAAGACTCATGTGACTTACTTACTGTAAAATTAAATCAAAATCATTTTACTAAAATCACTCCCTACAAATCATTTTGAGATTACAGCTTGAAAATAACAACCTATCCTGGAATCATCATTAATGAAAGATATTTATAGCACATGATCTTAATACATACTATTATCTTACTTTTTTCTAAATGTTTAATTTTTAAACTTAGGATTAAATTGCATACTGGAGAGACAAGGATTTAAAAATAAGCCTTCAAGCACACTATCAAAACTCTGGGAAACAATATTGAATATATGTAGTAGTCTTCAGTGAAGAAACTATGGAAAAGAGAGCAAAAGTAGCTTGTTCAAATATAAATAAGAAATTAAATATCTGAATATCTTTCCACACTTATTTAAAAACACTACAAATTCTAGGGCTCAATACTAACACACTTCCTATTTTTAGTGATTTACCACTTCCTATTTTTTCCTCATCCTCTCTCCATTCCACTCCCTGACAGTTGGTTGATGCTATTGAATATTTTCAATTTTAAGATAGAAATGTAGTTTGAAAATATAATAATGAAATACCCCACAAGTATGTCTTATAATGAAATACCATACAAGTATGACTATACAGTGGAAGTGAGCAATACATTTAAGGGACTAGATCTGATAGAGTGCCTCATGAACTATGGATGGAGGTTTGTGACATTGTACAGGAGACAGGGATCAACACCATCCCCATGGAAAAGAAATGCAAAAAAGCAAAATGGCTGTCTGAGGAGGTCTTACATAGCTGTGAAAAGAAGAGAAGTGAAAAGCAAAGAGGAAAAGGAAAGAAATACCCATTTGAAATCAGAGTTCTAAAGAATAGCAAGTAGAGAAAAGAAAGTATTCCTCAGTGATCAATGCAAAGAAAGAGAGGAAAACAATAGAATGAGAAAGACTAGAGATCTCTCCAAGAAAATTAGAGATACCAAGGGAACATTTCATGCAAAGATGGGCTCAATAAAGGGCAGAAATTGTATGGGCCTAAGAGAAGCAGAAGATATTAAGAAGAGCTGGCAAGAATACACAGAAGAACTTTACAAAAAGATCTTCATGGTGATTCATCAGATAATCATGATGGTGTGGTCACTCACCTAGAGCCAGACATCCTGGAATGTGAAGTCACGAGGGCCTTAGGAAGCATTACTACAAACAAAGCTAGTGGAGGTGAGGGAATTCCAGTTGAGCTAATTCAAATCCTAAAAGATGATGTTGTGAAAGTGCTGCACTCAATATGCCAACAAATTTGGAAAATTCAGCAGTGGCCACAAGACTGGAAAAGGTCAGTATTCATTTCAATCCCAAAGAAAGGCAATGCCAAAGAATGCTCAAACTACCACATAATTGCACTCATCTAACATGCTAGTAAATAATGCTCAAAATTTTCCAAGCCAGGCTTCAGCAATATGTGAACCGTGAACTTCCAGATGTTCAAGCTGGTTTTAGAAAAGGCAGAGGAAACCAGAGATCAAATTGCCAATATCAGCTGGATCATCAAAAAAGCAAGAGAGTTCCAGAAAACCATCTATTTCTGCTTTATTGACTATGTCAAAGCCTTGGACTGTGTGGATCACAATAAACTGTGGAAAATTCTGAAAGAGATGGGAATACCAGACCACCTGACCTGCCTCTTGAGAAACCTGTATGCAGGTCAGGAAGCAACAGTTAGAACTGGACATGGAACAACAGACTGGTTCCAAATAGGAAAAGGCTGTATATTGTCACCCTGCTTATTTAACATATATGAAGAGTACATGATGAGAAACGCTGGTCTGGAAGAAACACAAGCTGGAATCATGATTGCCGGGAGAAATATCAATAACCTCAGATATGCATATGACACCACCCTTATGGCAGAAAGTGAAGAAAAACTAAAAAGCCTCTTGATGAAAGTGAATGAGGAGAGTAAAAAAGTTGGCTTAAAACTCAACATTCAGAAAACTAAGATCACGACATTTAGTTCCATCACTTCATGGCAAATAGATGGGGAAACAATGGAAACAGTGGATGACTTTATTTTGGGGGTCTCCAAAATCACTGCAGATGGTGATTGGAGCCATCTTGCTCCTTGAAAGGCAAGTTATGACCAAACTAGACAGCATATCCTAAAGAAGAGACATTACTTTGTCAACAAAGGTCTGTCTGGTCAAGGCTATAGTTTTTCCAGTGATCATGTATGGATGTGAGATTTGGACTATAAAGAAAGCTAAGTGCCGAAGAACTGATGCTTTTGAACTGTGCTGTTGGAGAAGACTCTTTAGAGTCCCTTGGAGTGCAAGGAGATCCAACCAGTCCATTCTAAAGGTGATCAGTCCTGCGTGTTCATTGGAAGGACTAATGTCGAAGCTGAAACTCCAATATTTTAGCCACCTGATGCGAAGAGTTGACTCTTTTGAAAAGACCTTGCTGTTGGGAAAGATTGAGGGCAGGAGGAGATTTGGACGACAGAGGATAAGATGGTTGGATGGCATCACCAACTCAATGGACATGAGTTTGGGTAAGCTCCAGGAGTTGGTGATGGACATGGAGGCCTGGCGTGCTGCAGTTCATGGGGTCGCAAAGAGTTGGACACAACCAAGTGACTAAACTGCATTGAACAAGTATGGCAAAAATCAACCAAAGAACTGAATTTAAATTGAGTTTTTCTACACATTGCCACATAAAGAAAAAGAAAAAAACTGCTGCTGATGCACAACAGAAAACAGAATCCATACTTTGGGAAAATGCATTAGTTCCCTTTGTAATGGGCAAGCATAGTTCACAAGCTAAGCTATAGCCTTGATTCTATAAAGGACTTGTGATGGTTTATTTCTGGGAAGTACACTAAATTAGTAGAAAAAGATGTGTTTTCATTTTAGTATTTTTCTATCACATCAGTAAAATTTATGTGTTTGTTATTTTCACAGTTATTAGCCTATATATCTTTTCTACTCAAGGAAAATAAATTAAAATGTTAAACATATGAATGACCATCACAGTATAGGTTCATTCTCCCTATGATAAGCTATTTACCCATATTTCACTAATCTTTTTTATATTATATATTTCATAAGTTAGTGTTGCTTAATGTCTTTTAAAGAATAAGAAAATCCTAGCATATAATATTTAGAAACAATGGAGTATTTGGTGAAATCTTGTTTTCCATATAATTCTTTAGTAAGAAATAAGTTATAGTGAACCAGGTAAAGGTAAACTGTAATTGATACAAGTGTCTACATGAGATTTTTTAAAAATCCTTAAGAAGATATTTGGGGAGAGAAAAAGAAAAGCAAAATGGGAAAGTATTATCAATCCAGGTTGGAATCATACTTCTAGGAAAAAAATCTACAAATGATCTTTGATGGTTGGGATTAACCTGAAATCACTATCTATTACTTATAATGGGTTTGTGTCTCTTCAAAATATTTAAAAATATTGATGGAGGCATTTAGACACGTTTTAATGAAGGCATAAAGTCAGAAAACAAATGAAAAAAAGATAAACTTCATTTATTCATCACTCCTGTCACCTTTCCATGGAACAATTATTCAACTCTCCACCCTCCGTATTTCATCATCTTGCAATGTGTCCAGAGTTCATAAAGCTCTTTTCAATACTCTGTATCTTCTTATGAGAGCAATAGTGATATACTCCTTTTGTCATAATTTGTTTGTTTTTCTGACTATACTGCATGTGTATCTGTGAGACCTTTGTGGTGAGAATTTAAACCCAAGAGTAGGCAAGACTTAAATTTTGGTAGGATTTAAATCCCAGCATAAGCAGTATTTCAATCATCCTAATGTCAGAAAGCCAAACTTGAAAACAAAGATGAAAGTTATCACCACTTAATTAGCTACTGAATCTATGAAAATGGTATGACCCTTGAACCTTGGATTGTGACTTTGTTTGAAAAAAGGGTTTTTGCACATGTATTAAGAATCTTGAGATGAAATCATCCTAGATTAGGGTGTGCCCTAAAACCAACGACATGTTTTCTTATAGAGAAGAAAATGAGAGAAAACACACAAAGGAGGAGACCTCATTAACAGAGGGGCATAGATTGATGTGATGCTGACACAAGCCAAGGAACATCTTTGTCCACGAGAAGCTAGAAGAGGCAAGAAGGAAGTATAGACTTCTGACTCCAGAGAATACATTTCTGATATTTTAAACTATCAATTTTATCACAAATTTTTTATGGCAACCCTAAAAAGTTAATGTATAACATACCTCTGTTAATAAGTAAATAGAACTAAATCAAAAAATTGGCACATTTTCCAAGTGGGATCACATATGTCACTCTGCTTTGAGAATCATCAACTTAAAACTAGTCTAGATTCCTTGGTGGCTCTGATGGTTAAGAAATCTGCCTGCAATATAGGAGACCTAGGTTCAATCCCTGATTCGGGAAGATCCCCTAAAGAAGTGAAAGGCTACCCACTTTAGTATTCTTGCCTGGAGAATTCCTTGGACAGAGGAACATGGCAGGATACAGTCCATGAGATCTCAGAGTTGGACACAACTGACTAACTAACACTTTCTCTTTCAAATAGTGAAATTTGAAAGAGAAATTTCAAAACTCAGATGTGTTGTTTGAACATTTTTTTGGTAAGTGGAAATAGAAATCTGATTTTTTATATAGGAGGCAGAAGTAGCAGGATATGATGATTACTGGAATGCCCAAGTTTGAGGAAGGAGGAGGTATCAAGAATGATTCTCAGGTGTCTGTATTGATGAAAGTTAGATATGTCTAAATTACACATCCACTACTCAATGTGCACATGATAGATCAATATTACACCTAAGAGTAAATTGCGTGGTGATAGGTAATATGCCACACTCCTTAAAACGCCAAGTTCAGAGGACTTTTAATAACTTTTTCCAGCAATAGCAGCTGTGTTTTGGACCATTTGCATTCTTTTACTATTACCTTTGATTTCCACAGAAAGATTGCTTTAGCTCGGAGCAATGGTCTATTGAGCACAGATGTTTTATTTAACATTTGAAAATCCCATTGTATTTTATCATTTTTGTGTGGCTGAAATTTTAAGAATTTATTAATCTTTTCAATGTAAATGTTATTCCTTTTTACTGAGTAGGATCTTTGCTCATTCGTAATCCTTATGCATTACTGCATGACAGAACATATTTAAATAATGTTCTGCATCTGACCCTTGGGTCAGAACATTCACATATGCGCGGTACAGAGGTAAATCATAGACTCTGTGTTGTAAGTACTACAGAAAACATTGAAAAGGAGTAAAATAAAATTTAAAATTAGGCTCTTACTAAAAATATCTAGATATAATCTAGTTAATAATCATACAGCAGTATCAGTTTGCTCAGCTAGTCAAGAACCCTACAAGTAGAGTATAAATGAAGGTCATCTTCCAGAAAAGCACTTGACAGCAACAACTATATGTCTCTTACCTGATCTAATCGCTAAAGAAGAAAAAGAAAAAAATAATAATATGAAGCCTTATAATGCAAGCTTAGAAAAACAAAACAAAATTAGAAACTGATCCCTTAGACAATTAGTGGACAGAAAAAGCCATTCCACTTTTCCCAGTTACTATTTTTTTTATTTTATTTTTTTTAATTCACATGTATTTATTAGAATACTGATTTTTATTTTGTACATTTTTGTTTTTGCTTTAGAGTTTGGGTAGACAACATTTTAGATCTCACTTAAGTTATACACTTACATGAAAATAGAATTAAATGAATCACTCTGTGGTTAATAAATTCAATGTTCTGCTTACAGACAAATTATTATAAAATTACTGATATATTCTAGGGAAAGCAGTAAAGGTTATGTCAAATAACTACTAAAAAATCATCATATGTAGCATTAATGATGTTACCTTAACATACCAGCTTCAGGGGCTGCATAATTGTTTCTGCCAATCTATAAATTTTTTTTAAATTTTATTTAACTTTACAATCTTGTATTGGTTTTGACATATATCAAAATGAATCTGCCACAGCTATACATGTGTTCCCCATCCTGAACCCTCCTCCCTCCTCCCTCCCCGTACCATCCCTCTGGGTCATCCCAGTGCACCAGTTACTATTTTTAATTCTAAGTGAGTTTACTCGGTCTCTGCTCTCCTTCTGCACATTCATTTTACCTTCCACTTGCTTCCTTCAGAAATTCACCAGTGCTTCGCAAAAGTGAGAATTGGGAAGGAGGGTTAAGGAGGAGGGGATATACATGTATACTTATGACTAATTCACATTGTTGTACAGCAGAAACCAAGACAACATTGTAAAGCAATTATTCTACAATTTAAAAAAAAAAATTAAGAATATCCTATAATGTACTATCATGTAGATGAACCTCAAGGACATTATACTAACTGGAATCAGCCAGTCACAAAAGGGCACAATACAAAAAAAAAAAAAAAACAAACAAAAAAAACAAAACTGAAGTTAGTTGTATCTTATATTTACTTGAAAGAGGAGTGAAAGTGTAAGTTGCTCAATTTTGTCTGACCCTTTGAGACCCCATATACAGTTCATGGAATTCTCCCTGCCAGGATACTGGAGTGGGTAACCATTCCCTTCTCCAGGGGATCCAGTATTCTTTCCTGGAGAACCCCATGGAGAGAGGAATCCGGCGGATCACAGAGTCAGACATGACTGAAGCGACTGAGCACAGCACAGCACAGGATCAGAGAAAGGATCAATCTTCCAATATAATTTTTCCCTAAGTAATTCATTTTATTTCAGATATATTTAACAAAAATATCATTAAGAACATAAAAATTATGAATAATAACAATGGCTGCATATAAATTATATTTTAAGAAAACTGGGGGAAAGCTATATATTTTTATTTAAAAAAAGCTTATTTTACCAAAAATTCTCCTAATAATTGCATACAAAGAAAAAATTAGACATTTTATAATGACCCAGAAAAAATAAAATTAGTATATCTTATAATTTTCTTTAATTACTAAAATCAAAGAATTCAGCATAATAAAATTTTGTTTAACAACTGAAGTGAAGGGAACAAAGTTCTATGGTGAAACATAAAAACCCTGAGAGAGCCAAATCCAGAAATGTAAGATTTCAATAAAGCAAAAAAATAAGTTAATGCAAATATGTATGTAACTTAATCTAGGTAGGAACAATTTAGGTCTCAAAGAAGAAAACTCTCATTAATTTTCACTGAATTTCACTATGCGTAAACTGGTTCATTTGATCTTGAAATACATAATATAATACAAGTTTCAAACCCATGAAAATCAATTTGGGAAAAATCCTTTTAAAAGAACGTTTCATGTTTTTACACAGTCATGCTAGATGTATTTTGAGGTTAAGGTAAAAACAGTATACTTCTCTTGGTTTATGGCAAACTTCTTCATCTCAGTTTTCTTTATGCAACATATATTCTCTCACATCCTTGGAAAAACATAACAGGTTTTGTTTTAGTATGATAGCCATCAGTTAAATAATTTGATTCTATATTCACATGCAAATAGCCCAAGTTTTCCATAACTAGGTATAATATGAAGGAACATTTGAGCCAGACATAACTAATGACTCAGGTAAATGACAACATGTTAATAAAGAAGGCTAAATCAAGAATATTCCATTTAAACATGAGTACTTTCTAGATTAAACAAAATTTCTATCTAAAAATAAATACATAGATACCAAAACAGCCAATTTTCCCCTGCAGTCAAGAGGTAAATTCAGGTGTAATTATCTGACATAGAAAATAATTTTAGGCTACTAAGGCCCCTATCATTACACTAATAGATTATTTTCACATAAATTTCTCAAATAGCATTTAAATATATTTTAAAAACTGCTTTATATTATTCTTTGAAGAGGACACAGTAATTAATATATTTATCCAGAATTTATTTTATATAGAAGTAATAAACAAGTAGATATTAAATATGCATTTCTATATAAGTCACGGAGTTAACTGTGAGGTAAAAGTGAGTTTTCTTGGCAGAAGTATGCATTAGAATAAATCAGGACCAGGACGAGGGCTAGAGGAACTGACTGTCCTCAGAATAGCTATATTCCCCAAAGAAGTGAGCAGTAGGACATGTTTATGCATAATATAGGTTGATGCCAATACCCAAAATATTAGATCTGGTAGCTATGGACTCCACATTACTGTCAATATTTGTAAACAGGAAGATGGGCCAGTCTTGGTCTCTGGGACCTGAACTGGGAGTAAAGTCCATAGCCAACAGCAACAGAACCAAACTGTGATTTCCAAGAGAACAGATGTCATAGCAGAACTTTATGCCATGGTTTATTTTAGCATTGGATTGCATTTTATTTTGATTAAGATTAAGAACTAAAAGTCAGCTCAAGCCAAGATTATTCAAAGAGAGTAATTTATCAATTCTTAGAAGGTTCTAGAGGCAGCCTTCTGAATTCACTTGTAGAATTTCCTTAGTAAAGTTCATTGGTCTGAAGTTAGAAAATGTGGATTGAAAACCTCTTGATCCTCATGTAATTTTCCCCATAAAGAATTAAAAGATAGTACTCACCTGTATATATATATATATCAAGAGGGTTCATAAGGGCTATATGAAAAATTTATGCAAAATCACGTTGTTTTACAAATCTGCAATATTTTTATTAATACTATTGTTGCTTTTATGAGAATGACAATTTTGCTGCTAGACACTAGCTAATAAACCTGTTAATATAAATGATCTTGCATGAACTTAAATAAATGTTTTATTCTATAATATCATTCCTTAATGTTTTATTTTTATGTAATATGTTACCTCTCTACTTGTCATAGTGTTTTTGTGGAATAGGGGAGAAAAGGTAGTTTGCCTGGTGACTTATCATTCAGTTCAGTCTGTTCAGTTCAGTCGCTCATTCATGTCTGACTCTTTGCGACCCCATGAATCACAGCATGCCAGGTCTCCCTGTCCATCACCAACTTATCATTAATGACCATTAAAAGAGAATACATATCTTTTAGCACCTGACAATTTGATTAATGAAAAAATGTTTGTTTTTAAATTGTCAGTCTTTGATGAAGACTTGAGATAGAGCAAAGGAAAAATCTGAGTTAGAGCACTAGAAAATTTATGCAACATTAGAAGAAGGGTGTAAACAAAATCAAGAATAGAGAATAAATGGGAAAATAGTAAAACAGGTGGATGGATAATGGGGCATAATTACAAGGGACTGGAAAGAGTGAGAGGTAAGGAAATGAGAACAGTTCTGGAGACAGCACGAACAATGTGAACCTACTAAGGATGTTTTTCTTATATACGGTCCAACCAACTTCACTTAGCAAGAGATGAGTTCTTTATAAAGAGGTTAATCAAGGCCAGAGCACCATTGGTTCACTTAGCATGACAAATATATCTCTCAAGTCAAATTCGGACACCTCTTTTATCTTAAATATTTCTCTCAAGGAACACCACCCACATCACATCTTAAAATCCAGGATTTTCAACAAGCAGATTTTCAGGTAAAATATACTTCCAGAGAGAAAAAGACAACCTGACCTAAGTATTTCACCAGAGCACTTTGGAAAGAGAACTATTTCCTTATAATCTATATATATATATATTAAAAGGATGTCTTAAAAATACAATCTATAAAAGCAAGTATATGGCTTTTTTTTGTTATCTAGAGGATGTATTAATAAATAAAAGCCAATTCTATCAATTTTAAAAATCACCATAGCTAAGTTTTTGTTTTAACAAAATGTTTTGCTATAATAGGCTGCAGAAATAGTATTGTAACAAAGGTGAACCTTCATTGAGCCAACCAATGTATTCTTATGCGTAAAACTAATATAAATTTATTTACATATCTGTGATCAGAGAATACAATAATCATTTCTTATGAACACTTTAATACAACTACAGACTCTTGTCAGAATATTTAAACATAGACAAAGGCTGTATTTACACCAAATACTTCAAAACTAAGAGTTGCCCAGAATTAAGTCACCAGTGTTGAAATAACACTGTCCTGTAGATAACCAACTAACCCAGGTTGCCTGGACCGAGATTCCCAGTTCAGAGGATTTCTGGTGCTAAAACCAGGAGTCTTGGGCCAACTGGAACAAGCTGATTACCTTAGTAGTGCAATGTGTTAATCAGAGTTTTTATCATGCAATCAGCTTCAAAACATTGGCTATAATTGTAATCACAAACATTTCTGTTTTAGTTTGACCTTTGTAAACTATTTTATATACTAATCTGGAGCTACATGATGATGTCAAAGACTTAAAATGATGATTCCAACACAACTTGTCCCAAGAGTAATCAATTTAGGTATTCTGAATTGATCAGAATACTCATGAGCTTTTTTCTGCAAAACACAGTGATCCTTCTGCCACATTTATTCAGGCAAGGGCCCGAAATGTTTAAAGAAATATTATAGAAATAGATAATAAGCATTTGATATTAAGAACTGGAATAAACAATTGATAATAATACAAGCAACCCCTCATAGCTACTCTCAATGTATCCATTAAAAAAGCTTCCTTCCCCTGGGCAGTTTGAGTGTGATATGCCATTAGATTTTGTTCTCCATTATAATTGAAAAAAAAAATCATAAATCTAAACTGAAATATTTTTGTGCCATGTCTTGTGTTATGAATAGGATATGATGCAATGAATAAGCTGTTTATTTAACTAACATTTATAAAGCTTTTGTACACATCATTGGAATACACAGTTTTGCGCTTGGCACTTGGCTAAAAAAAGAAGCCCTTGATATGAAGCTGTTGATATAATAAATGGTTCCCAAAAGAAATACAAGTACTAATTTCATCTTTTCTGAATGTTGATCTTTAAGCCAACTTTTTCACTCTCCTCTTCCACTTTCATCAAGAGGCTTTTTAGTTCCTCTTTACTTTCTGCCATAAGGATGGTATCATCTGCATATCTGACGTTATTGATATTTCTCCCAGCAACCTTGATTCCAGCTTGTGCTTCTTACAGCCGTGTGTCTCATGATGTACTCTGCATAGAAGTTAAATAAACAGGGAGACAATATACAGCCTTGATGTCCTCCTTTTCCTATTTGGAACCAGTCTGTTGTTCCATGTCCAGTTCTAACTGTTGCTTCCTAACCTGAATACAGGTTTCTCAAGAGGCAGGTCAGGCGGTCTGGTATTCCCATCTCTTTCAGAATTTTCCACAGTTTATTGTGATCCACACAGTCAAAGGCTTTGGCATAGTCAATAAAGCAGAAATAGATACATACTACCAAATTCCAGGAAGAAATATTGTTTTATTTTATAGTGCCTCAGGGAATAAACATTTTTCTCAAATTCTTATGCACGCATTCTATCATTTCTTTTAATCTTTGAAAATTTGATAGGAAAAAATCATGTATTTTCTTATTTACTTTTAAGTATATTATTTTGTTTCTCAAAAGGAAATCTTACAGATAAATGATGCATATTGTTGGTTTTACAAAATTATAGTATATATGGATATGATAGTTGGGAAAGACAAGATTTAAATCTACATTGTCCTTAAAAGAATCTCTGAATTATATAATGTTTCCAGATTTTGTAAATAACTTCTGGGTATGCAGTAGTATATATATATATATTATATATATGTGTGTGTTTGTTTCTGTGTGTGTGTGCATATATATGTATATATATATATACTCACATGCAATCTATATATTTCTACTGGTAGATGTATAAACAAAACCACTAGATGATTTCCAAGATAAATGTTCCTTACTGAACTGTGCTCCACTAGGAATGGATTTGTGATGTTTCCATTACAGTTTAAAACATTAAGCTACTTAGCTGGAAAACTTGCTGACAAGCTATGTAACCTTCACCAAGTAACTTCACTTCTCCTGACATGAGTTTTCTCAACTGTTACATGAGGGTATTGGATATATGACTCCAAAATGCTTTCAAGCAGAAATATATTCTATGATATAAAAGTACTTTTTTTGTTTGTTTGTTTGTTTTTGTTTTTTAAATTTTATTTTATTTTTAAACTTTACATAACTGTATTAGTTATACCAAATATCAAAATGAATCCGCCACAGGTATACATGTGTTTCCCATCCTGAACCCTCCTCCCTCCTCCCTCCCCATTCCATCCCTCTGGGTCGTCCTTCCAATATACCTTAGCATATAAACTCCATTAAAAATATGTTGGGATACATATAAAAGCCAAAAATAGATAATAATAAGAATACAAAATCATGTGATTCATAGTAATCTCCTTCAAGGTCTATGAGATATTATAACTTCTTCTTTGCTTTTATAAAATACATATTATTAATTTGCAATCAAAACAGAATTCCTGTAAAACAAATAATGAACAGAAGATTGAATAAGTTAACATGTTATACACCAATTAAAGTGAATGAAATATGGATCTATGCATCACAAGTAAGGCTTAGAAAAACAATGTTAAGTGAATATAAAATTCCCAAATGGCTACATAAAGTAGGGTACTATTTATAAAGATAAAAACCTAATCAACATAATATAAATAATCATATGTAATAAATTTATACAAGTAACAAGGGGAATTCTAATCATAAAACTCAAGACAATTGTTATCCATTTAAGCAATGGAAAGAGAAGGAAATAGATGTGGAGCAGGAACCTGGATACAATGTTATGATAATCTTGTTCTTCAGTTAAAATTTCACTTTGTGAAGGTTTATTTTATAGTTGTACTTTAAAAGATCAAACTATGTTTAATAGTTTTTTGGAAGTATCAACAATTTACTTCTTAAAAAATAAAATGTTTCAGGTATACAATATTAAAGTTCAACAGCTGTATATACCATAGAGTGCTTAGCCCTACAAGTCTTATTACCATCCATCACCATACAATTGACCCCCTTTGCTCTTTTCACCTACTCCCAAGCTCCTTCCCCTTCTCTTGTGGTAACCACTAACCTGTTCTCTGTATCTGCGCATTTGTAAGTTTGTTTTTGTTTATATTGTTTGTTCTTTTGTTTAGATTCAAAATACAAGTGAAATCACATGGTATTTGTCTTTCTCCACCTCACTTATCTCACTGACCAAAATTCACCTGAGGTCCATTCCTATTGCTGCTAATGACAGGAGTACATTCCCTTCATGGCTAGCAGTATTCCATTTTGTGTGTGTGTGTGTGTGTGTGTGTGTGAGTGACTTCTTCTATATTCATCCATCCACCAGTGAATACTTTGGTGTTTCTATATCTTAGCTATCATAAATAATGCTGCAATAAACAAAGAGGTACATAAATCTTTTCAAATTAATGTTTTCTTTTTATTTGGATAAATATTCAGAAGTGAAATAGCTGAGTCATATGATAGCTCCATTTAAAATTTTTTGTTGAACCTCCATGTTTTCCATAGTGGCTGTACCAATTTACATTCCCATCAACAGTGCACCAAAAAAATTCCATTTTCTGCAAATCTTCCCCAACATTTGTTATTCCTTATCTTTTACATAATAGTCATTCTGACATGTGTGAGGTGATCTCATTGTGGATTTCATTCATATTTCCATGATGATTAGTGATAGTGAACAATTTTTCATGTACCTATTGGTCATCTATACGTTTTCTTTGGAAAAAGGTCTATTCAGGTCCTCTGTTATTTTTAATTGGTTTGTTAGTTTTTTTCTGATATTTAGTGGTATGAGTTCTTTATATATTCTAAATATTGACCCCTTATCAGATACATGATTTGCAAATTATTCTCCCATTCAGTAGTTTGCTGTTTCACTTTGATGATGGTATCTTAGTCAAATAATCAAAAAGAAGGCAGAAAAGGGAAGCTAGAGAAATGAAAAATAAGGAAAATCAGAAAATATCATAAAATTATAAACCTAAAGAAGTATATAACAACTTAATTTTTTGTTTTTTTTGTTTTTTTTTTTTTCTTATTCTGAGTCACTTTGCAGTCACATGAACAAATAAACTCAATTATTTTCAATTCATGGGACATAGCAGTTCAGAGGTACTGAATCTGCTTGAGGTTTTAGTGGAAATTTAGTGGAGTTAGACTGTGTTTAAGCTGGTTTTAGAAAAAGCAGAGGAATCAGAGATCAAATTGCCAACATCTCCTGGATCATCAATACAGCAAGAAAGTTCAAGAAAAACATCTCTTTCTGCTTTATTGACTATGCCAAAGCCTTTGACTGTGTGGATCACAATAAACTGTGGAAAATTCTGAAGGAGATGGGAATACCAGACCACCTGATCTGCCTCTTGAGAAAGCTATATGCATGTCACGAAGGAAACAGTTAAAACTGGACATGAAACAACAGATTGGTTCCAAATAGCAAAGGGAGTACGTCAAGGCTGTATATTGTCACCCTGCTTATTTAACATATATGCAGAGTACATCATGAGAAACGCTGGGCTGGAAGAAGCACAAGCTGGAATCAAGATTGCTGGGAGAAATATCAATAACCTCAGATATGCAGATGACAAAACCCTTATAGCAGAAAGTGAAGAAGAACCAAAGAGCCTCTTGATGAAAGTGAAAGAGGAGAGTGAAAAAGTTGGCTAAAAGCTCAACATTAAGAAAACGAAGATCATGGCATCTGGTCCCATCACTTCATGGCAAATAGATGGGAAAACAATGGAAACAGTGGCTGACTATTTTTTTGGTCTCCAAAGTCCCTGCAGAGGGTGATTGCAGCCATAAATTAAAAGACGCTTACTCCTTGGAAGGAAAGTTATGACCAACCTAGATAGCATATTCAAAAGCAGAGACATTACTTTGCCAACAAAGGTCCGTCCAGTCAAGGCCATGGTTTTTCCAGTGGTCATGTATGGATGTGAGAGTTGGACTGTGAAGAAAGCTGAGCACCGAAGAATTGATGCTTTTGAACTGTTGTGTTTGGAGAAGACTCTTGAGAGTCCCTTGGACTGCAAGGAGATCCAACCAGTCCATCCTAAAGGAGATCAGTCCTAGGTGTTCATTGAGAGGACTGATGTTGAAGCTGAAACTCCAGTACTTTGGCCACCTGATGTAAAGAACTGACTCATTTGAAAAGATCCTGATGCTGGGCAAGATTGAGGGCAGGAGGAGAAGGGGACGGCAGTGGATGAGATGGTTGGATGGCATTATTGACTCAATGGAAGTGACTTAGCAGCAGCAGGACATGAGTTTGGGTAAACTCCGGGAGTTGGTGATGTACAGGGAGGCCTGGCATGCTGTGATTCATGGGGTCACAAAGAGTCAGAAACGACTGGGTGACTGAACTGAACTGAACTGCCATAGTGTTTATATAATGATTTTTCAAAGTTAAATTATTTTATCAAAAAGTAATTTACATCATATGTTCATATATGATTGACTCAAGTCTCATTTTTCCCAACTGAATTCCTACATTTTTATACTAATACAAATCTGAAAATGTTTATCATGTAATATAAAGTAGCAACAGTAATCAGATTTATAACTCTTTTTGTTAATCTTCTACCATAACCTATGGCAAAACAGGTTAAGAGAGGATACAACTCAGAATATACGTATACTATGTATATGATCTCATGCAAATACCGAAATACTCAAAGCCTCAGTTCTCTCATCTGTAAAATGGAGAAAAACAATAGTTTCTGTATGATTTCTTGATAAAAGAGTGAAATGTTCAGACACTGAATAGCCTTGTAGTTTTGAACACTAATTGCAAAGCTGTAATAATGAGGTTAAAAATCTCAGCTTCACACTTACGGGTTGTGAAGCTTTAAGTAAATTACTTAACACCACACTATTGCTGTTTTCTTACCTGAAAACTGTGGATCATGTCACTTAATTTTTGTGGGAATTATATATACACACATATATGTGTGTGTTAATAGTACCTGTCACATACTTAGTATGGGTAAAAAGAATGGAGTTATTATTATTAGTCACCTTTTTCTCTTAGGTATATAGCCAATGTTTACAACTATGTAACATATTCATTAATAGCAGAAATTTTATCTCATATAGTATTATCATCACTCTTAAAAATGGTAGCACATAGCATTTTCTATATACTGATTTACATCAATAATTTGAATCCAAAATAATGATTCACTAATTCTACATGTTTTAGGAAAGTGAAAGTCTATCAATCATGTACAACTCTTTGTGACCTCATGGACTACACAGCACATGGAATTCTCCAAGCCAGAATACTTGAGTGAATAACATTTCCTTCTCCGGGGGAATCTTCCCAACCCAGGGATCAAACTCAGGTCTCCCACATGCAGGCAGATTCTTTACCAGCTCAATAACAAGGGAAGCCCAAGAATACTGGAGTGGGTAGCCTATCCCTTCTCCAGGGGATCTTCTCAATCCAGGAATTGAACCAGGGTCTCCTGCATTGCAGGCAGATTCTTTACCAACTGAGCGATCAGGGAAGCCTTCTCACTAAGTCATGTCTGACTCTTTTGCAACCCCATGGGCCTGTCAGGCCCCTCTGTCCATGGTATTTCCCAAGCAAGAATACTAAATTAGTTTGCCACGTCCTTCTCCAGGGGATTTGCATCTTCTGCATTGGCAGGTGGATTCTTTACCACTTGAACCACCTGGGAAGAACAGTATACATAGGGACATCAATTCTAGGAATATTTAATGTTATTGATCTTAATACTTCTTGACCCTAAGGACATCATAGAATGGTATTAAAGTGATTTCTTCAATGAATAATTTGGGGCCTTATATCAATATTCTATTTTCTTAAAAATAAAAATTTATATCAGTGCTATTTTACAATTCCATTATCCTTTAGTACCAAATTCAGACTTAAATTGAAGAAAGTATGGAAAACTTGATTAGGTATGACCTAAATCAAACCCCTTATGATTATACAGTGGAAGTGAGAAATAGATTTAAGGGACTAGATCTGATAGATAGAGTGCCTGATGAACTATGGAATGAGGTTCGTGACATTGTACAGGAGACAGGGATCAAGACCATTCCCATGGAAAAGAAATGCAAAAAAGCAAAATGGCTGTCTGGGGAGGCCTTACAAATAGCTGTGAAAAGTAGAGAAGAGAAAAGCAAAGGAGAAAAGGAAAGATATAAGCATCTGAATGCAGAGTTCCAAAGAATAGCAAGAAGAGATAAGAAAGCCTTCCTCAGCAATCAATGCAAAGAAATAGAGGAAAACCACAGAATGGGAAAGACTAGAGATCTATTCAAGAAAATTAGAGATACCAAGGGAACATTTCATGCAAAGATGGGCTCGATAAAGGACAGAAATGGTATGGACTTAAGAGAAGCAGAAGATATTAAGAAGAGGTGGCAAGAACTGTACAAAAAAGACCTTCTGTACACAGAAGAACTGTACAAAAAAGATCTTCGTGACCCAGATAATCTCAATGATGTAATCATTGACCTAGAGCCAAACATCCTGGAATGTGAAGTCAAGTGGGCCTTAGAAAGCATCACTATGAACAAAGCTAGAGGAGGTAATGGAATTTCAGTTGAGCTATTTCAAATCCTGAAAGATGATGCTGTGAAAGTGCTGCACTCAATATGCCAGCAAATTTGGAAAACTCAGCAGTGGCCACAGGACTGGAAAAGGTCAGTTTCATTCCAATCCCAAAGAAAGGCAATGCCAAAGAATGCTCAAACTACCACACAATTGCACTCATCTCACATGCTAGTCAAGTAATGCTCAAAATTCTCCAAGCCAGGCTTCAGCAATACGTGAACTTCCATATGTTCAAGCTGGTTTTAGAAAAGGCAGAGGAACCAGAGATCAAATTGCCAACATCTGCTGGATCATGGAAAAAGCAAGAGAGTTCCAGAAAAACATCTATTTCTGCTTTATTGACTATGCCAAAGCCTTTGACTGTGTGGTTCACCATAAACTGGAAAATTCTGAAAGAGATGGGAATACCAGACCACCTGACCTGCCTCTTGAGAAATCTGTATGCAGGTCAGGAAGCAACAGTTAGAACTGTACATGGAACAACAGACTTGTTCCAAATAAGAAAAGGAGTACCTCAAGGCTGTATATTGTCACCCTGTTTATTTAACTTACATGCAGAGTACATCATGAGAAACGCTGGGCTGGAAGAAGCACAAGCTGGAATCAAGATTGCTGGGAGAAATGTCAATAACCTCAGATATGCAGATGACACCACCCTTATGGCAGAAAGTGAAGAGGAACTCAAAAGCCTCTTGATGAAAGTGAAAGTGGAGAGTGAAAAAGTTGGCTTAAAGCTCAAAATTCAGAAAACGAAGATCATGGCATCCGATCCCATCACTTCATGGGAAAGAGATGGGGAAACAGTGGAAACAGTGTCAGACTTTATTTTTCTGGGCTCCAAAAATCACTGCAGATGGTGGCTGCAGCAATGAAATTAAAAGACGCTTACTCCTTGGAAGAAAAGTTATGACCAACCTAGATAGCATATTGAAAAGCAGAGACATTACTTTTCCAACAAAGGTCCGTCTAGCCAAGGTTATGGTTTTTCCTGTGATCATGTATGGATGTGAGAGTTGGACTGTGAAGAAAGCTGAGCGCCAAAGAATTGATGCTTTTGAACTGTGGTGTTGGAGAAGACTCTTGAGAGTCCCTTGGACTGCAAGGAGATCCAACCAGTCCATTCTGAAGGAGATCAGCCCTGGGATTTCTTTGGAAGGAATGATGCTAAAGCTGAAACTCCAGTACTTTGGCCACCTCATGTGAAGAGTTAACTCTTTGGAAAAGACTCTGATGTTGGGAGGGATTGTGGGCAGGAGGAGTAGGGGACGACAGAGGATGAGATGGCTGGATGGCATCACTGACTAGATGGACGTGAGTCTGAGTGAAATCTGGGAGTTGGTGATGGACAGGGAGGCCTGGCGTGCTGCGATTCATGGGGTCACAAAGAGTTGGACACGACTGAGCGACTGAACTGAACTGAACAGAACTGAAGTTTCACATTCTCATTCTTAAAAGTGCATTACCTCAATGCTTGAAAATATATATATTCCTCAAAATTTTTCTGATTTTTAACTGTGAGGTGAGCTTAGGAACAAAGTGAATGCTTTCTTTGAGAATTTAGAGGAGTACTGCTACTGCTACTGCTAAGTCACGTCAGTCGTGTACGACTCTGTGTGACCCCTTAGACGGCAGCCCACCAGGCTCCCCCATCCCTGGGATTCTCCAGACAAGAATACTGGAGTGGGTTGCTATTTCTTTCTCCAATGCATGAAAGTGAAAAGTGAAAGTGAAGTCACTCAGTCGTGTCTGACTCTTCACGACCCCATGGACTGCAGCCTACCAGGCTCCTCCGTCCATGGGAGTTTCCAGGCAAGAGTAATGGAGTGGGTCGCCAGTGCCTTCTCCAAGAGGAGTACTAGGTAAGTTTAAACAATATGTTCTTAGTTTCACACACACACACACACACACACAAACACACAAGAGGAGAGTTTTGTTTGTGTGTGTGTTTTTTTCTTCAAGAATCAAATTAGTTAGTGTTTCCCCAAGAAATAGCCCCTTTGAGAGCTCTTAGTAGTAAGCTGGTAAACAGGGAAGACTAAAGGTATTCCATACAACAGAAACTAGACATGTTTAAATCTAGGTTGAATTATTTGCTATTAGTGGCTATTACTTACAGGTGGAATCAGAACTTCCCAAAAGCTTAACAGTAAACCGTCAAATGTCCTGAACTTGAACAAGTTCATATAGCAAGACTCCAGGGAAAACACTGTAAAGAATTGCCTTAAACTTCAAAATCACCTTCTGCCCCAGCAGCAGTTCTGTTCTTTCATTTATGATGGAAAAAGCAAAACAAGTTCATTTTTGTTTATTATTTAATTCACTTGTTGAAAGGAAGAATGTAATAGGGGCTCAGAGAGTTCAAGTGCTGTTCTTATTAAAATAACATTTAGGTGGAAGAAAAAGCCTTCAGCATGAGAAATGCAACAATCACAACCTAAAAAACAGTACCTACCTATTTCACTTGGAGGCAGAGAAACATAGGCTCATAAAATGGCTGTTTATCCACAATATAGGGGAAAAAATAAATGCTAAACAACTGGGCTATAATCTCATTAAATACTAAAAGGAAAAAAGTATGTCAAATTTTGTTATAGCTTCCAAAGGTGCATACATTGCTTTTATATATTCTTTGAAAATAAGTAAACAAAATAAAAACAGAAAAAATAGTCAGTAAATGGAAAAGTCACACCCTAAAGTGCGATTAAAAGTGGGGACTATTTGGGGAAGCCATAAATGTAGAGTTAGAAACTTATATTTTCACAGAAGTGTCCTTACATTTTCTAATACTGTAGAATTATATCTTAGATATAGCCCCTTTTTCAAAAACAGCTGAGCCAACTGTCCTTCTCACATCAGTCTGACTGAACAAAATATTTTTCTCTTTCTATAAATCTACCACTAGGTTGATGAACTATTTTTTATCCTTCTGAAAGTTGGCGTAGGCAATCCACAAATCTTTAAGGTCAATACACCAATTTAAAAAATAAAAAATAAAACTGCATCCACATTGTTAAAATTCACTGAATCAGCAACTTTAGCCAAAAAACATGACATATTTTTGTTTTCCTCCTGGAAGTACATCCTTAAATTAATTACTTTCACAGATAAGACAGAGCATGGAACAGATTTACAGCAACGTTATCTTACATTTTATTTTTTCCTCTTCCCACCCTGTTATCACAAAACTCTCAGGTAGTTTGCTCTTTTGCAAATGTTTTGCCTTCCTGGACAAATGCAACTTCCTTAACCTAACTACTATTTTTGGGCAATGAAAGCTCCTTGACCATGGTATAATTTTAGATTGCTGTTGATGTGTTTAATAATATCCAAACATATTCCTCCACATTTTATTTCATAATCTGAGGGAAACTTCAATTCTCAATAGTTTTAGCTTCTGTACTACATATCTGTTAATATGTAATGCACTACATATGTGCTAATATTTTCATTTTTATTCCAGGACAAGTTTTCCATTGTAAAAAAAAATCATAGACATTATATATACTTTTATATATTATATATGCTATATAAAAATAAGTAAATTATATTTATAATCTCTTCTGCATTTTTCAGCATCAAAATAATATTTTATATAATTCTTTGAGTAATCATCAGGCTTCAGTCTGGTGATATCTAAATATTCTGACCCTTCAAGTGATTCTTATTAGTAAGTATTTATCATGATATTAGCCTTTGAACACATTTCAAGTGAAGAATAATTGAGAGATGTTCTCCAATGAGAGAAGTGGTACAATAAAATAAATGAGAAAATAGTGAAATCATCTCTTGATGAATCCATTCAAAATATTTACTGATTGATAGAAATATAATAGACAACAAGTTAGAAACTTGCAATAGAAATATGAAGCAAGCATAATAAAAGAATGGAGTTAGCTCATTTTTTGAGGGGAAGAGAGATATATACAAGAAAATATTTTTAAAGTAGATGACTAAATGTAACTAGTAGCCATGGGAGAAATTACTTTTGGGTTTTGGGTCTAGGAACATTTTCAGAGGTACATAAAATTCTCATGTAGCAGTATTAGACCAATATTCTTAGAGCATCCAGGTAACTTGGAATACAATTTTAAAATATGTACTGGCACTAATAATTCAATCTCTAAATGAGTCACTTCTAAAAGACTCATAATTCATAGAGCTATTGGAATTTCAAATATAGAAATATTCTTATCACAGATATTCAGTTTTGAAATTACCATAGTGCTACCAAAATGCATTATATGAATAATAATTTTATTTAGGTATCTGTGGATATCTTTTATTAAATGGTCAGTAACTATTGTTTTGCTTCCCTGTGGCTCAGTGGTAAAAGAATCCATCTGCAATGCAAGAAATGCATGCAGGAGATACAGGTTCTATCCCTGGGATGGGTCGATCCCCTGGAGAACGAACAGGCAACTTACTCCACTATTTTTGCCTGAAAAGTCCCATGAACAAAGGAGCCTGGCAGGTTACAGTCCATGGGTGGCAAATAGTCAGACATGAGTTAGCAACTAAACAACTATTGTTTGCTGTACTTTGAGTTAATCCTCTGTGGATTATGTTAGAATCCACAAAATAGTGCACTTACTACTTTTTTCACTGTACCATGATGTCTGATAGAAGCAGTCATTTTCACATCATTTTAATTCATTTTTAGAATAATCTTAATATGATTAAGATTTATGGAATTTAATGCATTGTATTTCAAAGGAAACAATTCAATGGAGTAACAACTAAACATAAAATCAGGGAGATAAGGAATGCAACAAGTAACGGAGGTGAATCCTAATATTCATTACCAGGCCTGAGTTAATTTGTTAATGAATGGCATAAAGCAGTGAAAAGAAGTGGTATTGTGGTTGATTGTCATTTCTGGAATTACATTATCATAAATGTATGTAATGTCCTTTGTATGATTCAGAAAAATAGATTGGGATATGTATGCACAAACAAATCATTATGGCATATTGAGACAGGGTAATTTAAATATTCACAAACACAGGTATAACAAGTTTCAGAGATAATAAGCAAGAGAATTGGAAACTTGGATACTATATTCTCTTCTAGATTCAAACTCAGTCTTGGTTTAGAAAAGTGATAGTGTTCAGTAATTTGAAGAAGTCATTTCATTTTTTCTATTAAACAATGTCTATAGGTGCCTGGATTTCTCTTACCTTGAGCGTGGGGACATCTTTTTTGGGTGTTAGTTCTAAAAGGTCTTGTAGGTCTTCATAGAACCGTTCAACTTAAGCTTCTTTAGCGTTACGGGTTGGGGCATAGACTTGGATTCCTGTGATATTGAATGGTTTGCCTTGGAAACGAACAGAGATCATTTTGTCGTTTTGAGATTGCATCCAAGTACTGCATTTCAGACTCTTTTGTTGACCATGATGGCCACTCCAATTCTTCTGAGGGATTCCTGCCCACAGTAGTAGATATGATGGTCATCTGAGTTAAATTCACCCATTCCAGTCCATTTTAGTTCGCTGATTCCTAGAATGTCGACATTCACTCTTGACATCTTTTGTTTGACCACTTTCAATTTCCCTTGATTCATGGACCTGACATTCCAGGTTCCTATGCAATATTGCTCTTTACAGCATCGGACCTTGCTTCTATCACCAGTCACATCCACAGCTGGGGATTGTTTTGATTTGGTTCCATCCCTTCATTCTTTCTGGAGTTATTTATCCACTGATCTCCAGTAGCATATTGGGCACCTACTGACCTGGGGAGTTTCTCTTTCAGTAACCTATCATTTTGCCTTTTCATACTGTCCATGGGGTTCTCAAGGCAAGAATACTGAAGTGGTTTGCTATTCCCTTCTCCAGTGGACCACATTCTGACAAATCTCTCCAACATGACCCGCCCGTCTTGGGTTGCCCCACAGACATGGCTTAGTTTCACTGAGTTAGACAAGACTGTGGTCCTAGTGTGATTAGATTGACTAGTTTTCTGTGATTATGGTTTCAGTGTGTTTGCCCTCTGCTGCCCCAAAGCCTTTGACTGTGTGGATCACAATAAATTGTGGAAAAGTCTGAAAGAGATGGGAATACAAGACCACCTGATCTGCCTCTTGAGAAATTTGTATGCAGGTCAGGAAGCAACAGTTAGAACTGTACATGGAACAACAGACTGGTTCCAAATAGGAAAAGGAGTTCGTCAAGGCTGTATATTGTCACCCTGTTTATTTAACTTATATGCAGAGTACATCATGAGAAATGCTGGACTGGAAGAAACACAAGCTGGAATCAAGATTGCCGGGAGAAATGTCAATAACCTCAGATATGCAGATGACACCACCCTTATGGCAGAAAGTGAAGAGGAACTCAAAAGCCTCTTGATGAAAGTGAAAGTGGAGAGTGAAAAAGTTGGCTTAAAGCTCAACATTCAGAAAACGAAGATCATGGCATCCAATCCCATCACTTCATGGGAAAGAGATGGGGAAACATTGGAAATAGTGCCAGACTTTATTTTTCTGGGCTCCAAAATCACTACAGATGGTGACTGCAGCCATGAAATTAAAAGACGCTTACTCCTTGGAAGAAAAGTTATGACCAACCTAGATAGCATATTGAAAAGCAGAGACATTACTTTGCCAACAAAGGTTCGTCTAGTCAAGGCTATGGTTTTTACTGTGGTCATGTATGAAGGTGAGAGTTGGACTGTGAAGAAGGCTGAGCACCAAAGAATTAATGCTTTTGAACTGTGGTGTTGGAGAAGACTCTTGAGAGTCCCTTGGACTGCAAGGAGATCCAACCAGTCCATTCTGAAGGAGATCAGCCCTGGGATTTCTTTGGAAGGAATGATGCTAAGGCTGAAGCTCCAGTACTTTGGCCACCTCATGAGAAGAGTTGACTCATTGGAAAAGACTCTGATGCTGGGAGGGATTGGGGGTAGGAGGAGAAGGGGACGACAGAGGATGAGATGGCTGGATAGCATCACCGACTTGATGGACATGAGTTTTGGTGAACTCTGGGAGATGGTGATGGACAGAGGCCTGGCATGCTGCAATTCATGGGGTTGCAAAGAGTTGGACTTGACTGCGTGACTGAACTGTACTGAACTGAATATAGAGGAGCTAGTAACTGGGGAGCCGACTTATTGTCTGAAAATAATTTTTTCTAATTTTTTGCTGCAGAGGGGGTAATATTATACAACTAGAAGATATTGCTCAGTCCCATGATAGAGAATGAGAGTCATGCTATGCATTTCATGGGATAAATCCACAGAGTGACACCAAAGACCTTACAACTAACCTATCCTTCCCCAACATTTTCCAGAATAGTTCAAGACTGAAAGTCTTTCTTGTTTATGATATCCCTTCATTCATGGTTTAGGAATTGCAGTGCCAATTCTCTAATATTTACTGAACATCTATAATGTTTCCCCCCTTATCCCTATACTATAATGCTCATTTTGGTATAACAACCTGAAAGGAGTGGAATAGGGAACTCCAAAATTCCATCTATCCACTAAAGCCATGATTAAACTAGTAATAACTGTTTTAAACTCAGAAACAAATTTTCAGGACTCTAGAACCTAATCAAGAAATTACAGCAATAAGGAAGTTTAACGAAGAAAGAAACATTAAATTTTATTACAAGAACATTGTGGAATTTTAAACTTACCTACCTAGCAGACTCTTCTCGAGACCAGCAGTGACTAAGAGTACCAGGCTGCGATAGTGCAGTAGCAGCCGAGAGGAGCTACCCCACATCCGAGGTCAGGGGCAGCGGATGAGAGGAGCTACCCCACTTCCTAGGACAGGGGCGGCAGCCGAGAGGAGCAAACCCATGCCCAAAGAGCAGCAGCTGCACAGGCACAGGAGGGCTGAGATGAGCTACTCCACGTTCAAAGTCAGGAGGGGCAACCTCGTCCAAGGTAAGGAGCAGCGGCTGCACTTTGCTGGAGCAGCCGTGAAGAGATACTCCACATCCAAGATAAGAGAAAGTCAAGTAAGATGGTCTGTGTTGTGAGAGGGCATCAGAGGGCAGACACACTGATAGCATAATCACAGAACACTAGCCAATCTGATCACATGGACCACAGCCTTGGCTAACTCAGTGAAACTAAGCCATGCCCTGTGGAGCCAGCCAAGACATACGGGTCATGGTGGAGAGGTCTGACAGAATGTGGTCCACTGGAGAAGGGAATGGCAAACCACTTCAGTATTCTTGCCTTGAGAACCCCATAAACAGTAAGAAAAGCCAAAATGATAGGATACTGAAAGAGAAACTCCCCAGGTGGGAAAGTGCCCAATATGCTACTGGAGATCAGTGGAGAAATAACTCCAGAAAGAATGGAGGGATGGAGCCAAAGCAAAAACAATCCCCAGCTGTGGATGTGACTGGTGATAGAAGCAATATCCAATGCTGTAAAAAGCAACATTGCATAGGAACTTGGAATGTTAGGTCCATGAATCAAGGCAAATTGGAAGTGGTCAAACAGGAGAGGGCAACCGTGAACATTGGCATTCTAGGAATCAGCGAACTAAAACAGACTGGAATGGGAGAATGTAATTCAGATGACCATTATATCTACTACTGTGGGTAGGAATCCCTTAGAAGAAATGGAGTAGCCATCATGGTCAACAAAAGAGTCCAAAATGCAGTATTTGGATGCAATCTCAAAAATGACAGAAAGATCTCCTTTCGTTTCCAAGGCAAACCATTCAATATCACAGTAATCCAATCCTATGCCCCAACCAGTAATGCTGAAGAAGCTGAAGTTGAACGCTTTTATGAACCTCCAAGACCTTTTAGAATTAACACCAAACAAAGATGTCCTTTTCATTATAGGGGACTGGAATGCAAAAGTAGGACGTCAAGAAACACCTGGAGTAACAGGCAAATTTGGCCTTGGAGTATGGAATGAAGCAGGGTAAAGGCTAATAGAGTTTTGCAAAGAGAATGCATTGGTCATAGCAAACACCCTCTTCCAACAACACAAGAGAAGACTCTACACATGGACATCATCAGATGGTCAACACTGAAATCAGATTGATTATATTCTTTGCAGCCAAAGATGGAGAAGCTCTATACAGTCAGCAAAAACAAGACTGGGAGCTGACTGTGGCTCAGATCATGAACTCCTTATTGCCAAATTCAGATTTAAATTGAAGAAAGTAGGTAAAACCACTAGACCATTCAGGTATGACCTAAATCAAATCCCTTATGATTATACAGTGGAAGTGAGAAATAGATTTAAGGGACTAGATCTGATAGAAAGATGAACTATGGACGGAGGTTCATGACATTGTACAGGAGACAGGGATCAAGACCATTCCCATGGAAAAGAAATGCAAAAAAACAAAATGGCTGTCTGGGGAGGCCTTACAAATAGCTGTGAAAAGAAGAGAAGTGAAAAGCAAAGGAGAAAAGGAAAGATATAAGCATCCGAATGCAGAGTCCCAAAGAATAGCAAGGAGACATAAGAAAGTCTTCCTCAGCGACCAATGCAACGAAATATAGGAAAACAACAGAATAGGGAAGTCTAGAGATCTCTTCAAGAAAATTAGAGATATCAAGGGAACATTTCATGCAAAGATGGGCTCAATAAAGAGCAGAAATGGTATAGACCTAACAGAAGCAGAAGATATTAAGAAGAGGTGGCAAGAATACACAGAAGAACTGTACGAAAAAGATCTTCATGACCAAGATAATCACGATGGTATGATCACTCACCTAGAGCCAGACATCCTGGAATGTGAAGTCAAGTGAGCCTTAGAAAGCATCACTATGAACAAAGCTAGTGGAGGTGATGGAATTCCAGTTGAGCTATTTCAAATTCTGAAAGATGATGCTGTGAAAGTGCTGCACTCAATATGCCAGCAAATTTGGAAAACTCAGCAGTGGACACAGGACTGGAAAAGGTCAGTTTCATTCTAATCCCAAAGAAAGGCAATGCTAAAGAATTCTCAAAGTACCACACAATTGCACTCATGTCACATACTAGTCAAGTAATGCTCAAAATTCTCCAAGCCAGGCTTCAGCAATACGTGAACCATGAACTTCCGAATGTTCAAGCTGGTTTTAGAAAAGGCAGGGGAACCAGGGATCAAATTGCCAACATCCACTGGATCATCAAAAAAGCAAGAGAGTTCCAAAAATGCCATCTCTTTTTGCTTTATTGACTGCCAAAGCCTTTGACTGTGTGCATCACCATAAACTGTGGAAAATTCTTAAAGAGATGGGAATACCAGACCAGTTGACCTGCCTCTTGAGAAATCTATATGCAGGTCAGGAAGCAATAGTTAGAACTGAACATGGAGCAACAGACTGGTTCCAAATAGGAAATGAGTACATCAAGGCTGTATGTTGTCACCCTGCTTATTTAACTTATATTTAGTGTACATCATGAAAAACACTGCGCTGGAAGAAGCAAAAGCTTGAATCAAGATTGCTGGGAGAAATATCAATAACCTCAGACATGCAGATGACATCACCGTTATGGCAGGAAGAGAAGAGAAACTAAAAAGCCTCTTGATGAAAGTGAAAGAGGAGAGTGAAAAAGTTGACTTAATGCTCAGCATTCAGAAAACTAGGATCATAAAAGCAGAGACTTGACTTTGCCAACAAAGGTCTGTCTAGTCAAGGCTATGGTTTTTCTATTGGTCATGAATGCATGATTTGGACTCTGAAGAAAGCTGAGCACTGAAGAATTGATGCTTTTGAACTGTGGTGTTGGAGAAGACTCTTGAGAATCCCTTGGACTACAAGAAGATCCAACCAGTGCAGCCTAAAGGATATCAGTCCTGGGTGTTCATTGGAAGGACTGATGCTGAAGCTGAAACTCCAATAGTTTGGCCACCTCATGTGAACAGTTGACTCATTGGAAAAGACCTTGATATTGGGCGAGACTGGGGGCAGGAGGAGATTGGGACAAGAGAGGATGAGATGGCTGGATGGCATCACCAACTCAATGGACATGGATTTGGGTAAACTCCAGGAGTTGATGATGGACAGGGAGGCCTGGCATGCTGCAATTTATGTGGTCGCAAAGAGTCGGACACAACTGAGTGACTGAACTGAACTGAACTGACCTATCAGACTATCCTCCCCAGGCTAGATTCCTGGTATGACTTACTGTTGCCATAGGGGACAACAGTAAGAAGAGAAATCTGACAAGTGAGTAAGATTTCAAGTTTTACCTCAATACATCATATTGATAGTATATACATTTGATATGATGTGATGACAACCTATCTCTATTATCTTCCTCCCTAAAATACACAACCCCATTATAGTTATGAGAATATATCAGACTTATATCAGCTGAGGGACATCTACAAATTATCTGGACAGGAATCCTCAAAAACATCAAGGTGATCAAAATCCAGGAAAGTCTAAGAAACTGTCACAGAAAAAAATGAGCATTAGGGGACATGATAACTAAGTGTAATGTGACATACTGGATGGGATATCCCTAACATCATACCATGTGAGGAATGGACATGATGTCCATAACAATCAAGACTGTCATTCTGATGGAAGTTTATGGTTTAAACATTTATTATTCAGGTTTTCAGTTTTAGGATTGAATTCTTTTCTCTTATCCCAAGTAGAGACACTACTTTGCCAACAAAGGTCCGTCTAGTCAAGGCTATGGTTTTTTCAGTGGTCATGTATGGATGTGAGAGTTGGACTGTGAAGACAGCTGAGCCCCGAAGAATTGATGCTTTTGAACTGTGGTGTTGGAGAAGACTCTTGAGAGCCCCTTGGACTACAAGGAGATCCAACCAGTCCATTCTAAAGGAGATCAGCCCTGGATGTTCTTTGGAAGGAATGATGCTAAAGCTGAAACTCCAGTACTTTGGCCACCTCATGAGAAGAGTTGACTCATTGGAAAAGACTCTGATGCTGGGAGGGATGGGGGCAGGAGGAGAAGGGGACGACAGAGGATGAGATGGCTGGATGGCATCACCAACTTGATGGACGTGAGTTTGCGTGAACTCTGGGAGTTGGTGCTGGACAGGGAGGCCTGGTGTGCTGCAATTCATGGGGTCGCAAAGAGTCAGACACAACTGACCGACTGAACTGAGCTGAACTTATCCCAAGTGATTATGTAGATAATAATTTGAAGGAATTAAGATGTTAATGAAGTTGTTGTATTTACCTTAGTCTTTACACTTCACTTGAATAAGTTAACTAAAACCTAGCTGAAGTTTTAGAAAATAGAGGACAAAACTGACAGTATTATATTCAAAACAAACACTCTGAAGTAGAGATAAAGGACTACATCTTGATCTAGGTAAGAAATTGTAAGGGTACGTTTTAAAAGTAGGGTTTCTACAGAAAGAAGATAAATTTAGAATTTGATTCTGTTTAAAAAGAATGGGAAAGGATGTACAAAATTGACAAAATACTTCTGTTCTCCATTGACAAATGGTTCCTGCATTTCAGTTACACCTGAGGTTGCTTCTAATGGGATTTTAAAAATATAAATGAGGCAATTTATTTGACTAATGATAAAATAATAGATTTATATTATAAAATACTTCTATATACATATAATTTTATTTGGTAAAAAGACTATGGAAGATGTAAGAAAACTGATGGATGCAGTATTTGAATGTATTTTAAAAGTGGTTGATTTATTCAAATTAATGTAATAAAGAAGAAAATTTTGCATTGGTTATTGGCAGATAGAACTAAATTGCACTTGTGGCCTCAAGACTGAAATAAGCACAGTTTTTCCAGATTGTTTCTTTCACATGTTAATGATAATATAATGATATAATAGTTCAATTAATTAAAGAGTAGTTATTAACTGATCATAGGTAGAATAGCAATCATATCCTTTGTTAACTGTCTTGACAAAAGTTTGTGAAGAAATGTGAGGAACAGAAGATTATATCTCAGGGGATGAACACAACTGTAAATAAAAATTGTGGAGGCTGTTTTCTTAAGAAATTCTGAGGTATAATAAAGAAATGTTATCTCTTCAACTGATTGAACATAGTAAAGAAAACAAGCCATATTGTGGATCTTTGTTAGCTCAATTACCTCCTGTCAGTCTCGTATTTCACATGGTCTGAAATACGATAGAAATTACTCAGTCTTCAGTCTACTGAATTGCTGAATAAGCATAGCAAACAGTAGAGACTACTCCATAAGGTGTTGTTCTGCTTCTTAGTTCTGCAAGGTCAATCCTCCTTCATAAAGTGGCTATAAGTACAGAATGGAATGTAAACATTCTATAATTTTAAGTTTTGGTTAGAAAACACAAAATGAAATCTTTCACAAGCTTAGGAAAATTGGAGAAGTATACTCCAAGCACCTTGTGTTTCTAAGCCTCTTTTTAGAAAATCAATAGCAATATTAGGCAGTACTATATAAAGAGAAATTTCTAAAGCATGTACAGAAACCTATATCTTTCAATAGAAAGCTTTGATTTTAAGTCCCTGTTCCATGATGTAATGTATTGATTTTTCTTTCCATTGTTCATGAGATCCTTTTAATTTTATAAGAATACCACTATAATGCATCCATCAGTTCAAGAACAAGGGTGGCTATACCAAACTATAGCCCAGAAAAATATTTAGTCTGTAAAAATATTAAAGACTATAACCTATGCTTTCACCCTTTATGGTCCAGCTATATATTTGTGACATATAAAGCACTGTGTGGTTTGACTGGTAGAGAAATGATTACTTTTATCATTCTTAAAGAATCAATAGCAAAAAAAAACAAAAACAAAAAAAAACAAACAAAAAAAAACACCAAAGTAAAAGAAAGATAGTCTAGCAATTAAAGGCAAGTGTATGGATATAAATCCTGCCCTTCTCTTCACCTATGGCCACAACTGAAGCATGATACAACTTCAATTTTTTTAAAAAAATCTTGATTTATGGTGTAAAGACTTAGGATAGTTCTGATACTCTTATTTCAAAAAAGATTTGCAAACCTCTGGCCTAAATAACCTTAGGGGGAAAAAAAAAAAAAAAAAAAAAAAAAAAACAATAAACCCAGACCCACAGGTTACATTTCCTTGGAACTTTCTTAAACAGCTCTTTCTAAGAACTAAGAGATGTTGACTAAGCTCTGTGGTATCCTCTGCCTGATATCTCTGTTCTTTTTCTATTTTCTCAAGGCCAGACTAATATACTGTAATATAATTCCTACTAAATACCAGAAGCTAAGACAGTTTCACTTTTTAACTACCTTTCTCTTCTCTTTTCATACTGTTCATGGGGTTCTTAAGGCAAGAATACTGAAGTGGTTTTCCATTCCCTTCTCCAGTGAACCACATTCTGTCAGACCTCTCCACCATGACCTGCCCATCGTGGGTGACCCCACAGGGCATAGCTTGGTTTCATTGCGTTAGACAAGGCTGTGGTCCTAGTGTGATTAGATTGACTAGTTTTCTGTGATTATGGTTTCAGTGTGTCTGCTCTCTGATGCCCTCTTCAACAACCTACCATCTTACTTGGGTTTCTCTTACCTTGGACGTGGGGTATCTCTTCATGGCTGCTCCAGCAAAGTGCAGCCGCTGCTCTTCAGTCCTGGGTGTTCTTTGGCGGGAAAGATGCTAAAGCTGAAACTCCAGTACTTTGGCCACCTCATGCGAAGGTTTGACTCTGATGTTGGGAAGGACTGGGGGCAGGGGGAAAAGGGGACGACAGAGGATGAGATGGCTGGATGGCATCACCGACTCGACGGACGTGAGTTTGAGTGAACTCCAGGAGTTGGTGATGGACAGGGATGCCTGGTGTACTTTGATTCATGGGGTCGCAAAGAGTCGGACACGACTGAGTGGCTGAATTGAATTGAACTGAACTTCTCTTCTCTGGCAGTCTTCCTCTAAGGCCATTGCTGACATTTGTAATATCTTAAAGAAGTGTGGTATGAAAATAAAACAGGCTTACATGTGCAATGACCAGGGTTTTAAAACATAGTTTTGACACTTAAAGATTGTTAATTTACCTAAAGTCAGCTGAATTATGTATTTTATATTGAGTTATTCTTATTTATATTTTAACATTGTGATTAAATAAGTCTTAAAGGGATAAACAATATTTTATGAGACTGATAGTTTATTAAAATAATGTTTTTATATTTAGGCATATAGAAATTTTAATTTATATTCTCATTAATTTGAAACTTGAATTTAATGAAAGCAAGAGTATATTTCAAAATATATTTTCATTTTAAATGGTATAATGCTTTAAAATGATAGAACAAAATATAAGGAAAAAAATCTTGCTTATAAACATCCTAACTGAAAATTATGATAATTTTTAATTTTTGAAATATTTTTTCTATTTGTATATGTGACAAAAGTTGAAACATATTGAATATACATTTTTGAAATTTTTATATAGCAAACTATTGTATTCTCATATAATTAAAATAGTTTCTGAACCTTGTTTTAGTGACTAATATTAAATTTATGTGTATGTAACATAATTTTTGTAAGTATCATCTATTTCTAGGCAATGTTAGGGTCTAGTCTATTCTCAAGTTTCTACCTTAAAAGAATAATGCTGCAACTTTCAGTTTCTGGTTCCTCACGTAAGGAACTTGGAAGTCACCACTTGATCCTGCTACTGCTAAGTCACTTCAGTCGTGTCCAACTCTGTGCAACCCCATAGACAGCAGCCCACCAGGATCCCCCATCCCTGGGATTCTCCAGGGAAGAACACTGGAGTGGGTTGCCATTTCCTTCTCCAGTGCATGAAAGTGAAAAGTGAAAGTTAAGTCGCTCAGTCATGTCCAACCCTCAGCCACCCCATGGACTGCAGCCTACCAGGCTCCTCCGTCCATGGGATTTTCCAGGCAAGAGTACTGGAGTGGGGTGCCATTGCCTTCTCCGCCAAATAAAGTCTAGAGTTGCATTAATAAAACCAACCAATGTTGGCGCCTTAGTTAACATTAGGGATAAAGTGTATCTGAGAAGCCTCTATACTATCTTTGCAACTTTTTGGTAAATCTAAAATTATTCCTAGACAAGTTTTTTAAAATCTGAACATAAAAGCTGCTTCTACTGATATCTATACATTTATGATAATGAATTAAATATTTTACAAAGACATTCTGACTTTGTCTCTTGAGAAAGCCAAGGTTGCCAAGAAAATCCATGAATCTATTCTAAGTTTAAAGCTACCCAGTCAAATATTGCTGACTGGAGTCTAGTTTGCTAACTTATCCCTGAGGGACACACTTGCTTAGCAATAGGCAAAAAAAAAAAAAAAAAAAAAGAAAGAAAGAAAGAAAAAAAAGAAAACTAAACCAAAAAAAAAAAAAATCTATAAAAATTCTTAGATCTCTAAGAGAGGGGAGGGCACAAAGCAAACCATTACTCCAAAGAGTAGAGAGACAGACAGGTGAATACATGGAGTCAAGATAGGATTAATAGAGCATAGCCTCAAAAGCAGAAAGTACAAATGGAACCAAAGCCAGGGGAGACAAATTTGAACTATAAAAGACGAATTGCTGCGGATTCAGTGAAGAGAAGTCTTAAAGTTTAAAACTCCCAAGGGACTCAATGATAGAAGGGCCCCCACAATATTGAGAACTAGTAAGCAATATGGCAGATTGCAGGATATAAGTTTAACATACAAGTCATTCACATTCCTATGTACCAACAATAAACAAAAGTAATTCAAATTAAAACCACAATATCATTTAAATTAGCAGCAAAAACACCCAAAATATTTAGGTATGCCTCTAATAAGATATGTACAAGACCTGTATACAAAAATCTACAAAGCTCTGATGGATGAAATTAAAGAACAAAATGAAGGAAGAGTGCTTCCATGTTCATGGATAGGAAGACTCAATGCTGTCAAGACATCAGTACTTCCCAGCTTGATTCAGTACAATTCAACCAAAATTCCAGCAAGTTATTTTGTGGATATCAGCAAATTGGTTCTAAAGTATGTTAGAGAGGCAAAAGGCCCAGAATAATCAGCACAAATATTGATAAGAATGAAATCAGAGGACTAATGCTATCTGACTTTGGTTTTACTATAAGGCTACAGTAATCAAGTGATACTGGTTAAAGAAGAGACAAACAGATCAATAGAAAAGAATAGAAAGCTCATAATTAGCCTCCCATAAATAAGCTAAATGATATTTGACAAAGGGGCAGAGGCAAGACAATTAGGTGTTTTCAACAAATGGCACTCAACAATTGACATCTGACATCCAACATGCGAAAAAAAGAAAGAAAGAAAGAAAGAATATAGAATAGATTTACTGAATTCACAAGACTGCTCAAAATGGATGAAAGATATATATGTGAAATGTAAACATATAATACTCCTAGAAGATAACATAGGAGAAAATCTAGATGACTTTAGTATGGCAACTGACTGAGTCATTTCCTAGGCAGGTTGATAAGAAGTCTAGGGGTTTCCAAGGAGAGAAGGGTCTGGAATTCTCAAGGAGGAAGAAAAGACACACTTTTTTTTTCTTCCTTTACATTCCTTAGGATTATATAACAATAATGTATCCTGCCTGAGGACAGTCTCTGGATTAAACCTTCTGGCTAATCCTGTTATCTTAAAATGTAAATTATGGGAGTAGGTCTGGTGAGGTCTTTACAACCTTCAGACGTTCTTTTGATTCATTCGAGAATATATAACTCCAGTGTTAACACTAGCAAGGGGGTACTCTTTCTGCCCCCTTCTGATGCCTATGTCAGAAGCTTTCTCTATCTCCTTTATACTTTAGTAAAACTTTATTATACAAAAGCTCTGAGCAATCAAGCTTGTCTCTGGCCTCGGATTGAATTCTTCTCCTCTGGAGGCCAAGAATCCCGGCGTCTTTTCGTGGTTCAGCAACAACCTTTCATATCTAGCTACAATAACACAGCATAATCCATGAAACAAATAACTGATAAGCAGAATTTCATTAAAATTCAAAACTTATGGTCTGCAAGACAATGTTAAGAAAATGAGGAAACAAGACACGAGCTGGGAGAAAATATTTGCAAAGTAAACATCTGATAAGGTACTATTATCAAAATATTCAAACAACTCTTAAAACTCAACAGTAAGTAAATAAACAACCCAGTTTTTTTTTTTTTAAAAAATGGATAAAAGACCTTAAAATACACTATCAAAGGAGAAATTCTACATCCTATGTTATCAGTTCAGTTCAGTTCAGTTCAGTCGCTCAGTCGTGTCCAACTCTTTGCGACCCCATGAATTGCAGCACGCCAGGCCTCCCTGTCCATCACCAACTCCCAGAGTTTACTCAAACTCATGCCCATTGAGTCGGTGATGCCATCCAGCCATCTCATCCTCTGCGACCCTTCTCCTCCTGCCCCCAGTCCCTCCCAGCATCAGGGTCTTTTCCAATGTGTCAATTTGCTCTTCACATATGTTATCAGTGAAATGCAAATTAAAACAACAATGAAATAACACTATACACCTATTAGGATGGCCAAAATTCTGAACATTGGTAACAGCAAATATCAGTGAGGATGTGGAGCAACAGGAAATTTCATCCGCTGCTGATGGGAATGCAAAATGGTACAGTCATTTTTGAAGACACTTTGGCAGTTTCTTACAAAATTAAACATTCTCTTACCTTATTATCTAGCAATTGTGCTCTTTGTATTTACCTTAAAGAGTTGAAAATGCATATCCACACATATACATATATCCATAATGGTCAAAACTTGGAAGCAGGAGAGAACAAGATGTCAGAGGAGTAGGTGGACATGGAGTACATCTCTCTCCGTGGATCAAACCTCAGTAAATTTTAGAAATTTGAAATCATATCAAGCATCTTCTCTGACCACAATGCTATGAAACTAGATATTAATTACAAGAAAAAAACTGTAAGAAACACAAACACATGGAGATTAAACAACACATTTCTAAATAACCAACAGGTTACTGAAGAAATCAAAATGTAAATCAAAAAAATTTCTAGAAACAAATGGCAATGAGAACACAACAACTCAAAACCTAAGGGATGCAGCAAAAGCACTTCTAAGAGGGAAGTTTATTGCAATACAATCCTACCTCAAAAAACAAGAAAAACATAGAATAAACAGCCTAACTTTCCAACTAAAGAAACTGGAAAAAGAGGAGGAAAAAAAAAATTAGTAGAAGGAAAGAAATCATAAGGATCCAAGCAAAAAGAAATGAAAAAGAAATGAAAGAAACAATAGTAAAGATTAATAAAACTAAAAGCTGGTTATTTGAGAAGATAAACAAAATTGACAACCCCTTAGCCAGACTCATCAAGGGAAAAAAAAAAAGAGAGAGAGAGAGAAGAATCAAATCAAAAAATTAGAAATGAAAAAGGAGAGGTTACAACAGACAATGCAGAAATTTAAAGGATTATAAGAGACTATTATGAACAACTATATGGCAATAAAATAGAAAACCTGGAAGAAATGGATAGATTCTTAGAAAAGTTCAGTCTTGCAAGACTGAACCCGGAAGAAATAGAAATTATGAACAGCGCAATTACAAGCACTGAAATTGAAGCTGTGATCAAAAATCTCCCCAAAAATAAAAGCCCAGGACCAGATGGCTTCAAAGGAGAATTCTATCAAACATTTGGAGAAGAGCTAATCCCTATCCTTCTAAAACTCTTTCAAAAAATTGCAGAGGAAGGAACACTTCCAAATTCATTCTATGAGGCCACCATCACCCTGATACCAAAACCAGACAAAGACAACACAGAAAAAGAAAACTACAGGCTGATATCACTGATGAACATAGATGCAAAATTTCTCAACAAAATTTTAGCAAACAGAATTCAGCAACACATCAAAAAGCTTGTACACCGTGATCAAGTTGGGTTTATTCCAGGAGTGCAAGAAATCTTCAGTATATGTAAATCAATCAATGTGATACACCATATTAACAAATTGAAAGATAATAGATGCAGAAAAAGCCTTTGACAAAATTCAGCACCTATTTCTGATTAAAACTCTTCAAAAAGTGGGCATAGAAGGAACCTACCTCAACATCAGATCAGATCAGATCAGATCAGTCACTCAGTCGTGTCCGACTCTTTGCGACCCCATGAATCTCAGCACACCAGGCCTCCCTGTCCATCACCAACTCCCGGAGTTCACTGAGACTCACGTCCATCGACTCAGTGATGCCATCCAGCCATCTCATCCTCTGTCGTCCCCTTCTCCTCCTGCCCCCAATCCCTCCCAGCATCAGAGTCTTTTCCAATGAGTCAACTCTTCGCATGAGGTGGCCAAAGTATTGGAGTCTCAGCTTTACCATCAGTCCTTCCAAAGAATACCCAAGACTGATCTCCTTCAGAATGGGCTGGTTGGACCTCCTTGCAGTCCAAGGGACTCTCAAGAGTCTTCTCCAACACCACAGTTCAAAAGCATCAATTATTCGGGGCTCAGCTGTCTTCACAGTCCAACTCCCACATCCATACATGACCACTGGAAAAACCATAGCCTTGACTAGACGGACTATTACTACGTGAAAAAAGCCAATCTGGAAAGGCTACATATTTTATTATTCCAACTACATGACATTCTAGAAAGGCAAGACTATGAAGGCAGTAAAAAGATCAGTGGTTGGTAGAGGCGGAGAGAGACAAAACAGACAGAACACAGAGGTTCAGGCAGTAAAAATGCACTGCAAGATACAACAATGATGGATGAATGGTATACATTTTCCCAAACCAATACAGTATAAAACACCAAGGGAAAATCATAATACAAATTGTGAATTTTGGATGATTAGGAGAATCCCAGGGACGGGGGAGGCTGGTGGACTGCCTTCTATGGGGTCGCACAGAGTCGGACACGACTGAAGTGACTTAGCAGCAGCAGGATGTGTCAGTGTAGGTTCATTGATTCTAACATGTACAAATCTGGAGGGGTATGTTAAGAATGGAAGAGAAAGCATTATGTGTGGAGCAGCAAGCTAATGAGAGCTCTCTGTACCTTCTTCCCTAATTTGCTGTGAACCTTCAAGGGCTATAAAAAAAAAATCAAATTAAAAAAGTAATAATGCTGCAAGAAATTTTATTTACATAAATTTTACCCAATTTTATTTATGTAGAACTTTAGAGTTCTAGAATCAGTTGCATTGCTGCTGCTAAGTCACTTCAGTCGTATCCGACTCTGTGCGACCTCATAGAGGGCAGCCTACCAGGCTCTCCATCCATGGGGTTTCCCAAGCAAGAGTACTGAAGTGGGTTGCCACTGCCTTCTCCAATCAGTTGCATTACACTCCCTCAAAATTCCATGTCAAAACCCTAACAGCCAGTACCTTAGGATGTCAGGGTATTTGGAGAGAAGGCTTTCAAGGTGATAAAGATAAAGTGAGGCCCTTTGGATGAAACCAAAACCACTGTTACTGATGTCTTTATAAGAAGAAATTGGAACACATAAAAAATAACCACCAAAGATGGATGCACATAGAGGAAAAGCCATGTGAGGACACACAAAAAAGGAGATATCTACAATTCAAGGAGAAAAGGCTCAGCGGAAATGAAAATCACTGCCATCCAGCCTTTTAAACTGTGAAAAAAACAAATTTCCATTGTTTAAGCCACATTGGGGCTTCCCTGGTGGCTCAGTGGTAAAAGAATACGGCTGCAATGCAGGGAACATGGGTTCGACCTCTGGATCAGGAAGATCCCCTGGAGAAGGGAAGGGCAACCCACTCCAGTATTCTTGTCTGCAAAAATCCTATGGATAGAGGAGCCATACAGGCTACAGTCCATGGGGTTGCAAAAGAGTCAGATACAATTTAGAGACTAAATACCAAGTTACACTAGTCTGGCTTAGTTGTTTAGGCAGCTTTAACAAACAGGTGCATTTACAGAATTGATATTGTTACATTAAATCTATGAAATTGTGAAACTCTGGATTCGCATTACCATTTGCTTTCCAGAAAAAAATATGAAGATTCCTATTTTATTATGTGCTCAGAAAAATAGTTGCTTATGTGTTTAAAAAAAAAAAAAGGAAAAATGAAAGGAGGGAGGCAGGAGAAAAAACAATGAAATTGCTTTAAATATAATTTCTAGCTAGAGTCAGATATCCATTAGGCAAGATTCTACTTTTCATCATATATATATATATATATATATGTGTGTGTGTACATTTATATATATATATACACACACACACACACACACACACACATATATATATATATTCTTAATTGGGGAATAATTACTTTACAATATTGTGATTTTTTTGCTATACATCAACATGAATCAACCATAGGTATACATGTGTCACCTCCCTCTTAAATCCCCCTTCCACCTCTTTCATCACCCCATCCCTCTAGGTTATCACAGAGCACTGGCTTTGGGTTCCCTGTGTCATACATCAAACTCCCACTTGTTACCTATTTTACATATGGTAATGTATATATTTCAATGTTATTCTCTCAAATCATCTCACCCTCTCCTTCTCCACTGTGTCTAAAAATCTGTTATTTATGTCTGTATCTCCTTTACTGTCCTGCACATAGCATCGTTGACACTATCTTTCTATATTCCATGTGTGTGCATGTTAGTTGCTTAGTGTATCTAATTCTTTGTGACCCCATAGCCCTTCAGGCTCCTCTGTCCATGGAATTCTCCAGGCAAGAATACTGGATCAGGTAGCTATTTCCTTTTCCAGGAGATCTTCCTGACCCAGGGATTGAACCCACATATTCTGTGTCTCCATGTTACCTGCATTGCAGGCAGATTCTTTACCTTCTGAGTCACAGAACATAGGGCAAGGAATTATACTGCCTTCATAATAATTAAAATCTATAGAATTTTCAAGCAACATCAAAAAAAGATAATAAATATTATGTGACCACAATAGAAATCTCCTCAGGCAATCAGGAAAGATTTGCCTGGTGAAGGATAATCAGTGGTAAACAATATTTAAAAAAATGGCCTTACTTTGTACTTTAGTGAACTATGATTGCTCCTTTCACAGCACTATAAGAATTTGATCAATTATCATGCTTGCTTTTGTATAAAAACTTATTATCTAAGGCAGTGAAGTTGAAGAGAAAGGGGAAAATAACCAGCCAAGAGAAAAACCTGAGTGGTAGATTTTTGACAATATAAACAAACTTTGCATTTTTATAATACAATGGTATTGCTATTTCTCATTTTCTTACTGTTTCTCAAGTGTTATTGCTTTAACAATTTAGAAATAAGCCTGTTAGTTAAGTATTATACTGACAATGTAATGCAATCTCTAATTTTACAAAATTAATAATGGAGTAGACATATTTAAATGAGTCTTTGAATTTCAGGAATTTTTCTTGAGGGAGAAAATTTTTATAGTCAATAATTGATAAAGTCTGTTAACATATGTATTATAGGTAAGTGAATTTGTTTTACAACATTAAATCTTGGTGCACTAGAAGATGCAACATTATTATTAACAATACACTAGTCCTAAGGGATGTTAATTACACAATTTTATGTCTCTTCATAGATGTGATAAAGCAATTAATTTAACTTTTAAGCTAGCAATTATACTCAAAAGTTATAATTTTTCACTGTTTTTGTTATGCGAAGAGTTGACTCATTGGAAAAGACTCTGATGCTGGGAGGGATTGTGGGCAGGAAGAGAAGGGGACAACAGAGGATGAGATGGCTGGATGGCATCGCTGACTCGATGGACGTGAGTCTGAGTGAACTCCGGGAGTTGGTGATGGACAGGGAGGCCTGGCATGCTGCTATTCATGGGGTTGCAAAGAGTTGGACACGACTGAGTGACTAATCTGATCTGATCTGATCTTAAAGTTGAAATGAGTTCTCCAGTGATAAATATGTACTTACAGTGTTACTGTTTTGTTGCTGTATAGTCACTAAGTTGTGTCCAATTCTTTGCAATCCCATGGACTGTAGCCCACAAGGCTCTTCCATCCATGGGATTTCTCAGGCAAGAAGACTGGAGTGGGTTACCATTTTCTGCTCCAAGGAATATTACCAACCCAGTGAAGGACCCTGTGTCTCCTTCATTGACAGGAGGATACTTTTACCACTGAGCCACTAGGGAAGCCCTGTTATTGTTTTATGTAACCGCATTTGGTTTTAATTCTAAACTAATAGGACAGAATTGTGTCTGTAGTCTCATCTTCAGCCCAGAATACATTCACTCTAGAGCTGTGCATTGCATAGTGTTTATAGTAATATAGAAATTTTATGTTTTAACAACATCCACTTTTTATTTGGAATATTTTTACTTAGGTAGGTATTACATGAAAAAAAGGGCTCCTTGACCAAACAAATTTGGAAATTCTGGATAAAAGCACTTAACTAGTTTTTCTTTTAGCTTTAAGGAATTCTTATAATGTGTTAAAATACACTGGAAATACCCCAAAAATATACAGACTTCAATATTTGTCAAAAGTCAGGTTGATAATAACCATTATATGAGATTTTGACTTCAACCCTACTGAATTTATGTTATTACTGTTAAATACTATCCACCAACACATGTAATTAAAATTGTGTTCTATAGACATTACCTAGGAAAAGTGAAAGTGTTAGTCACTCAGTCATGTCTGACTCTGCAACCCCATGGACTGTAGCCCACTAGGCTCCTCTGTCCATGGAATTCTCCAGGCAAGAATACTGAAGTAGGTAGCCATTTGCTTCTCCAACAGGTCTTCCCTACCCAGGGATCGAATCTGCATCTCTCACCTTGAAGGCAGATTCTTCACTGTCTGAACCACCAGGAAAATAGCACTAAATTCTGTCATTTCTGTTTTCAATCCCCCTGCAATTATTCTGATTCTAGCCTTACTTATTTCATTGTTGCATTATTCAACAGCTCTGAAAACATGCTCCTCCATTGAAATCAGTTCTTCCCACAAATTATCTTTCTCAAGTTAGATCTCATCAAGTAGCCTTTGATACTTCAAAGAAAATTCTCAGTATAGAAATTGGCATAACTGCAACATGGTCTTTATCATCTTTGGCAGGAGCATCTCTCCATACGATGCCCTTAATTAATCCCATGTTTTGGTCCCTCATGCTTACTCATGATTCTCTAACTAGAGCTTTCACGCCTTTGTACTCTTGTTCTGAAATATCACTGTCCCACTTGTCCCTTCATATTTAAAGGGTTAACTGAAATGTAATCTTGTGATGCCTTCATTTTCATCCCTCCTTTTGAATTAATTGACTTTTTAAAATGTCTTTTTATGCATGCAGGCTAAGTGGCTTCAGTTGTGTTCAACTTTTCAACTCTATGGACTATAGCCCATCAGGCTTCTCTGTGAATGAGTTTCTCCAGGCAAGAATACTGGAGTGCCATGCCCTACTCCAGGGGTCTTTTTGTAGCAGTTTATATTTATCTTTTTCATTAAAAGTACCACAAAGGTATAAGTCTCTTTTAGTATTGACTATGCCAAAGCCTTTGACTGTGTGGATCACAATAAACTGGGGAAAATTCTGAAAGAGATGGGAATACCAGAACACCTGATCTGCCTCTTGAGAAATTTGTATGCAGGACAGGAAGCAACAGTTAGAACTGGACATGGAACAACAGACTGGTTCCAAATAGGAAAAGGAGTACATCAAGGCTGTATATTGTCACCCTGTTTATTTAACTTATATGCAGAGTACATCATGAGAAACGCTGGACTGGAAAAAACACAAGCTGGAATCAAGATTGACGGGAGAAATGTCAATAACCTCAGATATGCAGATGACACCACCCTTATGGCAGAAAGTGAAGAGGAACTCAAAAGCCTCTTGATGAAAGTGAAAGTGGAGAGTGAAAAAGTTGGCTTAAAGCTCAACATTCAGAAAACGAAGATCATGGCATCCGGTCCCATCACTTCATGGGAAATAGATGGGGAAACAGTGGAAACAGTGTCAGACTTTATTTTTCTGGGCTCCAAAACCACTACAGATGGTGATTGCAGCCATGAGATTAAAAGACGCTTACGCCTTGGAAGGAAAGTTATGGCCAACCTAGATAGCATATTCCAAAGCAGAGACATTACTTTGCCAACAAAGGTTCGTTTAGCCAAGGCTATAGATTTTCCTGTGGTCATGTATGGATGTGAGAATTGGACTGTGAAGAAGGCTGAGAGCCGAAGAATTGATTATTTTGAACTGTGGTGTTGGAGAAGACTCTTGAGAGTCCCTTGGACTGCAAGGAAATCCAACTAGTCCATCCTGAAGGAGATCAGCCCTGGGATTTCTTAGGAAGGAATTATACTAAAGCTGAAACTCCAGTATTTTGGCCACCTCATGCGAAGAGTTGACTCATTGGAAAAGACTCTGATGCTGGGAGGGATTGGGGGCAGGAGGAGAAGGGGACGACAGAGGATGAGATGGCTGGATGGCATCACTGACTCAATGGACATGAGTCTGAGTGAACTCTGGGAGTTGGTGATGGACAGGGAGGCCTGGCGTGCTGCGATTCATGGGGTCACAAAGAGTCAGACACGACTGAGTGATTGATCTGATCGGATCTGATCTGAAGAGCATACTTACAAATAGCTGTGAAAAAAAGAGAAGCGAAAAGCAAAGGAGAAAAGGAAAGATATAGCATCTGAATGCAGAGTTCCAAAGAATATCAAGAAGAGATAACAAAGCCTTCCTCAGCAATCAATGCAAAGAAATAGAGGAAAACAACAGAATGGGAAAGACTAGAGATCTCTTCAAGAAAATTAGAGATACCAAAGGAACATTTCATGCAAAGATGGGCTCGATAAAGGACAGTAATAGTATGGACCTAACAGAAGCTATTAAGAGGAGGTGGAAAGGATACACAGAAAAACTGTACAAAAAAGATCTTCACCACCAAGATAATCATGATGGTATGATCACTTACCTGGAGCCAGACATCCTGGAATGTGAAGTCAAGTGGGCCTTAGAAAACATTACTATGAACAAAGCTAGTGGAGGTGATGGAATTCCAGTTGAGCTATTCCAAATCCTGAAAGATGATGCTGTGAAAGTGATGCACTCAATATGCCAGCAAATTTGGAAAACTCAGCTGTGGCCACAGGACTGGAAAATGTCAGTTTCATTCCAATCCCAAAGAAAGGCAATGCCAAAGAATGTTCAAACTATGCACAATTGCACTCATCTCACATGCTAGTAAAGTAATGCTCAAAATTCTCCAAGCCAGGCTTCAGCAATACGTGAACCATGAACTTCCAGATGTTCAAGCTGGTTTTAGTAAAGGCAGAGGAACCGGAGATCAAATTGCCAACATCCACTGGATCATGGGAAAAACAAGAGAGTTCCAGAAAAAAACATCTATTTCTGCTTTATTGACTATGCCAAAGGCTTTGACTGTGTGGATCACAATAAACTGGGGAAAATTCTGAAAGAGATGGGAATACCAGACCACCTGATCTGCCTTTTGAGAAACCTATATGCAGGTCAGGGAGCAACAGTTAGAACTGGACATAGAGCAACAGACTGGTTCCAAATAGGAAAAGGAGTATATCAAGGCTGTATATTGTCACTCTGCTTATTTAACGTCTATGCAGAGTACATCATGAGAAGCGCTGGATTGGAAGAAGCACAAGCTGGAATCAAGATTGCCGGGAGAAATATAAATAGCCTCAGATATGCAGATGACACCACCCTTATGGCAGAAAGTGAAGAGGAACTAAAAAGCCTCTTGATGAAAGTGAAATAGGAGAGTGAAAAGATTGGCTTAAAGCTCAACATTCAGAAAACTAAGACCATGGCATCTGGTCCTATCACTTCATGGCAAATAGATGGGGAAACAGTGTCAGACTTTATTTTGGGGGGCTACAAAATCACTGCAGATGGTGACTTCAGCCATGAAATTAAAAGACACTTACTCCTTGGAAGGAAAGTTATGACCAACATAGACAGCATATTGAAAAGCAGACATTACTTTGCCAATAAAGGTCCATCTAGTCAAGGCTATGGTTTTTGCAGAGTTGGACTGTGAAGAAAGCTGAGTGCCAAAGAATTGATGCTTTTGAACTGTGGTGTTGGAGAAGACTAATGAGAGTCCCTTGGACTGCAAGGAGATCCAACCAGTCCATTCTGAAGGAGATCAGCCCTGGGATTTCTTTGGAGGGAATGATGCTAAAGCTGAAACTCCAGTACTTTGGCCCCCACATGCGAAGAGTTGACTCATTGGAAAAGACTCTGATGCTGGGAGGGAATGGGGGCAGGAGGGAATGGGGGCAAGAGGAAAAGGGGATGACAGAGGATGAGATGGCTGGATGGCATCACTGACTTGATGGACGTGAGTCTAAGTTTACTCCGGGAGTTGGTGATGGACAGGGAGTCCTGGTGTGCTTCAATTCATGGGGTCGCAGAATCAGACACGACTGCGTGACTCAACTGAACTGAACTAAACTTAAGAGCATACCAGCTAGCAGGCAGGATATTTTATGGAAAAGTGATGTCCTTAGAGGACATCTGGTTCCTTATGATTTTTTATTAATTCTATTTAAACATGCATCCATTATTTTTAAATTGTAATTTCACCTACTATCATTTCCTAAACTAAGATATCTGTGTAATTGAAGTAGGGAGAACTTGGGTATTGAAAGTAGAGAAATGAAAAATAAATAAAAATAGAGTTATAATCATACTAGTTTGGTTATTTATTGGGTGCTTCCTGTATACTACACAACTTGGTAAACCCTTTATATGCACTATCATATTTATGAAGTATGAAAAGACAAGAAAACACTAGTAAAAGGTGAAATATGATGTCACCCTATTTGGACTTCATACTGCTATAGCTGGACGTTATGTAAATGTCTTTGAATTTCTGAGCTTTCACTGGGTGTCAGGGACTATTCCAAGGACTAGTGATACAAAAATGAGTAATTTCAACTTTCATAGAGCACACAAACTAATGTTATGTGAAGGCGATTATTTAAGATGTCAATAAAAAACATTATGAATGACCATAGAAGCTGATTGTTATTGGTTGAATTGTGTCTCCTCACAAAAAATATTTTAATATCCTAATTCCCAGTACCTTATAATATGACCTTATTTGGAAATAAGGCCATTGCATATGAAATTAGTTAAATTAAGATGAGGTCATGCTGGAGTAAGATTGCCTCCTAACTTAATATGACTGGTGTCCTTGTAAGAGGAGGCAAAGAAACACAGAGTTAAAGTACATGAGGGGGAAAAGCCATGTGACAGTGGAGGCAAAAATTACTTTTCGTATCACTAATTTTTGGCATAGTGCCTGACAGAATTTCAATACCACATTTTCTTTCCTACAATTTCTGCTATGGAAGAACATTTAAAAACTGCTTCCATAAGGGTCAGTGTGAAGGTTTACAGCTTTTTGTTTTCCAGACTGAAACGTCTCAGTTGTATTTGCCTTGTCAATAATCAACACAAGTACATAAACTCAGTGTTCATGGGAGCTTACTGCTTCATGGGGTTTATACAATTTGTAGAATCTAATTGATATTTGTGTTATTTTTCTTTATTTATACTTTACAGTAACCTTTGCTTTTCAGTTTCTATTTTGGGTTTTGTTTTCCCAGAAATTCCCTCATATTACTGGATAATGTTAGTAGGTAACATTTATCAGTTCCTAAATCAAGTAACAATGATGAAAGAGGAAGTGAATTAGTTAAACAGTGTCATATCAGCATCTATTTTGGAATGACATCTTATAAAAACTTCCTTAAAATTGTCATCTATTCTCTTATTTCCCTCAAAATGTCAAATGTGAAATTAGAACTTTCCACATTTAAGTAAAGGCATAATTGAAAACATTGATTTATTTCCATTTGATCACAGCATAATAGTAAGTCCTCCCATGCTTTAACTGAGTAGTCCTTTGATGAAAGGCACACTCCATATATAGTTTGGCAGCACACATTCTTTAAATCAGCCAATATGCTGTACAAAGCAAAGAAGCAAGATATGGGGTGCATCTAGAAGGAAAATTATAGTTCACAGACTTCTTTGCTAACATTTTAAAAGTATAATTAACATGAAATTTAAAAATCACCTATTTTAAATTTACAATTGAATGAGTTTTGACTACTGCATATACCTGTGATGTAGAACTTCAAAGAATATAGTATGACACAAACAATTTTGAAAAATGAGACCAAACTTGGAAGGCTTAAGCTATCTTAGTACACTGTTTATTATAAAGGTACAATAATTAAGACTTCATGCTAATGACTTAAGAAGAGTGCATAAACTAATGCACTAGAATAAAATCTAAGAATTAGAATTATACATATGGAATCATTCATATTTTTTACAAAGATAAAAAGAGAAATCAAAGAGTAAACAATAACCTTTTCAACAAGTAGGGATGAAAAAATGTATATCATATGAAAACTAAACAACAAAAGCAAAAAACCCACCTATTTAGACTCAGAGCTCACGCCACATTAAAAAGCTAACTCTAAGTGGGTCATAGACCTAAGTGACAGAATTAAAAACTGTAAAAACCTGGAAGAAAAAATGTAAATGCAATGACTTTGAGTTAAGAAAGTGTTTCATAAAAATAAAAGCATGAAAGAAAAATTGATTAACTCTACTTTTTAAAAAAAAGACATGTTAAGAAAATAAAGTGACTACCCATATACACATAGAAAATGATTACCACACATAGAGGTCTTATTTACAGATATATAAAGAACACTTTCAATTCCATGATAAGAAAAATAGAATTTTTTATTTAAAAGGCAATGAATTTAAATGAATCATTCACCAAAAATTACATGTGGACTGGAAATATGTAGGTGAAAATATTTTTAACATCTCTAATCATTAGAAAAATGGCTATTAAATCTACAATGGGACATCGCTATAATGGCTAAAATTTAACAGACTCAAAATGCCAAATATTGGCAAGGATATTTAGTGATGGAAACTTCCATACATTGCTTTTGGGAACCGAGAGTGGTATAGCCACTTTGGACTTCCCTGGTGGCTCAGAAGTGAAGAATCTGCCTGCCAATGCAGGAACACAGGAGACATGGTTTTGACACCCTGGGCCAGAAAGATCCCCTAGAGGAGAAAATGGCAAGCCATGCTAGTATTCTTCCCTGGGAAATCTCATAGACATTGGATCCTGGTGACTGCAACCCATAAGGTCGCAAAGAATCAGACAGAACTGAGTGACTGAGCACAGGGTACAGGCACAGCCACTTCAGAACATAATTTTGCAGTTTCTTATAATGGCAAATATACACTGACTTCTTATCCTATCCACTCTCCCATCAAGAAGATATGACAGATACATAAATATCAATATAATTTTATTAATAAAAGCCCAAAACATGAAATAATGCAAATATCCATCAGATAGTGAATGCACTGATACATGGAACAAAAGAGATGCATCTCCAAAACGTTACGCTAAGTGAAGAAATCCAGGTATAGCTACTAAATACAGCTTTGGTTGCATTTATGTAAATTTTAAGAAGGGTGAAACTGAAGTAATAGAAACCAAGAACCAGAAGGAGAGAACTGACTGAAAGGGGATTACGAAACTCTTTGGAATGACAGAAAAGTTCTACACTTAATCTAAAACAATTAAAAATATGAAAATAAAACATATTTTCATTCATATGTATATTTCTGCTATTTCCCTCATTTGTATAAAACTAAATTTTCACCTGGTATCATGTTCATTCTGTCTGAAGGACTTCCTTTAAAATTCTTTATTGTTGATCCACTGAAAAAAATTCTTTCCATTTTTCTATTTCTGAATTATGTGAGTCTTCATTTTTGAAAACAGGAAAATGATTTCCTTTTCTTTCAATACTTAAAAGACAAAGTCTTTTGTATTTGTGGGTTTACAATTTTCATAATATTGCATAGTTCTATGGTCATTATCTCTTTATTTTTTTCCTTTTTTTAAATTTTTATTTATTTATTTATTTTTACTTTACAATATTGTATTGGTTTTGCCATACATCAACATGCATCTGCCATGGGTGTACATGTGTTCCCAATCCTGAACCCCCCTCCCACCTCCCTCCTCATACCACAATGGAGTATTACTCAGTCATTATCTCTTTAAATGATTTTTCTTCACCTCCATCTCTACCCCTTTCCTTAGAACTCAACTACAGAGATATTAAAACACTTGCTGCTTTCCTGAGGCTCACTGATACTCTTCATTTTTTCTTACTATTTTTTCTATCTTTGTTTTATTTTGAATAGTGTCTAATGTTATAGCTGCAAGTTTCATGTTTTTTAAAAAAATTTAAACTAATTTGTTTTTAATCCTATACAATGTATATTCATTAAGTGTAAGTCACTCAGTCATGTCCAGCTCTTTGTGGCCCCATGGACTTCTCCAGGCCAGAATACTGGAGTGGGTAGCCATTCCCTTCTCCAGGGATCTTCAAAGGTGGTGTATTTTTCATTTCTATCTGAATTGTTTTCATATCCTGCAGCTCTTTCATCATATTAATGCTTTTATCTCTCATCTTGAATATGTGAAGTATATTTATAAAACCATTTCAATATCTTTATTTTAAAAATTTATCAGCTCTGGGCTTTCTAGTTCTGATTGACCTTTTTCCTGGTTATGTTATATTTTCTGCTTCTTGCATACCTGGACATGTTTGATGGCATGACAGTATGAATTTCAAGTTTTGTGGAGTTTTTTAAAATATTTTAATTTTATTTGGGTCCTCTTCTGGGATATAGTTCAGTTCATTGGATTATTCTGATCCTGTGAATTCTTGTTTTTAACTTTCAACTTGATTAGTTGTGGACTAAATTATATCAGAGTGGTACTAGAACAGTCTTTATTCTATGGCTAATTTGGTATTTTCTTAAGGACTCTACCAGTCTATAAAACTTTCTGAGAGATGCTACAAAATAACTCTCACAAACTAGGTGGCTTAAAACAACAGAGATATAGTTCCTCACAATTCTGGAGGCTAAAATTAAAGAATCAGGTGTCATAAGGGCTATAGTTTCATAATTGCTGGCAATCCCTACCATTCCTTAGCATTCAGCTACAAACTCCGATATCTCCCTTCATTGTCCCATGGAAGTTTTTCCCTCAGTGTGTCTCTGTCCTCACAGGAGATTCTCTTCTTTATGTGTGTTTGTCTCTGTGTCTCTTCTCTTCTTATAAGGACACCAATCCAGTATAACTTCATTTTATATCTTAATAAATCTAAAAAGACCCCATGTCCAAGTAAGTTCACTTTCACAGAAACAGAGGTTAGGGCTTCAGCAGAAATTTATGAGGTATACAATTCACTCCACAGCACAGCTGTTCCATATCTAGGAGGGCTTTGCATTATAATCAATGGGATATCAGCAAATTTTGAGTGTACTTGATATACAAAGATTAACTATTCCTTTCTCTGATTCTTTCCTGGCATTGGTAGTTTCCTGAAACCACTGCATGGATAGTATTCAGCTAATATCATCAGAGAATCCCTCTGCAACCACCAGAGTTCTTTGTGTGCCACTTCCTTCCCTTTCTTTCTGCTCCCCCCACTACGCCCCATGGGGATGGTCTTGATTCCTGTCTCCTGTAAAATGTCATGAACCTCCATCCATAATTCATCAGGCACTCTATCTATCAGATCTAGTCCCTTAAATCTATTTCTCATTCCACTGTATAATCATAAGAGATTTGATTTAGGTCATACCTGAATGGTCTAGTGGTTTTCCCTACCTTCTTCAATTTAAGTCTGAATCTGGCAATAAGGAGTTCATGATCTGAGCCACAGTCAGCTCCTGGTCTTGGTTTAGTTGATTGTATAGAGCTTCTCCATCTTTGGCTGCAAAGAATATAATCAATCTGATTTTGGTGCTGACCATCTGGTGATGTCCATGTGTAGAGTCTTCTCTTGTGTTGTTGGAAGACGGTGTTTGCTATGACCAGTGCGTTTTCTTGGCAAAATTTTATTAGCTTTTGCCCTGCTTCATTCCATATTCCAAGACCAAATTTGCCTGTTACTCCAGGTGTTTCTTGACTTCCTACTTTTGCATTCCAGTCCCCTATAATGAAAAGGACATCTTTTTTGGGTGTTAGTTCTAAAAGGTCCATGGAAAAGAAATGCAAAAAAGCTAAATGGCTGTCTTAGGAGGCCTTACAAATAGCTGTAAAAAGAAGAGAAGTGAAAAGCAAAGGAGAAAAGGAAAGATATAAACATCTGAATGCAGAGTTCCAAAGAATAGCAAGAAGAGATAAGAAAGCCTTCTGCAGCGGTCAATTCAAAGAAATAGAGGAAAACAACATAATGGGAAAGACTAGAGATCTCTTCAGGAAAATTAGGGATAACAAGGGAACATTTCATGCAAAGATGGGCTCGATAAAGGACAGTAATGGTATGGACCTAACAGAACAGAAGATACTAAGAAGAGGTGGAAAGAATACACAGAAGAACTGTACAAAAAAGATCTTCACCACCAAGATAATCACGATGGTGTGACCATTCACCTAGAGCCAGACATCTAGAATGTGAAGTCAAGTGGGCCTTAGAAAGCATCACTACGGACAAAGCTAGTGGAGGTGATGGAATTCCAGTGGAGCTATTTCAAATCCTGAAAGATGATGCTGTGAAAGTTCTACACTCAATATGCCAGCAAATCTGGAAAACTCAGCAGTGGCCACAGGACTGGAAAAGGTCAGTTTCATTCCAATCCCAAAGAAAGGCAATGCCAAAGAATGCTTAAACTATGCACAACTGCACTCATCTCACATGCTAGTAAAGTAATGCTCAAAATTCTCCAAGCCAGGCTTCAGCAATACATGAACTGTGAACTTCCAGATGTTCAAGCTGGTTTTAGAAAAGGCAGAGGAACCAGACATCAAATTTCCATCATCTGCTGGATCATGGAAAAAGCAAGAGAGTTCCAGAAAAACTGGAACTCTATTTCTGCTTTATTGACTATGCCAAAGGCTTTGACTGTGTGGATCACAATAAACTGGGGAAAATTCTGAAAGAGATGGGAATACCAGACCACCTGACTTGCCTCTTGAGAAACCTATACACAGGTCAGGAAGCAGCAGTTAGAACTGGACATGGAACAACAGACTGGATCCAAATAGGAAAAGGAGTATGTCATGGCTATATATTGTCACCCTGATTATTTAACTTATATGCAGAATACATCATACGAAACACTGGGCTGGAAGAAGCACAAGCTGGAATCAAGACTGCCAGGAGAAATATCAATAGCCTCAGATATGCAGATGACACCACCCTTATGGCAGAAAGTGAAGACGAACTAAAAAGCCTCTTGATGAAAGTGAAAGAGGACAGTGAAAAAGTTGGCTCAAAGCTCAACATTCAGAAAACGAAGGCCATGGCATCTGGTCCCATCACTTCATGGGAAATAGATGGGGAAACAGTGGAAACAGTGTCAGACATTATTTTGGGGGGCTCCAAAATCACTGCAGATGGTGACTGCAGCCATGAAATTAAAAGAAGCTTACTCCTTGGAAGGAAAGTTATGACCAACCTGCTGCTAAGTCACTTCAGTCCTGCCCAACTCTGTGTAACCCCTTAGACGGCAGCCCACCAGGCTCCCCCATCCCTGGGATTCTCCAGGCAAGAACACTGGAGTGGGCTGCCATTCCTTCTCCAATGCATGAAAGTGAAAAGTGAAAGTGAAGTCGCTCAGTCATGTCCGACTCTTAGCGACCCCATGGACTGCTGCCTACCAGGCTCCTCCGTCCTTGGGATTTACCAGGAAAGAGTTCTGGAGTGGGGTGCCATTGCCTTTTCCAATGACCAATCTAGATAACATATTGAAAATCAGAGAAATAACTTCCAACAAAGGTCCGTCTAGTCAAGGCTATGTTTTCTCCAGTGGTCATGTATGGATGTGAGAGTTGGACTATAAAGAAAGCTGAGTGCCAAAGAATTGATGCTTTTGAACTGTGGTGTTGGAGAAGACTCTTGAGAGTCCCTTGTACTGCAAGGAGATCCAACCAGTCCATTCTGAAGGAGATCAGCCCTGGGACTTCTTTGGAAGGAATGATGCTAAAGCTGAAACTCCAGTATTTTGGCCACCTCATGCGAAGAGTTGACTCATTGGAAAAGACTCTGATGCTGGGAGGGACTGGGGGGCAGGAGGAGAAGGGGACGACAGAGGATGAGATGGCTGGATGGCATCACTGACTCGATGGACATGAGTCTGAGTGAACTCCGGGAGTTGTTGATGAACAGGGAGGCCTGGCGTGCTGCGATTCATGGGGTCACAAAGAGTCCGACACCACTGAGTGGCTGAACTGAACTGAACTGAACTTCTTCCCTGTCTCACAAATTCCAACTGCTTTGACTTCTGGAACTTCAGTCTCTACTTCTCCAACTCAGTGCGATTTCCATGTTCTATTTGGGTCCTCATTTTGCCTAATACAGTCTAGAATTCTTTTCCAAACAGTAGCCTGGAACACTCGAAGAAATCTATTCACTTCTCAATAACTGTCCTTTACTTCCTATTTGCCTCTTCCTATCGGACACAGTGCATCTCTGCCCATCCTCCCCATCCCGAGACCCTCACCTAAGCCCGTCACAAACAAAAAGTTGTATAACACACTCTTCAGGAGCTAACTGCGCCCTTTGCCTTCTTGGGAAACCCCACACTCCACTCACCTGTATTAGACTTTGGCCTCAGTACATCGGCATCTCACATGACACTCAAAGGAGCACATGTCCTGATGGAGGAGCCTAGGTGAAGAGTCTAGATCCCCAGCAGACTACTGGCAACTCAGCTGGGTCAGAAACAGAAATTAATGACTTGAGGCTGCTGTTAGGAGGAGAGGCGACCATGGCCTCCCACACAAATCCTAGATACCTCTCAGCAGCCAGGAGAAACAACTGAACCAAGGGTGTGCAGTGGAATGGCACAGTCCGGGGTGTCCTGGCCTTGGACTTCACCTTGGACTTGGCTAATAAAAAATTGGGACTCCACTGTCCTGGCCTGAAAAGCTAAAGATTTGGGTCCTAGGCATGACCCATTCACTCTCCTGCTCCGGAAAATGGCCACTGGTCTGGCAGCTACACGGCCTATTCTCACCTCTCCAGGCACGTCTGAGGGGGCTCTGCCCCACTAAGACTCTGCAGGTCGGGGAAAACTTCCATGAGGATCGGGGTTTGTTTTATGGGTGGTGTGAACCAGACTCCTTACAGGTGAGTCTTGGAGGAAGGCCTCTGGAACTTATGGACGTTTTTCACCTCAGTTCAGTTCAGTTCAGTTCAGGCGCTCAGTCGTGTCCGACTCTTTGCGACCCCATGAAACGCAGCATTCCAGGCCTCCCTGTCCATCACCAACTCCTGGAGTTCACTCAGACTCACGTCCATCGAGTCAGTGATGCCATCCAGCCATCTCATCCTCTGTCGTCCCCTTCTCCTCTTGCCCCCAGTCCCTCCCAGCATCAGAGTCTTTTCCAATGAGTCAACTCTTCGCATGAGGTGGCCAAAGTACTGGAGTTTCAGCTTTAGCATCATTCCCTCCAAAGAAATCCAAGGACAGATCTCTTTCAGAATGGACTGGTTGGATCTCCTTGCAGTCCAAGGGACTCTCAAGAGTCTTTCCAACCCCACAGTTCAAAAGCATCAATTCTTTGGTGCTCAGCCTTCTTCACAGTCCAAATCTCACATCCATACATGACCACAGGAAAAACCATAGCCTTGACTAGACGGACCTTTGTTGGCAAAGTAATGTCTCTGCTTTTGAATATGCTATCTAGGTTGGTCATAACTTTCCTACCAAGGAATAAGTGTCTTTTAATCTCATGGCTGCAGTCACCATTTGCAGTGATTTTGGACCCCAGAAAAATAAAGTCTGACACTGTTTCCACTGTTTCCCCATTTATTTCCCATGAAGTGATGGGACCGGATGCCATGATCTTCATTTTCCAAATGTTGAGCTTTAAGCCAACTTTTTCACCCTCCACTAACACTTTCATCAAGAGGCTTTTTAGTTCCTCTTCACTTTCTGCCATAAGGGTGGTGTCATCTGCATATCTGAGGCTATTGATATTTCTCCTGGCAGTCTTGATTCCAGCTTGTGCTTCTTCCAATCCAGTGCTTCTCCTGATGTACTCTGCATATAAGTTAAATAAGCAGGGTGACAATATACAGCCTTGGCATACTCCTTTTCCTAGTTGGAACCATTTGTTCCATGTCTGGTTCTAACTGTTGCTTCCTGACCTGCATACAGATTTCTCAAGAGGCAGGTCAGGTGGTCTGGTATGCCCATCTCTTTCAGAATTTTCCCCACTTTATTGTGATCCACACAGTCAAAGCCTTTGGCATAGTCAATAAGGCAGAAATAGATGTTTTTTTCTGGAACTCTCTTGCTTTTTCCATGATCCAGCAGATGTTGGCAATTTGATCTCTGGTTCCTCTGCCTTTACTAAAACCAGCTTGAACATCTGGAAGTTCACGGTTCACGTATTGCTGAAGCCTGGCTTGGAGAATTTTGAGCATTACTTTACTAGCGTGTGAGATGAGTGCAGTTGTGCGGTAGTTTGAGCATTCCTTGGCATTGCCTTTCTTTGAGATTGGAATGAAAACTGACCTTTTCCAGTCCTGTGGCCACTGCTGAGTTTTCCAGATTTGCTGGCATATTGAGTGTAGAACTTTCACAGCATCATCTTTCAGGATTTGAAATAGCTCCACTGGAATTCCATCACCTCCACTAGCTTTGTTCGTAGTGATGCTTTCTAAGGCCCACTTGACTTCACATTCCAGGATGTCTGGCTCTAGATCAGTGATCACACCATCGTGATTATCTTAGTGGTGAAGATCTTTTTTGTACAGTTCTGTATATTCCTGCCACCTCTTCTTAATATCTTCTGCTTCTGTTAGGTCCATACCATTTCTGTCCTTTTTCGAGTCCATCTTTGCATGAAATTTTCCCTTGGTATCTCTAATTTTCTTGAAGAGATCTCTAGTCTTTCCCATTGTGCTGTTTTCCTCTATTTCTTTGCATTGATCGTTGAGGAAGGCTTTCTTATCTCTTCTTACTATTCTTTGGAACTCTGCATTCAGATGTTTATATCTTTCCTTTTCTCCTTTGCTTTTCACTTCACTTCTTTTTACAGCTATATGTAAGACCTCCCCAGACAGCCATTTTTCTTTTTTGCATTTCTTTTCCATGGGGATGGTCTTGATCTCTGTCTCCTGTACAATGTCACGAACCTCATTCCATAATTCATCAGGCACTCTATCTATCAGATCCAGTCTCTTAAATCTATTTCTCACTTCCACTATATAATCATAAGGGATTTGATTTAGGCCATACCTGTATGGTCTAGTCGTTTTCCCTACTTTCTTCATTTTAAGTCTGAATTTGGTAATCAGGAGTTCATGATCTGAGCCACAGTCAGCTCCTGGTCTTGTTTTTCTTCACTGTATAGAGCTTCTCCATCTTTGGCTGCAAAGAATATAATCAGTCTGATTTCAGTGTTGACCATCTGGTGATGTCCATGTGTAGAGTCTTCTCTTGTGTTGTTGGAAGAGGGTGTTTGCTATCACCAGTGCAGTTTCTTGGCAAAATTCTATTAGTCTTTGCCTTGATTCATTCTGCATTCCAAGGCCAAATTTGCCTGTTGCTGCTGCTGCTGCTAAGTCGCTTCAGTCGTGTCCGACTCTATATGACCCCATAGAGGGCAGCCCACCAGGCTCTCCCGTCCCTGGAATTCTCCAGGCAAGAACACTGGAGTGGGTTGCCATTTCCTTCCCCAAATTTGCCTGTTACTCCTCCCCTTATTTGGCGTGCACCTAGAATTCCCCAAATCCCGTGAGATTCAGCGTCCTTTGGGATGAATGATTGTGAAGCAGCTCATAGCACCTGGTTCTTCTGGAATTCTCTGAGCTCCTGATGGCTCTGTGCATCTAAGCCCATCTTCATCCCACCCCTCCATCAGGACACATAATTAACCCTCCCCACAACCCAAAGCCACACAGCACACTTTGTGGGCTCTAACTGAGCTCTGTTTGCCTTCCTGGAAAACCTACATGCCACTCACCTGGACCAGGACTGACCTCTGCCTGTGGTCAGTGGGTGTCCTTATTAGTGCTCAAAAGAAACATTTCAACATTTCCTGTGTTTACTTCAGCAGCACAAATGCTAAAATTGGAAGGATACAGAAAAGATTAGCATGACTTCTGTGCAAGGATGACACACGTATTCATTAAATGTTCCTTTTTTTGGGGGTGGGGTGGGTAAGGCAGTGAAACTGTTCTATAAAACTAAAATGTTGGATACATGTCATTATATGTTTGTTCACTCCTACAGAAAATGCAAGACCAAAAGTGAACGCTAATGTACAATATGAACTTTGGATGACAATGATGTGTCAATGTACAGGTCATCAGTTACAACAAATGTACCACTGTGATGAGGAATGATGGAGAATAAAGGGAAGCTTCTGTATTGGGGCACAGGCATATATGGTTAATCTCTGGACCTTCTGCTCATATTGCTGTAAATAAAAGTAAAAAATCAAGTCTATTTTTTTTTTAAGAGAATATTTCCTGATGGAGGGGCTCAGTGGGGGGAAAAATTATAGCTGTAAAAACTGTCTCGAAATTGTTATTTCCTTTTTTCTTTTTTTCTTGTTTACTAACTGGTTAAGGCAGGAGGGCATTTCTGTTATTTTTCCAGAACCATAAATACAAGTCATAAGAGCATATTTGAAGACTGAGATTTTTTCTATTGCTTTATATAATTATTACTAAACTTATACTTCCATTTTGAATTGTCAGTACAAGGAAATCTTTTCTGTGTCTTGGTTTTATGACTTCTTTTAATATTTGCTGTATATATGTTTCCTGAAAATATTTCTTATACAAATATATCCATATTTCTTGTGTTCTATGCTGAAATTAAGTGAAAAACTATTTTATAACTACTTAGTAAAAATATTAATGAGAGAAGGTGGTGTTGCCATATGCTGACATACTACACTAAACAATTTCTTATCAATAAAATTCTTTATCCAAGTATATTTAACATAATAAAATTGACTAAGCTAATTAGAAATTTTCATATTCACCAGTAGCAAAATGCTAGTAGCACCCCTTATCTCTAGGAGATAAATTCAATGAATCTCCTGCCATGTTAGCATATAAACATAATACTGGCAATGAATATAATAGGCCTTAGATATGTCATACATATGTGACTGAGCAATATGTGTTATAGGATGTTGTTTAGTCACTAAGTTGTGTCTGAATCTTTGTGACCCCATGAACTGTAGGCCACCAGGCTCCTCTATCCGTAGGATTTTCCAGGCAAGAATATTGAAGTGGGTTTCATTTACTTCTCTAAGGGTGTTACAGGATAAGCTAATAATAAATATATGATCCCATAAATTGATAATAGTGACATGCCTATCTGTAAGCACATAGTGTATGATTGTTACTTTTCTAAAACCTTAGAAATTACTTTGCTGAAAAGATTTTTAACCCAATAAGACAGATTTGATAACATCCAATATAAACTTGCATTTTTTTTTTTTTTCACAAATAAAGCAGAGAGCCTGTAGGATACTGGTTTACTTTCACTTTATATACAGTGCTAATAAACTTGGATATTTGGTTTTCCAGACCTTCCAAATAAAACAAGATAGCTCACTAAAATGGCAGGGGAATTGAAGAATTAAAAAGTGATATTTTAAATTAAGAGAATAGACTAAAATTCTACATAACTTTGACCCAACAATCCCTACGACTATAATGTGAATCCGCATTACTCACATTATTCTCTAAAGTGTCACTTATTTTTATTACTGTTATAGCAGAATATTACAAAAGTATATATTTCTTTGACAAAGAGTCATAAAATAACAATAAATGTAACATGGCATTGCCATTATACCCATCTGAAAAAATCAACAATGGCTTTGTCCATTCCTAGACAAGTTGAAATAACTTCTGGCACAAAAGAAAATAACATTTTGTCTAAAAATTTACATGTGTGTCACTAAGTGGGAATTTCAGGAAAATATAAAAATACACATATGTTTTCACATGAGCAATGTTTTGGAGAAGAAATAGCTAGATTTAAATTTTCATATTAGTAGATGGCTAAACTGATACAATTTTCACAAGCTCCTTAATAACAAAAGATCTACAAACTATTAATTTCTTCACATCAATAAAAATGTATAAAGCAATAAATCATATCCTAAGCTTGTTATCTATCATTAATTGATTAAAACATCTGTTTCTAAATTCAAATTGAATTTCTAAACTGGATTTATTGAATAAATCATTTTGCCAATAGAGAAACTGTCCTGTAAATATCATACCCCATGTTTAACATTGGTTAGCTTTATTATTTCCTTGACATTCCCCACATTTTAAATAGAAAAATTTTAACGATACATATTATTTCACAATTTCTGGTGCTCTTATCCAATCTGCTTTTAAAAATTCACAGTAATGCAAAACTGATGAATTGAGACATTTTGTTGGCTGATCTGGTATTTTTAGATACTGAACCTGCTTTCACTGACAGCTTATAGCAGAATGGCTGAAAACTTTCTAGCTATAATGTTTTGAATTTACTTTTAGTGTTATCTTTGTTCTTGTACTAATATATTGAACTAATACACTATTGCCAATGCAAGAGATGCAGGTTTGATGCCTGAGTCAGGGGAGATCCCCTGGAGTAGTAAATGGCAACCGCCAGTATTCTTGCCTGGAAAATTCCATGGACAGAGGAGCCTGGTGAGCTACAATCCATGGGGTCACAAAGAGTCAGACATGACTGAGCATGCACTTTTCTCCTTTTACCATTCAGAAAGTAGCTATTAGATATGAAGTTTATAAATTACACATAACAAAAGCAAACCCAAACTTTATAAGACAAATGAGAAATACAGAAAATTTTGTTCAATTAATTCCAGATTTATTGGAATTTACTACCAAAAAAAAAAATCACTATAGATTACACTTGTTGCACCTTTTCTTTATACTGAAGGAAAACAAATCAATTATTTTATTCCTCTATAATTTCACATAGTTCAATAAACTTACTTAAAAACTTACTTTAAAAACTTTCCTTCCAAATGAAAAGGTTACAGAAATTGTAGTAGTACAAAGGGATTGTACAAACTGTTGGTATTTAGTTTTCTGCAGCTAATCATCCTGATATAAAATGTAACCAGAAAATATCTGTAAACTTTCATAAGACTGGGATTTACATTGTGGCTGTACATGTGAGCACTATGGCAAAAATAATTTCCAGTCTATGTGTTTCATGTCTTACCAAGTGATTTTTAACAATAATATATTATTTAACCTTGTACTTTGTAAGCTTCACTATCCAGCATTATAGAATTCATTTTCCATCCCAAATGGTTTCTTGTGTGTGTTCGTGCATGCTCAGTCATGTCTGACTCTTCTAAAATTTAAAACTTAAGGTTATTTAATAACTTAAGCATCATATTTCAAGAAACAGAAGATGATGAACCACAGGATAGGTAACACCTGATTTCTATGGGCAGTGCTTTGGAGTGGCCTGTCCATCCCTCTTCCATTGGAGTTAGATCAAGTAAATCAAGACTCCATGGAAATAAATAGGATTAATGTGATGTGTAAAGAAACAGCCACTTCTCCATCTCATACACAGTGAACATAAATTACAGTGGTCGCTTTAAGACAATAAGAGACCACAAGGGAAGAAAAAAGATTGAATGAGAAGAATAAAGATAATAAGTATAATATAATTTTTATAAGTATTGATTGTAAAATGTAAGGATGTTGCAGCAAACAGCTAAATTGAGATGTTTAGAGTCTATGTTTAATTTTTTAAAAAGTGATTGGGATAGAATTGTGGTTGCTATTTAATAGTGATTTCCTCACCTTGTTTTATTTACTGAGACCTAGTTCTCTTTTTTTCCTTCACCAGGGAACTCAGGAGGTAAATCCTGATGATAATTCAGACTCTGTTAGACTATTCCGATTCTCTTTACAATATGGTATAATAAAAGTGATATAATAAAAGTCGAGATAGAGAAGCCATCTAAATTAAACAGTTTTCGAAGTGATTTTGTGAATCATATTACAGATGTTTATATTACTGCTTTCCATGTATTAGAGTCATACCAATGATTCATCATTCCCTTAAAGACCTGATTCAGAGGTGGTCTCTTCTGTGGAGACTCTCACATGCTTCCTTCCCCCTGAGGAGAAATACTGCCGTATATTATGTAGCCCATTTGTATACTAAGCAGTGACCCTCAAAAATGTCTATGTCCCAAATCAACTCAGTGGGTTCAATGTAATCAAAAGGGTACTTCTGAGAAAGATGCAGACGTCAAAAATGGGTAGAACATATGACAAAGAAAGAAAACTATTGAAGTGATAGAAGAATAGGTCATAGCCAAAAGAATGCAGAAGGTCTCTAATTGCTGAAAAGCATAGCCTGCAGAAGGAATGCAGTCATACCAATACCTTGATTCTAAAATTCCAATATCCACAAATAGAATAAATATGTATTCAGTAAAGCTACTAGTTTGTGGTTAATGTGTTATAGCAGCAATAGGAAATGAATCAGTTCAGTTCAGTTCAGTCGCTCAGTCCTGTCCGACTCTTTGCGACCCTATGAATCACAGCACACCCAGGCCTCCCTGTCCACCACCAACTCCCGGAGTTCACAGACTCACATCCTTCGAGTCAGTGATGCCATCCAGCCATCTCATCCTCTGTCGTCCCCTTCTCCTCCTGCCCCCAGTCCCTCCCAGCATCAGAGTCTTTTCCAATGAGTCAACTCTTCGCATGAGGTGGCCAAAGTACTGGAGTTTCAGCTTTAGCATCATTCCTTCCAAAGAAATCCGAGGGCTGATCTCCTTCAGAATGGACTGATTGGATCTCCTTGCAGTCCAAGGGATTCTCAAGAGTCTTCTCCAACACCACAGTTCAAAAGCATCAGTTCTTCGGCGCTCAGCTTTCTTCACAGTCCAACTCTCACATCCATACATGACCACTGGAAAAAACTATAGCTTTGATTAGACGGACCTTTGTTGGCAATGTAATGTCTCTGCTTTTCAGCATGTTATAGGAAAAGGAGTTTGTCAAGGCTGTATATTGTCACCCTGCTTATTTAACTTCTACGCAGAGTACACTATGAGAAACACTGGGTTGGAAGAAGCACAAGCTGGAATCAAGATTGCCGGGAGAAATATCAATAACCTCAGCTATGCAGATGACACCACCCTTATGTCAGAAAGTGAAAAGGAACTAAAAAGCCTCTTGATGAAGGTGAAAGAGGAGAGTGAAACAGTTGGCTTAAAGCTCAACATTCAGAAAATGAAGGTCATGGCATCTGGTCCCATCACTTCATGGGAAATAGATGGAGAAACAGTGGAAACAGTGTCAGACTTTATTTTTCTGGGCTCCAAAATCACTGCAGATGATGACTGCAACCATGAAATTAAAAGACGCTAACTCCTTGGAAGAAAAGTTATGACCTTCTCCTAGCATTGCTTTTACTGAAAATCCCATTGTTTTGAATTGTTTTGTTTCCATTTTCATTCGCTTTTATGTATATTTTGATTTTTTTTATTTCTTCTGTGACTTGTTGGTTATTCAGAAGTGTGTGGTTTAGCCTCCATGTATGTATTTTTAATAGGTTTTTTTTTTTTTTTTTCCCTGTAGCTGACATCTAATCTTACCACATTGTGATAAAAAAAGATGCTTGGAATGATTTCCGTTGTATTTTTTGTTTGTTTGTTTGTTTGTTTTTTAATTTACCAAGGCTAGATTTATGGCCCAGAATGTGACCTATTCTAGAGAAGGTTCCCTGTGCCCTTGAGAAAAAAGGAGAAATTCAATGTTTTGTGTGGAAATGTCCTCAGATCAGATCAGTCTCTCAGTCATGTCCGACTCTTTGCGACCCCATGAATCCAGCACGCCAGGTCTCCCTGTCCAGCACCAACTCCCAGAGTTCACTCAGACTCACGTCCATTGAGTCAGTGATGCCATCCAGCCATCTCATCCTCTGTCGTCCCCTTCTCCTCCTGCCCCCAGTCCCTCCCAGCATCAGAGTCTTTTCCAATGAGTCAACACTTCGCATGAGGTGGCCAAAGTACTGGAGTTTCAGCTTTAGCATCATTCCTTCCAAAGAAATCCCAGGGCTGATCTCCTTCAGAACGGACTGGTTGGATCTCCTTGCAGGCCAAGTGACTCTCAAGAGTCTTCTCCAACACCACAGTTCAAAAGCATCAATTCTTCAGTGCTCAGCCTTCTTCACAGTCCAACTCTCACATCCATACATGACCACAGAAAAAACCATAGCCTTGACTAGATGAACCTTTGTTGGCAAAGTAATGTTTCTGCTTTTGAATATGCTATCTAGGTTGGTCATAACTTTCCTTCCAAGGAGTAAGCATCTTTTAATTTCATGGCTGCAGTCACCATCCACAGTGATTTTGGAGCCCAGAAAAATAAAATCTGACACTATTTCCACTGTTTCCCCATCTATTTCCTATGATGTGATGGGACCGGATGCCATGATCTTCGTTTTCTGAATGTTGAGCTTTAAGGCAACTTTTTCACTCTCCACTTTCACTTTCATCAAGAGGCTTTTGAGTTCTTCTTCACTTTCTGCCATAAGGGTGGTGTCATCTGCATATCTGAGGTTATTGATATTTCTTCCAGCAACCTTGATTCCAGCTTGTGTTTCTTCCAGTCCAGCATTTCTCATGATGTTCTCTGCATATAAGTTAAATAAACAGGGTGACAATATACAGCCTTGATGTACTCCTTTTCCTATTTGGAACCAGTCTGTTGTTCCATGTCTGGTTCTAACTATTTCTTCCTGACCTACATACAGATTTCTTAAGAAGCAGGTCAGGTGGTCTGGTATTCCCATCTCTTTCAGAATTTTCCACAGTTTATGGTGATGCACAGAGTCAAAGGCTTTGGCATAGGCAATAAAGCAGAAATAGATGTTTTTTCTGGAACTCTCTTGCTTTTTCCATCATCCAGCAGATGTTGGCAATTTGATCTCTGGTTCCTCTGCCTTTTCTAAAACCAGCTTGAACATCAGGAAGTTCATGGTTCATATATTGCTGAAGCCTGGCTTGGAGAATTTTGAGCATTACTTTACTAGTGTGTGAGATGAGTGCAATTGTGTGATAGTTTGAGCATTCTTTGGCATTGCCTTTCTTTAGGATTGGAATGAAAACTGATCTTTTCCAGTCCTGTGGCCACTGCTGAGTTTTCCAGATTTGCTGGCATATTGAGTGCAGCACTTTCACAGCATCATCTTTCAGGGTTTGGAATAGCTCCACTGGAAGTCTATCACATCCACTAGCTTTGTTCGTAGTGATGCTTTCTAAGGCCCACTTGACTTCACATTCCAGAATGTCTGGCTCTAGGTCAGTGATCACACCATCGTGATTATCTGGGATGTGAAGATCATTTTTGCACAGTTCTTCTGTGTATTCTTGCCACCTCTTCTTAATATCTTCTGCTTCTGTTAGGTCCATACCATTTCTGTCCTTTATCGAGCCCATCTTTGCATGAAATGTTCCTTAGATATCTCTGATTTTCTTGAAGAGAGCTCTAGTCTTTTCCATTCTGTTGTTTTCCTCTATTTCTTTGCATTGATTGCTGAAGAAGTCTTTCTTATCTCTTCTTGCTATTCTTTGGAACTCTGCATTCAGATGTTTATATCTTTCCTTTTCTCCTTTGTGTTTCGCTTCTCTTCTTTTCACAGCTATTTGTAAGGCCTCCCCAGACAGCCATTTGCTTTTCTGCATTTCTTTTCCATGGGGATGGTTCTGATCCCTGTCCTCTGTACAATGTCATGAACTTCATTCCATAGTTCATCAGGCCCTCTATCTATCAGATCTAGGCCCTTAAATCTATTTCTCACTTCCACTGTATAATCATAAGGGATTTGATTTAGATTATACCTGAATGATCTAGTGGTTTTACCTACTTTCTTCAATTTCAGTCTGAATTTGGCAATAAGGAGTTCATGGTCTGAGCCACAGTCAGCTCCCAGTCTTGGTTTTGCTGACTGTGTAGAGCTTCTCCATCTTTGGCTGCAAAGAATATAATGAATCTGATTTCGGTGTTGACCATCTGGTGATGTCCATGTGTAGAGTCTTCTCTTGTGTTGTTGGAAGAGGGTGTTTGTTATGACCAGTGTATTTTCTTGGCAAACTCTATTAGTCTTTGCCCTGCTTCATTCCGTATTCCAAGGTCAAATTTGCCTGTTACTCCAGGTGTTTCTTGACTTCCTACTTTTGCATTCCAGTGCCCTATAATGATAAGGACATCTTTTTTGGGTGTTAGTTCTAAAAGGTCTTGTAGGTCTTCATAGAACCGTTCAACTTCAGCTTCTTCAGCATTACTGGTTGGGGCATAGACTTGGATTACTGTGATATTTGAATGGTTTGCCTTGGAAACAGAGATCATTCTGTCGTTTTTGAGATTGTATCCAAGTTCTGCATTTCGGACTCTTTTGTTGACCATGATGGCTACTTCATTTCTTCTCAGGGATTCCTGCCCACAGTAGTAGATATAATGGTTATCTGAGTTAAATTCATCCATTCCAATCCATTTGAGTTCGCTGATCCCTAGAATGTCAACATTCACTCTTGCCATCTCTTGTTTGACCACTTCCAATTTGCCTTGATTCGTGGACCTGACATTCCAGGTTCCTATGCAATATTGCTCTTTACAGCATCGGACCTTGCTTCTATCACCAGTCACATCCACAGCTGGGTATTCTTTTTGCTTTGGCTCCATCCCTTCATTCTTTCTGGAGTTATTTCTCTACTGATCTCCAGTAGCATATTGGGCACCATCCTAAAAATATCAGTTAGGTCTAACTGGTCCATTGTATCATTTTAAGTTTGTGTTTCCTTGCTAATTTTCTGTTTAGTTGATCTATCCATAGGTGTGAGTGGGGTATTAAAGTCTTGCACTATTATTGTGTTACTGTTAATGAAAATTAGTAGTAGATTGAGTTTATAAATTCATTTTTATGAATATATGGAACAACATATTTAAATCCCTTATTGTAGAACTCAAGACGATGTAGGTCATGTTAATATGGCCAATGATGTATCATCCTTATTGTCAGTAAGCAGATATTCTATGAGTTTACAACTTCGAAGATTAATTTTTCTTTAGTTCTTCATAATTTAGAGCAAGGATCAGAAAACTGTAGCACCCAGGCAGAATCCCACCTTCTTTCTGTTTTAGAAATAGAGTTTTATTGGAACACCACCATACTCATTTCTTTGCATATTTTCTGGCTGCACTGGCGCTATCATGGCAAGTCTGAGTTGTTGTGTAGGAGCACATATAGTCTTTGGAATCCAAAATATTTACTTTCTGGTGCATTCAGAAAAAGTTGGAAAAATCCTGGCTTAAAGGGCAAAGGAGAGGCTTTTATATTACCAAATTCCCTACTAGTATTGGTAACAGGGAAGGGTGAAAAATCCCACAGTCTATTTGGGATTCTCTGGTGGCACAGACAGTAAAGAATATGCCTTTAATACAGGAGATTTGAGTTCAATCCTTGGGTTGGGGAGATCCCCTGGAGAAGGGAATGGCTACCCACTCCAATATTCTCACCTAGAGAATTCCATGGACAGAGGAGCCTGGTGACCTACAGACCATGAGGTCCCAAAGAGTTGCACACAACAGAGTGATTCACACAGCACATTTCTGAGGGGAGGGACCAGAAGACACATCTCTTTGAAAAATTATATTAACAGACCCAGAATAGAACTATACTGATAATCACTACCTTAATAAAAAGTTACTTCTCAAATGGATTGTCAAATTGTTTCCTTTTCAAGAGAAACAAATGTCGAAAAGAGTCAGTGTCAAAGTCCTTGTCATAGGTAGTTGTTTTTCATTCTCATTTTTCTTTAAAAGCTGTGTATGAATAGGACTTTGACAGAGGTACATTTACCAAATAATATGAATGGGGGTGAAAAGTATATATTTTTAAAGAGAAAATGGTTCTGACAATTCAAGAAGAAAAATGCTTTAGAACTGCAACTGAAACAATTAAAACTGTTAAAGGGAAACTATTACTTTTTATGTTAATGTAGAGAAGCAGAGTTTCATATTTTCATTAAAGTCATTTCCCCTCTCCAAGTCCGTTATTAATATTTCTTACTTGTTATGGAAACAGTTTGTTGTAAATGAATTCTATGCTTCCTTTGAATTGAGTGTTTATATGTAGTTATATTTTCATTTTTCTCAGGTAAATATTCAGGAATTAAATGTTTACATTTTAAGGTGCTGCCAAACTGTTCTCCAAAATTATTAAAATATGATATATTCCCATCAGCATTGCATTAGTCTTCCAGTTCATCTTCTTGCTCATTAAAACTGGGTGTGATACATTTCTTAATTTTAGTGATTCCAATAGATATGTAAGTGCATTTTACTATGATTTTAGTTCATATTTTCTTAGTAAGAAATACGTTAAGCATCTTTTATATGCTGAATTGCCATTCATATGTGCCATATATACTCAGTGAAATATTAACTATTTTGCTTATTTTTATTCTGTTTTTTGCTTAATTTTGATAATATAGATGTAAGTTCTATATCATATATATGATTTTCAAACTATTTTTCTAGGCTTGTATAGTCTGTGGCTTATAGTTACATTGCTTAATAACATCTTCTATAAAGGAGTTTATAATTTTGACTAAGTACAATGTATCAATTTCTTCTTCTATGAGTCACATCTTTATTATTGATTCTAAGAAATGTTTGTCTTTTTCAAGGTCAGAAAAGACTTCTTGGCCTTCTTTTTAAAATATATTTCTTTAAATTTTACATTAATGAGTGTAATATAGTTTGAGTCACTTTTATTTAAAATGTGAGATGCATTAATGATAATTTATTGTGGTTTATCAATTTTTCCAACACTATTTTCCATACCAAATTTTTCCAACATAATTTTTTGAGATTAATTCTTTCTAATCTGAGTGAGTTTCCTTTGTCTAATATCAGTTGTCCATATATATGTGATTCTGTTTCTGAACACTTTGTTCTGTTCCATTCATCTGTTTGTCTATCTTTATATTACTTTATATTACTTGCACAATGTATTGATTATTGTAATCTTAAAGTCAGGTGTTGCCAATCTCTGATTTTCCTTTTCTTTATGTTAGTTTTGCTCATCTAGGTCTTTTGAATTTCCACTGGGATTATAGAATCAGTTTGTATATTTCTACCATAAAAATCATGATGTCCTTTGTGATGAAGTTGAATTTATTCAATTTTTGGAAAACAAGTATCTTTGCAAAATTTGTTCTTTCACAATATGTGGCCTTTGTCATCTTTAATTACTCTCAGGATATTTTGCACTCTCATTATTTACTTTGATAGGTTCTTCGTAACCGGGTGGCTAGCTTTGCAAACAATAATTGTATTTAAAAACATGACTTTCTAAATACACCTTCAACTTTGCAATTTTGAGTGAGATCAAGTTGCTAATTCAGTAATTTCCTTGATTGAGGAGAAAGGATTCTTCTGTAAAACGTCTCAAACAAATCCAACTAAAATGATACCAGGGAACAGAAATCTAAATTCTGTTTTATTGGGCTTTTACATAGGCAGTCTAGGGAGATAATGGTAGAAAGTTTGGGTCATGATATAAAACACTTTTGAAAAAAAGTGGGAAGTCTAGAATTAACTTTGAAAGCAACAGGGTGTCAGTGAAGATTTCTTTATATTTCTTTGGACCTAATTAAATCTGTTTAAGTAGATCATGTAAAGTTTTCTCTCATGAATAAAGAATGAGATTTATCAACATCCAACCTTCTAATTATATTTAAAAGTAAAAATATTTCAACATATCACTATCATGCAAATATATAAAATAGTTATGTCTTTATTTAGCCACACTAGTAAGTTATAAGTAGTGGGGGAAATTATTTTATCTATTTTTATTCCCCAAATCACATAGCATATTGTCTTGTTCAGATAAGGTGTTCAATAATAAATGTTTGCAGCATTAAACTTTATGGCTTGATAATCATCAAAATATTGGTATTGAAAAAAATATGCTTTACTCAGAAATGAAGCTGAATCTAATTTACTTATTAAAAACAATTCTCAAGACATTGTTTAGAGTTTTTGAATTTTTTGCAGCCATTGGGGTAATAAATATAAAGAACAATTCTTACTACTTAGAATTTTCTAAAACTCATACCTGAGTGTTTTGTTTTCAATTGTTAGTACATTCAGAGCTCAGCAAGAAATCTTTGCACAGGGCACAACTAGAGTCAGACTTAGTCAGGTAAATCTAAAACACCCCGTTTTAGATTTACCTTACTATGCTATATTTTTAATTCATTTAGGATTCTTTGCATGTTTATGATTGTACTAGACCATTCCAAGTGTTTTTAACTGAAAGTACCATATTACATGCTGTTAGAAAATAGTTTCTATATCACTGTATTCTGTTATCCCTAAAAGTATTTTTGGTATTTGTTCCATTTCCATGCATTGTTTCTGTTAGTAGACTGGAACTATGATAACCCTGTACATCAAACTTTTTAGGGAAATTGGTAACTATTTTAAGTTAACATAATTCTTATTGCATTTTCAAATCTTCTTGTCCTCTTGGCTGTATTATACACAGGATAATGTAAGACCAAGGGACAAGGAGTTTACAAAAGCTAAGATCAAATATGATTACTTGACACATTCAGATGAAGCCTAATTATGAAGCATTAAAATAGTTTCCCACATGTAAATTACAAAGTCTTCTCGGAAATGTGTTGCTTCATTAACTTGCCTTATTACATAATTGTCATTATCAACTAATTAAATAAATAAAGCAAACCAAAAAAACTTTATTAAGCATCTTTTAGTATACAAAGTACTTTTCTGGGTAACTAGAGTAGACAGGTTTTCAAATATGTAGATAGATATATTTTCTTTTGTTGTAGTTTAACATTATTTTCAAATAATCATGGTTACATTTCTAAATCTTTTTATGTATGTTCACATTTTCTTGTGTTGAAAGCTTGGGTATCTGAGAGTGTTCAATGTATTTGTTGAAGATATGACATAGCCAAGAAAGTGAAAGGCACAGATTTTGTTTCCCTATTCATCTACTGTGGCCCAACACTATATTAACAGGTTCACAAGTGTGAATAAACCTCCTGAGAGGATACAGAAAGCATTTACCCAGTGCTGGGGTGCTTTAGGGCTTCCCTGGTGGCTCAACTGGTAAAGAATCCATCTGCAATGTGGGAGACCTGGGTTCGATCCCTGGGTTGGGAAGATCCTCTGGACAAGGGAAAGGCTACCCACTCCAGTATTCTGGCATGAAAAATCCCTATGGACTGTATAGTCCATGGGGGTCACAAAGGGTCAGACATGACTGAGCAACTCACTTTCACTTCACTTCACTTCAGGGTTCTCTATGGAAAGTACATGAAGTTGTCCATGTCCTTAAGGTGCCCACAGTTAATTTGACTCAGTGCTTGTCACTTGTTTGAATTTGTTGAATGGAACACTTAATTTGAGGTGACTCATTACTATTTGAATTAGGTGCCATCAGGTCCAATAGCCTTATTTTATAGATGATAAAACACTCTCAGTTACAGACAGGAATGGTGTCAGAAAAATGGGAGTGAAATTAATAGATCAGGGCAGTCTGCTAGACATTAACCTTCCAGCCTAAAATATAGGTCTGTGACCAACTTCCCATATCATACTTCCTTCTAAGTCTGAAATCAGAAGAAGGAATATTCATTGTACTTCTGGCAGCCAGCCCCACAGTGCCCAAACTGGGCCATTTGCAGTATAAATTAAAACACACACACAAACACACTCAATTCTTTACTCACTTAAAAATGAAACAGGTTATGGAAAATCAAATCTTAGTATACTATGTATGGTATAAGTAAATCCTACTATCAAAGAACAGCCTAGAAATTTTGAGGAAGACTGGAGGTTTTCTTTCAGGCCTAAATTCTAACAGAGTCATCTGGCAACTATAATGAGATCCCTATGAGAAGTACTGAGTGTTTACATGGCATTTAGCTTGAATTCAGTGAAAAATGAAACTTCTTGAAAGAAGCTTTATCTTTTGTCATTTTTGGAAGCCCAGTGGGTGATGAATTCTGAGAGGAACTCTTAGAGTAGCTGGCTGTTATGAGGATTTTCATACTGAGTTAACTTATTGCTATCATCTGCTTCCTAAACTCATTTGCAGTCACCATCTGTCAAGGGGAGGTTTTACATCTAACAGTAGGAAACATGCATCTGGACACCAGGTTTCTTATAGCTTTTACAGACATATATCACATACTTTTATAAAGAAGAAGAATTAGTTCTGTTTTAGCTGTAAAATTGTTTCAGAATATTTATTCTGTATTTCATTAATGCATATGCTTATATATATGTTTGTGTGTCTCTGTATATGTGCATGCACATGTGTGTGCCTATGATTTTATTTTTAGATGACACACCTTCTCCAGCCCATAATATATAATTTTTCATTGGTCTTGGGATATAGGTGTAATTATTATTATATATTAATGAATATTGTAATATTCCTAAACCAAGTTCAGGCTGTACACATCCCTTGTTTCCTCAGATAATTTAGTTACCATCATAGAGTCAAATTCCACACTTTAGTAATATTTTTTAGATCCTTATTCCACTTGGTTTTGCTTCTTCATCCTTCTTACTCATACATATTTGTAAAACTCCTAGAACATCTTATACTATATATTTCCTGAATAAACAATTCAGCATGTATATTTGGGATTGCACTATAATTCTAATGGTACAAAAGAGACATAGTCTGGTGTTCCAGCATGACTGTGCCATCCTGGGTAGATCTGAATTCATTAAAAATGATTCAACCATAAATCATACCTTAGAGCTTCCAATACAAACTTCCCTTTTTTAAGTTTAAATTATATATATATATATTATATATTTATATATAATATATATATATATATAATTCAGAATATTCTACCCATGAAATTCTAATATATTTGTCTTCATGTATTCTTAAATTTTCTATCTTTGTAGATGACTGACTTCAATGCCTGGAGTTTGAGAGAAGTTTCTTATTCCAAGAAAATGTGGAAAAGGAGCAAAACTTACCTCTATATGTGGTTCTTTGTCTGGCTTAGGGTAAAACATCTGAATTACTTTAGTATTTACTCCACGGAGGCCTAGATTTGAAGCAAAGACATATATTCTCATCATTTGTAAGTGTCTGTTTGCCAGAATCCTTGATCAAGAGCATTGATAATCTGGTGCCAGGTATTTTCCCCAATTCATGCTGTACTGACAAAGAAGAATTTAGAATGAAATGCCAGGCAAGAATTCTTCCATTCCTTCCTGAAGTCATATTTTTATGGCTATAATTTTGGCACACTAGTTATCAGTCTATGATTGCAAGTAGAAAATAAAAAAATAATAAAGTTTAAATTGAAATGTATTTAAAGTGACAAGTAACAGTTTAATGTATATCTTTAGGTCTTCTTTTCACAACTGAGCTCTACTGTACCATATTAATGTGATTTGCACACCTAAGCAGTTATTCATCAGTTCAGTTCAGTTGCTTAGTTGTGCCCAACTCTTTGCAACCCCATGGAATGCAGCACACCAGGCCTTCCTGTCCATCACCAACTCCCAGGATTTACTCAAACTCATGTCCACTGAGTTGGTGAGGCCATTCAACCTTCTCATCCTCTGTCATCCCCTTCTCCTGCCTTCAATCTTTCCCAGTATCAGGGTCTTTTCTAATGAGTCAGTTTTTCACATCAGGTGGCCAAACTATTGGAGCTTCAGCTTCAACATCAGTCCTTCCAGTGAATATTCAGGACTGATTTCCTTTACAATGGACTGGTTTGATCTCCTTGCAGTCCAAGGGACTCTCAAGAGTCTTCTCCAACACCACAGTTCAAAAGCATCAATTATTTGGTGCTCAGCTTTCTTTATAGTCCAACTCTCACATCCATACATGACTACTGGAAAAACCATAGGTTTAACTAGACAGACCTTTTTTAATATGCTGTCTAGGTTGGTCATAACTTTCCTTCCAAGGAGCAAGTGTCTTTTAGTTTCATGGCTGCAGTCACCATCTGCAGTGATTTTGCAACCCAAAAAATAGTCTGCCACTGTTTCCACTGTTTCCCCATCTATTTGCCATGAAGTGATGGGACCAGATGCCATGGTCTTAGTTTCCTGAATGTTGAGCTTTAAGCCAACGTTTTCATTCTCCTCTTTCACTTTCATCAAGAGGCTCTTCAGTTTTTCTTCACTTGCTGCCATAATGGTGGTGTCATCTGCATATGTGAGGTTATTGATATGAACGATGAGGTTATTGTCACAAATTATGGATGGATGTTCATGGCATTGTACAGGAGGCAGGGATCAGACCATCCCCAAGAAAAAGAAATGCAAAAAGGCAAAATGGTGGTCTGAGGAGGCCTCACAAATAGCTGTGAAAAGAAGAGAAGAGAAAGGCAAAGGAGAAAAGCAAATATATACCCATTTAAATGAAGAGTTCCAAAGAATAGCAAGGAGAGATAAGAAAGATTTCCTCAGTGATCAATGCAAAGAAATAGAGGAAAACAATAGCATGGGAAAGACTAGAGATCTCTTCAAGCAATTATCCATATATATTAGTAATTCTTCAAGATCATATTAATTATGTAAAGTCCCACTATTTCGTGGGATTAAATTTCAAATTACAAGGACTTCAAAATCTTTAAATTCAATGGGTATCACCTACAAAAAGCCCAGTTTGCATAAATACACTCAACATGATCCAGTTGCCCTGTGAAGTTCTATTTTATGTCAATCAGGTTAAGTTAATTTTAGCATAATATGATCTTATATATTAAGAAAAATTTAATGAATACAGAAATTGTTATTTCTCTTCATCCTTGCCTCTCTCTTGTAATCATCAGTCATATAATTTCAAGAGGATGTATCCAGATGAATTAAACTAAACTGTTGTTACAGGCTGGTATCACTTTAAAAAGCAACATATCCTCTGTGCATTGTCAAGACCATCCTACAATATTCTAATTTTAGGTAATGTTAAGTTTTCAGGACCATGTTTCCTTTTCTTAGATACATACTTTCAATAAAACATCCATACTGTTTATTGCATATGTAGCATAATTACTTTTGTAATAAATTGAATTGTATCGAGTTAAAAAAAAAGATATCTAAAGTCCTAAACACCCCTACCTTCCAGTACCTCAGAATATGACTTCATTTGGAAATATGATCTTTAAAATAGAGGTAATAAAATTAATCATTTGGGTGAACCCTAATCCAATACAATGGTGTCATTATTTAAAAATATGGATATAGGCACAGACACACAGAAGAACGATGATGAAGGGACATAGGAAAATACCACTTGAAGATAGAGGCAGAGGTTGGAATTAGAAAGCCACCTATCAAGTAACATCTGGGGCTGTCAGAAGCTTAAAGATGGAAGGAGGAATTTTTCTTACAGTTTTCAGAGGGAGTGTGGTCTTACCAATATCTTGATTTCATAATTTACCTCCAGAATTATGAGACAATAAATTCCTGTTGTTCAAAGCCACCAAGTTTCTGGTATTTTGTTACTGTACTACAGCCATATGAAAATAATATACCTTTCATTTCATTTCCAAAGATTCAACCAACCACAGATCATGTAGTACTATAATATTTACCAATGAAAAAAACTCTATGCAGAAGTGGACCCCCAAAACTCTAATTCATGTTACTTAAGGGCCAACTGTATTATATTTTGTCTTTCACAGATGTATTTTTACTTTTATAGATAACAATGCAGAAGCACACAATAGTTGAAAATAATGGCCCCAAGGATAAAATACTTCCTTAGGTAAGTTACCTTTGTCCATCTTTCATGTTGATGCTGATTTCACCTTGCTTGATCTGTTACAAACCACTCAAGAATAGATGTGATTTACCTGGGAGCCAGGTTCACACTTTCCATTTCCTCAGAAAAAGGGGGCTAATGGAAGGAACTGAACAAGAAAAGGATCAGTCACTTTTCTCTATCCAAGAGGCTGTTTCTTTCTGCCCCTATGTTTCAGTTTATTCTAGAGATAATGTTAAGACAAGCAGTAAAAACTTCCTCAGGACTTACTTAGCAGGTATGCACATTTCTTTCTATGCTTTGATGTTCAATTGGGCTATCAATTCAGGAGAGTGTGACCAAATATTTTATGTATTCCATTTGCTCATTTTCAAGAGATGTTAGAATAATTGTCATAATACACCAGTGTGGTCTAAAATGCCTGTTCTACATAGTTGTCACACATTAATAATGACAAAACTACCAGAAACTAACTTCAATTAATAATTCCATTCAACTTAGACTTGTAAATTATCACAAAAGTTTCACAAAACTGTAAAAAAATCTGAGATTTTATCTATTTTCAAAGAAGAATTTCACCTACCATGGTGTCATTAATGTTGGCAGAAGACTTAAGACTCCTTCATCAGAGACAAAGAACTCTGTTACTCCGAGAAACAGCAATAGTCAGAGTACTAACATTTTCTTTTACCGGCCCCATAGGCCCTAATTCCCAGAGGGCTACATGGAAAGAAGCAGTTGACAGGTACATTGGCAAGGGATATCATTACAATAGAGGAACACTGAAGTTAGAAAATCTGAATGTCTTATAGTGGGCAGTAAACATGGCTACCCTTTGCTCTAGATTTTATCTCTATCTTCCAAGACTAAAGGTAAACATGCTCTTTGCTCTAAGGGACATCATCTCTCCTTTCCAAACATATTCTCTGTGCAAATATCATTGAAAAGACAGTCAATAAAAACTCAGTTAATTTCTTTCCCCACAAAACATGCAGAAATACAAGAAACCCATGGAGAATATTCTCCACCCAAAGCCTCCAAAAAATGGTGAAGTAAACTATTTAGTTGTTTTATGGAGATTTAGCAATATCAACAACCATTAACTATTCTCAAATTAATATTAATAATGTCAATGAAGAAATATTACAGGATTAAGAATGGAAAAGCCAAAAGACTACATAAAAGACAACAGATGATAAAAGAGCAAGTTAAATAAACATTAGATTGATATTATTGGGTCCTTCACTTTTGGTCAAGGTATAGTTATGGGGATAGGAATTACCCTTTCACTTAAAATAAATGAAAAAACTAGATATGCACATGAAACAGTTTTTATTAAGACATTGTTCAACAGACAATATAGGGCAAAGATCCACGAGATGGGATAAATAATGAAGTTATCCTTATGATTGCCTTAACTTACAGTCTCAAGGTAGTTTCCAGGCTGTGTCTCAGAGACATACAAAACCCATCCTGGAAGTCCACTTGAAATGAGGAGATGGGGCTAGAAATCTAGGGAGGCCAAGGGGAGGGAGAGGATGTAGGGCAGAATACAGGAGAGGAGGGAACTGTATAGAGAGATACTAGCAGTAGAGATGTGAACAAGAGTCCTTCTCATGTCTTTCAATTAGTACAACAATATATGTGAAGAGACTGCTGGACTGTAGAGAAAAGGCACTCAAAAAGAGCAGAGGGAATATCAACAAAGTCATACAAGGATAAGATAGGTCTCTTCCACCACCTAAACTAGATAAAATATTTTTAACTTTGGATTAGGCAAATTTTTCTTATTTATATCAAATGCTCAGGTCATAAAAATAAACTATTGATCAATTAAGATATATCAAAATCAAGAATATCTGCTCTTCAAAAGACAGCTAAGATAATATAATAGTAATAACGATATTAATTGCAGATTGGAATAAATTATCTGAAGATATTATATCTAATAAATGCTTGTATTCACATATATAAAGACTCACAAAATGAGGAAAACAAACAGTAAATTATTTTAAGGGCAAATTATTTGAGTTGTTACTTTACCAAATAAAATATATGGATGGAACATATGCACATGAAAAAATGCTCAACATTATTATTTGCAAATTAATCATTAATTAAAATCACCAAGACATCCTATAAAAATACCTAAAATTAATAAGACTGATCATACCAAGCATTGAGGACGAGGAATAATTGCAGTTCTTTTACATTACTGTGGGATTGTAAAGCAACAGAAACACTGAAAAACAATGTGTTGATTTCTTCAAAAGTTCCAGACACTTCCATATGATCCAACCTGCACATTTACAAGAATTTACCCTTAAGAAATGAAGACACGGGGGTGGTCCTAAGATGGCGGAGAAATAGGACAGGGAGACCACTTTTCCCCCCACAAATTCATGAAAAGAACATTTGAACACTGAGTAAATTCCACAAAACAACTTCTGAATGCCAGCAGAGGACATCAGGCACCCAGAAAAGCAGCCTATTGTCTTCAAAAGGAGGTAGGAAAAAATACAAAAGATAAAAAGAGAGACAGAAGAGGTAGAGACGGAGCTCCATCCTGGGAAGGGAGTCTTAAAAAAGAGAGGTTTCCAAACACCAGGAAAAACTCACTGCTGATTCTGTGGTGAGACTTGGAACCACAGAGGGCAACATAACCAGAAGGGAAAATAAATAAATAGTTAAAACCCACAGATTACGTGCCCAATGGTAACTCCTCCAGCGGAGAAACAGCGCGGACGCCTGCATCCGCCACTAGCAAGCAGGGGCTGGACAGGGAGGCACCGGCTGCATTGCTTAGAGTAAGGACCGGCCTGAATGCCCCAAGGGCAATCTGAGGGAACTAACTTGGGATAGCAAACCAGACTGTGGGAGAGCTACCACGCAAAAAGCCCTAATCTAAGATACCGCCAGGCCCGCTCACAGAACAAAGGACTGAGCAGAGCTAGCCAGCTGCAGACCGGCCATCCCCCTCCTGAGACAGGCAGGCGAGGGCAGCCAGAGCCAGAAGTGGGCAATCACAGCCCTAGAGAGGCATTATCTACAAAACTGCAAGCAGGCTTCATTGCTAACCAAGACTACTTGGGATTCTAGACTGTCGACATCCACCTGAGAAGGTGTGCCAGTTGTACACCCAGAAAACCGAACAGCAGGGACAGGGGAGGACACAAGTCACAGCGACCATGCTCGCCAAACTCCTGGTCATCTGAGCTGCTCAGACCTGGGAAGGGCACAAAATGTAGGCCCAACCGAGTCTGCACCTCTGAGGACTACCCAAGTACCTGAACCTGAGCAGCTTACACCTGGAAAGTGCATAAAACCCAGGGCTGGTCTCAGCCGGTTCCTGGCAGAGCAACCTAGAGCCTAAGCAGTGTAGACAGGGAAAGCACAGATGCCGTGAGCGGGGGCAAACCCAGTGTGGCCAAGACACTGTAAGCACACGCCAGTGTTTTTTGTTTGCAGTGTCCCTCCCTTGGAGAAGGCAATGGCACCCACTCCAGTACTCTTGCCTGGAAAATCCCATGGATGGAGGAGCCTGGTAGGCTGCAGTCCATGGGGTCACGAAGAGTCAGACATGACTGAGAGACTTCACTTTTACTTTTCACTTTCATGCACTGGAGAAGGAAATGGCAACCCACTCCAGTATTCTTGCCTGGAGAATCCCAGGGATGGCAGAGCCTGGTGGGCTGCCATCTATGGGGTCACACAGAGTCGGACACGACTGAAGTGACTTAGCAGCAGTAGCAGTCCCTCCTTTCCCACAGCACCTGAACAAACGAGCCTAAAAAAGTGTCCACCACCACCCCCTCGTGTCAGGGCGGAAATTAGACAATGAAGAGACCAGCAAACAGAAGAAGCTACAACAGAGGGAACCTCCTTGGAAGAGAAAGGTGCACTAGATTAAAACCCTGTAGTTAGTACTGACTACATAGAAAGGGGCCTGTAGATCTTGAGAAATATAAGCCAGATCAAGGAACTATCCGAAAATGTACTTCATATGAATATATTTTATAAATTTTGTGACTTTTTTTTTCTTTCCTTTAATATTGTATTTTTGAGAACCCAACCTCTACCCTAGATTTTTAATATTTGCTTTTTGGTATTTGTTATCAATTTTGTACCTTTAAGAACCCAATCTTCAGGACCGATTTTTACTAGGGAGAGAGATTACTCGCTCGACTGCTCTCTCCCCCTTTGGACTCTTCTTTTTGTCCTCCAGGTGGCCTCTATCTCCTCCCTCCCCCTTCTCTTCTCTACTCAACTCTGTGAATCTCTTTGTGTGTTCTGGGCTGTGGAGAACACTTAGGAAATTGTTTACTGGCTGGATCTGTCTTTCTCCTTTGGATTCCTTCTTTTCTTCACCTGGCCACCTCTGTCTCCTTCCTCCCTCTGCTCTTCTCTGTGTAACTCCGTGAACATCTCTGAGTGGTCCAGACTGTGGAGAACACATAAGGAAGTGATTACTGGCTAGCTTGCTCTCTCCTCTTTTGATTCTGCCTCATCTCATCCTGGTCACCTCTATCTCCCTCCTCCCTCTTCTCTTCTCCATGTAAGTCTGTGAACCTCTCTGGGTGTCCCTCACTGTGGAGAAACTTTTCGTCTTTAACCTAGACGTTTTATCAACAGTGCTATATAGATAAAGAAGTCTTGAGGCTACTGTAAACGTAAGACTGAAAACCAGAAGCAGGAGGCTTAAGTCCAAATCCTGAAAACACCAGAGAACTCCTGACTCCAGGGAACATTAATTGACAGGAGCTCATGAAATGCCTCCATACCTACACTGAAACCAAGCACCACTCAAGGGCCAACAAGTTGCAGAGAAAGATATATCACACAAATTCTCCTGCAACAGAGGAACATAGCCCTGAGTGTCAATATACAGGCTGCCCAAAGTCACACCAAATTCATTGACATCTCATAACTCATTACTGGACACTTCATTGCACTCCACAGAGAAGAACCCACCAGAACACCGACACAAGTTTCCCTACACAGGAAACCTTGACAAGCCACCCTAAGCAGGAAACCTTGACAAGCCACCCGTACAACCCCACCCACAGCAAGGAAACTCCACAATAAAGAGAACTCCACAAACTGCCAGAATACAGAAATGCCACCCAAAACCCAGCAATATAAACAAGATGAAGAGACAGAGGAATATCCAGCAGGTAAAGGAACAGGATAAATGCCTACCAAACCAAACAGCAGAGGAAGAGATAGAAAATCTACCTGATAAAGAATTCTGAATAATGATAGTGAAAATGATCCAAAATCTTGAAAACAAAATGGAATCACAGATAAATAGCCTGGAGACAAGGAATGAGAAGATGCTAGAAAGGTTTAAAAAGGACCTAGAAGAAATAAAAAAGAGTCAATATATAATGAATAATGCAATAGATGATATAAAAAACACTCTGGGAGAAAAAATAGTAGAATAAAGGAGGCAGAAGATAGGGTTAGTGAGGTAGAAGATAGAATGGTAGAAATAAATGAATCAGAGTGGAAAAAAGAAAAACAAATGAAAAGAAATGAGGACAATGTCAGAGACCTCTGGGACAATGTTAAACTCCCCAACATTTTAATCATAGGAGTCCCAGAAGAAGAAGACGAAAAGAAAAAAAAAAAGACCATGAGAAAACACTTGAGGAGATAATAGTTGAAAACTTCCCTAAAATGGGGAAGGAAATAATCATCCAAGTCCAAGAAACCCAGAGAGTCCCAAACAGGATAAACCCAAGGCAAAACACCCCAAGACACATATTAATCAAATTAACAAAGATCAAACACAAAGAACAAATATTAAAAGCAGCAAGGGAAAAACAACAAATAATACACAAGGGGATTCCCATAAGGATAACAGCTGATCTCTCAAAAGAAACTCTTCAGGCCAGGAGGGAATGGCAGGACATACTTAAAATGATGAAAGAAAATAACCTACAGCCCAGATTATTGTACCCAGCAAGGATGTCATTCAAATATGAAGGAGAAATCAAAAGCTTTATAGACAAGCAAAAGCTGAGAGAATTCAGCACCACCAAACCAGCTCTGCAACAAATGTTAAAGGATCTTCTCTAGACAGGAAACACAGAAAGGATGTATAAACTTGAATGCAAAACAATAAAGTAAATAGCAACCGGGATCATACTTATCAATAATTTCCTTAAACGTAAATGGGTTGAATGCCCCAAACAAAAGACAAAGACTGGATGAATGGATACAAAACAAGACCCCCAGTATGTTTCCACAAGAAACCCACCTCAAAACAAGGGACACATACAGACTGAAATTGAAGGGCTGTAAAAAGAGATTCCATGCAAATAGAGACCAAAAGAAAGCAGGAGTAGCAATACTCATATCAGATAAAATAGACTTTAAAACAAAGGCTGTGAAAAGAGACAAAGAAGGACAGTACATAATGATCAAAGGATCAATCCTAGAAGATATAACAATTATAAATATATATGCACCCAACATAGGAGCATCACGATATGTAAGACAAATTCTAACAAGTATGAAAGAGGAAATTAGCAATAACACAATAATAGTGGGAGACTTTAATACCCCACTCACACCTATGAGTAGAGCACTAAGCAGAAAATTAACAAGGAAACACAAACTTTAAGTGATACAATAGACCAGTTAGACCTAATTGATATCTATAGGACATTTCACCCCAAAACAATGAATTTCACCTTTTTCTCAAGTGCACACGGAACCTTTTCCAGGATAGATCACATCCTGGGCCATAAATTTAGCCTTGGTGAATTCAAAAAAATTGAAATCATTCCAAACATCTTTTCTGACCACAATGCAGTAAGATTAGATCTCAATTACAGGAGAAAAACTATTAAAAATTCCAACATATGGAGGCTGAACAACATGCTGCTAAATAACCAACAAATCACAGAAGAAATCAAAAAAGAAATCAAAATATGCATAGAAATGAATGAAAATGAAAACACAACAACCCAAAACCTGTGGGACACTGTAAAAGCAATGCTAAGGGAAGGTTCATAGCAATACAGGCATACCTCAAGAAACAAGAAAAAAGTCAAATAAATAACCTAACTCTACACCTAAAGCAACTAGAAAAGGAAGAAATGAAGAACCCCAGGGTCAGTAGAAGGAAAGAAATCTTAAAAATTAGGGCAGAAATAAATGCAAAAGAAACAAAAGAGACCATAGCAAAAATCAAAAAACTAAAAGCTAGTTCTTTGAGAAGATAAATAAAATTGACAAACCATTAGCCAGACTCATCAAGACACAAAGGGAGAAAAATCAAATCAATAAAATTAGAAATGAAAATGGAGAGATCACAATAGACAGCACAGAAATACAAAGGATCATAAGAGATTACTATCAGCAATTATTCTTTGGAACTCTGCATTCAGATGTTTATATCTTTCCTTTTCCCCTTTGCTTTTTGCTTCTCTTCTTTTCACAACTATTTGTAAGGCCTCCCCAGACAGCCATTTTGCTTTTTTTCATTTCTTTTCCATGGGGATGGTCTTGATCCCTGTCTCCTGTACAGTGTCACGAACCTCATTCCATAGTTTATCAGGCATTCTATCTATCAGATCTAGGCCCTTAAATCTATTTCTCACTTCCACTGTATAATCATAAGGGATTTGATTTAGGTCATACCTGAATCGTCTAGTGGTTTTCCCTACTTTCTTCAATTTAAGTCTGAATTTGGCAATAAGGAGTTCATGGTCTGAGCCACAGTCAGCTCCTGGTCTTGTTTTTGCTGACTGTATAGAGCTTCTCCATCTTTGGCTGCAAAGAATATAATCAATCTGATTTTGGTGTTGACCATCTGGTGATGTCCATGTATAGAGTCTTCTCTTGTGTTGTTGGAAGAGGGTATTTACTATGAGCAGTGCATTTTCTTAGCAAAACTCTAGTAGTCTTTTCCCTGCTTCATTCTGTATTCCAAGGCAAAATTTGCCTGTTACTCCAGGTGTTTCTTGACTTCCTACTTTTGCATTCCAGTCCCCTATAATGAAAAGGACATCATTTTTGGGTGTTAGTTCTAAAAGGTCTTATAGGTCTTCATAGAACCGTTCAGCTTTAGCTTCTTCAGCATTACTGGTTGGGGCATAGACTTGGATTACCATGATATTGAATGGTTTGCCTTGGAAACGAACAGAGATCATTCTGTTGTTTTTGAGATTCCATCCAAGTACTGCATTTTGAACTCTTTTGTAGACCATGATGGCCACTCCATTTATTCTGAGGGATTCCTGCCCGCAGTAGTAGATATAATGGTCATCTGAGTTAAATTCACCCATTCCAGTCCATTTCAGTTCACTGATTCCTAGAATGTTGACACTGTGGAAAATTCTGAACGAGATGGTAATACCAGACCACCTAATCTGACTCTTGAGAAATTTGTATGCAGGTCAGGAAGCAACAGTTAGAACTTGACATGGAACAACAGACTGGTTCCAAATAGAAAAAGGAGTTCGTCAAGGCTGTATATTGTCACCCTGTTTATTTAACTTATATGCAGAGTACATCATGAGAAATGCTGGACTGGAAGAAACACAAACTGAAATCAAGATTACCGGGAGAAATATCAATATCCTCAGATATGCAGATGACACCATCCTTATGGCAGAAAGTGAAGAGGAACGCAAAAGCCTCTTGATGAAAGTGAAAGTGGAGAGTGAAAAAGTTGGCTTAAAGCTCAACATTCAGAAAACGAAGATCATGGCATCCGGTCCCACCACTTCATGGGAAATAGATGGGGAAACAGTGGAAACAGTGTCAGACTTTATTTTTCTGGGCTCCAAAATCACTGCAGATGGTGGCTGCAGCCATGAAATTAAAAGATGCTTACTCCTTGGAAGAAAAGTGATGACCAACCTAGATAGCTTATTCAAAAGCAGAGACATTACTTTGCCAACAAAGGTTCGTCTAGTCAAGGCTATGGTTTTTCCTGTGGTCATGTATGGATGTGAGAGTTGGACTGTGAAGAAGGCTGAGCGCCGAAGAATTGATGTTTTTGAACTGTGGGGTTGGAAAGACTCTTGAGAGTCCCTTGGACTGCAAGGAGATCCAACCAGTCCATTCTGAAGGAGATCAGCCCTGGGATTTCTTTGGAAGGAATGATGCTAAAGGTGAAACTCCAGTATTTTGGCCATCTCATGTGAAGAGTTGACTCATTGGAAAAGACTCTGATGCTGGGAGGGATCGGGGGCAGTAGGATAAGGGGATGACAGAGGATGAGAATGCTGGATGGCATCACTGACTCAATGGACGTGAGTCTCAGTGAACTCCAGGAGTTGGTGATGGACAGGGAGGCCTGGCATGCTGCAATTCATGGGGTTGCAAATAGTCAGACACGACTGAGCGACTGATCTGATCTGATCTTATCAGCAATTATATGCCAATAAAATGGACACCTTGGGAGAAATGGACAAATTCTTAGAAAACTACAACTTTCCAAAACTGAACCAGGAAGAAATACAAAATCTTCACAGACCCATCACAAGCACGGAAATTAAAACTGTAATCAGAAATCTTCTAGCAAACAAAAGCCCAGGTCCAGACCGCTTCACAGCTGAATTCTACCAAAAATTTAGAGAGGAGCTAACCCTACTCAAATTCTTCCTGAAAATTGCAGAGGAAGGTAAACTTCCAAACTCATTCTATGAGGCCACCATCACCCTAATTCCAAAACCTGACAAAGATTCCACAGAAACAAAACTACAGGCCAATATCACGGATGAACATGGATGCAAAAATCTTTAACAAAATTCTAGCAATCAGAATCCAACAACACATTAAAAAGATCATACATCATTACCAAGTGGGCTTTATCCCAGGGATGCAAGGATTCTTCAATATCCATAAATAAATCAATGTAATACACCACATTAACAAATTGAAAAATAAAAGCCATATTATTATCTCAATAGATGCAGAGAAAACCTTAGAAAAAATTCAACATCCATTTATGATAAAAATTCTCCAGAAAGCAGGAACAGAAGGAACATACCTCTCCATAATAAAAGCTATATATGACAAACCCACAGCAAACATTATCCTCAATGATGAAAAAATAAAAGCATTTCCCCTAAAGTCAGGAACAAGAAAGGGTGCCCACTTTCACCACTGCTATTCAATATAGTTTTGGAAGTTTTGGCCACAGCAATCAGAGCAGAAAAAGAAATAAAAGGAATCCAAATTGGAAAAGAAGAAGAAAAACTCTCACTGTTTTCAGATGACATGATCCTCTACATAGAAGACACTAAGGACTCCACCAGAAAATTACTAGAGCTAGTCACTGAATATCGGAGAAGGCAATGGCACCCCACTCCAGTATTCTTGCCTGGAAAATCCCATGGGTGGAGGAGCCTGGTAGGCTGCAGTCCTTGGGGTCGCAAAGAGTCGGACACGACTGAACGACTTAACTTTCACTTTTCACTTTCATGCATTGGAGAAGGAAATGGCAGCCCACTCCAGTGTTCTTGCCTGGAGAATCCCAGGGACAGGGTAGCCTGGTGAGCTGTTGTCTATGGGATCACACAAAGTCGGACACGACTGAAGCGACTTAGCAGCAGCAGCAGCAATCAATGAATATAGTAAATTATCAGGATATAAAATCAACACACAGAAATCCCTTGCATTCCTATACACTAATAATGAGAAAATAGAAAGAGAAATTAAGGAAACAATTCCATTCACCATTGCAATGGAAAGAATAAAATACTTAGGAATATATCTACCTAAAGAAACTAAAGACCTATATATAGAAAACTATAAAACACTGGTGAAAGAAATCAAAGAGGACACTAATAGATGGAGAAATATACCGTGTTCATGGATTGGAAGACTCAACATAGTGAAAATGAGTATACTACCCAAAGCAATCTATAGATACAATGCAATTCCTATCAAGTTACCAACGGTATTTTTCACAGAGCTAGAACAAATAATTCCACAATTTGTATGGAAATACAAAAAACCATGAATAGCCAAAGCAATCTTGAGAAAGAAGAATGGATCTAGAGGAATCAACCTGCCTGACTTCAGGCTCTACTACAAAGCTACAGTCATCAAGACAGTATGGTACTGGCACAAAGACAGAAATATAGATCAATGGAACAAAATAGAAAGCCCAGAGATAAATTCATGCACCTATAGACACTTTATCTTTGACAAAGGAGGCAAAAATATACAATGGATTAAAGACAATCTCTTTAAAAAGTGGTGCTGGGAAAACTGGTCAACCACTTGTAAAAGAATGAAACTAGAACACTTTCTCGGAGAAGGCAATGGCACCCCACTCCAGTACTATTGCTTGGAAATTCCCATGGGCAGAGGAGCCTGGTAGGCTACAATCCATGGTGTCACTAAGAGTCGGACACAACTGAGCGACTTCACTTTCACTTTTCACTTTCATGCATTGGAGAAGGAAATGGCAACCCACTACAGTGTTCTTGCCTAGAGAATCCCAGGGACAAGGCATCCTGGTGGGCTGCTGTCTATGGGGTCGCACAGGGTCGGACATGACTGAAGTGACTCAGCAGCAGAACAATCTAACACCATACATAGAAATAAACTCAAAATGGATTAAAGATCTAAACGTAAGAGCAGAAACTATAAAACTCCTAGAGGAGAACATAGGCAAAACACTCTCCGACATAAATCACAGCACGATCCTCTATGACCCACCTCCCAGAATATTGGAAATGAAAACAAAAATAAACAAATGGGACCTAATTAAATTTAAAAACTCCTGCACAACAAAGGAAACTATAGGCAAGGTGAAAAGACAGCCTTCAGAATGGGAGAAAATAATAGCAAACAAAGCAACTGACAAAAAATTAATCTCAAAAATATATAAGCAACTCCTGCAGCTCAATTCCAGTAAAATAAATGGCCCAATCAAAAAATGGGCCAAAGAACAAAACAGATATTTCTCCAGAGAAGACATACAGATGGCTAACAAACACATGAAAAGATGGTCAACATCGCTCATTATCAGAGAAATGCAAATCAAAACCACAATGAGGTACCATTTCACACCAGTCAGAATGGCTGCTATCCAAAAATCTACAAGCAATAAATGCTGGAGAGGGTGTGGAGAAATGGGAACCCTCTTAGACTGTTGGTGGGAATGCAAACTAGTACAGCCACTATGGAGAACAGTGTGGACATTCCTTAAAATAGAAAATAGAACTGCCTTATGACCCAGCAATCCCACTGTTGGGCATACACACTGAGGAAACCAGAATTGAAAGAGAAACGTGTACCCCAATGTTCATCGCAGCACTGTTTATAATAGCCAGGACATGGGAGCAACCTAGATGTCCATCAGCAGATGAATGGATAAGAAAGCTGTGGTACATATCCACAATGGAGTATTACTCAGCCATTAAAAAGAATGCATTTGAATCAGTTGAATGCATTTGAATCAATGCAATTGAATCAGTTCTAATGAGGTGGATGAAACTGGAGCCTATTATACAGAGTGAAGTAAGCCAGAAAGAAAAACACCAATACAGTATACTAATGCATATATATGGAATTTAGAAAGATGGTAACGATAACCCTGTATGTGAAACAGGGAAAGAGACACAGATGTACAGAACAGTCTTTTGGACTCTGTGGGAGAGGGCGAGGGTGGGATGATTTGGGAGAATGGCATTGAAACATGTATAATATCATATGTAAAACAAATCGCCAGTCCAGATTCGATGCATGATACAGGATGCTCGGGGCTGGTGCACTGGCATGACCCAGAGGGATGGTAGGGGGAGGGAGGTGGGAGGAGGTTCAGGATGGGGAACAGGTGTACACCCATCGTGGATTCATGTTGATGTATGCCAAAACCAATACAATTTTGTAATTAGCCTCTAATTAAAATAAATAAATTTATATTAAAAAAATGAAGACACATGCACATACAAAGATTTTACAAAAAAAACACAACATATTTATTCATAACAGCTAAAAACCAGAAACGGTGCAAGTGTCAGTTAACAAATGACTTAATGAAAGAATTAAGATATGTCTATATAACGAATTAAAACTAAAATACAATTAAGTGGAATAGAAAAGAATAAGCACAACAATATGGTATATCTCAAATTTTGAGATTAAGTTGAGTCAAAGAAGTCAAACCAAAAAGAAAAAAAGTATATATTATGTAATTCAAATAAATAATATAACAGAAAATACAAACAAACCTATGTTGACATAAAGTACGCACGCCAAAATGGGAATCCGGGAGGCGGGCACCTCTGCAATTAATGCATGCATTTAAAACTCCTGAACCTGCAGACGCCATGCACAGGAAACACCTCCAGGAGATACCCGACCAGAGTAGCAACGTTACCACCAGTTTCATGTGGGGATGGGAGTCTAGCAAGACTTCTGAACTGCTTTCAGGGATGGGGGTCTCCACCCTGGAGAAGGAGGAGGTGAACAGTGAGAACATCCCCCAGGAACTGCTTTCAAACCTGGGCCACCCACAAAGCCCCCCACGAAAACGGCTGAAAAGCAAAGGGAATGACAAGGACTTTGTGATTGTCCTCAGACTTAAGCTAAACCAAGAGAACTTTCCAGGTGTTTCTTGGGACTCCCTTCCAAATGAGCTGCTCTTAGGAATCTTTTCCTGTCTATGCCTCCCTGAACTCCTGAAAGTCTCCAGTGTTTGTAAGAGATGGTATCATCTAGCGTTTGACGAGTCTCTCTGGCAGACTTTAGACCTCGCGGGCAGAAACCTCTACCCAGATGTGGTTGGTCGGCTTTTGTCCCGAGGGGTGGTTGCCTTCCACTGTCCACGATCATTTATGCACCAACCGTCAGTTGAACATTTCAGCCCTTTCCGACTATAGCACCTGGACCTGTCGAACTCTGTGATCTATGCGTCTACCCTGCAGGGCCTTCTGTCTCACTGCTCCAAGTTGCAGAATCTCAGCCTGGAAGGCCTCTGACTTTCAGATCCCGTTGTTGATAATCTTGCTCAGAACACAAATTTACTGCGACTAAACCTTTCTGGGTGTTCTGGATTCTCTGAATCTGTCCTGAAGACTTTGCTGAGCAACTGTTCCAGATTGGATGAACTGAACCTCTCTTGGTGCTATGATTTCATTGAAAAGAATGTACAGGTGGCTGTTGCACATGTGTCAGAGACTATCACCCAGCTGAATCTCAGCTGGTACCTAAAGAATCTGCAGAGATCAGATGTCTCTACCTTAGTTGGAAGATGTCCCAACCTTGTCCACCTAGACTTAAGTGATAGTGTCATGCTGAAAAATGACTGCTTTCCAGAATTTTACCAACTCAACTACCTCCAACACCTATCACTCAGTTGGTGCTATGACATAATACCTGAAACTTTACTTGAACTTGGAGAAATTCCCACATTAAAAACATTACAAGTCTTTGGAATCGAACCAGACGGCACCCTTCAACTGTTAAAGGAAGCCCTCCCTCATCTACAGATTAATTGCTCCCATTTCACCACCATGGTCAGGCCAACCATTGGCAACAAGAAGAACCAAGAGATAGGGGGCATCAAATGCCAACTGTCACTGGAGAAGCCCAGTTGCCTAGGAAGCCTCTATTGCAAGATGGTGTCTCCTCTTTTTTTGAACAGGGAAAGTAAGCAGGAAGCCCAATTGTGGAGAGCTCAGCTATTTTTATTCTTGGTTTTCTGTTGCCTTCCTTCTACAAGTATATTAGAGAACCACTGGAGGTGAAAACTATGAAGTGTTGCTTTTTAGAAATGACTATGAAAACTTTTATTACTGCTATACCCTTAAGAGCCTCAGCTCTACACTTTTTGAAATTTTAGGGAGAGTGAGCCTATAATTTTAAGATATCTTAAATAGCAAAATTTGAACCACGTCTTCCAAGTGCCACTCTTCATAAATCTATTTAGAATCAAGCTTAAAAATCACCACCAGCAAATCATTTTCGTAGCCTATATGGCAACTGAACATTCTTCTATTTAATTTTTCAGCACTGCTTTATTATAAGACATAGGTTGCAAAAAATAATAAGCTATTTGTATTGTAAGCTGAAAAGAATGAGAATCATAGAGTAGATCTGCAGCACTCTCTTCTGAGGATGGCAAGAAAAATAGACATTTCAACTGCACCTTTAGATTTGCAGTCAGATTGATGGAAAAAAAATAGCCCCAGGTCATTCACCTTAAAACCTAAATAAAGAAACAAACAGTTGGCCAACCAGAGGTGTAGAATTGGTATAGAATGTAAAGGCTCAAGAGACAGTTTTCTATGACAGTTAACTTAGGGTATCCTCTAATGCACATTAATGAAGTCTCCTTTATGTACAGTTGGGAAGGTCCCCTGGAGGAGGAAATGGCAACCCACTCCAGTATTTTTGCCTAGAGAATCCCATGGACAGAGGAGCCTGGAGGGCTACAGTCCATGGGGTCGCAAAAAGTCAGACACGACTGAGCAACTAATACTTAACAGGCGGAGAGAGGGATTACAATTGTTTCATGATGATTAATACATTTATCTTGATTGGGATGATTTCATGAGTGCATACATATGTGAAAACTAATCCAACTGTACACTAATATGTGTGCTACTGCTACTGCTAAGCCACTTCTGTCGTGCCTGACTCTGTGCAACCCAATAGATGGCAGCCCACCAGGCTCTCCCATCCCTGGGATTCTCCAGGCAAGAACACTGTAGTGGGTTGCCATTTCCTTCTCCAATGCATGAAAGTGAAAAGTGAAAGTGAAGTCGCTCAGATGTGTCCGACTCTTAGCGACCCCATGGACTGTAGCCTACCAGGTTCCTCTGTCCATGGGATTTTCCAGGCAAGAGTACTGGAGTGGGGTGCCATTTCCTTCTCTGCTAATATGTGTAGCTAAATATATTTCAGTTAAGTTATAAAATATTCACACAAGTAACAAAAATTAACTAGGAAGTAGCCAATGTAAATAGCAAGAACGGTTTATGTTATGAAGTTGAAAACTAAAATTACACAATGATATTTCACTTTTCAGTTATCTCAGTTTAGATTTTATATATATACATATTTTTTAATCAAGTACAAAAATACATATTTTTCATGCCAAAAATCTTTCAATGGGACTGTTATGGTGATTTTAGAAAAAAATATAATCTACGTAGAAATAATTGTGGAATTTTCTAAGAAAAGTACTGAAAGCAATTTTGAAAATTTAAAGCAGGTAGTAAGAATTTTTTGTCCTGTGAGGTTGCATGAAAGAATCGTTGTATACAGACAGGTCAAGAAGCAACAGATAGAACCTGACATGAAACAAAGGACTGGTTCCAAACTGGAAAAGGAGTATGTCAAGGCTGCATATTTTCACCCTGCTTATTTAACTTATGTACAGAGTACATCATGAGAAATGCTGGGCTGGATGAAGCAAAAGCTGGAATCAAGATTGCCAGGAGAAATATCAGTAAGCTCAGATATGCAGATGACACCACCCTATGGCAGAAAGTGAAGAAGAACTAAAAAGCTTCTGATGAAAGTGAAAGAGGAGAGTGAAAAAGCTGGCTAAAACTCAACATTCAAAAAATGAAGATCATGGCATCCGGTCTCATCACTTCATGGCAAATAGATGGGGAAACAGTGGAAACAGTGACAGACTATTTTTTTGGGCTCCAAAATCACTGCAGATGGTGACTGCAGCCATGAAATTAAAAGATGCTTACTCCTTGGAAGAAAAGTTATGACCAACCTAGATAGCATATTAAAAAGTAGAGATATTAAGTTTGCTGACAAACGTCCATCCAGTCAAACCTATGGTTTTTCCAGTAGTCATGTATGGATGTGAGAGTTGGCCCATAAGGAAATCTGAGCACCGAAGAATTGATGCTTTTGAACTGTGGTGTTGGAAAAGACTCTTGAGAGTTCCTTGGACTGCAAGGAGATCAAACCAGTTCATCCTAAAGGAAATCAATCCTGAATACTCATTGGAAGGACTGATGCTGAAGCTGAAGCTCCAATACTCTGGCCACCTGCTGTGAAGAACTGACTCATTGGAAAAGACCCCGATGCTGGAAAAGTTTTAGGCAGTAAGAGCAGGGGATGACAGAGGATGAGATGGTTGGATGGCATCACCGAGTCAGTGGACATGAGTTTGAGCAAGCTCTGGGAGTTGGTGATGGACAGGGAAGCCTGGCATGCTGTAGTCCTTGGGGTCGCAAAGAGTCGGACACGACTGAGCAACTGAACTGAACTGGTGATCATTATGTAATAGGGACAAAATTTTACTTAGTCAAATATATGACTCCCAGTTTTTTTAAATACAAAATGTAATATATATAAAATTCAGGTAAATGAATTTAGACAGGCAGCATTTTTTAGAGTGGTTTTAACTTCATAGCAAATTGAGCAGAAGCACAGAGGTTGCATTTTTTCTTTCCAAGTAACAGAAGAAATTGACATAACAAAGACAAATATTGCAGCTGTGAATTAAAAAAAAAAAAAATTCCTTCAAGCAACATTAGTCAAAGTTTGTAAATTCAGTTCAGTTCAGTTCAGTTCAGTCACTCAGTCGTGTCCAACTCTTTGTGACCCCATGAATTGCAGTAGGCCAGGCCTCCCTGTCCATCACCAACTCCCGGAGTTCACTTAAGCTCACGCCCATCGAGTTGGTGATGCCATCCAGCCATCTCATCCTCTGTCGTCCCCTTCTCCTCCTGCCCCCAATCCCTCCCAGCATCAGAGTCTTTCCCAATGAGTCAACTCTTCGCATGAGGTGGCCAAAGTACTGGAGTTTCAGCTTTAGCATAATTCCTTCCAAAGAACACCCAGGGCTGATCTCCTTTAGAATTAAATGAACATATTAAAATTACAGTCCAAATAATTTTTTTCTTATTTGGTGATTCTACAATGAGACCTCAAGGTTCTGATAAAGGTTATGTATTTTAACAGATGTATTCCATTTGAGTAATTACACAGTCATTTAATGGATATATCCTTTATATTTGATTTGTTAAATAATCACTTCTTTTTGCTTTTGAATTCCTAGGTATGTAGCCCAAATCTCCACTTCACACCATTTTGCTCTATGTCAGTATGAGATAACTCTATCTTTTCAGTTCCTCAGGATAACAAACTTTTGTAGTCCCTATTTAAAACTTTTCCAAATCAACACATCATCCTTTGAAAACACCCCTCCATAGCTAGCACTCCCTCATCACCCTCTTTCATGTGTTTTTAATAATAGCACTTTGCCACCATATTTTATTAGTTTGTTTTAATCTCTGTGCTAGAATGTAAGCAGAAGAATACTGAAAGAGAAAGAGGTAAGGAATTCTGAAAGTAGAATTACCACTTAGGAAGTTTAGTTTAATGAGCTCCTAGAATTAAAAAGTGGTATTAGATATATTTTTCCTCACAAAAATAAGTTTCCAGAAGGTGCTTAGAAAATAATAGCTTTACTATTAGCAGTTCTATTAAATTATTACTACTGAATACTCATCTTTTTACGGAGAAGGCAATGGCACCGGACTCCAGTACTCTTGCCTGGAAACTCCCATGGATGGAGGAGCCTGGAAGCCTGTAGTCCATGGGGTCACTGAGGGTCGGACACGACTGAGCGACTTCACTTTCACTTTTCACTTTCATGCATTGGAGAAGGAAATGGCAACCCACTCCAGTGTTCTTGCCTGGAGAATCCCAGGGATGGGGGAGTGTGGTGGGCTGCCATCTATAGGGTTGCACAGAGTCGGACCCGACTGAAGTGACTTAGCAGCATCAGCACTCATCTTTTTAAGGAATTACTTCTTTTGTATTTAGACTTAATTTGAGCCCACATCATCTAGAGAAAACCAAACTAGGTACTGGAGTCAGAGTCTTGAGTTTGAATCCCTGCTTCATCAAAAAAAAAAAAGTTATTTTAAAGAGGCTACTTATTTTCTCTGAGCCTCAGTGTCCCTCTCTTTAATATATAGACACATTTTGAACCTATTAACAGCAAAATGAATGTAATGTATTTAGTTCAAAGTTTGGTTCATTGAAGTAGGTGTCTAAGAAATAGCTATTAGCATAAATTAATTAATATTAGTTATGACCTTCATTTGTAATTTTTTTAATTATGCACGGTTTTTTATTGGTCAGTTACACTTCATTCAGTTCATTTCAGTTGCTCAGTTGTGCCGGACTCTTTGCAACCCCATGGACTGCAGCACACCAGGCCTCCCTGTGCATCATCAACTCCCGGAATTTACTCAAACTCATGTCTATTGAGTCGGTGATGTCATCCAACCGTCTCATCCTCTGTCATCCCCTTCTTCTCCCACCTTCAATATTTCCCAGCATTGAGGTCTTTTCAAATGAGTCAGCTCTTTACATCAGGTGGCCAAAATATTGAAGTTTCAGCTTCAACATCCGTCCTTCCATGAATATTCAGGACTGATTTCCTTCAGGATGGACTGGTTTGATCTCCTTGCAGTCCATTTGTAATTCTTAATGTTGTTGATTAAGAAAAGCATAATGAGTGGTTGCCTTTGGATATTACTTTAATAGACCATTACTTAAAGAAGACATAATAAAATAGGAAGGAATATGCTGGGAGATCACACAGGAAACACACATTTTTGAGTACTTATTTATAGAATGTCATCATGTCCTTGATTGCTGATGTACTTCAGCTTTCCTTTCTGTTATCTCCACTCTCAGGTTTCTTTGATGAATGCTGGCTACTAATCTCTTTTGTAAGAATGTGATTTTTTGCAACTGATTTACCTACCACTACAATTTGAAATACAAATCATGGACAAACACACAAAAGCAAAATAAGATACCATTATTGGTGGTTACAAATATGACTTAAAGAAACAAATTAAAAAACTCATAACTGAAAGCCGCATTTGACTTGCATGTGGCATGTTACATCATGAAGGTACACAATAGTTCTGACAAACCAGAGTGAACATGAATATTCAAAAGATAAAGAAACTCTTTCATGTTTTTCTACATAACATACTTGAAAAAATATCTTCTAGGTAATTGGTATTGGTAGATAGAAATCCTGGCCTGGAAGTAAAGTGTTCTCATGGAGAGTTTGGGAAAATTATACTGATATAATTATTTTTTTCATTTATCACAGTTGAGGCAAAAAATTGGGCTAGCAAAAATTTTGTACCCAATGATCCCTACTGTATACAAACTCACTTCACATTTCAATTATTAAAAAAAAAAAAAAAAAAAAAAAAAACTAGAATGATTTTTAAAAGTTTAATATGAATTTTCTGGGGATTTTATATAGTTTCTAGGAGAGTGGAAGTTTTGAACACTGTGACTTTTTTGTTCCTCTTTTTTCCATTACTGAGGTATAATTGACAAATAAAATTGTAATATATTTAAAGGGTTCTGTGTGATGATTTAATAAATGCAAACATTGTGAAAAGATTCCCACCATTGAGTTACTTAACATGTTCATTACCTCACATAGTTACCTTGGGTGGGGGGCAGGTAGGGAGAGAACAACCTGGGGTGCAGGTAGGGAGAGAACAACCAAGTTCTATTAGTAAATTTCAATTATACAATATTATCAACTAGAGTCATTACATTATACTTAGGTCATCAGACTTTATTTTATAACTGAAAGTCTGTACCCTTTTACCAGACTTTTCCTATTTCCCTCTCTACTATCTGCCATCATCCACTCAGCCATGGCAAGACCCATTCAAATCTGTTTCTATCAGTTCAGCTTTTTTACAGTTTTACATAGTGATACCATGCACTGTTTGTCTTTGTCTGGCTTAGTTGACTTAGTATAATATCCTCCAGTTCCATCTATGTTGTTGTAAATGGCAGACTTTCCTTCTTTTATAAGGCAGAATAATATTATATTGTGTGCATATATGTATATACATATTCTTTATCCATTTATCTTTCAACAGATGATTATGTTGTTTCCATATTTTGTGTTTGTGTGCTAAGTCGCTTCAGTTTTGTCCAACTCTTTGTGACCTTATGGACTGCAGCCCTCCAGGTTCCTCACTCCAAGAATAACGGAGTGAGTTGCCATTCTTTTCTCCAAGGATTCTTCCCGGCTCAGGGATCTGACCTGGTTCTCCTACACTGCGGGCAGTTCCTTTGCCATCTAAGCCCATGGAAGCCCTACAGTCACAGCAGTCACAATCATTCTTACTAGGCTGCATGTTTCTCTGTATTAGTCTATTTCTTTCAGATTACCTAACTAATTGGCTTATAATTGCTCACAGTAGTCTTTTATGCTCCTTAGTATTTCTGAGGTATCAGTTGTAACATCTTCTCTTTTATTTCTGATTTTACTTGAGTGTTGTCTCTTTTTTCTTAGTTCAAATAAAGATTTGTTAATTTTATATTCATAAAAAACAATTTCTTGGTTTCATTGATATTTTCTATTATCTTTCTAGTCTCTATTTCATTTAGTTCTGCACTGATCTTTGTTTTATACTTCCTGCTACAAATGTCGGACTTAATTTATCCTTCTTTTGTAGTTCCTTGAGATGTAATGTTATGCTATTTGAGATCTTAATTTTTTTCTTACTGTCGACATTTATTGCTATAAAGTTCTTTCTTGGAATTTTTCTTCTTGCTGTATTTCATAAGTTATGATAATTTGTGTTTCCATTTTCCTTTGTCTAAAAATATATTTTTTTTATTTCCCTTTTGATTTCTTCAATGACTTATTGGTTGTTGACTAGCATACTGTTTAATCATCACGTATTAGTGGATTTTTTAAAGTTTTTCTCCTGTAATTGATTTAGAGGTTCAAACCATTGTGGCCAGAAAAAAGATATTTAATATAATTTTAATTTTAAGTTATTAACACTTGTTTTTTGAACCTAATATATGATCTAGCCTGAAGAATGTTCCATGTGTGCCTCAGAAAGAATGTGTATTCTGCTGCTGTTAGAATGTTATGTATATGTTTGACCTAATATGTAGTTAACGTATAGTTTCTCATTGATTTTCTGTCTTAATGATCTATCCATTTTTTAATGTGGAATATTGAAATTGTATTTATTACTATTTATTTTTCACTTCAGATTCATTGATATTTACTTTATATATTTAGATGCTCCTTTGTCATTCATTTAGTATCTGGATTTCTCCAGATACTAGAGTGATATTGCTCTGTTGCAGTTATATATTCATTGGGTCCATTAGAGGAAATTCAAAAGCCTTCTGTCATCAGCTTGGCCTATACTCCATCATCACTTAAACTATTTTTCTCTAAAATTCTCAAAATAGATGGATGAAATTGTTCTTGTCAAAGCTAAGAATAACAAACTCACATGAATGATTACCTGTCCTGGTATTATAGATGAAATCCAGTTCCATTTTCCCTTTATTTAAAACCTCTGTTTTATTAAATATTTACAAAGTCAGATGTGTTCTTAAGGGAAAGTCCACCTATGGCACTGAAGGTATAAACTAGTTCCAGCTCTACATTTATTCAGCTGGTGGTGATAGAGGATTGTCTTTGATGTTTACATCTTAATTTTCTTCTGTATCAGATAAAATGGCCTCTACGATATTACTAGCATTCAAATTCCAGGACTCTCTGATCTTGAAAACTGGAACAGCTCAGTATCAAGAGCAGATATACCTTGAGGCAGCTGCCACAATGCTGATGAGGACAGTTGGAAGCTGATTTACATCTGAAGTTCATCAGGCTTTCCCTAACAGAGCCCTATCTAAATGCCTGTCTGGTTGCATTTCATCTTGACTTCCTTATCAAGCCTTGAATATCAAGGTCAATCAAGGCTACACTTGATACCCAGCAAATTTCACTGCCATTAACCAAGACAAGGGAATTGCTAGTTAAGTGATGAGAGATAGGCTTAACAGTCACAATCTGAAGTTGTTCTAGGCCAGAGCAACTTCATCTTTCTCTCTTCAGTCGCAAGGTTCTCACTTTTGAGATAGACTCTGATCCGTTTCTTTCTGTTTACAGTTTTATCTTCTCATATTTATTACTTTGGATAAGCCACCCAGTGAAATGAGAAATGTTGAAGGGGTGCCAAGAGTTTGGCTAGATAAATTCTAACAAAATAAGTGGGGCCACAGGAAGTCCTCGGTTTACTATAAAACATTAACATAGCTATGTACATGTCAGGAATCAAGGACAAACACATCCTGTCAGTTATAATCTCAAAATATAACTAATCTGACAATTTATCACTACTTTCAATGGTACTAACCAATCCAAACACCATTATCCCTTGTCTTCCTACATTTTATTCTGTATCTTCTCTTTTTAAAGTATTAATCAGATCATATCATTCCTTTGTTCAAAATTTTTACCAACTTCTTAACTCATTAAAAATGAAATTAAGAACTCCTCATGGACTACAAAGCTCTCTATGAGCTAGTCCTGAGCTTGTCTTCAGCTATTCTATATTTCTCTCCATCTCTCTATACTCTAATCATCACAGTCTTTAAACTATTCCACAAAGACACGAAATATCTTTGCTTTATTACTTTCTCCTTTCAGGACACTAACTCCTTCAGTCATACTAAATTTATGTGCCATTTTTTCTTGTCTTTGCTCAAATATCACCTTATCCATATTTACCATCTATGTACTAAAAAAGTCTTTAATTATAACCCTTTAATTTTTCCTTTATTTTTCCCTTTATGGCATGATATGACATTCCAATTCATAGTTCCTAGCTATCTGTTTAGTCTCCTCCACTAAAATTATAGTACACTGGGGTCAAAAAATTTCTTTGCTTTCATCACTATATCCCAAGCATTAAGAACACAGCATCACAGTTCCTGAGCACTGAATTTACTTTAAGAGTGAATACCTTTATTGCTAATATTTAAATATTTAATTGAACATTTATTAAATTATTATTTATTAAGTATCAAAATAAAAGAGTTAGTAAAATGAATTATTGGTCCAAATTATAAATACATATATTTCTCCAGCAGAGCTGGAGTCAATAGAAACACAAGTTTGAAAATGTGCAATAAAGGCACTAAAAATTTAGGTAGAGTGCAAAGGCTCGTTGCTAAATTTCAGATTCAATTGCATAGATGCAGATGTCTTTCTTTACTATGTTTTGTCATCACTCGTCACCCTGCTTATTTAACTCATATGCAGAGTACATCATGAGAAACGCTGGGCTGGAAGAAGCACAAGCTGGAATCAAGATTGCCGGGAGAAATAACAATAACCTCGGATATGCAGATGACACCACACTTATGGCAGAAAGTGAAGAGGAACTAAAGAGCCTCTTGATGAAAGTGAAAGAGGAGAGTGAAAAAGTTGGCTTAAAGCTCAACATTCAGAAAACGAAGACCATGGCATCTGGTCCCATCACTTCATGGGAAATAGATGGGGAAACAGTGGAAACAGTGTCAGACTTTATTTTTTGGGGCTCCAAAACCACTGCAGATGGTAACTGAAGCCATGATATTAAAAGACACTTACTCCTTGGAAGGAAAGTTATAACCAACCTGGATAGCATATTCAAAAGCAGAGACATTACTTTGCCAACAAAGGTCCGTCTAGTCAAGGCTATGGTTTTTCCAGTAGTCATGTATGGATGTGAAAGTTGGACTCTGAAGTAAGCTGAGTGCTGAAGAATTGATGCTTTTGAACTGTGATGTTGGAGAAGACTCTTGCGAGTCTCTTGGACTGCAAGGAGATCCAACCAGTCCATTCTGAAGGAGATCAGCCCTGGGTCTTCTTTGTAAGAAATGATGCTAAAGCTGAAACTCCAGTACTTTGGCCACCTCATGTGAAGAGTTGACTCATTGGAAAAGACTCTGATGATGGGAGGGATTGGGGGCAGGAGGAGAAGGGGACGACAGAGGATGAGATGGCTGGATGGCATCACTGACTCAATGGATGTGAGTTTGAGTGAACGCCGGAGTTGGTGATGGACAGGGAGGCCTGGCGTGCTGCGATTCACGGGGTCGCAAAGAGTCGGACAAGACTGAGCGACTGAACTGAACTGAAACATTCTTCTGACAGTATGGTGATGATGACAATGAGGAGGACTGAAAACAATGTTGATTATAAAGACAAAATCTCTGGAGAACATTTACTCCTAAAATTAGAAAGCACATACAGCTTGACTAAAATAATTGGTATATTGTTCATTCTCTCTCAGAAAGCTTGCTATAAATAAATACATCCTTTCACAGCCACTTTCATTTTACATTTTCTGAGGTCTTTTTTCACCTTGGTAAATCTGTGACTTCAGTGGATAAATGGACAAAGTTCTCAGTTGTAGAGACCGAATCTTTTCTACCAGGATCGGTTTTCTTGTATTACCAGTTACCAGCTGAGACTAAATATCTGAAATTCAGATTTCCTATTTATTAAACTGAACAGAAAACTATTGTTTTCCATAGTTATTCATGGTGCTCAATTATATATTTAAAAAGACACTGATAATGAAACATATAATTTAATATCATATAATAAAAATAGTCTGACCTGGTCACCGCCTGAGTTTGGCCATTGAATTCAGAAAAATCTATATTTAGTTACTTGCTGTCAGTTATCCTAGGATTATTGTTTTCATTTGTGATGTTAGAAATTTTAGCCTACCTCAAAAGTACTGTGATGGTTAATATAGTTGAATGCATACAGAGCATAAAATAAAGCATAACTCCAATTTCTTTGTTATATTAAATAAATAACTTTCTGTCCAGAAGAGTTTTTGTTAATTTGTTCAGAGTGATGTGATACTAATGATATGATACCCATATGTACTCATACCTTTTCTATACATGTTAACAAATTTCTTACCAAAAGAATCTATCATACTGTCTATGAAGAATGATGACTCTTTGCCCAGTGTTATCTTGGCAAAGAATGTGAGGTAGTCCCAAATTGCAAGATGATGGCATTTAAGAAAGCAGTTTTAAACCAATGATGCAGCTTTCTCATTATTCAGATGAGAAAACTATATACACCATCTCCCTAGAACTCCAAGAGAAGTTTGAGAATCAGTTACCTATGGAGGTAGCATGTTCACTAGCATACTTGTACTTGATTCCTTCCTTTCCATATCCAAACTACCTAATTCCTCACAATGTTTCTTGGGATCATCTCCAAAACAAATTACATGCATCAAATTTATGTATCAGAGCCTTTTTAAGTGAGTTGGTACCACCAACTCAATGATAGTTGGTGCAAAGACAGTTGGTGCCACCTGTGGTTTTAGAAATCAGATTTTTTTTTTTTTAGAATGGGTTTGTGGTATCTTTCAACAAAATACTAAGGGTGACCACTGCTAATGGTAAGCAGCATGGTGTTAGTCCATTGTATATTGCAGCAAAAAAGTTCTAAGACTCCTTTCTCATGAACTGGGTGAAGTATGATAGAAGGGACTACATCAGTTTTTCTAATATCTTTGGCGCTTATAAGATTTCAAGTCAAAAGTAATTGCCAGAGATTTCTTGTATATTCAGTTGCTCAGTCGTGTCCGACTCTTTGTGACCCCACAGACTGTAGCCCACCAGATTCCCCTCTCCATGGGATTTTTCAGGCAAGAATACTGGAATGGGTTGCCATTTCCTCCTCCAGGAGATCTTCCTGACCCAAGATCGAAACTGTGTCTCCTGCAGTTCCTGCATTGGCAAGTGGATTCTTTACTGATGAACCATTAGGGAAGCCCCAATTGCTAGAAATTGAATTTAATTAATTAAAAGCAAGTAACAGCTTCGGACTTACCTTCTCCCCTCCCCACCCTGGGATATATTTATTTATTGGTGGAAAATTGCTTTAAAATTTTATGTTGGTTTCTGCCATACAATAATGAGAATCAGTCATAATTATATGTACATCCTTTCCTTCCTGAGCCTCCCTCCCCTTCCCAAATCCCATTCAGCTAAGTCAGCACAGAGCACCAGCCTAGGCCCCCTGCATTATTTAGCAACTTCCCACTATCTGTCTTACACATGATAGTCTATATACATCAGTGCTACTTTCTCAATTCATCCCACCCTCACCTTCCCCTGTTATGTCCACAAGTCCGTTCTCAACTAGGTTTATCAGTACTATTTTTCTAGATTCCATATATGTGCATTAATATATACTTGATTTTTTTCCCTGACTTACTTCACTCTGTATAAGAGGGTATACGTTCATCCACTTCACTAGAACTGACTCGGATTTGTTCCTTTTTATGACTAATATTCCGTAGTATAAATGTACCACAACTTCTTTATCCTTTCATCTGTCGATGGACATGTAAGTTTCTGCCATGTTCTGGCTATTGTAAATACTGATGCAATGAACATTAGGGTAGACTTGTCTTTTAGAATTGTGGATTTTTCAGGTTATATGCCCAGTAGTTGGAACTCTGGGTAATATGGTAAATTTAGTCCATTATTTAAGGGATCTCCATACTGTTTTCCATAATGGCTGTATCAATTCACATTCCTACCAACAGTGCAAGAGGCTTCCCTTTTCTCCACATTCTCTTCAGCACTTATTGTTTGTAAATTTTTTGATGATGACCATTCTAACTGGTGTGAGGTGATACCTCATTGTAGTTTTGATTTGTATTTCTCTAAAAATAAGCAATGTTGAGCAACTTTTCTTGTGTTTATTGGCCATCTGTCTGTCTTCTTTGGAAAAATATCTGTTTAGGTCTTCTGCCCATTTTTTGATTGGGTTATATATTTTTCTGATATTGACCTATATGAGTTGCTTATACATTTTGGAGATCAGCTCTTTGTCAGTTCCTTTGTTTGCAATTATTTTATCCCATTTTGAGGGTTGTCTTTTCAGCTTGTCTATAGTTTTCTTTGCTGTGCAAAAGCTTTTAAATTTTATTTATTATTTATTTTTTGTTTTATTTCCATTAATCTAGGAGGTGGGTCAGAGAGAATCTTGCTGTGATTTATGTCAAGGAGCTTACTGCCTATGTTATCCTCTAAGATCTTTATTGTTTCTGGCCTTACATTTAAGTCTTTAATCCATTTTGAGTTTATTTTTGTGTATGGTGATAGGAAGTGTTCTAATTTCATTCTTTTATATGTAACTGTCCAGTTTTCCCAGCATCCATCACTTATTGAAGAGGCTATCTTTTCTCCATTGTATACTCTTGCCTCCTTTGTTTAAGATAAGGTGCCCAAAGGTGCATGGGCTTATCCCTGGGCTTTCTATCTTGTTCCATTCGTCCATATTTCTGTTTTTGTGCCAGTATCATACTGCCTTGATTACTCGCTTTGTAGTATAATTTGAAGTCAGGGAAGTTGATTCCTCCAGCTCTGTTTTTCTTTCTCAAGATTGCTTTGGTTATTTATAGTCTTTGTGTTTCCATACAAATTGTGAAATTTTTTGTTCTAGTTCTGTGAAAAATTAGGCTAGCCTTTTAACTCAGTGCATATTGTATAAGACAGAAGATCTCCTTGGTAGAATTTAATAACTTCACTTTCTCTTCTACAGCCAAAGCATAGAGTGTGTAGAAAATAAAGATTAAGATTCATTTTTATAATGATAAGTTATAATGAAATTGAACTACTCTAATAAGTCACCTATGCTAAATTTGGGTTCTAATAGAAGAGTATTGAGATTTTGAGATATGGTAGGGAACTTGGGTGGATGCTTTGAGAACCTCAGATGTCCATAACAATAGGATCTACTCATTCTAGCCTGTATACTTTGTTACCTAGAAATTTCTTTCCCAGTAGAATACTGGCAAGGCTTCTTTAAAATGAAGCTAAGTTGATAGTTTGCAACCTATGCATAGAACTGCAACCTATGGTGTTGCAGTTCTATGCATCAGTAGTTTTTTATCGCTGATGTTCAAGTATATAGGTCAAGGGAGCAAAGCGTGAAGGAAGAAGTAACCTATTTCATTGTCATTCTTAGTGACCCAATGGATAATTTATATTTCTATTCCCTACAAAATTAGCATCTATGGAATTGAGGTTCTGTTTTGGAGGGATGCTGGAGAGGCGTTTTTCCTCCTAGAAGATAAATATTGCTAAATATAAAGCCTGACAATCACTTAAACCTTTTAGGTTTCTCTTGCCAGTAGATATATAGGTGGACATACTGCTGGAAGTAACTAATCTTCAGGATCAGGAAATGGGATTGCAATGTAGCAAGGGCAAAGAAGTGCATATATGAGCTCAGGATATTCATTGAGGTACCTCTTTGTGATCCCACACTGAGTGATGATTTTAAGTGGGCAATTGTAGGAATGATGGACTGAAAAGAGCATAAAAACCAGATGTTCACATACTTCAGGGTTAAATATCTAAATTATTTTGTTGAGCAAGCAGCTGAAGTCATGAGATGTATTAACTGAGCAGGTTGAGGAAATTCTGAAATTTAGTATAAAAGAGAAAAATGATTATTAATTATAAATTCTAAGCTAATTGCAGTTGGGAGAAACTGGGTGAAATATGGAATGTCTATATTATTTGTTAAAACTGCATATGATTTTACAATTATTGTTTCAAAATAAAGAGTTTATTTTCTTAAGTAATCAGAGAAAATTTTCAGGGTTCACTATATCTTATCTTAGAAACTCTCTTATGAATATGTATGTAAAATTTTGACTGGCCATGATTTTACAAAAGCAATTATAACATGTGAGGAATATAATATGAGGCACAGATAGATGTGAGGAGTACAAGTGGTAGAATGTAGAAGAAACAACTGGCATTCTACTCATAAAAATCTTAGCAGAATCAATATAGTGAAAATAAGTATACTACCCAAAGCAATCTATAGATTCAATGCAATCCCTATCAAGCTACCAACAGCATTCTTCACAGATCTAGAACAAATAATTTCACAATTTGTATGGAAAAACAAAAAACCTCGAATAGCCAAAGCGATCTTGAGAAAGAAGAATGGAACTGAAGGAATCAACCTACCTGACTTCAGGCTCTACTACAAAGCCACAGTTATCAAGACAGTATGGTACTGGCACAAAGACAGAAATATTGATCAATGGAACAAAATAGAAAGCCCAGAGATAAATCCACGCACATATGGACACCTTATCTTTGACAAAGGAGGCAAGAATATACAATGGATTAAAGACAATCTCTTTAACAAGTGGTGCTGGGAACTCTGGTCAACCACTTGTAAAAGAATGAAACTAGAACACTTTCTAACATCATACACAAAAATAAACACAAAATGGATTAAAGATCTAAACGTAAGACCAGAAACTATAAAACTCCTAGAGGAGAACATAGGCAAAACACTCTCTGACATATATCACAGCAGGATCCTCTATGACCCACCTCCCAGAATATTGGAAATAAAAGCAAAAATAAACAAATGGGACCTAATTAACCTTAAAAGCTTCTGCACATCAAAGGAAACTATTAGCAAGGTGAAAAGACAGCCTTCAGAATGGGAGAAGATAATAGCAAATGAAACAACTGACAAACAACTAATCTCAAAAATATACAAGCAACTCCTACAGCTCAACTCCAGAAAAATAAATGACCCAATCAAAAAATGGGCCAAAGAACTAAATAGACATTTCTCCAAAGAAGACATACAGATGGCTAACAAACACATGAAAAGATGCTCAACATCACTCATTATCAGAGAAATGCAAATCAAAACCACTATGAGGTACCATTTCACACCAGTCAGAATGGCTGCGATCCAAAAGTCTACAAGTAATAAATGCTGGAGAGGGTGTGGAGAAAAGGGAACCCTCTTACACTGCTGGTGGGAATGCAAACTAGTACAGCCACTATGGAGAACAGTGTGGAGATTCCTTAAAAAACTGGAAATAGACCTGCCTTATGATCCAGCAATCCCACTGCTGGGCATACACACTGAGGAAACCAGAAGGGAAAGAGACACGTGTACCCCAATGTTCATTGCAGCACTGTTTATAATAGCCAGGACATGGAAGCAACCTAGATGTCCCTCAGCAGATGAATGGATAAGAAAGCTGTGGTACATATACACAATGGAGTATTATTCAGCCATTAAAAAGAATACATTTGAATCAGTTCTAATGAGGTGGATGAAACTGGAGCCTATTATACAGAGTGAAGTAAGCCAGAAAGAAAAACACCAATACAGTATACTAATGCATATATATGGAATTTAGAAAGATGGTAACAATAACCCTGTGTACGAGACAGCAAAAGAGACACTGATGTATTGAACAGTCTTATGGACTCTGTGGGAGAGGGAGAGGGTGGGAAGATTTGGGAGAATGGCATTGAAACGTAAAATATCATGTATGAAATGAGTTGCCAGTCCAGGTTCGATGCAAGATACTGGATGCTAGGGGCTGGTGCACTGGGACGACCCAGAGGGATGGAATGGGGAGGGAGGATGGAGGAGGGTTCAGGATGGGGAACACATGTATACCTGTGGTGGATTCATTTTGATATTTGGCAAAACTAATATAGTTATGTAAAGTTTAAAAATAAAATAAAATTAAAAAAATAATAATAAAGTTTAATTAGCTCCAGAAAAAAAAAAAAATCTTAGCATTAATTTTTCCTGTGCCTAACTCTAATAGCTTTCTCTGGCTGTAAGAACATATTCTACTCATGCACAGGGATGAGGGTAAGTATTTATTAATACTAAGAAGTTCCTACCTCTGAAAATAAACTCAAAGTATGACAACTGAAAAATACTAAGTATTTATCTCAGTTTTCCTGCCATTTAGGACAACTCTGAATCATGTTTTATACCATCAGCCAGAAATCACAGTAGGTGGTTAACCTACAACACATTTAATGCTCATTAAATACTACATACTGACTTGCGTCCTTTCCCTCTCTTATTTCACACACAAATACAAAGTTTCCTAGGACCACCTCCCAAATTATTGTTGTTGTTACGTCACTAAGTGGCCCCATGGACTGCAGCACGCCAGGCTTCCCTGTCTTTCATTATCTCCTGGACTTTGATCAAACACATGTCCATTGAGTCGGTGATGAGTTAAGCATACGTTGCTATCAAGCATATTAAGAATTTCACTTCTCTCCTTTTCTCAGCTATTTATAAGGCCTCCTCAGACAAACATTTTTCTTGGCTTTCCTTGAACATTTCATGCAAAGATGGGCACAATAAAGGACAGAAATGGTATGGACCTAACAGAAGCAGAAGATATTAAGAAGTGGCAAGAATACACAGAAGAACTATATAGAAAAGGTCTTAATGAACCTAGACAATCATGATGGTGTGACTACACCTAGAGCCTGACATTCTAGAGTGTGAACTCAAGAGGGCTATAGGAAGCATTACAAAGCTATTGGAGGTGATGGAATTCCAGTTGAGCTATTTCAAATCCTGGTAAAGTGCTGCACTCAACATGTCAGCAAACTTGGAAAACTTGGCAGTGGCCACAGGTCTGGAAGAGGTCAGTTTTCATTCCAATCTCAAAGAAGGGCAATGCCAAGGAATATTCAAACTACCACACAATTGTACTCATTTCATATGTTAGAAAGGAAATGCTCAAAATCCTTCAAGTTAGGCTTCAACAGTACATGAATGGAGAATTTCCAGATATACAAGTTGGGTTTAGACAAGGCAGAGGAACCAGGGATCAACTTGCCAACATCTGTTGGATCATAGAAAAAGCAAGGAAATTCCAGGAAAACATTGATTTCTGCTTCATTGCCTATACTAAAGCCTTTGACTTTATGGATCACAAAAAACTGGAAAATTTATTTAAGTTACATGCAGAGTAAATCATGTGAAATGTAGGGCTGGATGAAGCTCAAGCTGGAATCAAGCTTGCTGGGAGAAGTATCAGAATAATCTCAGATATGCAGATGACACCACCCTAATGGCAGAAAGCAAAGAGGAACTTTTTTTTTTTTTTTTTTTTTGATGAAGAGCCTCTTGATGAAAGTGAAAGAGGAGAGTGAAAAAGCTGTCTTAAAATTCAACACTCAAAGAATTAAGATCACGGCATCCAGTGCCATCATTTCATGTCAATAGATGGGGAAACAATGGAACAGTGACAGACTCTATTTTCTTGGGCTCCAAATCACTGTGGATGGTGACTGCAGCCATGAAATTAAAAAGACACTTGCTCCTTTGAAGAAAAGGTATGACAGACAGTTTATCAAAAAGCAAGATGTCACTTTGCCCACAAAGGTGTGTATAGTCTAAGCTATAGTTTTTCCAGTAGCTATGTATGGATGTGAGAGTTGGACAATAAAGAAGGCTGAACATTGAAGAATTAATGCTTTCAAACTGGTGTTGGAGAAACAAGGAGCTCAAACCAGTCGATTCTAAAGGAGATCAAGCCTGAATCTTCACTGGATGGACTGATGCTGAATGTGTATCTTAAATTGTGTATGAGGAAATGTTATTATAAAACAAAGTTATAATACTAGCTTTTAGACTGATAAATGTCTTTTTTTTTTTTTTTTTTTTAGGGCATTAGCCTCTTAAGTCATCCAGAGAACAAAAAGTGGAGTTATAAACCATTGTTATAATAATATTAGCTTTATAACTTCCAATGAATTTACTTTTATTGGGATCTTTATTTAATCATGTAACTTTTGGTTACTATCTACTGTCCTTTTATTTCACACATAGGTCTCTTTTCAAATTTCTTGTAGCAGTGATCTCATGGCAACGACCTTCTCAGTTTTTGTTTATTTGAAAATACAATGATTTTTCCCTCATTTTTAAATATATTTTTCCAGATATAGGACCTTGACAGTTTTTTTTTTTTTTCAGAATTTTAAATATGAAACTTAAATAGCATTTAACTTAGCACTTAAATATGTAAGCCCACTGCTTTACGGCCTTCAAAATTTTGATGAGAAATTTCTTATAAGATATGTTATGAGTTACTTCTCCATTGCTTTGTTCAAATTTTTTGTTTTCCAACAGCTTGATTTTAGTATGTCTCAATGTGGGTCTGCCTGAATTCATCATACTTGGACTCACTGAGCTTCTTAGATATCTGTTATTAATATTTGTGTCTTTTGATAAAATTGAGAAGATTTTAGTCCTTATTTCTTCAAATAATCTTTGTGCACATTTCTTTCTTTCTTCTTCTGAGGATCCCACAATATCCTACAAGTCCCAGGCTCTGTACACCTTAATTCAGTCATCTTCAATTTCACTTATTCTTTCTTCTGCTTTCTCAGATCTGTCTTTGAACGCCTCTAACATATTTTTCTTTTCAGTTTTTGCATTTTTTTCAGTTCTAGATTTTTTTTAAATTTTTATATCTTTATTGAATTGTCCATCTTGTTAATGTAACACTTCTTGGGCTTCCCTGATAGCTTAGTTGATAAAGAATTTGTCTGTAATGCAGGAGACCCTGGTTTGATTCCTGAGTAGGGCAAGATCCACTGGAGAAGGGGTAGGCTAGCCACTCCAGTATTCTTGGGCTTTCCTTGTGGTTCAGTTGGTAAAGAATCTTCCTGCAATTCAGGAGACCTGGGTTTGATCCCTGGGTTGGGAAGATCCCCTGGAGAAGGGAAAGGCTACCCATTTCAGTATTTTGGCCTAGAAAATTCCATGGACTGAATGGTCCAAATAGTTGGATACGACTGAGTGATTTTCACGTTCAATGTATCACTTTAATATATTTTCCACAACTTTCTCTAGTTCTTTAATTATCTTTAAGACAGTTGTTTTAAAGTCATTTAGTAGGCCACCATATGATCATTTTCAGATACAATCTTTGTTGTTGTTGTTTTTTTCCCCTTTTGAATGGACTACACGTTCCCATCTTTTGTATGCTTTGTGATTTTTCTCTTCTTTTTTTGATGGACACTTTACCTCCAAGGTACAGTTCACAGATAACCTGAAACAACCCTGTTTTATCTAAGAATGTGATTCGGTTGTCTTAGGTTCTAATAATTTATCTCAGTGTCTTCTTTCTTATTTCTGCAGGAGATTCCTGGTGATCTAGTTCAGGTAGATATGTTCCCGAGGTAGGTATATATGAAAATGTTCTTGTTCTTATTTATATTACGGTGAAAAAGAAAGTTATGACCAACCTAGATAGCATATTGAAAAGCCAAGATACTACTTTGCCAACAAAGCTCCATCTAGTCAAGGCTATGGTTTTTCCAGTGGTCATGTATGGATATGAGAGTTGGACTGTGAAGACAGCTGAGCAACGAAGAATTGATGCTTTTGAACTGTGGTGTTGGAGAAGACTTTTGAGACTCCTTTGGACTGCAAGGAGATCCAACCAGTCCATCCTAAAGGAGATTAGTCCTGGGTGTTCATTGGAAGGACTGATGCTGAAGCTGAAACTCCAATACTTTGGCCACCTCATGCAAAGAGTTGACTCATTAGAAAAGACCCTGATGCTGGGAGGGAGTGGGGGCAGGAGGAGAAGGGGACGACAGAGGATGAGATGGCTGGATGGCATCACTGATTCGATGGACATGTGTTTGAGTGAACTCCGGGAGTTGGTGATGGACAGGGAGGCCTGGCGTGCTGTGATTCATGGGGTCACAAAGAGTCGGACATGACTGAGCGACTGAACCCAATTCAAATTTTAAATTATAGTGTGCACTATAGAAACATAAAGAGTTAGACATATAAGGGCCTTTAAAAACTTTTATTCCAACATTATCATTTTACAGATAAGCCATTTGAGTCCTCAAAATAATAGTGTTGGTTATTATCAAGCTTGGAACATGAACTCATGTTTCTCGAAAGCCAGGTCACCATTCCCTGCACTAACACATGTTGCTTTCAGTGTAAAATATAGACTTTATCATTAAAAGATAAGGGATTTGTATATTAATCACTGATTTTACATGGTGTAATTATACATACACAATGGCATCAAAATAAGAGAGGTCAGTTGGTGGAAAACAAGAAAAGTAAGTTCTTATTGCATGAACTATTATGTACAAGTGCCAGTGATTTATAGGATAGTTCTTAAGGCCTGCATATTTGAAATTTCCTTTGCACCATTAGGAGTCCTTGGTTGTAGGAAAAAATATGCAAACTTTAGATTTTGAGAAAAGAAAAATGTAGTGGTTAACAAACTCACATACTGACAGAACATAACCCAACAGCATGCTCAATGTTTAACATTTAAATATTATTTTTGAAGTTATATACAAAAAAAGTACAAATGGCTTTGAGTAGGCCATGGTTTGCCTAATTCATAAAAGAAAATGTACAAAATGCCTTTGGTGTTCATTCCATTACACAGGGAAATATCTTGTCCTCAGATTTGAAACACTTGTTTAAGTTTATTTTTGCTTTTATTTCTTTTGGTTTAGGAGACATATCCAAAAAAATACTGCTATGATTTACATCAAAGAGTGTTCTGCCTGTGTTTTCCTCTAGGAGTTTTATGGTCTGGTTTGACATTTATATTACTTCCTTTAATACATTTGAGTTTATTTTTGTATATGATGTTAGAGAACATTTTAACTTCATTCTTTTACATGTAGCTGTCCAGTCTTCCCAGCACCACTTATGGAAGAGACTTTTTGCCATTGTATATTCTTGCCTCCTTTGTTGTAGATTAATTGACCATAAATGAACAGTTTTTGCACAGCAAAGGAAGCCATTAGAAAAACAAAAAGACAGCTTACTGAATGGGAGGAAGTATTTGCAGATGATATGACTAATGAATTAACAGCCAACATACATACATAGCTCATATAACTCAACACCAAAACAAACAAACAAACAACAACAACAAAAACAAAAAACAATAAAAAATGGGCAGGAGAACTGAATAAACATTTTTCCAAAGAGGAAATGCAAATTGCCAAGAAGCAAATTAAAATATGCTCAACATCACTAACCATCAGGGAAATGCAAATCAAAATCACAATGAAATATCACCATATACCTGTTAGAATGGTTATCATCAAAAGGAACATAGTAACAAATGTTGGTGGGGATGTGGTGCAAAGAGAATCCTTGTATACTGTTGAAATGTAAATTGGTGATGCCACTGGAAAACACTGGAAATTTTTCTAAAAACTAAAGGTAGAATTACCATATGAGCCAGCAATTTCACTCCTTGGTATACACTCCAAAAAACAACACACTAATTCTAGAAGATGTATGCTCCCCAATGTTCATAGTAGCATTATTTACAATTGCAAGATACAGAAGTGACTTAAGTGTCCATCAACAGGTGAGTGGATGAAGAGATGTGGTATGTGTATACTACGGAATTACTCTCAGTTATAGAAAAGAATGAAATTTTGCCATTTGCAGCAACATGGATGGGCCTGGAGGCAATATGCTAAGTGAAATAAGCCAGACAGGTACAAACAAATACTATTTTCCCTATTTGCAAGTTTGAGTGTATGTTGACAAATCATCTGATGAATTCAGTCCAAGCCACTGGGATATAATGTTCAATAGTTAAAAGGAAAACAAGCTAAGAAACAACTTTTGTATACTTATCATGCAATGTGCACTGTAATTTATAGTCATAATATAAATAATATATGTAATTTTCATTTATATATCAATAATATATGTACATAATTTAAATAATATGTACTTTTTGTACAAAGTAGTGTACAAAATTAGACAAGTTAATAGTACTTACATAAAATATGGTGAGCACTGAGTAGAATGTATGCTCAGGGTGTAGAAGAAACACAGAGGAGCAAATATCAGCTTTTTGCTCTGAGATATGCCAAAGATTGTTGTGATAAATACAATGCTTTTAAGGTCAAAGTATTTCAAATATAGTTCATACATTTAAGATAAAAATTATAAGGTTGTAATAGTTTTACTGTCTATGAAATAACTTCTAACTGCTAGTAAATATCTATCCCATTAAATTGTTAATGAAAATAACTAATGGAAATAAGAAAGTACAAATTAAGAACAGACAGAATCAAAATATTTAAAGTTCTTCTTGCATTTGCACATCTAACAGGTATTGCTATGGCAACTCAGTTATCCTGAGATATTCAAAAGTTAAATGAAAACAGCATAATGTTGAAAATCAACATGTTCACTATTATGCTTTTAACATAAAGATGACAATCGTTTGCAACTTACTACTCTATCAAGTTTTTAAAAAAGATAATATTAGATGATGTTTATATGTAAACATTATTCAAGTTCGGTTGGTAAAGAATCTACCTGCAATGCAGGAGTCCCAGGTTCGATCCCTGGTTTGGGAAGATCCCATGGAGAAGGCAATGACAACCCACTCCAGTATTCCTGCCTGGAAAATCCCATGGACAGAGGAAGCTCGTGGGCTAACAGTCCAACGGGTCACAAGAGTTGGATACAACTTAGCAACTAAACCACCACCAATGAATTCAGGGGAAACAGTTAGGAAAATCCACCATCCCCAAACCTCATCATCTTAAACAGTTCTTATCCTCATGTGTGCATATCTGGTGGTAGGGTGGGGAAGGTATAGAGGCAGAGAAAGGGGTTAGGGAAAGTAATTATAAAGAAAATACTAAAATGCAAAAAAATAAGATGTGACTTCTGAAAATTAGAAAGCAGATTAAAGGAAACGATTAAAGCCTTCTAAAAAAAATAAGATAAAAAAATCTTGCCACTGAAGCATGAGATCTTTAAGTGTACTTGGATCCAAAACAATAAGACTAAATTATGATACTGCATGCAGTCTAAGGGACTCTCAAGGGTCTCCTTGAGAGACTCTCAAGAGTCTCAATATCAATAACCTCAGATATGCAGATGACACCCTTATGGCAGAAAGTGAAGAAGAACTAAAGAGCCTTCTGATGAAAGTGAGAGGAGAGTGAAAAAGTTGGCTTAAAGCTCAACATTCAGAAAACTAAGATCATGGCATCTGGTCCCATCACTTCATGGCAAATAGATGGGAAAACAGTGAGAGTCTCTATTTTAGGGGGCTCCAAAAACACTGCAAATGGTGATTGCAGCCATGAAATTAAATGACGCTTGCTCCTTGCAAGAAAAGCTATGACCAACCTAGACAGCATATTAAAAAGCAGAGACACTACTTTGCCAATCAAAGTCTTTCTAGTCAAGGCTATGGTTTTTCCAGGTTCTCCTTGTATGGATGTGAGTTGGACTATGAAGAAAGCTGAGTGCCAAGGTATTGATTCTTTTGAACTCTGGTGTTGGAGAAGACTCTTTGAGAGTCCCTTGGACTACAAGGAGATCCAACCAGTCCATCCCAAAGGAGATCAGTCCTGAGTATTCACTGGAAGGACTGATGTTGAAGCTGAAACTCCAAGACTTTGGCCACCTGATGGGAAGAGTTGACTCATTGGAAAAGACCCTGATGCTGGGAAAGATTGAAGGTGGGAGAAGGGGACGACAGAGGATGAGATGGTTGGATGGCATCACCGACTCAATGGAAATGAGTTTGGGTAAACTCCAGGAGTTGGTGATGGACAGGGAAGCCTGGCGTGCTGCAGCCCATGGGGTCACAAGGAATTGGACATGACTGAGAACTGAACAGAATTGAACTGAATGATACTGCAAGTGCTTCTTAAAAACAAATTTTGAGAAACATTTATGATGATGATTAACTCACCTTCTCATAGATTCTTCAAGCTACAGTGAAGAAACTGACAAGTAATTAGGAGATAACATATTGCAAGTTAAGTGACAAGTAAAAAGAAGGAGTACAAATATTAGTATGAATGCACATAATTAATAGACTCATAGTAGATAATATGGGGCAACTGAGAAAACAGAAGAAATTTCCCAAAGGAAATATAAGGATATAGCATTTTAATCTCAGAAGTAACACTTAGCATTTTCTCTGCTTTATATGCTGTAGATGAGCCTGATGTTTATCAGCTCAGTTGAATTCAGTCGTTCAGTCGTGTCTGACTCTTTGTGACCCCGTGAATCGCAGCATGCCAGGCCTCCCTGTCCATCACCATCACCCAGAGTTCACTCAAACTCATGTATATAGAGTCCATGATGCCATCCAGCCATCTCATCCTCTGTCGTCCCTTTTTCCTCCTGCCCCCAATCCCTCCCAGCATCAGAGTCTTTTCCTTTTTTTTTTTTTAATTTTATTTTATTTTTAAACTTTACATAATTGTATTAGTTTTGCCAAATATCATAATGAATCCGAGTCCTTTCCAATGAGTCAACACTTCGCATGAGGTGGCCAAAGTACTGGAGTTTCAGCTTTAGCATCATTCCTTCCAAAGAAATCCCAGGACTGATCTTTAGAATAGACTGGTTGGATCCCCTTGCAGTCTAAGGGACTCTCAAGAGTCTTCTCCAACACCACAGTTCAAAAGCATCAATTCTCCAGTGCTCAGCTTTCTTCACAGTCCAACTCTCACATCCATACATAACTACTGGAAAAACTATAGCCTTGACTAGACGGACCTTTGTTGGCAAAGCAATGTCTCTGCTTTTCAATATGCTACCTAGGTTGGTCATAAGTTTCCTTCCAAGGAGTAAACGTCTTTTAATTTCATGGCTGCAATCACCATTTGCAGTGATTTTGGAGCCCAAAAAAATGAAGTCTGACACTGTTTCCACTGTTTCCCCATCGATTTCCCATGAAGTAATGGGGCCAGATCCCATGATCTTAGTTTTCTGAATGTTGAGCTTTAAGCCAACTTTTTCACTCTCCTCTTTCACTTTCATCAAGAGGCTTTTTAGTTCCTCTTCACTTTCTGCCATTAGGGTGGTGTCATCTGCATATCTGAGGTTATTGATATTTCTCCCAGCAATCTTGATTCCAGCTTGTGGTTCTTCCAGCTTAGCGTTTCTCATGATGTACTTACTCTGCATAGAAGTTAAATAAGCAGGGTGACAATATACAGCCTTGACATACTCCTGTTCGTATCTGGAAGCAGTCTGTTCCATGTCCAGTTCTAACTGTAGCTTCCTGACCTGCATATAGGTTTCTCAAGAGGCAAGTCAAGTGGTCTGGTATTCCCATCTCTTTCAGAATTTTCCACATTTATTGTGATCCACACAAAGGCTTTGGCATAGTCAATAAAGCAGAAATAGATGTTTTCCTGGAACTCTCTTGCTTTTTCCATGATCCAGCGGATGTTGGCAATTTGATCTCTGGTTCCTCTGCCTTTTCTAAAACCAGCTTGAACACCTGGAAGTTCACGGTTCACATATTGCTGAAGCCTGGCTTGGAGAATTTTGAGCATTACTTTACTAGCGTGTGAGATGAGTGCAATTGTGCGGTAGTTTGAGCATTCTTTGGCATTGCCTTTCTTTGGGATTGGAATGAAAACTGACCTTTTCCAGTCCTGTGGCCCATGCTGAGTTTTCCAAATGTGCTGGCATGTGAGTGCAGCACTTTCACAGCATCATCTTTCAGGATTTGAAATAGCTCCACTGGAATTCCATCACCTCCACTAGCTTTGTTCATAGTGATGCTTTCTAAGGCCCACTTGACTTCATGTTCCAGGGTGTCTGGCTCTAGGTGAGTGATCACACCATTGTGATTATCTTGGTCATGAAGTTCTTTTTGTGCAGTTCTTCTGTGTATTCTTGCCACCTCTTCTTACTATCTTCTGCTTCTGTTAGGTCCATAACATTTCTGTCCTTTATCGAGCCCTTCTTGCATGCAATGCTCCCTTGGTGTCTCTAAATTCTTGAAGAGCTCTCTAGTCTTTCCCATTCTGTTGATTTCCTCTATTTGCATTGATTGCTGAAGAAGGCTTTCTTATCTCTTCTTGCTATTCTTTGGAACTCTGCATTCAGATGCTTATATCTTTCCTTTTAACCTTTGCTTTTCACTTCTCTTCTTTTCACAGCTATTTGTAAGGTTTCCTCAGACAGCCATTTTGCTTTTTTGCCTTTTTTTTCCATGGGGGTGGTCTTGATACCTGTCTCCTGTACAATGTCACGAACCTCAGTCCACAGTTCATTAGGCACTCTATTATATATGTATTATATAGTATATATAATAATATAATATTCTAAAAATATATAATATACATATTATATATTATCTATTATATAATATATATGAAATATGATATATATAATATAATATATATAATTATATATTATAATTAGCATATAATATATTATATATAATATATACTATAATATATATTATGTTATATATTATATAGTATAATATATATTATATTAATATATTATAATAAATTATAATAATATTATAATATATATTATATTTTAACATATTGTATATGCATATAATACAATATTATTATAATATACAGTATTGTATATATTAATTAATATAGAATTATATATTATTATTATATTATATATAATATATATTATATATTATATTATTATATATATTATCATATAGGGGCAGAAGCTGGGAGGACCCCATGCCCAAAGGGCGGTGGCCAAGAGGAGTTACCCCACATCCGAGGTCAGGGGCAGTGGCTGAGAGTACCAGACTGCAACGGCACAGGAACAGCTGAGAGGAGCTACCCCGCATCTGAGGTCGGGGGGGTGGCCGAGAGGAGATACCCAGCATCCGAGGTCAGGGGTGGCGACGAGAGGAGTTACCCCGTGTCCGAGGTCAGGGGTGGCGGGCCAGAGGAGATACCCCACGCCCCTAAGCCAGAGGCCAAGGGCAGCGGCGGGAAGGAGCAACCTCACGACTGAGGCCAGGGACGGTGGCCGGGAGGACCAACCCCACGTCCAAGAAGCCGTGGCTGCACCGGCGCAAGAGGGCCTAGAGGAGTTATCCCACACTGAAGGTCAGGAAGGGCGGTGGTGAGGAGATACCCCTCATCCAAGGTAAGGCGCAATGGCTGCGCTTTGCTGGAGCAGCCGTGAAGAGATACCCCACGCCCAAGGTAAGAGAAACCCAAGTAAGATGGTAGGTGTTGCAAGAGGGCATCAGAGGGCAAACACACTGAAACCATACTCACAGAAAACTAGCCAATCTAATCACATTAGGACCACAGCCTTGTCTAACTCAATGAAACTAAGCCATGCCTGTGGGGCAACCCAAGACGGGCGGGTCATGGTGGAAAGATTTGACAGAATGTGGCCCACTGGAGAAGGGAATGGCAAACCACTTCAGTATTCTTGCCTTGAGAATCCCATGAACAGTATGAAAAGGCAAAACGATAGGATACTGAAAGAGAAACTCCCCAGGTCAGTAGGTGCCCAATATGCTACTGGATCAGTGGAGAAATAACTCCAGAAAGAATGACAGGATGGAGCCAAAGCAAAAACAATACCCAGCTGTGGATGTGACTGGTGATAGAAGCAAGGTCCGATGCTGTAAAGAGCAATTGTGCACAGGAACCTGGAATGTCAGGTCCATGAATCAAGGCAAATTGGAAGTGGTCAAACAAGAGATGGAAAGAGTGAATGTCGACATTCTAGGAATCAGCAAACTAAAATGGACTGGAATGGGTTAATTTAACTCAGATGACCATTATATCTACTACTGCAGGCAGGAATCCCTCAGAAGAAATGGAGTGGCCATCATGGTCAACAAAAGAATTCAAAATGCAGTACTTGGATGCAATCTCATAAACTACAGAATGATCTCTGTTCATTTCCAAGGCAAACCATTCAATAAAACAGTAATCCAAGTCTATGCCCCAACCAGTAACGCTGAGGAAGCTGAAGTTGAACAGTTCTATGAAGACCTACAAGACCTTTTAGAACTAACACCCAAAAAAGATGTCCTTATCATTATAGGGCACTGGAATGCAAAAGTAGGAAGTCAAGAAACACCTGGAGTAACAGGCAAGTTTGACCTTGGAATATGGAATGAAGCAGGGCAAAGACTAATAGAGTTTGCCAAGAAAATGCACTGGTGATAGCAAACACCCTCTTCCAACAACACAAGAGAAGACTCTATACATGGACATCACCAGATGGTCAATACTGAAATCAGATTGATTATATTATTTGCAGCCAAAGATGGAGAAGCTCTATCCAGTCAGCAAAAACAAGACCAGGAGCTGACTATTGTTCAGACCATGAACTCCTTATTGCCAAATTCAGACTTAAATTCAAGAAAGTAGGTAAAACCACTAGGCCATTCAGGTATGACCTAAATCATATCCCTTATGATTATACAGTGGAAGTGAGAAATAGATTTAAGGGCCTAGATCTGATAGATAGAGTGCCTGATGAACTATGGAATGAGGTTCATGACATTGTACAGGAGACAGGGATCAAGACCATTCCCATAGAAAAGAAAAGCAAAAAAGCAAAATGGCTGTCTGGGGAGGCCTTACAAATAGCTGTGAAAAGAAGAGAAGCGAAAAGCAAAGGAGAAAAGGAAAGATATAAACATCTGAATGCAGAGTTCCAAAGAATAGCAAGAAGAGATAAGAAAGCCTTCTTCAGCGATCAATGCAAAGAAATAGAGGAAAACAACAGAATGGGAAAGACTAGGGATCTCTTCAAGAAAATCAGAGATACCAAAGGAACATTTCATGCAAAGATGAGCTCGATAAAGGACAGAAATGTTATGGACCTAACAGAAGCAGAAGATATTAAGAAGAGGTGGCAAGAATACACAGAAGAACTGTACAAAAAAGATCTTCACAACTCAGATAATCACGATGGTGTGATCACTGACCAAGAGTCAGATATCCTGGAATATGAAGTCAAGTGTGCCTTAGAAAGCATCACTACAAACAAAGCTAGTGGAGGTGATGGAATTTCAGTTGAGCTATTCCATATCCTGAAAGATGATGCTGTGAAAGTGCTGCACTCAATATGCCAGCAAAGTTGGAAAACTCAGCAGTGGCTACAGGACTGGAAAAGGTCAGTTTTCATTCCAACCCCAAAGAAAGGCAATGCCTAAGAATGCTCAAACTACTGCACAATTGCACTCATCTCACACGCTAATATGTAATGCTCAAATTCTCCAAGCCAGAATTCAGCAATATGTGAACTGTGAACTTCCTGGTGTTCAAGCTGGTTTTAGAAAAGGCAGAGGAACCAGAGACCAAATTGCCAACATCCGCTGGATCATGGAAAAAGCAATAGAGTTCCAGAAAAACATCTATTTCTGCTTTATTGACTATGCCAAAGGCTTTGACTGTGTGGATCACAATAAACTGTGGAAAATTCTTCAAGAGATGGGAATACCATAACACCTGATCTGCCTCTTGAGAAATCTGTATGCAGGTCAGGAAGCAACAGTTAGAACCAGACATGGAACAACAGACTGGTTACAAATAGGAAGTTTGTCAAAGCTGTATATTGTCACGCTGTTTATTTAACTTATATGCAGAGTACATCATGAGAAATGCTGGGCTGGAAGAAGCACAAGCTGGAATCAAGATTGCCAGGAGAAATATAAACTTCAGATATGCAGATGACACCACCCTTATGGTAGAAAGTGAAGAGGAACTAAAAAGCCTCTTGATGAAAGTTAAAAGCGGAGAGTGAAAAAATTGGCTTAAAGCTCAACATTCAGAAAACGAAGATCATGGCATCCTGTCTCACCACTTCATGGGAAATAGATGGGGAAACAGTGGAAGCAGTGTCAAACTTTATTTTTCTGGGCTCCAAAATCACTACAGATGGTGACTGCAGGCATGAAATTAAAAGATGCTTACTCCTTGGAAGGAAAGTTATGACCAACCTAGATAGCATATTCAAAAGCAGAGACATTACTTTGCCAACAAAGGTCCATCTAGTCAAGGCTATGGTTTTTCCTGTGGTCATGTATGGATGTGAGAGTTGGACTGTGAAGAAGGCTGAGCGCCGAAGAATTGATGCTTTTGAACTGTGGTGTTGGAGAAGACTCTTGAGAGTCTCTTGGACTGCAAGGAGATCCAACCAGTCCATTCTGAAGGAGATCAGCCCTGGGATTTCTTTGGAAGGAATGATGCTAAAGCTGCAACTCCAGTACTTTGGCCACCTCATGCAAAGAGTTGACTCATTGACAAAGACTCTGATGTTGGGTGGGATTGGGGGCAGGAGGAGAAGGGGACAACAGAGGATGAGATGGCTGGATGGCATCACTTACTCGATGGACGTGAGTCTCAGTGAACCTGGGAGTTGGTGATGGACAGGGAGTCCTGGCGTACTGCGATTCATCTGGTCGCAAAGAGTCGGACAGGACTGAGTGACTGATTTGATCTGATCTGATTAAATATATTATATATATGTTATATATAATAAAATAGTAAATATATATAACATATTAAATATATAATGATATATATGTTAATTAATATGTACAAAATTATATATAATTATATATTATTATACATAATATATATTATATATCATATAATTATAATATATAATTATATATATTATTATATTATATACTATATATTGTATATTATATATTAATATATTAATATATATTTTATATTATATAATATCACATAATATACATTAGTACATATACTAATATATATATAAATTACATATATAATATATGAATTATATATATAATATATAAATTGTATATATAAATTGTATATTTTATATATAATGGTATATAATTAATTATATAGTATATATAATTATAATATATAATATGTATATTATATGCACATTAATATATAATATATTAATATTAAATATGTAATTAACATATTTCTTATTATATACTATATATACTACATAGATAATATGTATTATATATAATATATAAGATTATATATGTATTATATATATTATATATTTATAATTTCTATATACATTAGTATATATAGTAATGTGTATATTGTAGATTATATATTATATATATTATAATTTTATATTATAATATTACATATTACATATATAATATAATATTATATATAATGTATGTTATATATTATATATAACATATTCTATATATAATATACCATAAATATTATGTATATTAATATATAATTACATATTAATATATATTAATATGTAATTATATATTTATACTTCCTCAATATATATTATATATTTACACTTTATAATATTTATATATTATATTTATAATATATTATATATATAATTATATATATTAATATATAATATTTATTTATAATTATTAATAATAAATTGGTATATAATATATTACTATATATGTTCTTATAATTTATTATTATCATTATTTAATTGAGATGAAGATCTTTCAAAAAGATCTTTCAAATATATATTATATATATAATATAGTACATACTATATTATACATATATTATTATTTAATTGCGATTAAGATCTTTAAAAAAGCGGCTTGTAGGCAAGTATATATTTTACTATCATTACCAACGGTTAAGGGAAATCTTACTGAAATATCTGCCTAAAGAAACCAGATTTAGATCCAGCTTTAAGCTCTCTGAAATAAGTACTTTAGTGTTTCAGAGGTTTCATATAGTAAAGTTTTGGTTTTTTTTTTAACTTCATTGACCCAACAGTTGTCCTTTGTCAGTTTGCTTTCTTTCAAGTCATGAGGATCAAAATTCCCTCCATTTTGTCTCTGTCTTTGTCCCAATTCTCACTGTCCTCTCCTTTCAGCCAGCAGATGAAGGAAAAGAATGGGAGGTATGGTGGTATGTAGGATGGTGTCATGAGCCAGGGTTATCTATTTATCAGGTATGTGTGTGTGTGTCTGTAGATATGAGTTTCAATAATTATTCTGTCAAAACCCACTAAAGCAGAAGTTTGCCCACACTCTCTTCTTACTCTCCTTTTAGCATGTCTTTCTGTTTCAGGTTATACCTCATATTTGACTTCAGACTTCTGACCGAACCTAGTGTTCCCATCATTATTAAAAATATTCAATTCTTCCTAGTGTACAGGTAGTTTATATTCTTTTCTGGATCTCGAATCCTTTTCAAAGTGGGTATGTTTGTTGCTTCACAATTTTAAGCACTAATAGCCATACCAGAATGTAAGCTAGTCTTAATGAAAAACTGCATGGTGTTTCTCACAAAATAGTTCTTAAATTCACCGCATCATAATCTGAGGTACTTGTTAAACATGCAAGTTAAACCAGAAATTGGGGATTAAAATCTTCCAGGGATGGCTTAAGTCAACATTAAAAAAAAAACAAAACCCCTCCATATTATTCTACTGCACATACATTTTAAGAACTATAGGCTTAGTAGTTTTCTTACATATTTGGATTCTTATAGTAACTTTAAAAAAGTAATGTGTGTGTGTGTGTGGCAACTATAACATGTGGAAGGAAATGTTAAGTATGAAAGTGAGTGTTAGTCACTTAGTTGTGTCTGACTCTTTGTGATCCCATGGACTGTAGCGTACCAGGCTTCTTTGTCCATGGAATTTTTCAGGCAAGAGTCCTGGAGTGGGCTGTCATTTCCTTCTCCAGGGGATCTTCCTGACCCAGGGATTAAACACAGGTCTCCTGCATTGCCGGAAGTTTCCTTATCATCTGACCCATGAGGAAAGCCAATTTTGAGCATAAGGGCTGAGAATTTGAATAACAAAGCTACTGCTGGTATTTTGTCTTTGGGCAAAGCACCTGATCCTTAGTTGTTTGGTCTATAAGTGGTATCATAATAATGAATTAGTTAATACCTGATAGCATGCAGGTGTTCAATATCCAAGAATTGACTGCTAATCTGTCAAAATTGTAAGCTGACAAAAATCTGCTTTTTTTCACTGAAAAGATAATCAGGTAGATGACAAAATCAATGCTAAGGTGAACAGATAAAAATTTAATGTTTCAACAGCTATTTGCTTTTGTTTCTAATATTTAAACTTCTTAGACATTACTTACTGTAACTTGTTCAGCTGTCTCTGCAGTCTAACCACAATTCTGTCCCAGCCACAAATCCAGATACATTTTCCCTTAAGCCACATTACCACTTTTCTGTTCCTGAAGAAATTATTATATATATATATATGAAATATATATATCCCCCCCAGCTTATTTACCTAGAATATAATTCACTCTAAAATTTCTTGGCAAAATATACCTCTTATAAAGGTCTGTTTCATATTCCACTATTTCCAGGACATCTCCTGGATCTATTTCACCTCATGGAGTTGGCTCCCCACTTCATGTATTTCTGTAGTGTACTGATGAGTGAGTGAAAGTCGCTCAGTCGTGTCTGACTATTTGCAACCCTGTGGACTGTAGCCTGCTAGGCTCTGTCCATGGAATTCTTCAGATCAGAATACTGGAGTCAGTCACTGTTGTCTTCTCAACCCAGGGATTGAACCCAGGTCTCCCATTGTTGCAGGCGGATTCTTTACCATCTGAGCCACGAGGAAAGCCCAGTGCATTTATGGTATATTGATTTTCACAGATTTTAATAGGCAGAGCAAAAATATTTATCATATATGCCAGATGTCTAACAATTAGTAGGAACTGAATGGGGTAATATGGGAGTGGAGGGGGATAAAATGATCTGTCACTTTATGGGCATTACACAAGAGCCAGAATTGACTACTGATGTCTGTTATATCAGTGGGTGCTGAGAGTGACCATTAGTATTAAATGTTTATATAGAATAATTTACACCTATAGACATCAAAGCCAATTAGAATCTGGCACACCATATTATGGCAGCAAATTTTCATTTAAACTCAAGTTATAAAACTTTTGCCAGATATTCAAAGATGTTTGTGATGAAAGGATACTTGAATTGTTTGTGTTATGATTACAACCTAAGTACTGAACTCACTTCTCTGAGGTATTCAGTCTTTTAATCCAGGTAATTCAAGTGGATTTTTGAAAGATCATTTCATGAAGGGCAAAGTAATGTTCAAACAGACTCTGGTTGCCTTCACAAGCCTATTCTCATATTAGACATATTTAGGATAGCACAAGTTATATAAGTAATCTGTATTCCTAGTAACCTATATTCTCTTTGTATTCCTAGGTATGGGCTGTTCAGCAAAAACCATCTACAAAGAAGCAAGCAACCACTGATCGACAAAATAGGAGCAACAAAAGGAGTTTGGTGTTTCTTATTCAACAGCACAAGAGTAACATCAGAGATAGTCATGCAAAAGGGACATTGTATATTAATATAAAATGTCTCAAGGCACAGATGTAAAGAACAGACTTTTGGCTCTGTGGGAGAAGATGAGGGTGGGATGATTGGAGAGATAGCATTGAAACATATATATTACCATATGTGAAAAAGATTGCTAGTCCAGGTTTGATGTATGAGACAGGGCACTCAGGGCTGGTGCACTGGGACGACCCTGAGGGATGGGATGGGGAGGGAGGTGGGAGGGGGGTTCAGGATGGGGGACACATGTACATCCATGGCTGATTCATGTCAATGTATGGCAAAAACCACTACAATATTGTAAAGTAATTAGCCTCCAATTAAAATAAATTAATTAATTTTAAAAAAAGGTCTCAAGGGATTAGAGAAATTATAATCAAGGGACTGAGAGCTAAAGTACAAAACTTTATGGAAATCTCTGGAGGATTTGTTACAAGGATGGAAATTATTTATTTAGATTTCTGCCAAACACACACACCTCAAAGAAAACAATGATAACTAGATTTTACATGTTCTATTTTTCTATATTTTAGATTATGCATAATTCACATAATTACTAATATGGAAAATATTAGATAAACTTCAATCCAAATTGAGCAAAACAAGTACACTGTTCATCACAAAACTTTTTTTGTCAAAGTGATACGCATCCTGGAAGCAAGCATCTTGTGAATTTTAAGACAGCACTAAGTGAAAACTCTGCTCCTAATACAAAATTCAAAACTTAACCAGGCTGTCATTTAGCTTCTTTACAAATAAACAGGATACTCAGGTGAAAAATAGCAAACTGTTGATAGTAATCAGTACTACAACAAAATGAGCTGGGTTTCCTGTAGCTTCCAGGTGTCTTCATGATTGAATAAATGACTCTTTAAAAAACAACACAAACTAAATTAAATTTATAAAGAGAAAACGATGCCTAACTTTACATTTTAGACTATATGTAATGTACATATATTAAAAAAAAAAAAAACTATTTTAAGCTCAACATACGTTGCTAGGAAAAAAAAAAAAAAAACCACAAAACACAACATCAAATAGCTGTATAATTTAAGTTCCCAAAATGAAATTAAATACTATAACATGTCTAACAGAAAATACAATTTAATTAAGTCTTTTCATAAAGACAGTTTCTTTAAATTATACCCTATTTGTTGGGAACTAAGTTTCTAGAGATATAGAGATGGTAACACAAAGGCAAAAATCATTCCATTCATTACTGGGAGAGTAATTTCAATATCAGCTGTGCAGGCTCAGGCTGGAGGGACATATTTCTCTCCAGTGGTACCTGGATTTCTGAGGAAGGACCTCTGTGACTGGGGAAGCGGGGGAGAAAAGGAAAGGGAGATGACAAGAATATCAAAGTGTCATGTTTCTTGCTGTCTGCTTCTAGATTTCAAAGGAGAACTCCCATGAACCTCTGGACATTCCCCACTTCCCTCACTGGCCCTGTGGAATCCCCAAAACCCCAGATACTAAGTCCACACCTCATCTCTGCTGTGGAGTCCTTGTCCCCACTCCCTGGTGCACCCTTACGATCCAGTGGCTATAAAAGAAACCACAAACATGTTATAGTGCCACCTTCTGGGATAAAACATGGTTTATAATAGCCAGCTTGTTGGTCCATAAGATTGAAAGACAATAGAAAGTCTTAATTTACGAAGATGTCTGCTACTTCAAATGCTAAAGGAAAAATGCATACCTCTAAACACTGTGAAATATCAAAGATGGTAAAACCAACAGAAAATGGTAATTCTCCAGCAACTAAATTCAAAGGCACAAACTACTGCAAACTAATAAAGAATTCTAAATAGCTGTCATGAAGAAATTCAATGAGCTACAAGAGAACCTAAAAGGCAATTCTATGAATTTAGAGTAAAAATAATGAATGTAAGCAGTTTTCTACCAAAGAGATTGAAATTCTCAAGCTTCCCCAAGTTGGGGAAAGAACTGGACATACAAATCCAGGAACATAACAGAATCACCTTATTATTTCAATGCAAAAAGACCTTCTTCTCCTAGACACATAATGAAACTGTCAAAAATAAATGACAAAGAAAGAATCTTAAAGGCAGGCAGGGTAAAAAACAAAGTGACCAAGGCAACATACTAGGAAACTCCCAGTAAGCTATCAACAGATTTCTCAGTAGAAACTCTAGGTGGGCCAGAAGAGAGTGAAGTGAAATACATTGTTGTTGAAAGATAAAAACTGTCAGCCAAGAATGTTTTATCTGACAAAGTTATTTTTCAGAGATGAGGGAGAAACAACAGCTTTCAAAGACAAACAGAAGCTGAAGGAAGTTAGCACCATTAAACCTAACTTGCAAGACATACTGAAAAGATGTTCTTCAAGCTGGAATGAAAAGAAGTTAATCAGGAACAGGAAAATATGTGAAAGTATGTAACGCACTGGTATCAGTCGGGGAAAAAACAGAATAACTTTAAATTAGAACGTTGTTTTTACCAGTTAACTACATTATAAGTTTAAAGGAAACGAATATTTAAAATAACTATAACTGCTATAATTCATTGACCAATTCAGGCATCAGTTCTGTTCAGTTTAGTTGCTCAGTCGTGTCCAAGTATTTGCGACTCCATGGACTGCAGCACGCCAGGTCTCCATGTCCATCAAAAACTCCTGGAATCTACTCAAACTCATGTCCATCGAGTTGGGGATGCCACCAAACCTCATCTTCTGTTGTCCCCTTCTCCTCTTGCCTTCAATCTTTCCTTAGCATCTTCTGTTGTCCCCTTCTCCTCTTGCCTTCAATCTTTCCTTAGCATCAGTCTTTTCAAATGAGTCAACTCTTCGCATCAGGTGGCAAAAGTATTGGAGTTTCAGCTTCAACATCAGTCCTTCCAATGAATATTCAGGACTGATCTCTTTTAGAATGGACTGGTTGGATCTCCTTGCAGTCCAAGGGACTCTCAAGAGTCTTCTCCAACACCACAGTTCAAAAGCATCAATTCTTTGGCGCTCAGCTTTCTTCACAGTCCAATTCTCACATCCATACAGGACTACTGGAAAAACCATAGGTTTGACTAGACAGACATTTGTTGGCAAAGTAATGTCTCTGCTTTTTAATATGCTGTCTAGGGTGGTCATAACTTTCCTTCCAAGGAGTAAGCATTTTTTTAATTTCATGGCTGCAATCATCATCTGCAGTGATTTTGGAGCCCCCCAAAATAAAAACTCTCACTGTTTCCACTGTTCTCCATCTATATGCCATGAAGTGATGGAACCAGAAGCCGTGATCTTAGTTTCCTGAATGTTGAGCTTTAAGCCAACTTTTTCACTTTCCTCTTTCACTTTTATCAAGAGGCTCTTTAGTTCTTCTTCACTTTCTGCCACAAGTGTGGTGTCATCTGCATATCTGAGGTTATTGATATTTCTCCTGGCAATCTTGATTCCACCTTGTGCTTCCTCCAGCCCAGAGTTTCTCATGATGTACTCTGCATATAAGTTAAATAAGCAGGGTGACAGTATACAGCCTTGATGTACTCCTTTGACTATTTGGAACCAGTCTGTTGTTCTATGTCCAGTTCTAACTGTTGCTTCCTGACCTGCATAGAGATTTCTCAAGAGGCAGGTCAGGTGGTCTGGTATTGCATCACTAAGCATTTTCCCCAGTTTATTGTGATCCACACAGTCAAAGGTTTTGGCAAAATCAATAAAGCAGAAGCAGATATTTTTCTGGAAGTTTTTTGCTTTTTCAATGATCCAGCGGATGTCGACAATTTGATCTCCGGTTCCTCTGCCTTTTCTAAAACCAGCTTGAACATCTGGAAGTTCACAGTTCAAGTATTGTTGAAGCCTGGCTTGGAGAATTTTGAGCATTACTTTACTAGCTTGTGACATGAGTGCAATTGTTTGGTAGTTTGAGCATTCTTTGCCATTGCCTTTCTTTGGGATTGGAATGAAAACTGACATTTTCCCATCCTGTGGCCACTGCTGAGTTTTCCAAATGTGCTGGCATATTGAGTGCAGCACTTTCACAGCATCATCTTTTAGGATTCAAAATAGCTCAACTGGAATTCCATCACCTCCATTAGCTTTGTTCATGGTGATCCTTCCTAAGGCCCACTTGACTTCACATTCCAGGATGTCTGGCTCTAGGCGAGTGATCACACCATCATGATTATCTGGGTTGTGAAGACCTTTTTTGTACAGTTCTGTATATTCCTGCCAACTTTTCTTAATGTCTTCTGCTTCTGTTAGGTCCATACCATTTCTGTCCTTTATTGAGCCCATGTTTGCATGAAATTTTCCCTTGGTATCTCTAATTTTCTTGAAGAAATCTCTAGTCTTTCCCATTCTATTGTTTATTTCTTTGCACTGATCATTGAGGAAGGCTTTCTTATCTTTCCTTGCTATCCTTCAGAACTCTTCATTCAAATGCGTATATCTTTCTTTTTCTCCTTTGCTTTTCGCTTCTCTTTTCACACCTATTTGTACGGCCTTCTCAGACAGCCATGTTGCTTTTTTGCATTTCTTTTTCTTGGGGATGGTCTTGCTCCCTGTCTCCTGTACAATGTCACAATGTCAGTTCAAGCATAGAAAGAGGTAAACTGAGAGAATTCCCTTGCTGTTCAGTGGTTAGCACTAAGCCCTTTCACTGAAGTGGCAGAGGTTCAATCCCTGGTCAGGGAACTAAAATCCTGAAAGCCACTCAAAAGGAAGTGGCCAAAAAAAGAAAGAAGACACAAACTGGAACATTAATAACAGAAACACAAAATATAGTTAATAATACACTACATATTTTAAAGTTGCTAAGAAAATAGGTCTTACTTAAAAGTTCTTATAGCAAAAGAGAAGAAAAAATTTTTATAACTATGTATGGTGACAGAGGTTAACTAGATTTATTGTAGTAATCAATTTGCAATCTTTATGCTGTACACCTGGGACTATATGCCAGTTATACCTCAAACAAACCCAAAACCTAAAAGGTGAGGAGTAAAAGGGTGGAGTCTTTATAGGGAAGTGAAGATAAGTTGCTTTTAATATAAAATGGATTGTCTGAAGAAAACCCAAAGGAAAGACACTGTTTATGGAATCAGAGGAATTAATACTGTTAAAATATCCGTCTATAAATTCAACCCAATACTCCCATCAAAATTCCAAAGTCAAATCATGTGATCAAATGAAGAGAAATATTTTCTCAGATTTCATTATGTATGTAAATTGTTATATAAAATCAAAGTTAAAAAGAAAGAAATTCTAATGGTGTACTTCACTGGGATAGAAGAAAACAATTCTAAAATTTGTACAGAACAATAAAGGACTCTAAATAACCAAAATAATCTTGAGGAAGAAGAAAAAAGCTGGAGGTACCACCTTTCTTCATTTCAAACTATCAGCCACTGGTATAAAAACAGACACACACAGACCAACTGAACAGAATAAAAAGCCCAGAATTAAGCACCAACATAAAAGGTTACCTAATACTTGACAGGAGAGCCAAAACATCTAATGGAGAAAAGATAATCTCTTCAACAACAACAACAAAAAATGGTGTTGGGAAAACTGGATAAACACATGCAAAACAATGAAACTGGACCCCTACATTATAATACTTACAAAAAAATAATTCAAAAACTAGAAGAAAATGTATCAGTTCAGTTCAGTTCAGTTGCTCAGTTGTGTCCGACTCTTTGCGATCCCATGAACTGCAGCACGCCAGGCCTCCCTGTTCATCACCAACTCCCAGAGTTCACTCAGACTCACATCCATCGAGTCGGTGATGCCATCCAGCCATCTCATCCTTTGTCATCCCCTTCTCCTCCTGCTCCCAATCCCTCCCAGCATCAGAGTCTTTTCCAATGAGTCAACACTTCCCATGAGGTGGCCAAAGTACTGGAGTTTCAGATTTAGCATCAGTCCTTCCAAAGAACACCCAGGACCAATTTGCTTTAGAATGGACTGGTTGGATTTCCTTGCAGTCCAAGGGAATCTCAAAAGTCTTCTCCAACACCACAGTTCAAAAGCATCAATTCTTTGGTGCTCAGCTTTCTTCACAGTCCAACTCTCACATCCATACATGACTACTGGAAAAACCATAGCCTTGACTAGATGGACCTTGTTGGCAAAGTCATGTCTCTGCTTTTGAATATGCTATCTAGGTTGCTCATAACTTTCCTTCCAAGGAGTAAGCATCTTTTAATTTTATGGCTGCAACCACCATCTGCAGTGAAAATGTATGGAAGAAGCTTAATACCGAGCTGGGCAATGATTTTTTGGCTATTGCACCAAAAGAATCTGCCTGCAATGCAGGAGCCACAGGTTCAATCCCTGGTTTGGGAAGATCCCATGGAGAAGGAAATGGCAACACACTCAAGTATTCTTGCCTGGAAAATCCCTCAGAGGGGCCTGGTGGACCACAGCCCATGGGGTCGCAGAGTTGGACATGACTGAGTGACTGAGCATATATATATATACACATGTGGCATCAAATACACAAACAACAAAAGCAAAAATCAACAAATGGGACTATATCAAACTTAAAATCTTCCATATTGGGGAAAAAATAACAATAACAAAATTAAAAAGGCAACCTACAGGATGGGAGAAAATTGCAGCAAACCACATATCTGATAATGAGTTAATATCAGAAATAAATTTTAAAAATTCAATTAAAAACAAAGAAAAACTCAATGTGTTTAAAAATGGTCAGAGAAGTTAAATAGACGTTTCTCCAAATATGGCCAATAGGTACATGAAAGATGCTCAACATCACCAATCATCAGGAATATGTGAATTAAAATCATAATGAGATATCAACTCACAATTATTAGAATGGCTGTAATCACAAAAGACAAGAGTTGATGAGGATGTGGAGAAAAGAATATTTATACACTGTTGGTGAAATATAAATTGGTTCAGCCAATACATGAAACAACATGGAGGTCCCTCACAAAATTAAAAATAGATCTACCATGTGATTCAGCAATATCAATTCTGGGCATATACCCCCAGGAAATGAATATTAAATTCATTTGTTTAATATTAAAGGATATTAAATAAATATATGCACTCCCACATCTTTTGCAGTATCATTCAAAATAGCCAAAATATGGAAACAATCTTAGTGCCCATCAGTGGATGAATGGATAAAGAAGATGTGATACACACACAGACACACACACACACAATGGAGAATTATTCAACAGTGAAAAAGAGGGACACCCTGTCATTTGCAACAACATGAGTGAATCCTGAGGGCATTATGTCAAAGCAATATAATTCAGACTGAGAAAACCAAATATTACACAATATCACTTACATGTGGAATCTAAAAAGCTGAACTGGTAAAAAGAGAAGAATGGTGGTTTCCAGGTGATGTGGCGGGTAGAGAAGTAGCTTGTACCTGGTTTAAAGTGTAGAGACTTTTAACAAGTAGTAAACAAGTCTTAGAGAGGTAAGTAATATAAGAATATAGACAACATTTTATTAATATTACAATCATCACATTTGCTAAGAGACTACAACTCATTCTAACCACTAAAAATAAATGATTATGTAACATGATAGAAGTACAAATCACTAAAATGACAATCACATTACACTGTATGCTGCTGCTGCTGCTAAGTCGCTTCAGCCGTGTCTGACTCTGTGCGACCCCATAGACGGCAGCCCACCAGGCTCCCCCATCCCTGGGATTCTCCAGGCAAGAACACTGGAGTGGGTTGCCATTTCTTTCTCCAATGCATGAAAGTGAAAAGTCAAAGTGAAGTCACTCAGTCGTGCCTGACTCTCAGCGACCCCATGGACTGCAGCCTACCAGGCTCCTCCATCCACGGGATTTTCCAGGCAAGAGTACTGGATTGGGGTGCCATTGCCTTCTCCGTAAACCTATCCAATTAACAAGTCTTACATCTTAAATTTATGCAATGTTTTATGGAAATATATTTTAATAATAGAAACAGAACAGTACCTGGCACATAGGTACTCAAAAATGTTTTTTGACTGGACAGGGAACAGAAAAAAATATGAGTTAGTACAAGCTGGAATCTATATATAGTCAACCACTTGGGTCAAAATATAAAATAGCACACATTATATGAATATGATTAGGTATATGCATACAAACACATAAACAAAATTTTATAAAAAGAACAGGCAAGACATTTTCAAGAAAGTGTGAGCCTTATAAATTAATCCCCATCACCATCGGCCAGTCTGTGCCACCTACTTGAGCTGGACAATGTGATCGCTAAATTACAATCTACCATGACATACCAATAAACATTGTGTTAATACCTTCCCCTCCACCCCCCCCACACACACACACAAATCATCTTAGATATGAAACAAAGTTTTGCCTTGAGGGACATGAAATCCCAGTTTTAGTTTCTCTCCTACACAAAATATATACAATTATTTAGAATTAACTGAGAATGTGCTAGCCCTTCCTTTCCACTGTTGTAAGAATAAAATTTTTTTCAATAACTACTTCAACTTCCTGAGATCACCAGCACCACCATACACTAAGAGTTAGTTACTGAATTAGTTCCTGAAAATTTCTGATATAAGTGTAGAGAAGAGATAGGGTGGAAATAAATAAAATCTCTAATGATACTAAACTTTTTTTCAACCAAATAAGATTTGTCTTACTCTTTTCTAAAAGATTAACAGTCTGTTTTGAGTGCCAAGAGTGATCTAGGCACCTAATGGAAAGCTTCTCTTTTCTTTGTATTCCAGGAACATCTAAATATTGTTCAACATAATTGTTGAAACTAACATTACTAAGCAGTCATATGGTACTGTTTAAAAACCATATTCATTTTTTAATTGATACAAAGTAGGTCATTGTTCTTTAATACAAATATTTTATAGTAGGTTTTTTTCACCACCTATTTTCAATTGTTATACCTAAAATCTTGGCAAGTAGAATAAGACTCAGGCACAGGAAGTGATGTTTCATTGCTGAAAATGTTTTCTGATGCTCTGAAATAGTCAACCTTCAGTGACTAATATACCAAAAAACACTGAGCTCTGGGATAGGTGGTTTATTAGTTTCTAGTTGGCATGTATTTGTTTGGATTGTTGTCATCATCCAGGAATGCCAGTATCACTGAACTCCTTTAGTGATTATTTCAGTGGGTATAATACACAATAACTAATAATTATGATAATTGTTATTATATTTAAGTAGCAACATTCTAAAATAGAGGTTCCATTCTGCTGCCACTCCAATGTTGCTTTAATCATCTAATTGGTTAAGTGTATTTCAGCACTTTAGTTGCTGTCATTATAGCAAGTCTCAATAATTAGCAATGGTCAGACATGTTTAGGGCCTCCAGACCTTGCGGCAGAAGCGCGCTGGCTGCAACGGACCGCACAGAAGCGTAGCCGAGAGGAGCTACCCGTCGCCCGAGGTCAGGGGCAGCGGCCGACGGGAGCTACCCCATGTCTGAGGTCAGGGCTGGCGGCGAGAGGAGCTACCCCATGCCCGAGGTCAGTGCCAGCGGCCTGGAGGACTTACCACACGCCTGAGGTCAGGGGCAGCAGCTGGGAGGAGCAATCCCAAGTCCAAGGAGTGGTGGATGTGCAAGGGCAGGAGGGTCGAGAGGAGCTACTCCACATTCAAGGTCAGGAGGGGCAGCTGTGAGGAGACACCCCTCATCCAAGGTAAGGAGCAGCAGCTGTGCTTTGCTGGAGCAGCTGTGAAGAGATATCCCATGCCCAAGTTAAGATAAACTGAGGTAAGACAGTAGGTGTTTTGAGAGGCATCAGAGGGCAGACACACAAACCATAATCACAGAAAACTAGTCAATTTAATCACACGGACCACAGCCTTGTCTAACTCAATGAAACTAAGCCATGCTGTGGGGGCCACCCAAGACGGGTGGATCATGGTGGAGAGGTCTGACAGAATGTGGTCCACTGGAGAAGAGAATGGCAAACCACTTTGGTATTCTTGCCTTGAGAACCCCATGAAAAGGCAAAATGATAGGATACTGAAAGAGGAACTTCCTGGGTTGGTAGGTGCCCAATATGCTATTGGAGATCAGTGGAGAAATAACTCCAGAAAGAATGAAGGGATGGAGCCAAAGAAAAAACAATACCCAGTTGTGGATGTGACAGATGATAGAAGCAAGGTCCGATGCTGTAAAGAGCAATATTGCATAGGAATCTGGAATGTTAGGTCCATGAATCAAGGCAATCTTGAAGTGGTGAAACAGGAGATGGCCAGAGCGAACATCAACATTCTAGGAATCAGCTAACTAAAATGGACTGGAAGAGGTGAACTTAACTCAGATGACCATTATATCTACTACTCTGGGCAGGAATCCCTTAGAAGAAATAGAGTAGCCATCGTAGTCAACAAAAGAGTCCAAAATGCAGTACTTGGATGCAATCTCAAAAACAACAGAATGATCTCTGTTCGTTTCCAAGGCAAACCATTCAATATCAGAGTAATCCAAGTCTAAGCCCCAACCAGTAACGCTGAAGAAGCTGAAGTTGAATGGTTCTAAGAAGACCTACAAGACCTTTTAGAACAAACACCCAAAAAAGATGTCCTTTTCATTATAGGGGGCTGGAAAGCAAAAGTAGGAAGTCAAGAAACCCCAGGGGTAACAGGCAAATTTGGCCTTGGAATACAGAATGAAGCAGGGCAAAGGCTACTAGAGTTTTGCAAAGAGAACACAGTGGTCATAGCAAAATCCTCTTCCAACAACACAAGAGAAGACTCTACACACGGAAGTCACCAGATGGTCAACACCGAAATCAGATTGATTATATTCTTTGCAGCCAAAGATGGAGAAGCTCTATACAGCCAGCAAAAACAAGACCGGGAGCTGACTGTGGCTCAGATCATGAACTCATTATTGCCCAATTCAGACTTAAAATGAAGAAACTAGGGAAAACCACTAGACCATTCACGTATGACCTAAATCAAATCCCTTATGATTATACAGTGGAAGTGAGAAATAGATTTAAGGGCCTAGATCTGATAGAGTGCCTGATGAACTGTGGACGGAGGTTCGTGGCATTGTACAGCAGACAGGGATCAAGACCATCCTTATGGAAAAGAAATGCAAAAAAGCAAAACGGCTGTCTGAGGAGGGCTTACAAATAGCTGTGAAAGAAGAAAAGCAAAATGCAAAGGGGAAAAGGAAAGATATAAACAGCTGAATGCAAAGTTCCAAAGAATAGCAAGGAGAGATAAGAAAGCCTTCCTCAGTGATCAATGCAAAGAAATAGAGGAAAACAATGGAATGGGAAAGACTAGAGATCTCTTCAAGAAAATTAGAGATACCAAGGGAACATTTCATGCAAGTTCAGTTCAGTTCAGTCGCTCAGTTGTGTCTGACTCTTTGCGACCCCATGAATCGCAGCACGCCACCTCCCTGTCCATCACCAAATCCCGGAGTTCACCCAAAATTATGTGCATCGAGTCAGTGACGTCATCCAGCCATCTCATCCTCTGTCGTCCCCTTCTCCTCCTGCCCCCAATCCCTCCCAGCATCAGAGTCTTTTCCAATGAGTCAAGTTTTTGCATGAGGTGGCCAAAGTACTGGAGTTTCAGCTTTAGCATCAGTCCTTCCAAAGAACACCCAGGGCTGATCTCCTTTAGAATGGACTGATTGGATCTCCTTGCAGTCCAAGAGACTCTCAAAAGTCTTCTCCAAACCACAGTTCAAATGCATCAATTCTTCAGCGCTCAGCCTTCTTCACAGTCCAACTCTCACATCCATACATGACCACTGGAAAAACCATAGCTTTGACTAGACGGACCTTTGTTGGCAAAGTCATGTCTCTGCTTTTGAATATGCTATCTAGGTTGGTCATAACTTTCCTTCCAAGGAGTAAGAGTCTTTTATTTCATGGCTGCATTCAACATCTGCAGTGATTTTGGAGCCCCCCAAAATAAAGTCTGACACTGTTTCCACTGTTTCCCTATCTATTTCCCATGAAGTGATGAGACCAGATGCCATGATCTTAGTTTTTTGAATGTTGAGCTTTAAGCCATCTTTTCCACTCTCCACTTTCACTTTCATCAAGAGGCTTTTAGTTCCTCTTCACTTTCTGCCATAAGGGTGGTGTCATCTGCATATCTGAGGTTATTGATATTTCTCCTGGCAATCTTGATTCCAGCTGGTGTTTCTTCCAGTCCAGCATTTCTCATGATGTACTCTGCATGGAAGTTAAATAAGCAAGGTGACAATATATAGCCTTGACGTACTCCTTTTCCTATTTGGAACCAGTCTGTTGTTCCAGGTCCAGCTCTAACTGTTGCTTCCTGACATGCATACAGATTTCTCAAGAGGCAGGTCAGGTGGTCTGGTATCCCACCTCTTTCAGAATTTTCCCCAGTTTATTGTGATCCACACAGTCAAAGGCTTTGGCATAGTCAATAAAGCAGAAATATATGTTTTTCTGGAACTCTCTTGCTTTTACCATGATCCAGTGGATGTTGGCAATTTGATCCCTGCAAAGGGTTCGATGAAGGACAGAAATGGTTTGGACCTAACAGGAGCAGAAGATAGTAAGAAGAGGTGGCAAGATTACACAGAAGAACTCTACAAAACAATATCTTCACGACTAAGATAATCACGATGGTGTGATCACTCACCTAGAGCCAGAAATCCTGGAATGTGACATCAAGTGGGCCTTAGAAAGCATCATTAGGAACAAAGCTAGTGGAGGTGATGGAATTCCAGCTGAGCTATTTCAAATCCTAAAAGATGATGCTGTGAAAGTGCTGCACTCAATATGTCAGCAAATTTGGAAAACTCAGCAGTGGCCACAGGACTGGAAAAAGCCAGTTTTCGTTCCAATCCCCAAGAAAGGCAATGCTAAACAATGCTCAAACTACTGCACAATTGCACTAATCTTACACACTAGTAAAGTAATGCTCAAAATTCTGCAAGCCAGGTGTCAGCAATAGGAGAACCATGGACTTCCAGATGTTCAAACTGGTTTTAGAAAAGGCAGAGCTCAAATTGCCAACATCTGCTGGATCATCGAAAAAGCAAAAGAGTTCCAGAGAAACATCTATTTCTGCTTTATTGACTATGCCAAAGCCTTTGACTGTGTGGGCCACAATAAAAGGTAGAGAATTCTGAAAGAGATGGGAGTACCAGACCACCTGACCTGCCTCTTGAGAAGTCTATATGCCAGTCAGGAAGCAACAGTTAGAAGTGGATATGGAACAGACACGTTCCAAATAGGAAAAGGAGTATAAGGCTGAATATTGTCACCCTCCTTATTTAACTTCTATGCAGAGTACATCATGAGAAACGCTGGGCTGGAAGAAGCACAAGCTGGAATCAAGATTGCCGGGAGAAGTATCAATAACCTCAGATATGCAGATGACACCACCCTTATGGCAGAAAGTGAAGAGGAACTAAAAAGCCTCTTGATAAAGTGAAAGAGGAGAGTGAAAAAGATGGCTTAAAGCTCAACATTCAGAAAACGAAGACCATGGCATCTGGTCCCATCACTTTATGGGAATTAGATGGGGAAAACAGTGGAAACATTGTCATACTTTATTTTTTTGGGCTCCAAAATCACTGCAGATGGTGATTGCAGCCATGAAATTAAAAGACTCTTACTCCTTGGAAGGAAAGTTATGACCAACCTAGATAGCATATTCAAAAGCAGAGACATTACTTTGCCAACAAAGGTCCGCCTAGTCAAGGCTATGGTTTTTCCAGTGGTTATGTATGGATGAGAGAGTTGGACTGTGAAGAAAGCCAATTGCCAAAGAATTGTTGCTTTTGAACTGTGGTGTTGGAGAAGACTCTTGACAGTCTCTTGGACTGCAAAGAGATCCAACCAGTCCATCCTAAAGGAGATCAGTCCTGGGTGTTCTTTGGAAGAAATGAATGCTAATGCTGAAACGCCAATATTTTGGCCACCTCATGTGAAGATTTGACTCATTGGAAAAGACTCTGATGCTGTGAGGGACTGGGGGCAGGAGAAGGGGAAGACAGAGTATGAGATGGCTGGATGGCATCACTGACTCAATGGACATGATTCTGGCTGAACTCCGGGAGTTGGTGATAGACAGGGAGGCCTGCTTGCTGCAATTCATGTGGTTGCAAAGAGTCGGACACGACTGAGTGACTGAACTGCACTGAGGTGGCAGTAGTCATAAAAAACCTGCCTACCAATGCAGGAGACATGAGACATGGGTTCAATCCCTGGGTTGGGAAGATTCCCTGGAGAAGGAAATGTCAACCCACTCCAGTATTCTTGCCTGGAGAATCTCATGGACAGAGGAGCCTGGTGGGCTATAGTTCATGTGGTCACAGAGTCAGAAGTTACTGAAGCAACTTAGCAGACATCTTTACCTCAAGAGGATGAAAACATTAGTACTGTTTTCTAAATGTATATTCTGCTTTAAATTCATAAATGTTCTCACCAACGGTGTTACTTTCTGAGAGTTCTATTGCAATAGATAAAAATACATGAGAAATTTTTATCTAAGTAAGAACATTTCAACAGGTTTCTGTGGCTTCCAGGTGAAGGTATTGACTTCCTATAGCCAGAAGGGTAAAGGTATATGGTTCAGTTAACTCACTACTCCCATTTCTCCCCTTATATTCTATGTTCCAAGCACTGGCTTGGCCATATGTATTCTTGAAATTGAGTTTCTCACTTTCTGTACTTTACTTATGATGTTCCTTCTGCTTAGTTAGGCCTTCCCTGGTGGCTCAGACGATAGAGTCTGCCTGCAATGCAGGAGACCTGGGTTCAGTCCTTGGGTCAGGAAGATCCCCTGGAGAAGGGAATGGCTACCCACTCCAGTATTCTTGCCTGAAAAATCCCATGGACAGAGGAGCCTGGCAGGCTACAGTCCACTGTGTCACAAAGATTCGGATACAACTGAGCGACTTCACTTTCTGCTTAGTGCTGTCAAAATATTTCAATTCTTGGTGCTGTCAAAATATTTTAATTCTTAGTCCTTAACAATGACAGACATAATTTTTTTTTTTGTAAGAATTAGTCTTTTCTTTCCTGTCTTTAAACTCAGATTCTTAATCATTTTCCTTTTTTTAAATTCTCAGAACTTACATTTAGCACATAGCTGACATTAAATAAATGACAAAATCTACCTCTGGATAATTTATTTGAAATTGAACTCAAAGGCAGCTCTTCAGAAAATCTTCCCTGAAGATGATCAAATGAACATTTACTAAGTACTTTTAAAATGTGAAGGTATTGATATATGTTTATTTGTGGATACAAAGAATATATGTTCCTGTAGAGAGAAATTACATAGAACAAATGATTAATGACAGGATCTGAAAACAGAGGTGAAATATCCATCATCCAGTCACTCACTTCCTCCAGCTAATCTACATTAACTCTGCCAGCTTTATATGTGTATGTAAGTACACACACACTCCCACACACCAATGTTATATATCTCATGCCTAAAATCCTCAACCAAATTTACTATTTCTTTCCTTTCCCCCATCTTTCTTATGTTGAAAATGACACATTCAAACAGGCATTTCAGTCATCATCAAGAGTAGTGTTCAACCAAGAGACCAGCATATCTTGCCCGAGACTGTATTATCATTGGAGTAAGCAAATGAAACAACCACAGATAATGCTGAACTTCAGTAAATAAATTATTTCAAACTCCTTTTTTATTTCTAGAATATCTGGCCAGGTTAATCCAAGCCTTATATACATGGAGACTGTGGATAGGTCCCTGCCCCTAAAGAGAAGTATTTTCCCTGAAATATCCACGTAAAGCATAACTTCTTGTCTACTTAGTTTTATAAACAGGATGCAAATTTAATATATCTATTATTAAAACTGGTATTTTTATTAATAAGATTGCTGTTTATGATTGGTTATTAAGATTAGATTCAAAGTTTTTACAATATAACTTCATAACATGGAGATTCTACAAGATATTTTAAACAAACTTTCATTCTTTCATAAAATAAACCCTATTTTGAGTATTCCAACTCTTGTGTGTTTTTCCTATGATTTTTACAATACATTCAAAATTTGTACACTAGGTCATATATATATATAGTGCTTCTTTTATGTTTATTTGTGATAATCTTTTATTTCCAAAAGTTCTGTTATCTTCTGAAAGTACATTTTTATATTTTCTTATTTTTTCTATCTCAGAACACAATTTTAGGTACAAAGTAATCAACTCATTTAAATAATTATCATGTAGGTATAATCAGTATAAAATGTATGATGAAATGAATTATGCATACCTTGTATAGGTGTGTTTGCTAAAGTTCACTTGACAATTTAAATTTTAGATATTCATTTGAATACGGCATCTGAAATCTAATTTTTGTACACTGGAGAGCTCCATGAAGATTAACAAGTTTTTTATAACTATGTCGACAGTTACTCAAATTCAACAACATAAATAGAAGAATTTACACCCTCGTCCCCACAAAAAGACAATTTAAAAAGCCCTCAAGACATTGATTCCTGAGACTCTAAGCTTTTAGACTTAATGCCTAGGTTATTCGGGCTTTCAAAAGCAAAGTGTATCAAAACTCACTAAATTTCTGTCTTTCCGAAAAGTACCAAAAAGTTCATTTAAATACCGTGCTAACAACAATAATAAAACTAGTTGACTTAATTTCACATTGTTTATATTTCAAAACTTATACGTATTTGGCCCAAAGAGGAGACATAAAAATTGTAATACAAGTTGCATAATTTTATAAGACAGGATGGGGCTTATTAAGGACAGAAAGATTCTAAAATGGGAAGATAGTTTTCTTTTCAAAATAGGGTAGAATATTTGAAGCAAATTTAATTTTATGAATTTAAAATTATAAAGATAGAATGATAGGGATTAGCTTTGTTGAAATTATCCAGATGTTTATAAGAGAAATAAGCAAATCCACTATCATTTGGAAATCTGAACACACCTCTCTCAGAAGATGATATTTGGAAAATAAAAAATTAAGTATATAGATGATACAAATTGAAAAACCTAAGAAGCATAATCTAATAAACATACAAAAAACATCATACATGACAGTTCTTTTTTTTTAATTTTATTTTATTTTTAAACTTTACAATATTGTATTGGTTCTGCCATATATTGAAACGACAGTTCTAAAAGACATTGTTTTAAAAAATCAACATGAAAAATTAAAGAAATCACATTCAAGGCTACAATTGCTTCTGTCACTAAATTTCAAAATTTTTATTATAGATTTGACATTTTCTGACTAAATTAGAATAAACCTAGAAAGATTATCCTCTCACATAGAGTAAAAAATTTGAAAATTATTTTTCTAAGAAACTCATGAATCAAAGAAATAATTTTAATAGAAAATTCTATGAATTGAATAATTGTGAAAATACTAATAGGAAGCCAGAAGAAAATAACTTTAAATGTTTATTTGAGAAAACAAATAAAGGTCCAAATACACAAGTTTATTACCTGATAAAAAGTTTACCAAAAAAAAAAAAACCATATTCTTGACCTAAAAACAGAAGCCAGAAAATGATCAAGATACTACTACAAATCAATGAACCAGAACAAAACATACAACAGAGATCACAAAAGCCAGTCTTTTAGCATTCAAATATTTGAAGACAAATGACAATCCGAAAGGATGAGTCAAGGAAAAAAAAACAGTAGAACACAAAAAATGTATCAGGAATATAACATTAGGACATCCTAGAATAGGCTACAGATCAGGGATGCAATCACTTCCTCAAACACAGTAGTGATCCCACTGTTCATACATTCAGTGATACACATAGAGGAATGGAGAATGAAAGCAACAAACAAAAATATAGAAACACAAACATACCAGCACAAATAGAAATACTAACTCACATATCATAGACCAATATAGAGGGGGGGTGGTCTCTATACTTTTTCACTATTGCTCTTTATTACTGTTTCAGTTTGCTACCCTGTTGTCACACATGCTGAAATCATCCTACTGACTTGTTCATTCTCATTATAGTCCAAGTGGCCAGTGACTGGTCAGTTAAGTCCACTTCTGCAACTTCAGTTCATAGCAAATCAGGGCCTGGCACAAATCAGAGACTCAGTAAACATTACGATCAGTAATTAAAGTTAGCTTTCTACATCTAATCACCTGCATAAAGCATTCACCTTCTCCCTGAATTAAGCTCAGCATATTTGTGGCATATCCATTTGGGTAAGCAACCTCTGATGCCCCAGGCCAGGGCCCTTTCCCGATCTATATTCTCTCCACTCACACCTGTCCAAGCATCTATCATGTTGTTGGCCTTTGAGTGTGGCTCTTCCAACCAACATGTGAAGATAAGCTGACAAACAGGCAGCTGAGAGAGCTCCAGGGTTTTTAATAAACAGAATCCAGGGCCTGCCCTGAGCAGGTGTGTAGTCAAAAATCAAACTGCACTCAAATAATTTAAGTCAATCCTACAATGAGGGTGAGGTGAGAGGGCTGGAGAAGAGGAAGAGCCAGACTAGTTTAGGGTAGGCTGGGCATGGGGATAAAGTACTAAACTTCAACCATAAAATAAACTTCTTGTTTCTTCCCACATCCCATTCTTTCCATGAACAGTGGAGCTAGGAAACAGAGATAGATAGACCAGACCCTCCCTCCTGCCATACTGCAGTCCAGGGAAACCATGGCCTGAGTTGGAGTCTGACCTGCTCTAGGATTCTTCCGTATGTTGCTGTCTGCCAGGAAGCCACAGTAAGCCTACATCTCCAACAGGCTGTGGGTTGTCAGCCTTGGGAAAACAAGGTATGGGCAGTGAGTAAGGTCTATCCGTTTTTTTCTCTGTCTACCTGCCCAACTATTCCATCTCTCACTCACGTTGGAGGACACACCAACCTCTCTTCCCATGGTGTCCTGAGTGTTCTGTTCCTGGGGCTGGGTCACCTGCTGGGGCTTATCCTTAGGAAGATCCAGCTGCTGTGGTATCTCTGCCTCTGCCTCATTGAATAGCTGCTTACCCTGCAGGGTGTATAGCAGCTGGAGGAAGATTTGGTGCCTACAAGGAGGATGTGGTTATGAAGAGAGGGAACTTCCGCTGGACAACCCTAGGTCTGCAGCCCATGCTCCCAGCCTCACCTCTGCAGCTTGTCCTGCTCCTGCCCTGCCTGCTGCTTCAGGGTTCCAAGTTCCTGATATAGTCGTTGAAGTTCCTGTTGAGCTCCTGTCTGACGCTCCCTCACTTCTGACGAAGCCTCCGCCAGATTCTGCAAATGCTTCTCCTACCAAGAGTGAGAATGAAGATATGGTTCCTCAGATCCTGAGGTCTTGGAGCCATTTTCCCAACCCTCCAGCTTAGACCTAGCTGGGGTTTCAGATACATAGATGAATAGAGGGACTCCACTCATTTTAGGCAGGACCAGGAGCTTAGAAAAAAAGAATCAAAGTGAGTTGTTCCAAGGTGAGGCATTCTGGAGGAAAGTGGCACAAAGAATGATAAGACTTATTTAGTTTGCTATGTGCCAGGCACTATTTTAAACACTTGCTGTACCAATTACTCAGTCATCCTAACAACTCTATAGGGTAGATGCTATTATTTTCTTCATTTCACAGATGAAGATACAGAAGCAGAGAAAGTAAGGTGACAGTTCAAGATCATGCAGTGGTAAGTGGTGATGCTAGGATCAAAGTCCATGTGGGTCCCATAATATAATGCCACACAGGAGAAAATGAGATGAAAATTTTCTAGGCAGAGGACTTGGCCCATGCGCTAGCATGGTGGTGGGAAGAGATATTTTCCTAGGGAAATGGACCTACCTGTTCCAGCTGCCACTGCTTCTGAGCTATTCTGAGTTTTTCCATGGCCATTTGCTTCTGCAGGTAAGCGAAGGAAGTGAATGAGAGGAAGAGTGAATTTTTATTGTTGCATTTCATTTTTTTAAATTAATTTTCTCTTATAGTAGGTCCTTGTTGGTTATCTATTTTAAATATAGCAGTGTGTCCATGTCAAATTCCCAATCTGTCCCCAGCCTCCTTCCTCTCTGGTAACCATAAGTTCTTTCTCTAAGTCTGTGAGTCTATTTCTGTTTTACAGTAAGTTCATTTGTATCTTTTTTTTAGATTCCACATATAAATGTCATCATATATTCTCCTTTGTCTGACTTACTTAAGTATGATCATCTCTAAGTCTATCCATGTTACTGCAAATGGCATTATATTATTTTAATGGCTGAATAGTACTGACGAATGGACAAAGAAGATGTGGTACACTCAGTCATATGGTTGAAATTTAAAAGATAACCAGTGGGTCCAACCTAGCACATTCACCCTTTTCCTCCTCCTCTCTGCTTGACCTTCCCTCCTCTCATCATTGGTTCACCTTGGCCTGGAGCTGTTTAAGGGCCTCCTGGAGCTGTGCCTGCTTTATTTGGGCCTCCTCCACCTTGGGCAGTGCCTCGGTCAGGGAATTTGTGATAACCTCCACATGCTCTTGATATGTGGCCTTCAGCTCTTTCCATTGCTCTTTGGCTTCAAGTGCCTTCTGCCCTGTGGAGAGCCACCAACAATTAGTATAGAAGTGAGGTAGACCCACTTGCCTGCAGCACTGGGGCTTCGGTCATCACATCAGCCAAACAGCTGACTTGACTGATGTCCCCCTTTCTTCTTCACTCAGGGAAGCCTCTATCCGAACCCTGAGCCCACTCACGGCTTATGTCTTCAGAAGCCAAAGGGTTCTGGTCCTGGGCAGTGCCTTCCTGAACCAAGAAATTCTGCAGGAAGTCTACTACTTGAAGCTGGCTGCAAAGGAGCTTGTCTTTCTTCCGAGAGTCCTGTTCAGAAGGAGGGTATCGGCAGGGAACATTCTTACCTCCTTGTACTACAGGCCAAAAAGGTTACCTTCCAGTCTGCTCACCATTAATGCTGCCCAGTATCTCAACAAGAGGATTCAGGAGCAGCCCCTGGCTGGTGAAAGGCTAGCTCCTATCTTGCACATACCATCACAAACTCAGCCAGGATCTGGGCAGGCAGTTCAGCCTCCTCCTGAAGACCTACACGCTCCAGGATGTCTGCTACCTTGGCCAGGACCCTGAAGAGGCAAGAAAAGAGGAAAAACTGCAGACTCCTGAGGTGCTAGTTCTAGTGAATTTGTGTGCACATTGCACATATGTGATTATGTGTATCAATGCTGAGTCTTGTCCTGACTAGCAGCTACACACAGGCTTGAAGGGCCACCTGAGACCAGGAATGTGTGTGCATGGAAGAGACATGGAAGTAATAAGTGAAATAATAAGTGAGGAAAAATAAGCAAAGCAAGGGGAATAATAAGCGTGGGGAAAGAGCTGTGATTTTAAATAGGGTCTGTTTCACCGAATAGAAACCTTTTGAGGGGACTTCCCTAGTGGTTCAGTGATAAAGAATCCGCCTGCCAACGCAGATGTTACAGAGTCCATCCCTGGTCCTGTTAGATTCCGCATGCCACGGAGCAACTAAGCCCGGGCACCACAGCTCCTGAAGCCCTCGCTCTAGAACCAGTGCTCTGCAAGGAGAAACCACTGCAATGAGAAGCCGGGCACCGCAGCTAGATAGTAAACCCACTCACTGAAGCTAGAGAAAGTCAGAGCAAAGAAAGAAGACATTTGAGTTTCTGAAATCAAAGAAATATACAGGGGATGGGACAGCGCCCCGCGCAGAGACACAGCCTTGGACAAGGTCTCAGAATACTGGAGCAGGAGCTAAGGACGGGGAGCTGGATCCCTGGATCTAGGCTCTCCAGAGTTCTTCCTTGTTGGGGGCTGGAGCAGTCCATTAGGAAGCGGTAACCAGAATAAAATAACTCATAGCAACAGTGTACGTTGGGACAAGAGTGGCAGAAATTAAACGGATTTCCCAGGGTACCTCCTGGGGTGGAAAGTCTCCTGTTAGGATGGTCAACCTGCGAAGAGATGTGGGGGCTTGACAGGGATGTAACCGTCCCCTTTAAGTACACATCTCTGGGGAGTGTGCGTTCGTGGTGGGGAACAGTCTCTCATATGCCTTACTCCTGGAGAGAGCCACCCTAAGACAGGGAGTCTGGGGTCACGATCACTTCACGGGAGAGCCGAATCCCAACAGCTATAATGAGTTGAGGGGCATTAACTGATTTAACTCGGGGGTGCGCAAGGACCGTCCCAGCCCGCCCCCAGCTGCCCCCCCTCCACCCCCTGGGCGGGAGACACTTACTCTCGGGCTGCAGTCTCCACTTCAGACTCCGCAGCCCCCATCTTGCTCCAGGCTGCGCTTCAACTCTACCCTGGGACTACTTTGGATCCACCGCAGGCTGCGCGCCGGAACAGACGATTGGATGTCCGGTCAGTGGGCGGGACTCAAGGACCTTTAAGCGCTTTCATTGGCAGGCTCAGATTGACGCATTGGCGGGCCCTGTTGTTTGGCGCAGGCGCAGTTGTTGCTGAGCGCTGCAGGCGCGCAGTTCTACGCCTGCGCAGTAACCCGTAGGCTGAGCTGAGGTGGGGGAGGTGTGGTTTGAGTTCGTTCCGCGGCGCGCGGCCCAGTTCTCAGACTAAGAGGCAGAGGAAAGCATTTCTCTGTATGGCTTTTAGGGGTACTTTTCAACAGTTCCTTTATTGAAAAAGAAAAAAAAAAAAAAAAAAAAAATCTACCGCTGTTGAAGGAGAACGCTGGGTCTGTTTCCAAGACAGATGGAGTCAGTAACGAGTAACAGTGACCCTGAAGACTGAGGAAACAAATGCTATCAGTTCAAAAAGCTTACTGTATTTACAACGTTTTCCAGACTGCAGTGCAGGGAGAGAACACTTAAGCAGAGCCCAGCGAATTGCCTGCTTTGACAGGAAGGAGCTGCAAGTTTGGGGGAGACCAGGTAAGGAAGAGTTGGACACGACTGAGCGACTTCACTTTCACTTTTCACTTTCATGCATTGGAAAAGGAAATGGCAACCCACTGGAGAATCCCAGGGACGGGGGAGCCTAGTTGGCTGCTGTGTATGGGGTCGCACAGAGTCGGACACGACTGAAGCCAATTAGCAACAGCAGCAGCAGCAGGACAGGTAATGTTCTTTTCAGAGTATAACATAAAGGCGAGAGTTGTTCAGAGAACTTGGAGTTCTGTAGAATTTTCTCCAGGATTCTACTGAATTTTGAGCATCTTTTCGCTGAGGAAACTACCCGGAAGGGGATTTAAGGATTCACTTAGGCACAGAAATAGTAATTCGTTTCACCGATCTCGCTGGAAAACTTCCTAATCCATGGGGCATTGGTTATTAGAGTACACAGACAGGTTTTGCCTTAATAGTAAGTAGAGCATTCGCCCTAGACACCTCACTCCTCTAGCGCATGTATTCCCAGTTGTTTCCCGCTCTTTGGGATCCTATGGACTGTAGCCGTCCAAGCTCCTCTGTACACGCAATTTCTCAGGTAAGAATACTGGAATGGATTGCTGTTTGCTCTAGGGGATCTTACCTACAGAGGGATCGAACTGGCCTCTCTTTTGTCTCCTGCATTGGCAGGATGATTCTTTACTACTGAGCCACTGGGGAAGCCTTCACTTGTCTAGTGCCACCTAACAAATCTTAAAAGCACGTCCCCATGGATCAAATGGTTAACAAATCATTTAAGTATATAACAGACCAAAGTTCAATAATATTTATAGGAATACAAAAATGTCCAGCAGCCAATAAGGTATAGTTGACAATGTCTGGCATCAAAAACTACCAAGCTTGCAAAAAATCAGGAAAAGAAAACCCATATTTAGGAGGAAATCACTGATCAGAACAGAACTAGCTCTTAGAATCAAGGGTATTAAAAGTTATGTTCAAAAAGATGGCAAGAGGGAAGGATGTGAAAAAAGTGGACTGCTCATGTTGCTAGTAGAAATGTAAAATGATGCATCTGCTTTTGGAAAACAGTTTAGAAGTTCCTCAAAATGTTAAACTTACCAAGTGCTAGTCAAAAAAGAGCACGTATTTGGGCTTCCCAGGTGGCTCTAGAGGTAAAGAACCCGCTTGCCAATGCAGGACACCTAAGAGACGGGGGTTCGATCCCTGGGTCAGGAACATTCCCTGAAGAAGGGAATGGCAACCTACTCCAGTATTCTTGCTTGAAGAATCCCATGAACAGAAGAGCCTGGTGGACTACAATCCATAGGGTCCCAAAGAGTCAGAAACAACCGAAGCGACTTAGCATGCATGCATTCACCTGAAACAAGCTAGAAAGTACCTGAAAGCCAGGCGCCAAGTGAAAAAAAAGGGCACATATTGTATGATTTTGTTTATGTGAAATGTCTAGATTAACCATATATAAAGAAACAAAATAGATTAGTGGTTGTCTGGGGGCTGGCGGGATGAATGTGGGGTTTCTTTTAGTGAGTAAATAAAAATGTTCTAAAGTTAGATTATAGGGAAGTTTGCATAATTTGATATATAAAAATTACACTTTAAATGGGTCTCAGAGTTCTTAAAAAGTTAATCAAAAACACGAAACATATAGTAAGACTTAAACTTGTAGAAGTGAAAACTGCCATGTGACCGATGAAATTAAATGGAATTAATAGATTAGACATTGAGCTGTGGTATAATTTCTAACAACCTTATGCTTTGGTAAGAACACAAAGATGAATCTGAGGTCTTACCCATGACAAAAACAAGTTTATTGAAGAAAGAACAGAAAGAACACTTCAGGGGAGAGGTGGAGCAAGCCAAGAGAGGCACTGGTGCAGGAATAATGTGGTACAGAGTTTTTCAAGACAGAGTTTTGCATATTCATCTAGGCAGATGACAGTTTTGATTGACAGGTACAAGTTATGTAACAGCAGGCTTTATTGAGCATGTCTTTCCCATAATTCAGTCTAAGAAGATTATATATGTAATATACATATAATCTATGTATGCATAGAATATTTATGAACCTCTAACAGGCTCCCACTTGTCTAAGGTCACTTGAGGACACACCTGTGCATCCAGACCCATGTGCCAGAACCAATATGTGCCTAGGGCCAATGCACTAGAGTTGGAAAAGTGTTGTTATTTTGTATTAATAGTGTATCTGTGAGCTCTCCTGGGCTGCAGTGGGGCCTCTCTGGGGTGGGGTTTAGAGACCTACTTGAATCTTTTTTGGCTTGGCCACCCCAGTTACTCATGCCTAACTACCTACCTAAACTGTGATCACAAATTCCCATGAAAATACTGCCTTTTGAATAAAATCCTTTTCAAATATATGAAATGACCTCACTTCATATCTATATTTAAATATTATACTGTAAACTGAAGATGAAATCATTAAAAGATAAATAGCAAATCAAAAGGACATACTGCAAATTGAATTTGAGTGCAAGTTGACTTTGGACTCTACATAATGCAGATTTCCCAGCTCTGGGGCACTCCTTGGGTTTCCTGTGTTTAGAACTCTATGCTTGTACTGCCAAGAGCCCAGATTCTACCTCTGATCTGGAACTAAAATCCTGTAAATAGCATGGTGTGGCCCCAAACAAACAACCAAACAAAATCTAAATTTGCAGCTCTGTTTAAACCTCCACTTGGCTCTGATTTCTAGAAAGTGTTAAAACTGTTGGTTGCTCTGGGGTATCTGACTCTTTGCGACCCCATGGACTGTATGTAGCCTGCCAGGCTCCTCTGTCCATGGGATTTTCCAGGCAAGAATACTGGAGTGGGTTGCCATTTCCTTCTACAGGGGATCTTCCCAACCCGGGGATCAAACCCAGCTCTCCTACATTGCAGGCTGAGTCTTTACCATCTGAGCTGCCAGGGAAGTAGAGATCTGACCTAATTTGCCATTTCCTTCTCCAAATGAAAATTACTATAGGTCAATAAAAAACATATGATTCTAAGTTTTCTTCTCTTTCTGTGTTGTCTAATACACTAGCTACAGCCATGTGTACCTATTTAAATTTAACTTACAGTTCAATAAAATTAAAGTTTATTTTCTAAGTCACATTAGCCACATATAAGTTTTCAATAGCAGTGTATGCCTAATGACTGCCATACTGGATAATGGAAATTTTAGAACAATTCCATCAATAGATAAATATATCCTGTAAATTATGTACCAAAATTTTTCATTTACATTAATTTCAATTTTGTAATTTATGTACAAAAGTTTACATTGACATTAATTTTACCAAACAGGATAAAAAATTTTCCAAGGCTTAAAAAAGTCACATTTGCAGTAAAGAAGTTGCAAGTGTATAAGCTGTTTATGAATTTAAAGAGTTATTTGCTGTTTATCAAACTCTAATGCCCTCCATAAATTACATATAAAAATTTTATGTTGCTCAACCCATCTCCCCAATTGCAGAAAGTAATAGCACAACCAGCAAGGATGTAAAGCAAATTCCCTTAAGCATATAATTGATAGGGGCATTATATTTTCATTATTAAGATAGAAACATCTATTTGGTCACTGAACAAGTGGAAAAAAATGTTAAAGCATATGTTCCTAGTAATAAAAAATTTCCTCATTCGCCTTAAAGTTTTGTTTTTGTGTGTAGTGCATGTGAAATGGTTCTGAAAATAGCACTGACATTAAACTCAAATGTGAGATATGAGTCTAGATTCATCTTTCTGTACATGGAAATTCAGTTGTTACTGCACTACTTGTCAAAAAATTAGTCTTTCCTCATTTAATTGTCCTGGCACTTCTTGGCACAAAAAATTAATTTGCTAAAAATGTATTTGTGTTTCATGGAGTCTCAATTCTATTTCATTGATCAATATTATTCTTATAGCAGAACTGCATTGTTTTGATTATTGCATCCTTTTATAATACCTTTAGAAGTTGAAAAGTGTACGTCTTCCAAATATTTCTTCTTTTACAAATATGACTTGATTATTCTGTTGGTCTTTTTTTTTTTTTTTTTTCTTTTTTTGCCACATTGTGCATCTTGTGGGATCTTAGTTCCTCTTGACTATTCTAGATCTTTTTCACTTCCATATACATTTTAGGAATAGCTGATCAAAATCTAAGAAAAGGCCTACTGGGATTTCCTAAGATTACATTGTATTAGTTTGGAAGTTATGGATGGTCGTTTTGATTTCTCTTTTTTTTTCTTAATTTATTTTTATTTTTACAACTGTGTGTTATTTCAAAGGTTGGCTGCCAATAATTTTCAGAGAATACTTAATATAGTTATTGCATAAGAGCATGAACCAACAATGTCTCCAGTAATTCTCTGGACTGGTGAGACTGAACTTTAGGTAAACACTTCTCTCTCTAGGTAATTAAACACAAACACAGAAGTGGATTAGTTAGACTTTTTAAAGAATTTAGCATTCAAATTAAAGTATTTAACACCATAACTTCACCTTGTTTAAAAGAAAACAGGCAAGAAGTTTAAATACTTCATTACCAGGACACAATAATATTTTCTTGACAAAGCTAGATAATTTGCTCCTTCACAATTAGGTAATTTTTCCTTCATAAAAGTGTAAGAAAACTACTCATTCTTAATACTGCAGGAGCTAATCATCTTTGTGTTTTAAAAGCAATCACAACTTCTAAACTGATGTGTAAATTTGGAAATTTGGAAAAGAAAAATGGATTAAGTCCTCCTTAAACCTGGCATCTGTGGGAATTTTGTTATGAATGGGTGAAATTCACATTTATTAACCCAAGACACTAAGCTGGACTTAAAAAAAAAAAAAAAAAACCTCATTTAATTGCCACACAGAAACTCTGAACTTTTATTACTCTAGATTAACAGAAAAGAAACTTAATTGAAGTAAATTTACCATGGCCACACAACTGTTGTAGTAAGTTGCAGACCTAAATCTGAAATATATCTGACACTAAAGTTAGCTAGTGAACTAATTGGAGTTAGACCTGAGAGATTTTCACCAATAAAATTCAGCCTTTGTTGAAGGTTTGTTTTCCTTAAGTCATCAGCTTCTTATTCTCTACCTGTGTGCCAAGTCACTTCACTTGTGTGAGTCTGCAAACCTATAAACTGTAGCCGTCCCTCCCCACCCCCTGCTTCTCTGTTCATATGATTCTCCAGGCAAGAACAGAGGAGTAGATCGCCATGCTCTCTCCTTCAAGGGATCTTCCTGACCCAGGGGTCAAATCCATGTCTCTTAAATCTCCTGAATTGGCAGGTGAGTTCTTTACCACTAGTGCCATCTGGTAATTATATTTATTCTCTACCTGATTCTCAGTGAATGTTTTTAAAATTGATTCTAAATTGCTTTGTTACTTTGTTTTTGTCCTGTTCTACTTACATGTGGTAGTAATGCTTTATCCTCCAAATTATATGCTTTGCTTATGATTTCTGAAACTTAAACCTTATTTATTAAAAATTTCAATTGAGAGAAGGCATATTTCAGTACAAATAGTTTTTTAGGTTTGTCAGTTTGGTTTAGTTTTCTCCCTTATTTCTTGCCGTATTGCAATAAAAATTTAGAAACACAGACTAAGAACTTTGAAACACAAATTACAGCTCAGTGCAGCTCAAGCAGACAGATCCTTTTTTAGACACACACTCCCAAGGTTTGGGAGCAGGCTAACCCTAAAGGAACAGTCTTTTTTCTCTTGGTTTTCCCCTTTTTATACTTCCAGTCTCCTTTGGTTATGCCCTGTGCAAAATAGGGCTTCTACCTACCACCAGTCAATGACAGGGAATTCAAAAGGCGGATTGACAATTGCAAGTTATATAAAAGTAGGTTGTGTTGTTTATGTATTCCCATAATTCAGTCTCTTATAATCAGGTGTAGAATATGTATGCACCCTAAATGGGCTCTTAGATGCCTAAGGTTACTTGGAGAAGCCCCTGTGGTTACTTTGTATCCACTGTGTGCCTAGGTTGCACCTGCAGGAGTTGGAAAAGTACTTGTGATTATTTTTTTAACTTACCTGTGAGCTCTCCTGGGTGTGTCTGGGATGGGTTTTAGAGACAGCTTGCATATCTTTCAGCCAAGCCATCCTTCCTTCAGTTCAGTTCAGTTCAGTTCAGTTGCTCCGTTCTGTCTGACTCTTTGCAACCCCATGAACCGCAGCATGCCAGACCTCCCTGTCCATCACCAACTCCCGGAGTTTACCCAGACTCATGTCCATTGAGTCGGTGATGCCATCCACCCATCTCATCCTCTGACATCCCCTTCTCCTCCTGCCCTCAATCTTTCCTAGCATCAGGGTCTTTTCAAATGAGTCAGCTCTTCGCATCAGTTGGCCAAAGTATTGGAGTTTCAGCTTCAACATCAGTCCTTCCAGTGAACACCCAGAACTGATCTCCTTTAGGATGGTTGGATCTCCTTGCAGTCCAAGGGACTCTCAAGAGTCTTCTCCAACACCACAGTTCAAAAGCATTAATTCTTTGGTGCTCAGCTTTCTTTATAGTCCAACTCTCACATTCATACATAACAGGTCAGGTGGTCTGGTATTTCCATCTCCTTCAGAATTTTCCCCAGTTTTTGTGATCCACACAGTCAAAGGCTTTGGCATAGTCACAAAAGCAGAAATAGATGTTTTTTCTGGAACTCTCTTGCTTTTTTGATGATCTAGCAGATGTCAACAATTTGATCTCTGGTTCCTCTGCCTTTTCTAAAACCAGCTTGAACATCTGGAAGTTCACAGTTCACTTATTGTTGAAGCCTGGCTTGGAGAATTTTGAGCATTACTTTACTAGCGTATGAGATGAGTGCAATTGTGTGGTAGTTTGAGCATTCTTTGGCATTGCCTTCATCCTTCCTTGCTTATGACTAACTTCCTACCAAACAGACTGTCTTCAATTATAGCATTTCAATGACCAGCATTTTCAAAATTGTACATTTTCAACTGTATTTTCTGTAAATGTTTTGCAGGAAAGATGGGTGGACTAGGTCATGCATTTTAGATGATCAAAGCCTCAACTTAGTTTAGAGTCATATTTCATCAGAGAAAATTATTTGTCCCCTGAAGATGCTGAAAATCAGGTTTCTTATAGCACAATTCATGTCAAAAGGCAAAGAATATGGTCTTTGTAATAAAGAGATTCAAGTTCAATTTCAGTCCAACTACCAACTACATTTGTGACCTTGGGTAATTTAAATGAAATATTGAATTCTATCTTCTCATTTATTAAATAGGGATAATTATAAGCAGGGTTATTTTTGTGTGTGTGTATGAAAAAACAAGTAAAAGAATTTTGGGGAATCATCTTAATCTATGTCCAAGACATAGTGGACATAATTAAAATTTTAGGAGTCATATTTAAATAAAGCCAAAGCATGCATAACTGCAGAAATTATTTAGAAATAGTCTGTCATATAACTATTCAGTAAATGCTTATTTTCCAATAAACTGTCTCCTCCAATTCCATGAGTGTTTAACATAATTTACAATTTTTACCTTTCACTATTTCCTATTGTTCGTTTTTCAACATCAACTTGGTCTTTATATGTAAAACTCAAATTTGAAGTTTCACTAAAACAACTCAGAGATACCCTTCCAAAAACTTAACATTGAGCTCATAAAGCTATTACTTATTTTCCATGAACTATAATTCTGAGTCAGTGACAGTTTAGTGTTAGCTACAACTGTGCTTTGCTGGAATTTTCAGATAAACACACTACTTCTCTTAGGAAGAATCTCCATGTTGGGCATCTGAATTTCAGATCATAAGATAATTCTTGCCTTGGTTTGCTAGTTACAGATGGATAGATTCTTTCTTACACCCTGTTCAATTCCCTATTTCAACCTCATTCTTCTAACGATGCTTAGCAAACATGCAATTTGGATACAGATCATCAGAAGTAAATTGCAACACCCTCTTGGGAAAGATATCTCCCTAGGAGTCAATGCCCATGAAAGTGTATTGAATCTTTTCTAATCACTGTCTAACTCTCCAGCTTCTTACTCTTTGTTTTCTGACAGTAATGAAACAAAACAACATGATGGAAGCCTGAAAGCTAAAGAGATTATTTTTAATTCTCAAACTCATTTTTATGTATCTGTTGCACTTATAATCATGTTTTGATAATTCCCATTGCTTTCCTCTAATTTTGAAGGGAGATAATTTCATTTTATCTATATATATCTTTCCCTTTCAGTTCAAAAAGCATTATCTGTTTCTCTTCATAGATTAAGATAAGTCCTAAATATATTTTGTTTGTTTTTTTTTTAATCACTCCACAGCCAAGGAGATTCATCCAGGGATAGCTAGTATTTCATAGGTGCACACAGTGGAAGTGAAAAATGTTAGTGGCTCAGTCATGCCCAACTCTTTGTGATCCCTTGAATTGTAGTCCCTGCCAGGCTCCTCTGTCCATGGGATTCTCCTGGAGTGGGTAGCCATTCCCTTCTCTGGGGGATCTTCCCAACCCAGGAGTCCAACTCAGATCCTCCTGTATTGCAGGCAGATTCTTTAAGGTCTGAGCCACCAAGGAAACCAAAGTGAGTGTCTTGGAAAAGCAAGAGGAACAAAGACATAATCTAGGGATTTTACTCCCCACCCCCTGCCATTTTATCCTTATACATCTATTCTACAATATTGCTAAAGAAATTATTCATCCCTTTGAAATTTTTTATTCTGTTTAAATATGATTTTGAGGCCCACTTGACTTCACACTCCAGGATGTCTGGCTCTAGGTGAGTGATTACACCCATCGTGGTTACCTGGGTCATAAAGATCTTTTTGTATAATTCTTCTGTGTTTTCTTGCTACCTCTTAATATCTTCTGCTTCTGTTATTTCCATACAGTTTCTGTCTTTTATTGAGCCCATCTTTGCATGAAATGTTCCCTTGGTATCTCTTCTTCTGTTCCTCTTCTTTTCTCAGCTATTTGAAAACCTCCTTAGATAATCATTTTGCCTTTTTGCATTTCTTTTTCTTGGGGATGGTTTAGATTACAGCCTCCTGTACAATGTTGCAAACCTCTGTCCATAGTTCTTCAGGCATTCTATGAGATCTGATCCCTTGAATTTATTTTTCACTTCCACTGTATAATTTCAAGGGATTTGATTTAGATCACACCTGAATGGTCAAATGGTTTTTGATACTTTCTTCAATATATGTCTCGGAGAAGGCAATGGCACCCCACTCCAGTGCTCTTGCCTGGAAAATCCCATGGATGGAGGAGCCTGGAGGGCTGCAGTCCATGTGGTCGCTGAGGGTCGGACACGACTGAGCGACTTCACTTTCCCTTTTCACTTTCATGCATTGGAGAAGGAAATGGCAACCCACTCCAGTGTTCTTGCCTGGAGAATCCCAGGGACGGGGGAGCCTGGTGGGCTGCTGTCTATGGGGTCACACAGAGTCGGACACGACTAAAGTGACTTAGCATCAATATAAGTCTGAATTTAGCACTAAAGAGTTCATGACATAAGCTGCAGTCAACTCCCGGTCTTATTTTTGCTGACTATAGAGCTTCTCCATCTTTGGCTGCAAAGAATATAATCAATCTGATTTTGGTATTGACCATCTTGTGATGTCCATGTGTAGAGTTGTCTCTTGTGTTGTTGGACGAGAGTGTTTGCTATGATCAGTGCGTTCTCTTGGCAACACTGTTAGCCTTTCCCCTGCTTCATTTTGTACCCCAAGGCCAAACTTGCCTGTTACTCCAGGTATCTCTTGACTACCTACTTTTGCATTCCAGTCCTCTATGATGAAAAGGACGTCTGTTTTTGGTGTTAGTTCTAGAAAGTCTTGCAGGTCTTCATAGAACCGTTCAACCTCTTTGGCATTTAGTGGTTGGGGCACAGACTTGGATTATGGTGATATTGAATGGTTTGCCTTGGAAATGAACCAAGATCATTCTGTTGTTTTTGAGATTATACCCAGGTACTGCAGTTTTGGACTCTTTTGTTGAATATTAGTGGAAAAATCATAAATCCTTAGGTAAATTTATATTTCCACTAAATGAAATGCATTAAAAAAAATAACACTCAACTCAATCCTAGTAAGCATGTCCCTTTATATCACATAGATACACAGGTTCAAAACCAATAATTTACATAGTTACTTTAGTGTCCAAGCAAGTAATTTTTTTTTTAATTGTATGACTATAATATAGGCTTTCATTATTTTGGTGTCACAATGTACAATGCCATTTTAAAAGCAATGATTTACTAGTATTTTTGTCAGTTAGTATGACAGTCTTAAATATCCAAATATAAATATTTTAATTAACATGTACAAAGATATTGATTGCCTGTATTAACATTTTATATCAAATGAAGTTACATCAAAAGACACAGAAACAAACAGAAACAATAATGACAAAATTAAACCCCAACATACATATAATTACTTTATATGTTAAAATGTCTAAATACACAAATTAAAAGACAGAGATTAACAGAATAGATTCAACTCATGTCTCAACCATACTCTGTATACAAATCATTAATAGAATTATGATGATTAATCTTATAAGATACATTCGGATATATAATTAAAATAATACAACAGCTTGAAAAAATTTTTATGAGTGAAAAATAGAACTTTTGCTTCTCTTTAGGTCCCTTTACCCTCTCCATCTTAATAATATACTTGTCTATATACATTTATCATGTCAGATAGTTATTGGGCTTCCCTGGTGGCTCAGAGGGTAAAGAATCTGTCTGAAAAGCAGGAAATCCAAGTTTGATCTCTGGGGTGTGAGGATCCCCTGGAGAAGAGAATGGCTGCCCACTCCATTATTCTTACCTGGAGAATTCCATGGACAGAGGAGCCTGGCGGGCTATAGCCCATGGGGTAACAAAGAGTTAGACACAACTGAGAAACTAACATTTTCACAGTTATAACTTGTATTGTAATCAAACTATTTGCTAAAAGAAGTTCATGTGATGAAGAATAGCCTATTATATTTACTATTGTCTATTGTTTTTCTTTGGAACTCTGCATTCAGATGTTTATATCGTTCCTTTTTTCCTTTGCTTTTCCCTTCTCTTCTTTTCACAACTATTTGTAAGGCCTCCCCAGACAGCCATTTTGCTTTTTCGCTTTTCTTTTCTATGGGAATAGTCTTGATCCCTGTCTCCTGTACAATGTCATGAACCTCATTCCATAGTTCATCAGGCACTCTATCTATCAGATCTAGGCCCTTAAATCTATTTCTCACTTCCACTGTATAATCATAAGGGATTTGATTTAGGTCATACCTGAATGGTCTAGTGGTTTTCCCTACTTTCTTCAATTTAAGTCTGAATTTGGCAATAAGGAGTTCATGATCTGAGCCACAGTCAGCTCCTGGTCTTGTTTTTGCTGACTGGATAGAGCGTCTCCATCTTTGGCTGCAAAGAATATAATCAGTCTGATTTTGGTGTTGACCATCTGGTTGTCCATGTGTATAGTCTTCTCTTGTGTTGTTGGAAGAGGGTGTTGGTTATGATCAGTTCATTTTCTTGGCAAAACTCTATGAGTCTTTGCCCTGCTTCATTCCGTATTCCAAGGCCAAATTTGCCTCTTACTCCAGGTGTTTCTTGACTTCCTACTTTTGCATTCCAGTCCCCTATAATGAAAAGGGTATCTTTTTGGGGTGTTAGTTCTAAAAGGTCTTGGAGGTCTTCATAGAACCGTTCAACTTCAGCTTCTTCAACGTTACTGGTTGGGGCATAGACTTGGATTACTGTGATATTGAATGGTTTGCCTTGGAAACGAACAGAGATCATTCTATCGTTTTGAGATTGCATCCAAGTACTGCATTTCGGACTCTTTTGTTGACCATGATGGCCACTCCATTTCTTCTGAGGGATTCCTGCCCACAGTAGTAGATACAATGGTCATCTGAGTTAAATTCACCCATTCCAGTCCATTTCAGTTCGCTCATTCCTAGAATGTTGACATTCACTCTTGCCATCTCTTGTTTGACCATTTCCAATTTGCCTTGATTCATGGACCTGACATTCCAGGTTCCTGTGCACAATTGCTCTTTACAGCATCGGACCTTGCTTCTATCACCAGTCACATCCACAGCTGGGTATTGTTTTTGCTTTGGCTCCATCCTGTCATTCTTTCTGGAGTTATTTCTCCACTGATCTCCAGTAGCATATTGGGCACCTACTGACCTGGCGAGTTCCTCTTTCAGTATCCTATCATTTTGCCTTTTCATACTGTTCATGGGGTTCTCAAGGCAAGAATACTGAAGTGGTTTGCCATTCCCTTCTGCAGTGGACCACATTCTGTCAAATCTCTCCACCATGACCCGCCTGTCTTGGGTTGCCCCACGGGCATGGCTTATTTTCATTGAGTTAGACAAGGCTGTGGTCCTAATGTGATTAGATTGACTAGTTTTCTGTGAGTATGGTTTCAGTGTATTTGCTCTCTGATGCCCTCTTGCAACACCTACCGTCTTACTTGGGTTTCTCTTACCTTGGGCATGGGGTATCTCTTCACGGCTGCTCCAGCAAAGTGCAGCCATTGCTCCTTACCTTGGACGAGGGGTATCTCCTCACCACCGCCCTTCCTGACCTTCAACGTGGGATAGCTCCTCTAGGCCCTCCTGCGCCCGCGCAGCCACGGCTCCTTGGACGTGGGGTTGGTCCTCCCGGTCACAGCCCCTAGCCTTGGGCATGGCGTTGCTCCTCCTGGCCACCGCCCCTGAAGAGATAAGAAAGCCTTCTTCAGCGATCAATGCAAAGAAATAGAGAAAACAACAGAATGGGAAAGACTAGGGATCTCTTCAAGAAAATCAGAGATACGAAGGGAACACTTCATGCAAAGATGAGCTTGATAAAGGACAGAAATGGTACGGACCTAACAGAAGCAGAAGATACTAAGAAGAGATGGCAAGAAGACACAGAAGAACTGTACAAAGAAGATCTTCATGACCCAGATAATCACAATGGTGTGATCACTGACCTAGAGCCAGACATCCTGGAATGTGATGTCAAGTGGGCCTTAAAAGCATCACTACGAACAAAGCTAGTGGAGGTGATGGACTTCCCGTTGAGCTATTCCAAATCCTGAAAGATGATGCTGTGAAAGTGCTGCACTCAATATGCCAGCACATTTGGAAAACTCAGCAGTGGCCACAAGACTGGAAAAGGTCAGTTTTCATTCCAATCCCAAAGAAAGACAATGCCAAAGAATGCTCAAACTACCACACAATTGCACTCATGTTACATGCTAGTAAAGTAATGCTCAAAATTCTCCAAGCCAGGCTTCAGCAATATGTGAACCATGAACCTCCAGATGTTCAAGCTGGTTTTAGAAAAGGCAGAGGAACCAGAGATCAAATTGCCAACATCTGCTGGATCATGGAAAAAGCAAGAGAGTTCCAGAAAAACCTCTATTTCTGCTTTATTGACTATGCCAAAGCCTTTGACTGTGTAGATCACAGTAAACTGTGGAAAATTCTGAAAGAGATTGGAATACCAGAACACCTGATCTGCCTCTTGAGTAATTTTTATGCAGATCAGGAAGCAACAGTTAGAACTTGGCATGGAACAACAGACTGGTTCCAAATAGGAAAAGGAGTTCGTCAAGGCTGTATATTGTCACCCTGTTAATTTAACTTATATGCAGAGTACATCATGAGAAATGCTGGACTGGAAGAAACACAAGCTGGAATCAAGATTGCCGGGAGAAGTATCATAACCTCAGATATGCAGATGACACCACCCTTATGGCAGAAAGTGAAGAGGAACTCAAAAGCCTCTTGATGAAAGTGCAGAGTGAAAAAGTTGGCTTAAAGCTCAACATTCAGAAACAAAGATCATGGCATCCGGTCCCACCACTTCATGCGAAATAGATGGGGAAACAGTGGAAACAGTGTCAGACTTTATTTTTCTGGGCTCCAAAATTACTACAGATGGTGACTGCAGCCATGAAATAAAAGATGCTTACTCCTTGAAAGGAAAGTTATGACCACCCTAGATAGCATATTCAAAAGCAGAGACAGTACTTTGCCAACAAAGTTTCGTCTAGTCAAGGCTATGGTTATTCCTGTGGTCATGTATGGATGTGAGAGTTGGACTGTGAAGAAGGCTGAGCGCCGAAGAATTGATGATTTTGAACTGTGATGTTGGTGAAGACTCTTGAGAGTCCTTTGGAGTTCAAAGAGATCCAACCAGTCCATTCTGAAGGAGATCAGCCCTGGGATTTCTTTGGAAGGAATGATGCTAAAGCTGAAACTCCAGTACTTTGGCCACCTCATGCGAAGAGTTGACTCATTGGAAAAGACTCTGATGCTGGGAGGGATTGGGGGTAGGAGGAGAAGGGGACGACAGACGATGAGATGGCTGGATGGCATCACTGACTCGATGGATGTGAATCTGAGTGAACTCCAGGAGTTGGTGATGGACAGGGAGGCCTGGCGTGCTGCGATTCATGGGGTCGCAAGGAGTCGGACACGACTGAGTGACTGTTCTGATCTGATCTGATTGTTTTTCTTTCCTTTCTTAAGATCACTGTCTTCTGTTATCACCTTCTTTTTTAGAAGGTTTAGAGAGCTTTTGTTAGTAATTATTTAAGTGTAGATTTGCTAGCACAAATTATTTTAGCATTCTTTTGACTGAGAATATGTTTATGTCTTCTTTATTCCTGATGGATAGTTTCACCAATGGATATAGAATTTCTGGTTCCTTTTAGAATTGACAGCTCTTTTCTTTCAGCACCTTAAAAAAAAAAAAACAAAAAAACAAAACAAAACAAAAAAAACACACAGTTGTGCTTCCTTCTGGCCTGCGTGATTTCAGATAGTAAATCCACTACACTATGAATTGTTATTCTTTTATAGGTAATGTATTCTTTTCCTCTGGCTATTTTTAAATTTTTTTCTTTTTTTTTTTTTTCACACTTAAAATTTTAATGTTGTTATATCTTGGTGTGGATTTCTATGGAGTTATTTGAGGTTTTCGCATGTTAAAATTTGTAGATTTGTGTCTTTTGCCAACTTTGGCAAGTTTTCAGCCATTGTTTCTTCAAATACTTTGCCAGTACCCCACTCTTTCTCTTCTGTACTGTGATAAAATAAAGTTTTGCTCTTCTTAAATTTTTCTACAGAAACTTCTGTTGATCTGTCTTTATCTTCAGTTGATTTTATCATTTCCATTTATACTCTGTTGTGTACAATTGAGGTTTTTTTTTTTTAATTTCAGTTGTTTCAGTTAATTTTTTTAATTATAGTTTTTGATTCTATAATCTTTTCAGTTATTTTATATAATTTCTATTTCTGTGTTGAGATTTTCTGTTGTCATATGTTTTGAGACAATTTGTAATTTTTATGGCAGTTGCTTTTAAAATGCTTGTCAGATAATTTCAATATCAGCTTAATCTCCATATTGGTTATCTTTTGTCATTAAATTCTGATTTTCCAAATTCTTGGTATAATGATTTTTTTTTTTTATTGTATCCTGAACATTTATTTTATTAGTGTATTCCTGTTCCTATCCAAGTATTCTATTTTAGCAGGCAGTTAGTTGTTCTATTTAAGTTATATAGTATATAAGTTATAGTCTACTTCTCTGAGTTTTAATTCCCTTGAATGTTTAGTTTGTGATCCCTTGCAGTGATATTTTGTCTTGTTTGATTTCTGGTGCTGCTAGGACTCCTGTGTAAGCCCTATTGGTGCCATCTGTGGGGTACTGAGCAATATTCTGTGTGAGGCAAAAAACCACTGGCCCTAGTTCCCTTATACCACTGGGTGGAAGCCAGGGAGTCACAGAGCTTTACTATTGCAGTAGAAATGAGCTGGTGGGACCACTCTCTGGGCCCTGCTTCTGGACAGGGGAATAAGAAAGTTAAGAGTTTGTTTCTTCCCTGCTGGGAGATCACATCCCTCACCTGCCATAAGGTATGGAACAGAGGCTGGGATGGCTGGGACTTTGCTGTTGCCACTGCTGTTGGTAAGTTGGATAATCAACAGAGGCTCTGTTGGTGGAAATCTGCTTGAGCTTCCCTACTAGGTCTCTGTTGGGTTTCTACTTTCCCAGTCCTTTGGTGAGAAGGAACAGATTGGTCTTTCTTTCTTCCTCCCTTTTTTCTTTTTCTTTCTTTTTTTTTTTTTTTCTTTCTTTCTTTATGCCTAATCATTTCTTGTGACAGGTCTCTCCATTGCCAGTCCAAGGTGTATGGGAGAGGAAAAAAAACAAACAACCAAAAAAAAACACAACAGATAACTCACCATGTTGTTATTTCTCAACTCCTGTACCCTCTAGCTGGTACACATTCTTTCCAGCTTTCAGATTTATCTTACTGTTGTCTATAAAGTACTTTTAAAGTTATATAATTATACTTAGAAGAAACAGGGAAAAGTGAGTCTATACTTTCTCATATTCCTGAAGTCTTAGCTAATATTTTTAGCTGTGGTTTTAACTTACAGTTTTATATGCTTAGCAATTAGCATTGATCTTGAAAAACACTATTTTTTTTCGCAAAAAAAAAGTAATTAAGTGAATTAGCAAGTGAGTCATAAGATGCTTGTTGTGTCTGACTCTCTGTGACCCTATGGACTGTAGCCCAGCAGGCTCCTCAGTCCATGGGATTCTCCAGGCAAGAATATTGGAGTGGATTGCCATGCCCTTCTCCAGGGGATCTATCTTCCCAACCCAGGGGTTGAACCAGCATCCCTTGTGTCTCCTGCATTGGCATGCAGGTTCTTTAACACTAGTGCCACCTGGGAAGCCCAAGTGAGTGGTTCCCTAAATAAAATGAAGGAAGGAAGGAGAGAGGGATAAAGGAGAAAGGGAAGGAAAAAGAAAAGAAAGAAAAAATAATAAAGGAAGAAAAAAGGAAAGGAAGAATGCTGTTCTCAATGGACTACCTTAATAACAGCACTGTATATTAGAAAAAAACACTAGCCTCAACTGTGTAACTAGAAAATGTAGCATTATTGACTATTAATTTAAATTCTATAAAATTATGTTTTCTTATTTATAAAATTAAAGGCCTTCCTTAAAATTTGTCATCCCTTTCAGTTATGTATGCTGTGACTCTCAAACATTTTTTTTTTTTTTTTTTCTGAAAGTCATAATTGATTACAGCCTAAAAGTTGTCTGCTATAGAGCTTATAGTTGTAACCCCTGAGGCAGCGTGCAAACCCTTTGATACAGCTGTGCAATAGTGGGGAACAGCAGCAAGTTGACTGAATTGATGTAAAACAATAGGAGATTCTATATATTTTCCCAATCAACGGCATTTGTAGGACATGAGTCAAAGGAGTTGAGCTGCCAAAACTGAAGGTCTCAATAGTGCTTTCACCTGTGAGCAGGTTGTCACATACTTGTGGTTTTCCAAATACGTTCACATATTGAGAGAAAAACATCCATTGGCTATTATCTTTGAATATGAAGGACAAACATATCATGGATAATGCCCATCCAACTGTTAATGCAGTCTGTGCCTTTGTTGGAACTTCTGTCCTCAATCTAGTGGATATTTGATTTAACTGATAACTGTGCCTTGTTGATATACAATTAGCACCTAATCTTTTAATGCAAGAAGTAACTAGGAATGTGCTGAGGGTGCGTATGTTTACTCTCTTAACCCCAAGTCACTAATGGTCTTATACAAATTTTGGAAGTGAGAATAAAACTGTAAACCAAGGAGAAATATATAAATGCATCATTAAAATATTATTATTCTCACATCATAAACAAATTTATACACACACATGCAGGCATTTAACTCTAATTATATATAAATAAATTAGTCTTAATGGGTATATAATATGTTTCATAATATATACGGAATTATGATTGTTCTTTTCAGATGCAAGTACAGATGCTCTTCATAATTAATATTACAGTAGCCTTTTATAATCACTTTTCTGAAATGTAAGTAGAACATCATAAAATGCAAATCCAAGCATATATTTACATTATTAAGTCTTTTGGTGGATACTGAATGAATATTTAATACATTCAACACACTGTATATAATGTGGAGAGTATTGTTCAAAGTGTGAATAAAACAAATATGAAAAGTACAGTCTATTGGATGAACACTTGGGAGACCATACTCTAAATATTTAACTAGTCCCTATATGATACGGTCCCTGATTATGACTTCTTATTGTTTTTTCTCTTTATTCTCTCCTTATCACTTCACCATTCCCCCCACCCCTTACCTCCCCACTGCAAATTAAAGCATGCTTTCTGTTGCTCTTAACCTTTCTTTCATGCTCTTCCTTTTTACTGAAATAAATACTAGGTCATCTTCTAAACTTGCATGTTTGTGTAGAAAGTGTCACTAGTTTCTCATCCTTAGTTTTGATACCAGTTCTTCTGGAAGGCCTTTCTTGATGATCCTGTTAGCCTTAGACATTAGCTAAGTGCCTCTCTTCTCTTCTCCCTTATCACCCTATACTGTTCTGTAATAGCTCTTATGACATTGTTTTGGACAGTAATGCATAGTCTTATTTAATTGTTCAAAGCCTGGATAGATTCTGATCATCTTTTTTTACATCTCTTTTTTATTGTGGTAAAAAGCATATAATATGAAATCTAACTTTAGATATCTTATATGAAACCAACGAAGTAACCAATCTCTTAGAAACAAAAAGCAGAATGTTGTTTGCCAGGGAGTGGGAAGAGGGGGAGACTGGGAGATGATCAATGGTATAAAGATTTATTTTAAGAAGATAAATAAGTTCTAGAGATGTGCTTTACAACAATGGTGAATATAGTTAACAATACTGTGCTACTTTCTTTAAGGTCAGTTTCCGGAGATGTTTTTTATTCCTCTGATTGGGTCATATTTTCCTGTTTCTTCATGTGCCTTATAACGCTGTGTTGGAATCCACACATTTGAACACAAAAAGACAACTCTTCCAATCTTATCTACTGGCTTCATCCAGGGAAAGACTTTCACCAATCAATGCAGCTACAGATTTTTGGGTCTCTCCAGCTTTTTCTAAGGATGCACCTTCTCTGGACTTGTGTATATCATTTTCCAGTTTGAAAGGTTTGTTGTTTTTCTCTGGTTCTGCCTGAAGCCACCAGGCTTTCTGTATCCCCCAGGTATCAAGGTGTAACTATTCTGTCAGCACTTCATGTCAGATGAAACAGAAACCAGTCTCAGACTGCACATACCTGCAAAAGTGAGAACGTTGGACCCATGCTCTACTCTTTTCTTTCTCTCACTAGGGAGAAGACACAAACTGGATGCTTACTCCTGATCATGGTAAGGCTATTTCTGTCTGCAGTTTTACAACTCTCTAGTGCTGCCACAGTCGGCTGAATTCTCTTTTAATCTCTGCAGCCTCTGGCATCCAAGGTATGCCAGTTACCTGTCAGTGCCTTGAGTCAGGTTAAACAGAAAGCAGTCCCTCTAAAATCTGGAACTTTAAATACACATTCTACCATTCTCTTTCCTTCCCAAAGGAGAAGCCACAGCTGGGCTTTTCTTCCCAATTACAAACTGTGCTAGCTTTGAGTAGCATGGCTGGAATTAAATAGCTTTTCTTATCTGTTTCATTGTAACTCTTCTTGGATTTGAACTTGCCTTAGTGCTACATCTTCCTAACTGATTTCTGAATTTCTCATAGAAGTTTCTGGGGCTGTATGTTGTTAAGTTGATGCTTCTGTGGTGCACCAGGTTCTGGGGCTTCCTGTACCATCATTTTGCTGATGGATATTGAGGATCTTGAGTGACATTGTTTTCTCAATATCCAGCAAACTGCCTGGCACACGATTATACAGATATTAATAAATATCTGTAGAATATGAATGAAGTAGTTCCAGTTCAGGGCTAGAATATCAAACTTGTTTCTAAATGATATGAAAATATTTGGTTTTCTAAAGGCATTGATATCTTGGCAGGTTTGTTCATTTCTCCTCAAGACAATGGGTTTCAGAGTATGAAAGGTTACTTGCTTAGTCACGTCTGACTCTTTATGACCCTCTGGGCTGTAGCTTGCCAGACTTCTCTGTCCATAGAATTCCCCAGGCAAGAATACTGGAGTGGATAGCCATTCGCTTCTCCAGGGGATCTTTGCGACCCAGGGGTTGAACCCAGGTCCCCTGCATTGCAAGAAGATTCTTCACCATCTGAGCCACAACGTGAAAGACTTAGTACAAATTCAGCATGTAAACAGCAAGACCTAGAGCAGTGCTTTCCAATAGAAATTTATGCAGTAATGAAAATGTTTATTTCTGCTGTCCAAAAGATTGCCATAAGCCAGATGTGGCTTTTTAGCATATGAACTGTGGCTAACGTGAGGGATAGAACTTAAAATCTTATTTACACCTTATTTTAAATAACCACGTGTAGCTAATGGTTACCGTATTGGACAGCGCAGCTCTGGAGGACTTAAGAGCTGGCCTGGGTCTCTAAAAATGCATTTTGAAAATATTTATGCTGCAAAATTTCCTGTTTGTTCCTTATAAAAAAGAGATGCAATGTCATTGTCTTCATTTTGAACATAAGTTTCTATCTGCTACCAGAACCAGTCATTTTTAAATTACTTTTTGTTTCCTTCATTCTTTCCTTTTCTTGGCTAAATCAATAATTAGAATAACAGGCAAATTTTGATATTTCCATTGCTATTATTCCATGGTATTTAATTTTATATCAAACCAAAAATATATATACATATATACTTGGGTCAAATAATACTACAAAACTTAAAAAAAAAATTTTCCTAGTAAATACTTTGCCCCATCCTTGACTTAGTTCCTTTGAAAAAAGTACTTTGAACTCTTCAGCTATTTTTTCTGATATTTCCTTTCATATATATAAAACAATCATGGAACTAGTGGTTTCAAAGAGCTTTATGAGGGTAGTAGTGTTAGTTGCTTAGTCATATCTGACTCTGTTATTCCATGGACTGTAGCCCACCAGACTCCTCTGTCCGTGGAATTCTGCAGGCAAGAATACTGGAATGGGTTTCCATTTCCTTCTCCAGGAAATCTTCCCAACCCAAGGACTGAACCTGGGCCTCTTTCATTGCAGGCAGATTCTTTACCATCTGAGCCACAAAGGAAGCCCTTCAGATATATAAAATATGCTTAAAATTAAGTTTTCTCTTTTCTATGTCATCCTTTATCCATTTACGGCAGATGAGGATGCAACTCTCTTGTATGACTTGATCTGAAAACACACACACACAGGACATATCCCTTTCCCATTTCTCTAATGCAATTTCTTCATAATTCTGGTTAAATAAAATTTTGGCATTTATGTAAATAAGTCTCTGTAAATTATATTTACTACTGAGGCAGAATTTTTAAGAGTAAATGCCCTGATGCTCCCTTTCATGTGAACACTACTGTTTTTCTTTATGTTTCTCACATATTTCATTCTAGAGGAGAAAGGAGTAATATCTGATTGGTGAATTTGGAGGGAAGAACAGAGAAGATTTGGCCCTGCCCCTCACTCTCACTTCACAATAAGAATGAACTTGCTCATGGAATGACCTCCATGCCATTTGGTTTATGATTCCAAGGCCCTACCCCTACAAAATAGGGGAGATGTCCTGGTGGCTCAGCTGGTAAAGAATCCACCTGCAATACAGGAGACATGGGTTCGATCCCTGGGTTGGAAAGATCCCCTGGAGAAGGAAATAGCTACCCATTCCACTATTCTGGCCTGTAGAATCCCATGGACTATATAGTCCATGGGGTTGCAAAGATTTGGATACGACTGAGTGACTTTCATAGTTTTAGGGGATAAATATTCACATTTGGGGAAGAACACATATAGAATTGAGGAGTCCTTTTGTCCAGGGTCTGTGACTTGGATTTTGAATTTTAGTAAGTGGGGAGGGCACTATTAATGCTTGTGGAGAAATATGTCACACCATATGTATTTGATTTTTAATGGTTGAATCTGGGCAAGATAATTTAAACTGTAAAGCTTAGATTTAACTTATGATGGCTTTAGCAACAAATAAGTAGCTAATCTTATAGAAACTGACCTTTACATTTTGGGTTTTCATCAGTTAAATAGGGGTTGAGGGCTTTAGCAAAGTGTTAGGGTCTGGGCAAACTGTAACAAGAAGAGTTAGGCCTTAGGGAGGCAGAGGTACTACTTTTGACAAAGGACCTAATTTCTCTAAGCATTAAGTTTTCTTATGTAAATTACTGAAAATAATTCTACTTCTTAGAGTTAATAGACTTGTTAGGAAGAGTAAATAAGATAATAAAGAAAAATAAATTAGTGGAGTGCCTGGCTCCAACCAGTCCATTCTGAAGGAGATCAGCCCTGGGATTTCTTTGGAAGGAATGATGCTAAAGCTGAAACTCCAGTACTTTGACCACCTCATGCGAAGAGTTGACTCATTGGAAAAGACTCTGATGCTGGGAGGGATTGGGGGCAGGAGGAGAAGGGGACGACAGAGGATGAGATGGCTGGATGGCATCACTGACTCGATGGATGTGAATCTGAGTGAACTCCGAGAGTTGGTGATAGACAGGGAGGCCTGGCATGCTGGGATTCATGGGGTCGCAAAGAGTTGGACATGACTGAGCAACTGATCTAATCTGATTTGATATATATTGAGTTCTTAATTTTTTTCATATTTATGTATTTATTAATTAATGGCTACACTTAATCTTTACTGCTGTGCCCAGTCTTTCTCTAGCTGTGGTACACAGGCTTCTTATTGCAGTGGCTTCTCTTGTTGCAGTGCATGGGATCTAGGATGGGTACGTGGGTCCACTTGTAGCAAATGTGATATTCTGTGACCAGGGATCAATATCACATCCCCTTCATTAGCAGGTGGATTCTTAACCACTGGACCACCAGGGAAGTCCCTTAATCCTTAATTTTAGATACCAATATTATTATTTGTATATCAGTTGTACAATAAGAACAGTTCAGATTGCTTCACATTATACTCTTCGTATACCTAGGATGCCATGGCAATTCTGAACAAAAATATAGCCATTAAAATAGGTGGGAGGATGAACAATGACAATAACATGACATATGGATAGTCCAAGATTACTGGCTCCAAATGCAAATTGTAACCACTGCTACTGATTAATGGGATCCATTATTATGTTTTATAATGGTTTTTTAAGTCTATTCTGTTATGGACTCCATTGTGTCTCCTCTAGATTTTATATGTTAAGACCTAACCTGTCAATGTGACTATTTGGAGATATGGCAATTAAGCTTAAATGAGATCATAAAGTTAGGCCCTGATCTAATAGGACTGTTGTCCTTACCCTTTTCTTTGAGTGTCACGTACAGAGAAAAGGACATGTGAGGATACAGAAGGAAGGTGACTTTCTGCAAGCCCAGAAAAGAGGCCTCACAAAAGAATGGTCTTGCTGGTACCTTAATCTTAGATTTCCAGGTTCCAGAACTATGAGAATAAATTTCTTTTATTTAAGCCACCCAAGTCTGTGGTACTTTATTATGGCAACCCAAGTCGAACAACACATTACTTTATCAATTTGAAATGGAATGTGTTTCCATGGCTTTTAACCATCTACAGTTATCTAACCATGGCTCTGAAGGCCACAGTTCTTTAACTATTTAATAATTGATTAGGTCAGTTTATTGGAGAAGGAAATGGCAGCCCACTCCAGTGTTCTTGCCTGGACAATCCCAGGGACGGGGGAGCCTAGTGGGCTGCCATCTGTGGGGTCGCGCAGAGTCGGACACAACTGAAGTGACTTAGTAGTAGTAGTAGTAGGTCAGTTTTAATCTTCCTATAGCCTTTTAAGTATCATGCTTTATTTGTTATTTGGGAATGAAATTGCATTTTCTTTTTTTTTTAATTTAATTTAATTTAATTTTTTAACTTTACAATATTGTAATGGTTTTGCCATATATCAAAATGAATCCACCACAGGTATACATGTGTTAACCATCCTGAACCCTCCTCCCACCTCCCTCCGCATACCATCCCTTTGGGTCGTCCCAGTGCACCAGCCCCAAGCATCCAGTATCGTGCATCGAACCTGGACTGGCGACTCGTTTCATATATGATATTATACGTTTCAATGCCATTCTCCCAAACCATCCCACCCTCTCCCTCTCCCACAGAGTCCAAAAGACTGTTGTATACATCAGTGTCTCTTTTGCTGTCTCTTATACAGGGTTATTGTTACCATCTTTCTAAATTCCATATATATGTGTTAGTATACTGTATTGGTGTTTTTCTTTCTGGCTTACTTCACTCTGTATAATAGGCTCCAGTTTCATCCACCTCATTAAAACTGACTGAAATGCATTCTTTTTAATGGCTGAGTAATACTCCATTGTGTATTTGTACCACAGCTTTCTTATCCATTCATCTGATGATGGACATCTAGGTTGCTTCCATGTCCTGGCTATTATAAACAGTGCTGCGATGAACATTGGGGTACACGTGTCTCTTTCAATTTTGGTTTCCTCAGTGTGTATGCATAATTGGAATGCTTTTACCTTACTGCCCTGTACAGAGAAATAGATTATGGAAGGACATTAAAAGTAAACAGTAATATAGACAAAGAATAGTTTGTGTTTTAAGACTGTGGATTTAATTTGAATTTAAAACTTTCCTCTACTTAATCACTACTTCTTTTTAGTAAATACATACACATTCAGTTCCTCAATAATGAAGAAGAAAGGACAATTGGATGTATGTTTTTACATGTAAGGGATTTATTTAAATGGAAAAAGCAGATATCAGAACATATTTTAATTTAAATTTAAAAAATATGTAATGGTACATTTAATACATATGAGACAGTATTCTGTTTCTCATGAAAATAAATGTGTGTGCAAAAATGAATGTAATTATCCCCAAATTAATGAAGAAATAGGACAAAGAGTGTTTGTGTGCATTTCTCTCACTTGAACAATTTTCAAGCTAGTACTTTCAAGCTAGAACTTCAGTATGTAATTCTTTACTTGTCACTAATGAAGTTATATCCCTGCCATAGCTGTCTTGTATCTCTTTTTCTTGAGAGTGGGTTACATTCTAATGTGTCATAATTGTGGGTTCTGAGGTTAATGGAAACACAATGAAAATATAAGCAGAGTAAAGAAAAAAGAAAAAAAAAAACACAGGTAATATGTGTTAGAATTCAAATAACAGAGGAGAAGAAGGTCTTTTGCTTTGGGGCAAATAACACTTTGTAGCAAGGAATGAAAAGCAAGAGTGTAATACCTCTACTGATATTTTTTATAACCTTCGTGATTTTTAAAATTATATACATCTTTTCCTTAACAAGAAGGAGAACTGGATGCTTAATTAAGAGACTAGTATCTAGGCCTGGATCCACTTTAACTCAGCTTCATGATTTTGAATGAACTGCACCTCCACAGATTGAAACGCCTTAAAGTATGAAAGGAAGGAAACAGGCTCTATGACCTTTAAATAACTTTAGACTCTTAACAACTGATAATGTTATTACTCTTCATTTATCTTCTGCTAGTATTTCCTCTTTAAAATTTCACAGTGGTACCTAGTGAGTGCAATGAGAAACACATCCTGAAACTTTAGTGGAGTTGCTATAGAACTTGAACAGGACAATACAGAATTGTCTGCTGAAAAGTTTGTCTACCAGAAAAACAATGCCAAGTAAAATTTATAGTGCTTCTAATTTTCACCTTTGTGCTAAAGAAATTTTGTTATTTGTGCTCAAAATAAATTATTCCCATTATATCAATGAAAAGCTCAGGGAAGTCTAATGATTTGTCCTTCAACTAACACTGTAATTACTAGTCATCTGTAAAAAATAAAACCATCAACACAAAAGAGCATGGATAATGAGTTAACTATGCTGAAGATACCATAAGTAAACTTAGAACATTTCCAAAAATATGAACACTGTGCATGTTATTTTGTTTATCTTTTCTTTTGCTCTCCATTCCATTGTCTCCTACTAGTCCTGAGACGAAGAACAGAGACCAAAAAAAAAAAAAAAAAAAAAAAGCTTTTTAGTCATTATTTCACCTTTATCTTTTTTTTTCTGGTTTTTACCCTACAAGCAATTTATGCCAATAGTAACCTCCCTCACAGATATGTAATAAAGATTAATGAAGTGTATTTATTTTCCTACTTGTTGGGTTGCTGGACTTATCTCTGGAGATGCTATAAGCTTTGTCAAATAGAAATAATATTGTATATAGGAAAAGGAAGGATCTTGTTCATTAGGAAATTTCTTACTCATTAATAACTTACCATTATTATCGTTTAGAAAGAATAGAACACACACTTCAAAAATGATGATTAATACAACTTTCCTAAGTGTCTTTTTAGTACATGATTGTTCCCCAAAATTCCCAAATAGGATTAACACATCAGAATAAAAAAGTAGAAAATATAGCTCACTGAATAAGCAATAAAATGGAAAAAACAAGCAAGTATTCTAGATCTCAAGTGATGATTTATTAACTGTATTCTCATATCTGAGTCATTTAATATATTTGGGTTTTACCTCTAAAATGAGAATTGTAATTCTTTATTAGACTAAAGGTAAAGGTTATACTAGATATTCTTTTGAGGCCTCTTACAGTTCTGAGAGCCAGGATTCTCATACTAAAGGTGATTCAGTGTATCAAGATGAATTGCCAATCTCTGTTTTTTCGCAGATTTGTATCACATTGAGCTGCACTTATTTTCAACAGGATATTGAGAATTATCTCTTCGATTGCTAATTCAGTTATTCAACAAATGTTTATTCAGGGCCTAAATTGTGCAGTTTCTGTTTTATATCAGGCTGCTTGCTCTTTATTTCTTGAAGTCATCCATCCTTCATAGTGCATATTATAAGATTTATGCTTTAACTTTTAAAGTGGAGTCATATATTATAGTTTTGAGTTCTTGACCAGATTTTAACTGCTCTATAATAGTATGGAATTTACTTCTTTGAATTCTTTCAATGGTATGGCGGAAACTACTCAATTCTTCTAAGTATTTTATCTTTTTTAACTTAACAAATACTAGAGACACTGCCACCACAATAGAAGGATATATTTCATAGCATCTCTTTCAGTGGTTGGCTGTTGAGGTATAAAGAGAAATTTTTTAGAGTTCCATAAAGTTTCCTTAAAAGGGAAGAGGAACCATCCCTTTTACCTATTGCTTAGAATGTTGATGTGATGGCTAAAGCTCTAATAGCCATCTTTAATCATGTGGAGACTTTTCCAGGGAACAAGAGAAAAAAAGCCTGCTATCCTGACAAAGTGAAAGTGTCAGTCGTGTCAGGCTCTTGCAACTCCATAGACTGGAGCCTGCCAGGTTCCTCTGTCTATGGAATTCTCCTGTCAAAGATACTGGAGTGAGTTGCCATTTCTTTCTCAAGAGGAACTTCCCAACCCAGGGATCACACCCATGTCTCTTGCATTGCGGACAAATTCTTTACTGTTTGAGCCACCAGACAATATTCACTCTAAACTAAATTCTTAGTTCCTTTCTTTTATAAAAGAATGAATATCTATTTTGGCTAAAACACTACTTTCCAAATCTTTGCTACTCACAACCAAACATAATCCTAACCAGTAGGACCTTGTAAAGTGTCAGGTTCATAATAAGAATGTTAATAAAACCATATGGTTGGCCCCTATTTTGTGGGTTATAAATGTATCCAAGTAGTGTGTGTATATGCATATGTGTATATATAGCCTATCATATCCTGTCATATATGGGAAGTAATTTCTATAGGAATAAATGTTAGAGTTAGCATTTTACAAGTTTTATTTAATTGCAAATTTAAATTAACATAAACATAGTCATTTGAAAATGTTACAGAAATATGAAGAAAAATATTAAAAATATTATAAAAATTGCCTTAATATAATAATAAAAGTGTTAGTTCCAATACAGTACTATACTAATGCTACTGATAATAATGTAAGAGTGAAGGAGAGATGATTCCCCAGTCCATCCCATTTACTTTCCACATGTTTACAAAGGGCATGATTAGTAATTTTTTTTTTTTTTTTTTGTTAGTGTGTCTCCATGCTACAAAATTATTGAGGCAAGGAAGTACAAAATCTGCAGGGTGGGCTGAGAAGCTCCAGATTCAGGAGAGTCGATGGTGCAGTTCTGATCTGAAGGCCAGCAGGTGAAGACCCAGAATAGTCAAGTTCAGGATCAATTCACAAACAATCTAGCAGGCTAGTCTTTTTGTTCTATTCAGTCATTCTGCTGACTAGATAAGGCCCACCCAAATTATGGAGGGTCATCTGATTACTCAAATATAGCTGATTTAAATTTTTCCCATCCCAAAACATTTTCTAACTTAACACATAATTAACCATCACCAGTCCTTTGTTCAAATAATTGCAGAAATATTTTAGTGTCAAAATATGGGTGATGCTAAAACTGATTCTTGAAAGATGAGTAAATATTTGTTACATAGACAAGGCATCTCATGAGAATACCTAGACAAGAGGCAATAATTTGTAGGCAGAAGCAAAAGCACAGATCCTTCCAGCTTCTAGGTTTGTGTCACAAACTGCTTGTTCATGACTATAACACTTTCCTATTTAACATTTTTCTATTCTAGGAATGTTCAACATAACCATTGTGAGGCTAGACTCTGGAATTAGCCAAATTTGTTTTCAGTCATTAGATTTGAGGGTCTATATGCAAAACTGTTTATATGCAATAAATAAGAGATACTTGTCCCATCTATGATTGCCTTAAGTCATTTCCCCAAGGTTTGCCACACTGGAGTTTCAAATTTCAAACTCAGTCTCAGTAATATATAAAGTACTGTTGTGCTTATAATTCCGACAAGCTACATTTAGCTTCAGTTGAGGCTTATGGAGGCTTATGAAGATGAGGCTTACTGGAAACACATAAAACATTTTAATAAATTTCCTTTAGATATAAATTCCTTTGAAATATAACACTTGTAGAAATATTGTTTGAATGCCATGAGAAGGAGGCAGCATTTTTTGAGCAGCTGCTCTCATTTTTCCATTTCTCCCACTTTCATACAAAATGCCTTAATATCTATCCTGTGACAGGGGTGGAAGAAACTGTTATATAGAGAAAGAAATCTCAAAGAACTTATACAGGTTTCCAGTGAGTTTTATGAAACATCTAATTGGTTTCAGTAATGCCATATATCAGGAAATCTCACAGAGGTTTGTTGCCATAATTAAAAGAACTTATTGAGTGCCACATTTTGCAAAATGGAATTGAGCCACCTTATGTGGAAAGTGTTATTGATGTGGCCTCTGTCCCTTCAGTCTAGGCAGTTTGGTCCAGCAAATCCATGTGCAAGTGGAAGTTTCCTGGAGCTTAGATTTCCTGACCATGTATCCAAAAGTATTAGACATGACCATTTTCACCTTTCTCCTTTTCAATCTTTCCATGTTATAGTCTCATGCAAAACTTCACAGTAAACTTAACTAAAACGTTATGGTCCAAGAAAGTGACACCTATGATAGAGAGAGGAATGACTCCCCAACTTACCTTGTCCCCTGTAAACACACACACACAGTGCCACTAATAGTGCTGGGTTAGACTAGTAAATAGGAGATGAGAGTCTTTTTTTTCCCCCAGAAACAGAGACATCAATAGTTTAATGGATAGGAGGATCTTAACACATCTGAAACAAGGTAACTGGAGCAATACCCCACCAAATGTGGCAGACATGGTTAGGAAGTGAGAGGCTTTGAAACATGATGTTCTTCCTGCCTTGAGCACTTTTCTTCTTCTGGCTCTTCTTTATCTCTTCAGTCTCAAAAGAAGACCTTTATAAAAGTTTTCATAAGCTATTCATATAGCATGAGTGAGTGCTAAGTTGTTTCTGTCGTGTCTGACTCCCTGCGACTCCATGGATTGTAGCCGACCAGGCTCTTCTGTCTATTGGTATTCTTCAGGCAAGAATACTGGAGTGGGTTGCATTTCCTTTGCTAATTCATATAGCACTTATTTTTTATTTGAAGAGAATTTATATTTGCAAGTAATAATTTTTGTGTATTTATCTGTTTACATGTGTCCTGTCCATGTCTCCCTCTAGAATGTGAGATAAAATCCTATGAAAGTAGATTACTTTTTTTGCTCACTACCTTATATATAATATCTAGTATACTTCCTGGAATATGAAAAATACTAAATAAATTTGCACAAATTAAATGAATGCACAAATGAATTAAATGAAATAATGTGAACTGTAGTTTTGTGAGTATTGGACTAATTACTTAACATTTGAGTTTTAGTTTCCTCATCTATTTTTGAAGAAGGAAAAATGACTTTTTTTTTAATTTAATGGAGTTTGTGATGATCAGCTGGGGAAATGTATGAGAAAGTATCTTTAAACTTCTAATCTCAATGGAAATATTTGGCTGCATCTAGTAGGTTATTAAAGCTAAACTCTAAACAGTGCAGTTTTAATAACTAAACATCACTTTCCTTCCAATTTTTGATCTTTGATTTTCTCTAATTTAGTTAACAGAATTTCACTCTTTAAGTTAAGTTCAATTCAGTCATTCACTCGTGTCCAACTCTTAGAGACTCCCTGGACCACAGCACACCAGGCTTCCCTGTCTCACCAACTCCCAGAGCTTACTCAAACTCATGTCCATAGAGTCAGTGATGCCATCCAACCATTTCATCTTCTGTCGTCCCCTTCTTCTCCTGCCTTCAATCTTTCCCAGCATCAGGGTCTTTTCCGATGAGTCAGTTCTTCACATCAGGTGCCAGAGTATTGGAGTTTAAGCTTCAGCATCAGTCCTTCTAGTGAATATTCAGGACTGATTTCCTTTAGGATGGACTGGTTGGAATTCCTCGCTGTTGAAGGGACTCTTGTTGAAGGGACTATTAAGCATCTTCTCCAACACCACAGTTCAAAAGCATCAATTCTTCAGTGCCCAGCTTTCTTTATAGTCCAACTCTCACATTCGTACATGACTACTGGAAAAACCAAAGACAGACCTTTGTCCATCTCTGGACAAAATATCTCTGCTTTTTAATATGCTGTCTAGGTTGGTCATAACTGTTCTTCCAAGGAGCAAGCGTCTTTTAATTTTATACCTGCAGTCACCATCTGCAGTGATTTTGGAGCCCAGAAAAATAAAGTCTGACACTGTTTCCATTGTTTCCCCATCTATTTGCCTTGAAGTGATGGGATCAGATGCCATGATCTTAGTTTTCTGAATGTTGAGTTTTAAGCCAACTTTTTCACTCTCTTCTTTCACTTTCATCAAGAGGCTCTTTAGTTCTTTGCTTTCTGACATAAGTGTGGTGTCATCTGCATATTTGAGGTTATTGATATTTCTCCCAGCAATCTGGATTCCAGCTTCTGCTTCATCCAGCCCAGCATTTCTCATGATATACTCTGCATATAAATTAAATAAGCAGGGTGACAATATACAGCCTTGACGGACTCCTTTCCCTATTTGGAACCAGTCTATTGTTCCATGTCCAGTTCTAACTGTTGCTTCGTGATCTGCATACAGATTTCTCAAGAGGCAGGTCAGGTGATCTGGTATTCCCTTCTTTTTAAGAATTTTCCAGTTTGTTGTGATCCACACAGTCAAAGGCCTTGGCATAGTCAATAAAGCAGAAGCAGATGTTTTTCTGGAACTCTCTTGCTTTTTCAATAATCCAGCAGATGTTGGCAATTTGATCTCTGGTTCCTCTGCCTTTTTGAAGTCCAGCTTGAACATATGGAAGTTCATTGTTGATGTATTGTTGATCTCTGGCTTGGTGAATTTTTAGCATTACTTTGCTAGAGTGTGAGGTGAGTGCACTTGTGCAGTAGTTTGAGCCTTCTTTGGCATTGCCTTTCTTTGGGATTGGAATGAAAATTGACCTTTTCAGTCCTGTGCCCACTTTTGAATTTTCCAAATTTGCTGGTATATTGAGTGCAGCACTTTCACAACATCATCTTTTAGGATTTGAAAAAGCTTAACTGGAATTCCATCGCTTCCACTAGCTTTGTTTGCAGTGATGCTTCCTAAGGCCCACTTAACTTCACATTCCAGGATGTCTGGCTCTAGGTGAGTGATCACTCATTGTGGTTATCTGGACCATGAAGATCTTTTTTGTATAGTTCTTCTGTATATTCTTGCCACCTCTTCTTAATATCTTCTATTTCTGTTAGGTCCATACCATTTCTGTCCTTTATTGAGCCCATCTTTGCATGAAGTGTTCCCTTGGAATCTCTAATTTTCTTGGAGAGATCTCTAGTCTTTTCCATTATATTATTGTCCTCTATTTCTTTGCATTAATCACAGAGGAAGTGTGATCACTCTCTACTCATATTTTTCTCCTCTAATTTTCCTGTCATTTCATAGTACAAGGAATGGCTAAGTGTTCATTTACTTTCTTAAAGGAAATTGTGCTTCATTGAAGTTGCAACCTGCTCAAAATTTTCTATTTTTAATAAATGACAGGGAGAAACTCATCCCACATGCCATGAATCCAAGTTCTTCTGATAAATCATAGTGGAAGACAGAGCAAACAGAAATCATAGTCCTTGAAAATGCTTTACATTGTCTCCTGTATTTCTGAGGAAGAAAATTCAAGTAAACAGGTCCACTTTTTTTGGCAAGAATATTTCTTAGGTGGCATATGTGTCTATCAGGAGGTATATGGTGTCTGATTGTGTTTATATGGCATTGACAGTCATTGATGAACGTTTCTAGGAGTCTAGAAGTTGGATAATAATGATATTCAATTTCAATCATTTCTTAATTAAAAAGTAATTGGCATAAATTTATAAAAATAACTTTTCTTTCAACTATTTGTTTGCAGTGAGGAATAGTTTTTATACTAAGGAAAGGTAAACTCTTAATTCTTTTCCTTTATTACTCAGTTTTAAACAAAATAAGTTAGTTAACTATCATTCTCTAATACTGACCAATGAACCTTTCATTTCATTTTGGTTTGTTTCTTTAATTTGTTGGTTTTGGCTATGTTTTGATATCATTATGTACACCTAGATTTAAATACATTTGATGAATTTCAGTTATTGCAGTTATCATGCTAATTATGGTCTAATTGTCTCAGTTGTATCCAAGGGAAGGCTCTTCAAATTGGTCTCTGAAACTTTTCTGATATGACCCTTCTGCTAAGAAATGGTTTTCAAGTTTCCATTTTCAAATAGTTCTCATTGAATAATAGTGTTCTCACAAAATGCTAAAGGTGTTTTTCTTTGTAAGTTACCATCTGCTAAAAATAAATTAGTTAAAATTACATTTCTTATTGTTTACTCACAAAATGAGCTATATTTTAAAATATAAATGAATAAGCAAATAAGTAACCACTGGCTGCAATGAATTTTGCAAAACTTTTGCTTGTTTTTTCTAGGTATAAAATCCTATCATCTGAAGATCAAAAAGCCCATTTGGAAAGTACAATACCAAGTACAAGGGTGGGCAGTTGAAAATTAAAACCATATGCAATGCTGAGTATGATATTTTAGATGCTAAATATAATACAATACATTTCAAATTGGATGACCAATGTCAATCTAAAACACTGTTTAATCTGCAATTTATATTGAGATGAAGCAGAGAGAATTTTTCTTCCTCAGCTTCTTGGCTTTGAACACAATACTTCACAGATGTCTGACCTTTGGATTTTAATGTGATAATGTGGCTTCCCCTGAACAAAGGCCTAAAAGCTAATTGTCAGAAATTGTTTTTCATTGAAGAATGATCCCAAATTGCATACAAAAATGACAACATATATTTTCTAAATGCCTATACATAACAATTATAGTTGTTCCCATAGATATTTTAAGAATAATACGTAAGTATATTAAGGAAGTGATTAATTTTTTTGAAGTCTAGTCACTTGAAAATATGTTTAATTCTTCTTGGGAAGTACATTTATTATCACAGTTGTCACTTTTTCTTAAAGTTTTATTGTATATATTGTCACACGAGCTCAGGGCTGTTTTCTTGTCATTGTTATTTCTATTCAGCATCATTTAATCTGCACATTAAAATGTTACTAGTTGTTGTTTTCACAGTTTTATCTGTACCCTCCAACTCTCTACTAGAGGTTACATGCTGAGATGCAGTATTTTTCTTAACCTTTTCCTTATAGATTTTCAAATTGATGACAATAGGAAGATAGACAAAAGCCAATTTGTAATATTCAACAGTTGTTTTATTAATTAATTGATATCCTCATATATGAGTGAAAGATTTTGTTTTTTAACACTTTGCATAATTTTGTACTGTTGGTGACAATATATTACTTTTTGAGTAATATTTATTATCCATTCTTTCTTCTGCATAATTACTGGTGGTAGTGAAAAGTTACATCTTCAAACTAGTTCCAACCCTGTATAGTCATTTGACACAAGTAGAAGTTCCACCTTGCCATTTGGGAGGCCTGTGGTTATTTTATGGGGAGTTTCTTCTAACCATATTGTTGGTTACTCTTTTAATCCCTTTCTTACTTACTCAGATGCATTCTGCCTTGAAAGTAATAAATGTTTCCATTCCCATAGAGGCTCTTTCTTTTTTTTTTTATACTCAGTAGCAATTATAAAATTCAAAAGCCAATCATCAACCAAGGGTGAGCAGATGATACAATTTTTCATTCTCCCTGCAGCCAAATGCTCCCTATTGAATCCTCCTAGAAGCCTGCCTCAGTTCTGCAAGTCACCTGAATTAGCTGCCATTTCCCAGCGTCTTTCCTTGACCTTGGACTGACTGCCTCCTGTGTGAATGCCTTCTGTCTTCTGTCTCTCACTGGCTTCAGGGCTCTCTCCTTGTATCTGACATCTGAATGCTACACATCCTTGCTTCTGCATACTACCTGAATAGTTTTGATCCACAAGATGCTCTAACACTTCTGCCTGCATAAAATCCACTCCTTGTTTATGCTGATCTTTATGCTGCTCCCCTCTAGCTTTACTCTTAATAACTTTCAATCCCTTCAGAATCCAAATGGTGTGTAGTTACCAGCCATTCTGTTTCGTCATCACACATCTTTTTTATTAGCTTTTGTCCATAATTTATTAATTTAATTCAAAAATCCATTTTTATTTTCAATATCCTCCTTGTCTTCTGTATCCTCAAGCAAATTCAAGTCTCCATATTTTCATGTAGTCATTTCTTAGCCTTAATTTTCTATATTAAATTATCATTATTTTTCTCTAACTGACTGATGATACACTTTTTCTCATCAGCATTCTTCCATCCTATAACACTTCAATTCTATACTTCAAGTTGGTCCATGTGATAATTAGATTCTTAGTGTAGTTTGTATTCCAATTATTTTATCTCTGTTCCTTAATGTTATCTATGTGTCATGTTATTTCTCTCTGATCTTACTCTGTGTGTGTGTGTGTGTATAGATCCTTAGTATAGTTTTCTCTTCTCCAGTATAATTTATGCTTTCATTCTTCTCTAAGATTTTTTGAATTTTATATTTAATTTTAGTATTTAATGTGAAATCCTAACTATGATCTGTTGTTTTATAATCTACATTTTTAATGCAGGCTGAAATTATTATACTATATATTACATGTAATACATATACATAATATAGTATATACCTTCAAACCATGGTATAGGCACTTCTAAATTTAACAAACTTTATAAAACCAAGTCATATGCTGGGGATGAAGATACAAATAACATTTATGCTTCCATCAAGGAACTCATGGTCTGTTGGGATTATACAAAATTAAATAGGTTATTTCTCTGTATTTTGATGTGACTTAAGGTAGAGAAATGGAGAAGGCAATGGCAACCCACTCCAGTACTCTTGCCTGGAAAATCCTATGGATGGAGGAAACTGGTAGGCTCCATTGGGTCGCAAAGAGTCGGACACGACTTTCCCTTTTCACTTTCAGGCATTGGAGAAGGAAATGGAGACCCACTCCAGTGTTCTTGCCTGGAGAATCCCAGGGACGGCGGAGCCTGGCGGGCTGCCATCTATGGGGTTGCACAGAGTCGGACGGACAGGACTGAAGTAACTTAGCAGCAGCAGCAGCAAGGTAGAGACATACTTAGAATGTTGTGGGAAAAATTGAAACAAACAAACAAACAAAAAAAAGAATGTTGTGGGAACCCAGAAGAGAATTATCAATCCAGTGTGGGGAAAAGTACCTGGTTGATTACGTAGTTTCTTAAGGACAAAGATTGTGACTACCTTATTCATTTTTTTTTTTTTTTTTACCCTGTCCCACCATTTCTCTGTACACACTGAATGTAACTAAGAAATATTCAGTGAATGAATGAATAAACAAAATGACATGTAAGTGGATTTCTAGAGTATGCTTAGTGCTTAGAATATACCCAATACTAACAAATTGGATATAAAAGGAACCGAACATTAGGGGAATGGCAGGAATTTTGACCTAGCAGGTTTTTTACATGCAGCAGTTCATCATAATGAGTTCAAAATCATAGATGATCAGGATCCACTAAATGATTTTAAGTAGGAAGTGCCATGGTCAGATATATATTTTAGGAAATAATTTTAACCTGTAATATGAAAAAGGGATTTGGTTAAAAATTGCAGAGAAGGGTGTAAGGAAGATCCTTAGGTATGATGATCAGATAGATTGGACTCAATAGTAGCAAGTATCACCCTGATTCTGAGTGACACAGTGAATTAATGGGGAGAGAGAAAATAATGTTTAGATTTGTAATTCCTCTAAATAATGTTTTTCTGAATCAAAGGACATTTGGCATAGTCTCTGGAGACTATGCCAGATGGAAATTATATTTCCTCATCCATGTACAAAGTACTCAGACTCTTCATATTTCCTTTCCATAACACACCTGTACAAAAAAATAGTAGTTTGTGTTAAATCTATATCTCCCTGAGATTTTTTTTTTTTTTTCAACTTGGGTAAAAGCTGCCGTTTCTTCCTTTTTTCAGAGGAACCATGTTCAAATCCTCTCTCACTGTCCATTGTGTCTCTTCCCGTGTTCTATACATCTATTTGATTTCATTTCTATAAAGAGTTTCTATGCAGATTTCTATGAAGAATTTTTATTATATTCATATCTCTTCTAATGAACTAACTGCTAATTCAAAATGAGATAGATATTTTGGGAAGTAATTACTCTGACTTAAATTCATATTTCATATAATTCTTTTATGTATATTTATTTACAGCTACAAATTAAATGTATGTGTTTAACTGGCCTCTAGTTTTTCCAAATATTTCATTGCTTAAATTTGGAAAGGGGTTAGAATATTGTAATATTCACTTACAAGGGACTCTCAAGAGTGTTCTCCAACACCACAGTTCAAATACATCAGTTCTTTGGTGCTCAGCTTTCTTTATGGTCCAACTCTCACCTCCATACATGGCTACTGGAAAAGCCATAGCTTGACTAGGTGGACTTTTGTTGGCAAAGTAATGTCTCTCCTTTTTAATATGCTGTCTAGGTTGGTCATAATTTTTCTTCCAAAGAGCAAGCATCTTTTAATTTTATGGCTGCAGTTACCATCTGCGGTGATTTTGGAGCCCACACAACTAAAGTCTGTCACTGTTTCCATTGTTTCTCCATCTACTTGCCATGAAGTGATGGGACCAGATGCCATGATCTTCATTTTTTGAATGCTGTTTTAAGCCAAGTCTTTCACTTTCCTCTATCAGTTTCATCAAGAGGCTATTTAGTTCTGTTTTTCATTGTTAAAACTTTTAAAATTTCCTTCTTAAAACTACAACAAACATAGTGGCTGCCAAGTCACGTCAGTCGTGTCCAACTCTGTGTGACCCCATAGACAGCAACCCACCAGGCTCCTCCGTCCCTGAGTTTCTCCAGGCAAGAGGCCATTTCCTTCTCCAATGCAGGAAAGTGAAAAGTGAAAGTGAAGTCGCTCAGTCATGTCCGACTTTTAGCAACCCCATGGACTGCAGCCTACCAGGCTCCTCCGTCCATGGAATTTTCCAGGCCAGAGTACTGGAGTGGGATATAGTGGAGTACTCATCAAAAGGAAATACACAAATAAGTATATTTGTTATTAACAAATTATTATTTTAACAATCATATTCAAGCAGACTGCAGGAAGTCACCATTAACATGTCAAGAAATTTCTTTTTACTGAATAATACATTTGTAGAAGAAAGAGAAATCAATTTTATCATTGGGAGTATATTTGAATGAGAGATCAACGTAAATTTTTGAATGAGTTATTTCTCTCTCTGGCGAAGCTGAGACTACATTTTTATATTATTGACTTTTAAGGGCAAAAATACATTCTTGAGAATTGCTTCTAGGAGAATGGTGACAAAATTTCAGATATGTAGAAATAGAAATATTTGCTTTTATCTTATTATAGAGACTCCAGTAATGTTCTGTTTCTTCTGCTGTTGCTGCTAAGTCACTTCAGTCATGTTCAACCCTGTCCAACACCATAGATGGCAGCCCACTAGGCTCCTCTGTCCCTGGGATTCTCCAGGCAAGAACACTAGAATGGGTTGACACTGAAGTGGGTTGCCATTTCCTTCTCTGGTTCTATTTCTAGCCCTTTGCAAACGAAAGAAATAAGCAACCAAGTATTTCTCAGTGTCTTTTCTTTTCCAGTAAGTGAAAACAAACAAGCTTAGTTTGATAGAAAATACATCTGTTTTCTAATCAAAGACAGAGAGAAAGTTGAAAGTGCTTGTGAATGGTTATTATGGTTCTATTATATGCTTACCTGGAAACAGTGGCTGACTTGATTTTTATGGGCTCCAAAATCACTGCAGATGGTGATTGTAGTCATGAAATTAAAGGAAAGGAAATTAATTGGAAGGAAAGTTATGACCAACCTAGACAGCATATTAAAAAACTGAGACGTTGCTTTGCCAACAAAGGTCTGTCTAGAAAAAGCTGTTTCTTCTAATAGTCCTGTATGGATGTGAGAGTTGGACTATAAAGAGAGCTGAGCACCAAAGAATTGATGCTTTTGAACTGTGGTATTGGATAAGACTTTTGAGAGTCCCTTGCACTTGCAAGGAGATCCAACCAGTTCATCCTAAAGGAGATCAGTCCTGGGTGTTCACTGGTAGGAATGATGTTGAAGCTGAAACTCCAATACTTTGGCCACCTGATGCAAAGAGCTGAATCATTTGAAAAGACCCTGATGCTGGGAAAGATTAAGGGCAGGAGGAGAAGGGGATGACAGAGGATGAAATGGTTGGATGGCATCACCAACTCAATGGATATAGGTTTGTGTGGATTCCAGGAGTTGGTGATGGACAGGGAAGCCTGGCGTGCTGTGGTTCATGGGGTCGCAAAGAGTCGGACACGACTGAGCAACTGAACTGATACACTTACCTGAAGGGAAAAACACAGACAATAAGAGAAGCTACTGAGTTACAAATATATTTCAGATTGAGATGCCATTTAAAATGACATGCCATAAGCATTAGGACAGAAGAATAAATACACAAAGAGGAAGCAATTGATTCTGTATAGGGTACCCTTATGTGTGATTTACTGTGGGCAGTTTTTATTTACCTGTGTTGTCTGGATGCCAGATGTCCTGACTCTGGCTCAGTATGTATTACTCACCCTTTCGCTTTTAAAGAATCCCAATTTAGGCAATAACTTATATTGCCACTCTAATTATATATAATGATTTAAGAAACAACTTAATAACTTTACACCAGTAGCTATGATTTTTTTTTAGCCCTAAAATTTGATACTCTGGCTTTAAGTACTCCCAAATATAGAAACTAAAATTGGCCTTTTTTGAATATTGCTCCCAAATCAAGGATACTTTGAAAATAATAAATTGAACAGCATCTTGTGTTATTTAATTTCAAAAGACAGAATGAAGGATAACTAAATTGTACTTTAGAGATTGTTTCATTGGTCAACTCAAAATAGAAAATAATATGGATTTTTCCTCTTTTGGACACAGATGCTCTTTGCTAAAATGATGTTCATAGACCTATTATTCAACCCTATTCTCTCCTAAAATTTTCTCTAGTCATATTACTACTATAAAAAAAAAAAAATGTGTTCCAGGCTCCCAACCAGCAAAAATAGCTTTCACTTTATGGTTCACACTTTCAGGTTTCTATATGCTGACTCCAGTTACGAGCTTTGTAAACAGTACCCAAAAAGAACTTTGAGCTAGTCAAAGTTTCCCATCCTTCCCTGAATGTCTGATTTTACTTTTGCAGTGTACCAGGAATGACATCTTCCCCCTAGATTATCAAAACATTTTTAAAAGCCTAATATTTTCTGCTACTTTTTTTTTCTTGATCTGGAATTTTAAGTTTTTATTCCAGAAAGTGGTAACTATATAAACTTCAACCTTGGTTATATTCAAGTATTTCTAAACTTTTGCTTCTTTCTTAATTTCAATATCTACAAGCTTGTCTTCTGCTTCAACTCCCAGTAAGTCCAAATCTACATTAATAGCTTGTTTTGCACTCATCTTGCTATATTATTGATAAGTGATCTGGGACTTGGTAAATGGTTTTTATATTTTCTAATTGGATTGATTCATCTGCTGCCCAATTCACCTGAAAATATATAGGCAACCTTAAAAATATTTATGCTAAGGAGAGTTCCATAAATAATTTAGCAATTATGTTTTCAATGTTAGCGTGTTAATTTTTATGGACTTAGTAAGTATAGCTAATGGATTTTCTTTGGTGGGGGGAGTATCTAGCTTTAATAGGGAAGTTTATAGTTATGTGAATGAATCAAAATAGAATTTAAACATTATAAAAAGACCATCTGCTTACCCTTAATAACCCACATATTTAAGGAGTTTTTTTAATATTCATGTGTGTAGGTATTTGCATGTGTCTGGGTGCAGAAATAAGAGAAAGCTAACATTGATCAAGCAGAAGCAAATATTTGGAAAGAAATAATGAGAAAAATGTAAATCCATACTATTATTTCCTTTTAGACACCTGTGAAAATCTTCCCATCACAGCTATGTGGTTCTCTGTGCTCTCTTTCAAATAGCAAACAGTATTATTGTTGGTTTGAGTTTTTGTTTGTGAGTATGATCATTATGTTGTCTAGTGGAGGCAAGAGGGTAATAAAATCTAAGATGATGAAAGATGTATATATGTATATCTTTTAAAGTTTGAACATAGAAGGTCAGTCTTTTCTCTGGGGAAGATACTTCTAGTGCACATATGTTTACAAATTATCACAAAAGAAAAGTTAAAACAGCCACTCTAGAAATTATCATTATGACAATTCTACTTTCTGTTTTTCAGTCTTTGCCTTGTCAAATCTATACAGATTCTATGCTGTTAGAAGATAAAATTCTGGAAAATGAAAAAACTAGGAAAGAATATGATATAATGACAGTTGACTGCAATCTTCGTGATACCAGTTGTGGCAATATATAAACAAACTCATATGCTTTGAGATTCAGTGAAACAAAAGAAAATATATTAAGATAAACTAAAATTAAATGATTTTATAGCAGAGATGAATACTAGGGAAATCAAAGTTTCTATTAACTTAAAATTGCAAATTTTATTAAATTATCAGTTGAATTTGTCCTCTTAGGTGAAAGACTTATTTTTTTTTCTTTTTAAACCCTGCATCAAAGCTACATCTATACAGGAAAACTATATATGAACCTTTTTGTTTTTAAAAATATGCCAGTCTCCTTCCTACCTCAGTGTTTTTGGACATACTTTTATTTATTTGAAACATTATAAACCATTACAAGACTGCCTTCTCTTTATCATTTAGTTCAAAGATACCTCTTCAAAAATAGGCCTTCCCTAATTACTCTAAGTCATAATATCCATTCCCTGACTATCCTAGCTGAAATAATGAATACTACCTATTACTATCTTATTTCTCTGATTCAATACTTTTTTTGTACTTGCTAAAATTTTCAAGACATGTATTTCTTTGCTTATTATATGTCTATATCCAATAAAATGTGAATACTATGAGAGTGGATACTTTGCTTTTTTTTTTTTTTTTTTTTCCACATCAGACAGCAGATGGTATTAACAAAGCTGTGTTCAAGAATTAGCTTTGAAAAAGTTTTGGCTAAGATATTCAGTAGACTCGAAAGGTTTATCAGTTGTGCCAGCTCTGCCGCTGCTGCTAAGTCACTTCAGTCGTGTCCGACTCTGTGCGACCCCATAGACGGCAGCCCACCAGGCTCCCCCGTCCCTGGGATTCTCCTGGCAAGAACACTGGAGTGGGTTGCCATTTTCTTCTCCATGCATGAAAGTGAAAAGTGAAAGTGAAGTCGCTCAGTCGTGTCCGACTCTTAGCGACCCCATGGACTGCAGCCTACCAGGCTCCTCCATCCATAGGATTTTCCAGGCAAGAGTACTGGAGTGGGTTGCCATGTGCCAGCTCACACACACATAAAAATAAAATAAATGAAAAAATAATGGACTCCATGAAAGAATAATGGACTCCATGACTTTGAAAATTCTGAATCTCTTGCATTGCAGGCATATTTGTTTCCATCTGAGCCAGGGAAGCCCTTAAGTGAAGTGAACATGTTAGTCACTCAGTCGTGTCTGACTCTTTTTGACACCACGGACTGTAGTTTTCCAGGCTCCTCTGTTCATGGAATTCTGCAGGCAAGAATACTGGAGTGGGTAGCTATGCCCTTCTCCAGAGGATCTTCCCAACCCAGGGATCAAAACTGGGTCGCCTACATTACAGGCAGTTTCTTTACCATCTGAGCTGCTGGGAAAGCTCCTCTGTCGCTATAGATGGTAAATTATGCTAAAATTCAGAAATAGCTTTTGACTACTGATCAAGTCCAAGGCACTGCCAGGAAATTATGACCCAAAGGTGAAGTCAAAGATGTAACCACAAAATTATTTGATTAGATTTCAGAAAGTTCAAAGGTAATGCTTTGAAGTGCTATTCAGTTAGACAAAAGTTCCTCTAAAATATATAGTTATTCTATACTTGATCCAGCCAACCAAACAATAGAGCCTGTGCTGGATACTGTCCCTTCTCAACAGATGCACAAGGTAAAGTAGAGCTTATTTTGAAGCAGTTAAAGGGTTCATGTTTCTTTAATAGAGTGATTCACAATAATTCATAAAGTTTTAAAGAAAATCACATATGTACAAATACTGACAATTTGGACTGAAAGAGACAGAGACAGTTCAAAATGGATCTCCAAATTCTTTAAACAGGGAGTAGGCTTAGTAGACAACTCAGACTCAAACATGTGACAACCTTTATAAAGAAAGAGGGATGACTTAAAGAATAGAAGAATTGTCCAGAGAGTGGAACCAAGAACTGTGGAATGTCATCTCTGAGGACATATATGATTAAATCCTGATCAGGGAAATTCCTAATCCAAGGAAATATTTCCCTGACTGGGTTTCAGAACTCTGATGAGATATTCACTTCTACTAGCCTCTCATTGTCCCTTATTGAATAGGAGTGCCTATGAAGATTATTCTATGCTATTTTATCATTTGTTATGGATATGGGAGAGGCAGATAACTCATTTATCTACTTTCACCAGTTTTCAGATTGAGGAAACTATACTCAAGTAGCTGTGTTTCAGGAATGCAGCTCAAAGCACATACGTAGCTACCCCTAATTTAAATCACAAGATTCTGAACTTAAAGCTGATGCTATAATGGGATGAGTTTTTAGGAATTTGTGATACAATTCGTGAACAATTGTTGTCTAGAGAGCAGACAGAGGTAGCTGGCTCCTAAAATGGCTCCCAGTGATCATTATCCATGAACTTGTATAATCCCCTCCTACCGTGTATCAAGTCGTTGTGTGATCATGCCAGAAGTGATGGTATGCTGCTTTTAAGATGAGATTATAGGGAACTGAAGGGTTAGTCTTTGGGGATGCATGGTGTTTTGGATTTGAAAATTATTTCTGATTGGGTTTTTAAAAATAATTTCTTATTCTCTCCATACCTTTTTTTAAATATTCTATTAAAAAATACTTTTAACTACTAGAGAAGTTGATTATCTATCTATCTATCTACCTAGTCTATCCACTCATATCCCCATACACTCAAACACACACACCTTCAGTTGTAAGTGGGCACTTATGATTTCATATATTAATAACAAAGTGGACAAATATGTAGATTAGATTATTTAAAAGTTAAATAATTCAATTTAGACCATTTAACATCTGTTTTCTTTTGAAAACATCCAAAATTCTATATTAATTTCCATATTTATTTATGCTCACACAGTTTTTAGTAATCCTTGGCTTGTATAGATTTGTTGTATTGTCCTTTTGGTTTTATGATTTCAAACTACTTAAATATTAAGTTATTTAGTTGTGGTCCCCTTAAGAATTTCCATATTAATGCACTGGACTGTATGAGTATATGATAATGAATTCTTACCACCTTCCAACTGATACAGGTGCATTTAAATTGTTTATATCTGCAAACAATAGATTTTCTCAGTGAAGCTTTATATAAAATAAAGATCTAGAATTTATTTGACATTTTTCCATTAGATCCTAACTCTACATTGGATTTAGGAGAGACGACCACCATAATCTCTTAATGAGAGAAGATCACTTTTTGATTCTTAGAATTCCTGGGAGGAGATTAGTCTTTGAGGATTAGTCTTTGATAATACCCAAACCATATTATATTAGTTTTCTTTACAGTTTCTTTAGGTTTGCACATTCAACAAGTATTTAATGAATTGAATAAAATCTTTCTGTATTTTCACAGAAAAGCAACTTTCTACTTCTTAATTCTTCCAAAACAGTAGAAAAGTTGGCTAACATAACAAAGTAAGAAAATGCAAGAATTGATTTATTATTCAGTGTATGACTTATTCTGATACAACACCCTTTGTCATAATTCTTGCCCTTACAATATTCAGTTCTTGTGATTGTTACATCAGGACTTGTGGCTCAGGAAATTGAGGGACTGGAGGAGAAAATTACTTAGGTAAGACAATGCCAGAAGGATATAAAAAATCTTTCTTAAAATCTTTTTTTACACCTTTTCCATTTCCCAAAAAATGTTGGCAGGGCTGCCCTTTAATTTAATGGGTAAGTCTATCAGAGTATCCTTTGAAGGCCTTGTTAATTCAATTAAGACTATTTTTTCTTGTTTTAAACTAGTTCTCTCTTTGATAATAATGGAGGGAGAGAGAAAGACATGCAACATGATTTATCATATGTGTAGATATTTGGGATGATCATAAGCATTTCTCCCCAAATAACATCCTGATTAGAACTACCTGCTCTATAGAACTTTCCTGAATTTTCAAACTTGCTTCTTTCCTCTCTTTGGAATAATAATCTATTTAGGGAGAACATCATCAAAGGAAAATCATAACAGTGATCAGTGGAAACCTATTCTTCTTAAAAATTTGTATCCCAATATCCTAAAGAATTTATATTATTGGGAAGGATATCTCTTTAACCTAAGTGTGTGTGCTGGTCACTCAGATCAGATCAGTCGCTCAGTCATGTCTGACTCTTTGCGACCCCATGAATTGCAGCACGCCAGGCCTCCCTGTCCATCACCAACTCCTGGAGTTCACTCAGATTCACATCCATCGAGTCAGTGATGCCATCCAGCCATCTCATCCTCTGTCGTCCCCTTCTCCTCCTGCCCCCAATCCCTCCCAGCATCAGAGTCTTTTCCAATAAGTCAACTCTTCGCATGAGGTGGCCAAAGTACTGAAGTTCCAGCTTTAGCATCATTCCTTCCAAAGAAATCCCAGGGCTGATCTCCTTCAGAATGGACTGGTTGGATCTCCTTGCAGTCCAAGGGACTCTCAAGAGTCTTCTCCAACACCACAGTTCAAAAGCATCAATTCTTCAGCGTTCAGCCTTCTTCACAGTCCAACTCTCACATCCATACATGACCACAGGAAAAACCATAGCCTTGACTAGATGGACCTTTGTTGGCAAAGTAATGTCTCTGCTTTTGAATATGCTAAATAGGTTGGTCATAACTTTCCTTCCAAGGAGTAAGCATCTTTTAATTTCATGGCTGCAGTCACCATCTGCAGTGATTTGGAGCCAAGAAAAATAAAGTCTGACACTGTTTCCACTGTTTTCCCTTCTATTTCCCATGAAGTGATGGGACCAGATGCCATGATCTTCGTTTTCTGAATGTTGAGCTTTAACCCAACTTTTTCACTCTCCTGTTTCACCTTTATCAAGAGGCTTTTAGTTCCTCTTCACTTTCTGCCATAAGGGTGGTGTCCTCTGCATATTTGAGGTTATTGATATTTCTCCCAGCAGTCTTGATTCCAGCTTGTGTTTCTTCCCGTCCAGCGTTTTTCATGATGTACTCTGTATAAAAGTTAAATAAACAGGGTGACAATATACAGCCTTGATGAACTCCTTTTCCTATTTGGAACCAGTCTGTTGTTCTGTGTCCAGTTCTAACTGTTGCTTCCTGACCTGCATACAAATTTCTCAAGAGGCAGGTCAGGTGGTCTGGTATTCCCATCTCTTTCAGAATTTTCCACAGTTTATTGTGATCCACACAGTCAAAGGCTTTGGCATAGTCAATAAAGCAGAAATAGATGTTTTTCTAGAACTCTCTTGCTTTTTCCATGATCCAGTGGATGTTGGCAATTTGATCTCTGGTTCCTCTGCCTTTTCTAAAACCAGCTTGAACATCAGTGATGATGAACATCAGAAACTCAGTGACTGTCTCCCGTCAGTCACTCAGTGATGTCCAACTCTTTGAAACCCCATGGACTTCAGCCTAACCACAGTCAAAATTATTGTAGTCATCCAGATAAGGTGTACATTAGGATTGTAGAGAATTTCTCAATGTCTTTTTTGCTCTTAGTGCTTTTGAAGTGTCATCTACAAATTGGCACTTACCAAGAGCATTGCCAATGATTGAACAACAAAAGCATTTACCATCTGCCTCTACAGAGATTGAACCTCATGCTGCTATAGCTATTGACCTTCAACAACCCCTGAGGGAGTTCAGGGTGGAGTGAGGCACTTTGTGCTCCAGGGAATCTGGTGGGACAGGTCTTTAGATAGTTGGATGTTTTTAGGAACAGATTTTATGATCTCAATCCTTACATTTCCTGATATCTAGAGAAGCACTAAATCCCTTCATGGTGATATCATATCCTCATGACTAACAAAAACATTTTATAAAATGAGTGCTTTATGGCGCTGAACTCCCCCTTCACCAAAACCTTATAATTTGACTTTTCCTCCACTGCTGCTTTAGTGCAGTCTCTTGGAGCTACCCAAGATGCTGCTTCCCAGGCTGCAGTCCTCATTTTGCCTCAAATAAAACTTAACTCACAACTCTCAAGTTGTACATCTTTTTTTAGTCAACAATTATGGTGACCACAAAAGGACCCGGAATAGACTTCCTTCCTTTGACTGGACTCCATGAGGAACTGGAGCTTTGGTACCAGCAGTGGCTCCTTGCACCCATCTTCCTTCTGGGGGAGTGCAGACGAATTTGGGTAAGTCTCTCCTGGTTTTCACATCTCCCATATTGGTTGAGATTCTTAGTTTTATTTGGTGGTGGAGCAGGTTACCTGCACCCTCCCAGTAGGCAGGATACTGGTGTGTGTGTGGGGGGGGTCAGGTTAAATATTCGGGGCATACCCACTCATGATCTAGACAATGAGTAGGGCTCGATTGAAAGATATGGAGAAATTCCCACTCAGTCAAAAGATACAGGGTGAGGGGCTGGCTGAAAGATGCCAGAAGAATTGTCCACCCAGTGGAAAGGTACTGGGTAGGAGGGCTCAACTGGGAAAAAAATCAAGGAAAACCCTGGGCTCAGCTGAAAAATGCTGAGGTTGCTCCGTTGTAGGGGACTGAGTGGTCTTGGCCGAGTGGTTAAGTAAGAGGCTGATTTGACAGTTTTCCTCAATTTGATTGCCATTATAGAATTTGTCAGGATAAAAGTGAGGAAAACAAATGAGAACTTTGCTCTGAAGAAAAGGGAGAAGACGCCTCTCGGCTGGTTTTGATTTTTTCTGGTGACTGAGAAATTTATGGGAGTGGTGGAGGTCTAGTTCCTTATACTGTGCAGTGGTCCTGTAGGGAAATCCACTCATTAATTAAAATACTTGCATGTTTGGGGGTCACACATAAGAACTGGCCATTCAGCGACCTGAGCAGCCACGGTGGTCTTAGATTGCCAGAGGCAGAACCCAAGACACGTAAGAGGAGCTGAAATGAATCTGGGGTGACTCCTGGAAGAGTTAAGCTCACAAGCAGTGCATGGGCCCACTATACAAGTTCATTAGTGATTTTTATCCCTGATGAATTCAGCTTAAAATGGGAAACAATCTCTCAAAAACAGAAACAAAGGGGTGTCAGAAAGCCAACCTCTGACTAACACTCTAGCCAGATTTGTGTACAGTAAGTATGAAGCTCATACTTGCAGATCAGATCAGATCAGTCGCTCAGTCGTGTCCGACTCTTTGCGACCCCATGAATCGCAGCACGCCAGGCCTCCCTGTCCATCACCAACTCCCGGAGTTCACTGAGACTCATGTCCATCGAGGCAGTGATGCCATCCAGCCATCTCATCCTCTGTCGTCTCCTTCTCCTCTTGCCCCCAATCCCTCCCAGCATTAGAGTCTTTTCCAATGAGTCAACTCTTCGCATGAGGTGGCCAAAGTACTGGAGTTTCAGATTAGCATCATTCCTTCCAAAGAAATCCCAGGGCTGATCGCCTTCAAATGGACTGGTTGCATCTCCTTGCAGTCCAAGGGACTCTCAAGAGTCTTCTCCAACACCACAGTTCAAAAGCATCAAAAGTGAAACATAGTACATAGACCAAAAAAGGCTAATGGGATAAACACTGAAATGACAACAGTTCAGTTCAGTTGCTCAGTAGTGTCCAACTCCTTGCAACCCCAAGGACTGCAGCACGCCAGGCTTCCCTGACTATTGCCAACTCCCAGAGCTTTCTCAAACTCATGTCCATCGAGTCGGTGGTGCCATCCAACCATCTCATCCTCTGTTGCCCCCTTCTCCTCCTGTCTTCAATCTTTCCCAGCATCAGAGTCTTTTCAAATGAGTCAGCTCGTCATATCAGGTGGCCAAAGTATTGGAGTTTCAGCTTCAGCATCAGACCTTTCAGTGAATATTCAGGACTTATTTCCTTTAGGATGGACTGGTTGGATCTCCTTGCAGTCCAAGGGACTCTCAAGAGTCTTCTCCAACACCATAGTTCAAAAGCATCAGCTCTTTGGTGCTCAGACTTCTTTATAGTCCAACTCTCACATCCATACATGACTACTGGAAAAACCATAGCCTTGACTAGATAGACCATTGTTGGCAAAGGAATGTCTCTGCTTTTTAGTATGCTGTCTAGGTTAGTCATAGCTTTTCTTCCAAGGAACAAGTGTATTTTAATTTCATGGTTGCAGTCACCATCTGCAGTGATTTTGGAGCCCAAGAAAATAAAGTCTCTGTTTCCATTGTTTCCCCATCTATTTGCCAGGAAGTGACGGGACCAGATGCCATGATCTTAGTTTTCTGAATGTTGAGTTTTAAGCTAACTTTTTCACTCTCCTCTTTCACTTTCATCAAGAGGCTCTTTAGTTCTTCGCTTTCTGTCATAAGGGTGGTGTCGTCTCCATTTCTGAGGTTTTTGATATTTCTCCAGGCAATCTTGATTCCAGTTTGTGCTTCATCCAGCCTGGCATTTTGTATGATGTACTCTTCATATGTTAAGTAAACAGGATGACAATATACAGCCCTGACGTACTACTTTCCCGATTTGGAACCAGTCTTGTTCCATGTTCAGTTCTGACTGTTGCTTCTTGACCTGCATACAGATTTCTCAGGAGGCAGGTAAGGTGGCCTGGTATTCCCATCTCTTTAGTATCTCTAATTTTCTTGAAGAGATCTCTAGTCTTTCCCATTCTATTGTTTTCCTCTATTTCTTTGCACTGATTATTGAGGAAGGCTTTCTTATCTCTCCTTGCTATTCCTTGGAACTCTGCATTCAAATGGGAATATCTTTCATTTTCTCCTTTGCTTTTTGCTTCTCTTCTTTTCACAGCTATTAATAAGGCCTCCTCATACAGCCATGTTGCTTTTTTGCATTTCTTTTTCTTGGTGATGGTCTTGATCCCTATCTCCTGTACAATGTCACAAACCTCTGTCCATATTTCTTCAGACACTCTGTCTCTCAGATCTAATCCTTTGAATCTATTTTTTACTTCCACTGTATAATCCTAAGGGATTTGATTTAGGTCATACCAGAATGGTCTAGTGGTTTTCCATACTTTCTTCAATTTAAGTCTGAATTTGGCAATAAGGAGTTCATGATCTGAGCCACAGAAAGCTCCCTGTCTTGTTTTTGCTGACTGTACAGAGCTTCTCCATTTTTGGCTATAAAGAATATAATCAATGTGAAATTGGTATTGACCATCTCGTGATGTCCATGTGTAGAGTCTTCTCTTGTGTTGTGGGAAGAAGGTGTTTGCTATGACCAGTGGGTTCCCTTAGCAAAACTCGATTAGCATTTGTCCTGCTTTATTCTGTACTCCAAGGCCCAATTTGCCTGTTACTCCTGGTGTTTCTTGACTTCCTACTTTTGCATTCCAGACCCCTACAATGAAAAGGACATCTTTTGGGGTGTTAGTTCTAGAAGGTCTTGTAGGTCTCCATAGAACCGTTCAACTTCAGCTTCTTCTGCATTACTGGTCAGGGCATAGACCTGGATTACTGTGATATTGAATGGTTTGCCTTGGAAACTAACAGAGACCATTCTGTCGTTTTTGAGATTCCATGCAAGTACTGCATGGACTCTTTTGTTGACTATGATGGCTACTCCATTTCTTCTAAGGGATTGTTGCCCACAGTAGTAGATATAATGATAATATGAGTTAAATTCATCCATTCCAGTCCATTTTAATTCTGATTCCTAAAATGTCGATCTCCATCCACTCTTGGCATCTTCTGTTTGACCACTTCCAATTTGCCATGATTGATGGACCTAACATTCCAGGTTCCTACACAGTATTGCTCTTTATAGCATCAGACTTTACTTCCATCACCGGTCATATCCATAACTGGGTTTTGTTTTTGCTTTGGCTCTATCTCTTTAGTCTTTCTGGAGTTATATCTCCACTAATCTCCAGTAGCATATTGGGCACCTAGTGACCTGGGGAGTTCATCTTTCTGTGTCCTATCTTTTTGCCTTTTCATCCTGTTCATGGGGTTCTCAAGGCAAGAATACTGAAGTGGTTTGCCATTCCCTTCTCCAGTGGACCACATTTTGTCAGAACTCTCCACAACAATCCATTCGTCTTGGGTGGCCCTACACAACATGGCTCATATTTTCACTGAGTTAAACAAGGCTGTGCTCCATGTGATTAGATTGGTTAGTTTTCTGTTATTCTGGTTTTCATTCTTTCTGCCCTCTGGTAGAGAAGGATAAGAGGCTTATGGAAGCTTCTTGATGGACATCTGGTCCCATCACTTCATGGCAAATAGATGGGGAAACAGTGGAAACAGTGACATACTTTACTTTAGGGGGCACGAAAATAACAGCAGATGCTGACTGCAGCCATGAAATTTAAGATGCTTACTCCTTGGAAGAAAAGTTACGATCAATCTAGACAGCATATTAAAAAGCAGAGACATTACTTGGCCAACAAAGGTCTGTCTAGTCAAACTATTGTTTTTTCAGTAGTCATGTATGGATGTGAGAGTTGGATTATAAGCTGAGCGCTGAAGAATTGATACTTTTGAACTGTGGTGCTGGAGAAGACTCTTGAGAGTCCCTTGGACTGCAAAGAGATCCAACTAGTCCATCCTAAAGGAAATCAGTCTTGAATATTCATTGGAAGGACTGATGCTGAAGCTGAAACTCCAATACTTTGGCCACCTGATGCAAAGAACTGACTCACTTGAAAAGACTCTGATGCTGGGAAAGATTAAAGGCAGGAGGAGAAGGGGATGACAGAGGATGAGATTGTTGGATGGCATCACTGACTCAGTAGACATGAGTTTGAGTAAACTCTGGGAGTTGGTGATAGACAGGGAGGCCTGTTGTGCTGCAGTTCATGGCGTCACAAAGAGTTTGACATGACTGAGTGTATGAACTGAAATGAAATGAGAACGGAGGAATTTTTTTTTTAGATATGTTAGTAAAATCTGTGATAAGCCTTTGGCATGACTTTCCTGGCCCTGAAAGTTTTTATTTTAAAAGTTCAGTCTGAAGATTCGATAAAAGTCTCAGCAAAGCTAAAATGTCTATGATCAATTATGGTTATATAAATCATTAGGCCAAGTTTATTGAAACCAGATGTATATTACAAGCAGATCTTAATTTGATTATATTTGGTAAAAATGACGGTGATTTTAAGGAGAAAGAGATGTTTCAATGAATGTTAAATCCCTGTTTGTTAAAGGAGGTCAGTATCTACTAACACTCATTTCCTGAATAGTTCTTTGCTGTTAGGATTGCTACTGCTGCTGCTAAGTCGCTTCCATTGTGTCTGACTCTGTGTGAGCCCATAGATGGCAGCCCACCAGGCTCCCCCATCCCTGGTATTCTCCAGGCAAGAATACTGGAGTGGGTTGACATTTACTTCTCCAATGCATGAAAGTGAAGGCCCTCAGTCATGACTGACTCTTAGCGACCCCATGGATTTCAGCCTACCAGACTCCTCCATCCACGGGATTTTCCAGTCAAGCGTACTGGACCGGGTTGCCATTGACTTCTCTGTGCTGTTAGGGTATATTATGGTAAAATTTAATTTAATTATTAAAGGACACTGTAGGGTTGTTTCTGAAACTTATCTCAGTAATCTGTCTTTGGTTGAAGATCAGATGCCTCATACACAGCCAAAACTGGAAGAAGACATAATTTAATGAACTGTCTCCAAGCTGCGTGGAAGGACCTTTCTATCAGGTACTCTTAACTAGCTCATGCCTAGTAAAATTGAAGGTAAATTGACTCTTGGATTAACTCACACTTCCAAAGGCCCCTAAGCAGGACTGGTTTATAGAGAGGCCTACTGACCTAAAACTCACCTTAAAACAATGCTCAAACACAGGAAACTACACCAGGATGAGAAGAAGATGACAAATATATGGCAAAACCAATACAATATTGTAAATTTAAAAATAAAATTAAATTAAAAAAAAAAAAAAAGAAGAAGAAGACATCTTGCCCAAGATGCTTATTTGACTTGTATGATCATTTATGTTCTTGATTCCATGGACCTATGCCTATCAATCAAATGTTTTCTATCATGGACACAATTCTATGCTAGTTTAAAACTCAATCCAATTGTTTAGTTGCGGCCAATTACCTGTGTCTAGAACTTTTGGGTTACCTTGGTGGATTTCTGTTCTCTAGGGCTCTGATTGGATACCCCCTAGGAAATTTATTTTAGAAGAGTGTTCACTCCTGTTCTATCTTCATGATATTACTAGATGGGATCCTCTCACCTGGCCAATTAATAATACCTGCTCTGATGCTGGCCAGAGATTTAAGTTTTATCTTAGGGTCATTCAAATTCACTTGGAGTGATGAGCTACGTCTCAATTAAAAAAAAAAAAAAATTAAAAGGAAAAATCTATTAAACGGAAAAATTCCACAATTATTGGGTGGATCTACATGGTTGACACCAGGCTATGGGCATTTAAATTTAAAAGCTTCTTTATGTTGGGAAGGGTTCAGTTCAGTTCAGTCGCTCAGTCATGTCCAACTCTTAGCGACCCCATGGATTGCAGTCCAACAGGCTCCTCTGTCCATGTGATGTTCCAGGCAAGAGTACTGGAGTGGGGTGCCATTGCCTTCTCCAAATTCTGTGCTAAGGATTATATAACAACAATGTATCCTGCTTAAGGACAGTTTCTCCTTCTTGAAACCTTCTGACTAATTCTGATATCTTTGAATGTATATTATGGGAGTGGGTCAGGTAACCAGGATGGTATATTCACTCACCTAGAGCCAGACATGCTGGAATGTGAAGTCAAGTGGGCCTTAGAAAGCATCACGATGAACAAAGCTAGTGGAGGTGATGGAATTCCAGTGGAGCTATTTTAAATCTTAAAAGATGATGCTGTTAAAGTGCTGCACTCAATATGCCAGTAAATTTGGAAAACTCAGCAGTGGCTGAAAAACTGCAAAAGGTCAATTTTCATTCCAATCCCAAAGAAAGGCAATGCCAAAGAATGCTCAAACTACTGCACAAATGCACTCATCTCACATGCTAGTAAAATAATGCTCAAAATTCTCCAAGCCAGGCGTCAACAGTACATGAACCATGAACTTCCAGATGTTCAAGCTGGTTTTAGAAAAGGCAGAGGAGATCAAATCACCAACACCCATTGGATCATCGCAAAACCAAGAAGGTTCCAGAAAAACATCTATTTCTGCTTTATTGAATATGCAAAGCCTTTAACTGTGTGGATCACAAGAAGCTGTGGAAAATTCTTAAAGTGATGGGAATGCCAGACCACCTGACCTGCCTCTTGAGAAATCTGTAAGCAGGTCAGGAAGCAACACTTAGAAGTGGACATGGAACAACAGACCGGCTCCAAATAGGGAAAGGAGTACATCACGTTTGTATATTATCACTCTGCTTCTTTAACTTAAATGCAGAGTACATCAAAAGAAACGCTGGGCTGGAGGAAGCACAAGCTGGATCAAGATTTCTGGGAAAAATATCAATAACCTCAGATATGTAGATAACACCAACCTTTTGGCAGAAGGTGAAGAACTACAGGGCCTCTTGACGAAAGTGAGAGAGGAGAGTGAAAAAGTTGGCTTAAAGCTTCACATTGAGAACACTAAGATCATGGCATCTGGTCCTATCACTTCATGGCAAATTGATGGGGAAACAGAGGAAAAGTGACAGACTTTATTTTGAGGGGTTCCAAAGTCACTGTAGATGGTGACTGCAGCCATGAAATTAAAAGACACTTGCTCCTTGGAAGAAAAGTTATGACCACCCTAGATAGCATATTCAAAGCAGAGGGGTTGCATTGCCAACAAAGTTTCATATAGTCAAAGCTATGGTTTTTCCAGTAGTCCTATATGGATGTGAGAGTTGGACTATAAAGAAAGCTGAGCACCAAAGAACTGATGCTTTTGAACTGTGGTGTTGGAGAAGACTCTTAAGAGTCCTTGAACTGCAAGGAGATCCAACCATTCCATTATAAAGGAAATCAGTCCTGAATATTAATTGAAAGGACTGATCTTGAAGCTGAAATTCCAATACTTTGGCCACCGGATACGATGAACTGACACATTGAAAAAGACCCTGATGCGAGAAAGATTGAAAGTGGGAGAAGAAGGGGACGACAGAAGATGAAATGGTTAGATGACATCACCAACTCAATAGACACTAGTTTGAGTAAACTCTGGGAGTTGGTGATAGACAGGGAGGCCTGGCGTGCTGCAGTCCATGGGTTCGCAAAGAGTTGGATTCCACTGAATGACTGAACTGAACTCTACTGAATCCTGATATTTTAGAAATTATATTATGGGAATAAGTCTGTTAATTGATCAGGTTTAATCCTATTGTCTTAAAATATAAATTGCAGGAGTGGGTCTGGTAAAATTTTTATAACGTTGAGACATTCTTTTGATTTATTGTAATAACTAATTTAAAAAGTATATAGCTCCCTTGCTAAAGATTAGCAAAGGGAGGCACTCTCCATTCCCCTTCGGATGTCTATGTCAGAAGCTTTCTCTGTCCCTTTTTCACTTTAACAAACCTCTGCTACCCAATTGCTTGAGTTATCAAACCTTGTTCCTGGTCCCTAAACTAAATCTTCTTTGGAGATCACGAATCCGACATGGTTTACTCTAAGTCATTATTTAGTTCAGTTCAGTTCAGTCATGCAGTCATGTCCAACTCTGCAACCCCATGAACTGCAGCACGCCAGGCCTCCCTGTCCATCACCAACTCCCGGAGTCCACCCAAACCCATGTCGATCAAGTCAGTGATGCCATCCAACCATCTCATCCTCTGTCGTCCCCTTCTCTTCCTGCCCTCAATCTTTCCCAGCATCAGGGTCTTTTCAAATGAGTCAGTTCTTTGCATCAGGTGGCCAAAGTATTGGAATCTCAGCTTCAGCATCAGTCCTTCCAATGAACACCCAGGACTGATCTCCTTTAGGATGGACTCATTGGATCTCCTTGCAGTCCAAGGGACTCTCAAGAGTCTTCTCCAACACCACAGTTCAAAAGAATCAATTCATCACCACTCAGTGTTCTTTATAGTCCAACTCTCACATCCATACATGACCACTGGAAAAACCATAGCCTTGAATAGATGGACCTTTGTTGGCAAAGTAATATCTCTGCTTTTGAATATGTTGTATAGGTTGGTAACAGCTTTCCTTCCAAAGAGTTAAAGTGTCAAAGCATCACTACGAACAAAGCTAGTGGAGGTGATGGAATTCCAGTTGAGCTATTTCAAATCCTGAAAGATAATGCTGTGAAAGTGTTGCACTCAATATGCCAGCAAATTTAGAAAACTCAGCAGTGGCCACAAGACTGGAAAATGTCACTTTTTATTCCAATTCCAAAGAAAGGCAATGCCAAAGAATGCTCAAACTACACAATTGCACTCATCTCACACACTAGTAAAATAATGCTCAAAATTCTCCAAGACAGGCTTCAGCAATAAGTGAACTTCCAGTTGTTCAAGCTGGTTTTAGTAAAGGCAGAGGAACCAGAGATCAAATTGCAAAATCTGATGGATCATTGAAAAAGCAAGAGAGTTCCAGAAAAACATCTATTTCTGCTTTATTGACTATGCCAAAGCCTTTGACTGTGTGGATCGCAATAAACTGTGGAAAATTCTGAAAGAGATGTGAATACCAGACCACCTTACCTGCCTCTTGAGAAATGTGTATGCAGGTCAGGAAGCAACAGTTAGAACAGGACATGGAACAAGAGACTGGTTCCAAACAACAGACTGGCTCCAAATAGGAAAAGGAGTACATCAAGGCTGTATATTGTCACCCTGCTTATTTAACTTATATGCAGAGTACATCATGAGAAATGCTGGGCTGGAAGAAGCACAAGCTGGAATCAAGATTGCCGGGAGAAATATCAATAACCTCAGATATGCAGAGGACTCCACCCTTATGGCAGAAAATGAAAAGGAACTAAAACTCCTCTTGATGAAGGTGAAAGAGGTGATTGAAAAAGTGGGCTTAAAACTCAACATTCAGAAAACGAAGATCATGGCATCTGGTCCCATCACTTCATGTGAAATAGATGGGGAAACAGTGGAAACAGTGTCAGACTTTATTCTTTTGGGCTCCAAAATCACTGCAGATGGTGACTGCAGCCATGAAATTAAAATATGCTTACTCCTTGGAAGAAAAGTTATGGCCAACCTAGATAGCATATTGAAAAGCAGAAACATTACTTTGCCAACAAAGGTCCATCTAGTCAAGGCTATGGTTTTTCCTGTGGTCATGTATGGATGTGAGAGTTGGACTGTGAAGAAGGCTGAGCGCCAAAGAATTGATGCTTTTGAACTGTGGTGTTGGAGAAGACTCTTGAGAGTCCCTTGGACTGCTAGGAGTTCCAACCAGTCCGTTCTGAAGGAGATCAGCCCTGGGATTTCCTTGGAAGGAAGGATGCTAAAGCTGAAACTCCAGTACTTTGGCCACCTCATGCGAAGAAATGACTCACTGGAAAAGTCTCTGACGTTGGGAGGGATTGGGGGCAGGAGGACAAGGGGACGACAGAGGATGAGACGGCTGGATGGCATCACTGACTTGATGGACGTGAGTCTGAGTGAACTCCGGGAGTTGGTGATGGACAGGGAGGCCTGGCGTGCTGCGATTCATGGGGTCGCAAAAAGTCGGACACGACTGAGCGACTGAACTGAACTGAACTGAATATCATGACTGCAATCACTATCTACAGTGATTTTGGAGCCCAGAAAAATAAAGTCAGCCACTGTTTCCACTCTTTCCCCATCTATTTGCCATGAAGTGATGGGACCAGATGCCATGATCTTAGTTTTCTGAATATTGAGCTTTAAGCCAACTTTTTCACTCTCCACTTTCACTTTCATCAAGAGACTTTTTAGTTCCTCTTAACTTCTTGCCATAAGGGTGGTGTCATCTGCATGTCTGAGGTTATTGATATTTCTCCCAGCAATCTTGATTCCAGCTTGTGCTTCATCCAGCCCAGCGTTTCTCATAATGTACTCTGCATATGAGTTAAATAAGCAGGGTGATAATATACAGCCTTGATGTACTCCTTTTCCTATTTGGAACAAGTCTGTTGTTCCATGTCCAGTTCTAACTGTATGCCTCCTGATCTGCATACAGATTTCTCAAGAGGCAGGTCAGATGGTCTGGTATTCCCATCTCTTTCAGAATTTTCCACAGCTTATTGTGATCCACACAGTCAAAGGCTTTGGCATAGTTAATAAAGCACATGTAGATGTTTTTCTGGGACTGTCTTGGTTTTTCAATGATCCAATGGATGTTTGCAATTTGATCTCTGGTTCCTCTGCTTTTTCTAAAACCAGCTTGAGCATCTGGAAGTTCATGGTTCACATATTGCTGAAGCCTGGCTTGGAGAGTTTTGAGCATTACTTTACTAGCGTGTGAGATGAGTGCAATTTGTGGTAGTTTGTGCATTCTTTGGCATTACCTTTTTTTTTTTTTTTTGTGGGGGGGATCTTTTGGGATTGGATCCTAATAATTGCTATTATTAGGTGCAGTATTTTACAAGGAAATAGTAAAATCCACCTCTGTTATCCTTCTCTAAAAGGAATATAGTTGAGCTCTTTCTATAATTTTAACCTTGTTATAACAGATACTACATGAACTCAAGTGGAACTCTGACTGCCTTGCAAACTTGAATAAAACACATATAAACACAGTCTGTGGCTGAATCAGGGTAATATTAAAAGGAGAGATTAAAAGGAGAGATTAAAAGAAGAGGCAGGGAGAGGTACAGATTCAAACTGTGGCAGTATCAGACACAATGGAAGGGAGGAAGGAATAAAATCATTAATAAAGTTAAAAGAAAAGACAACTAAGGCTCATGTAGAGGCCTGCTAAAACTATGGTACCTTGGGAGCTGATTTTTAAGAAATACAATTTAGAAGAAGTAACTTACAGTACAAAATGAAAATTTTATTTCCTTTCCTCCCTCAAACTTGCCAAAGCCTATGTACCAATTTTCCTATGAACATGAATTACTGCCACAGCATTTAGTTGAACTATGTGTTTCTGAAAGCAGTAGTACAATGCTACAGGACAGCTTAAACATTATTAAATGCACATTTCCTTATATTCAGATAACCTGTAAGGAGTCTATATAAACACGTTCAGAGTACCTGTTTAAGATGTGCTGTAGGTCTTCATAGAACCATTCAACTTCAGATTCTTCAGCATCAGTGGTTGGGGCATAAACTTGGATTACTGTGATACTGAATGGTTTGCCTTGGAAACAAACTGAGATCATTCTGTCATTTTTGAGGCTGTACCCAAGTACTGCATTTGGGGCTTTTTTGTTACGTATAATGGGTACTTCATTTCTTCTAAGGGATTCTTGCCCACAGTAGTAGATATAACGATCATCTGAATTAAATTCACCCATCACAGTCCATTTTAGTTCACTGATTCTTAAAATGTCCATGTTCACTCTTGCTATTTCCTGTTTGACCACATTCAATTTACTTTGATTCATGGACCTAACATTCCAGGTTCCTATGTAGTATTGTTCTTTATAGCATGGGACTTTGTTTAGCACCAGACACATCCATACTGGGCATCATTTTCACTTTGGCTCAACCTCTTCATTCTCTCTGGAGCTATTTCTCCAGTCCTCCCCAGAAGCATATTGAACACATTCTGACCTGGGGGGCTCATCTTCCATTATGATATCTTTTAGTCTGTCCACACTGTTCATGGGATTCTCAAAGTAAGAATATCTAAGTGGTTTTATTTTATTGTATAATAAGTATAATTTTCACCTTTATTCCACAATCTAAAGTACTAATATTATATCCCATTATGTTCCAGGTTCTCACTCATTTAGAACATTCATGTTTTCTATGCCTATCTGTATTCAGTTACCACCTCTGTCCCTTAGACTTTCTATATTAGGTCTGAAAACTAAATATTTAAAATTTGTTCTCAAGTTTTAAATGTTTATTTTTACCTGGAAGGAAATGATGAATAATCTGACTGCCAGCAAATGACTTAGGTTTGGGGGACAATAATGATCCTATTGATGATAGCTAATATTATTTGGCACAGTCAAGTTTCAAGCTGTGTTATAAACTATATTCCAGTATGACAACCCTAAAAAAAGTGCACCATGTTTTTTTCACCATTTAATTCCAGTTTTACAAGGGACAAAAGTGATGCAAAGGAAGCCAAGTATCTTGACTCTGGCTTTTAACCTCAATCAATTTGTTTCTAGAAGTTGACTTGCAAACACTGTACAATCTATATATGAAACTTACCTTAAAAACTAAGAGCCAAATTGAAGAAACAAAGCAATAACAACAAGCTATAAAAAAATAGTGTTTTCATTTTCTAATTTGATATATTCTATGAATATTCAAAAATATCACTGAATGAAAGAAGAAAAAATTTAGATCTATTGCCCACAAGTCAACTCAGTTACTTATTAGTAAAATATATCTTTGATTTGTTCCAAACATATTTTTAAACTGTCTGATACATGGGGAAAACTCTCAGTATATGTTACCAAGTTACTTTGAGTTATGAATAGAAAATGAAATTAGAAATAGGAACATGTTATTATAGCCTTAAATCTCCCAGCTGTTGTTATTAAAAATACTAAATTCCAGAAGTTCAAAGGGAATCTATAGTAAGAAAAAAAAAAAAAAAAAGATATGACAGTTGCCTTTCTTATGTACTGTGCAGTGGTAAGTTGTTTCAGTCATGTCCAATTCTTTGTGACCTTATGGCCCATAGCTTTGTCGACAGGCACCCCTACCAATGGGATTCTCCAGGCAAGAATACTGGAGCAGGTGGCCCTGCCCTTTTCCATGCCTTTCTTGTACACCCAAACAATTTATATATTATTACTTTTAGAAGAGGATCAATAGTTAATTAGTCATACTGTTTTAAATTCCACAATATAATTTTATTTGTTATAGATAAAAGCTTTATACTTTAAAAAGATCCACCACAAAGAATTCAAAGCAACCTTGCCATTACTTTAATATGAACTATATTCAGATCCTATATTGTTCCATTGAGTTAGTTGAGGTCAGAGTTTCAGTAGAAGGGAAATATTCATAGAGTGAATTAGAGGTATATTTCAGAAAGTTTTTTCCAAAGGTACAGGCTGTGACTAGGACTAGGTTTGGGAGAGTGTTGCAGGGCATGTGTGGAGGACAGGGTCTTGGATAGAATCCCAAAGAACATAAAGGCAGCAGATGAGTGCTAGCATTTGGAAAGTGAGGAAATATCAACTTAGCACTATATAAATTCAGTAAAACAAAAACAAGCATTCAGCTGTTTTCCAACATGATGCTCTGTTCATTGGAGTGGGGAGGGGAAAAGTAGTTAAGAAATACATACAAATGCCCAATATATTCATGATACAGTACAAAATGCAATGAGAAGTACAAAGACAAGCATTTTCAGAGACTACAGTCAGTTTAGGTATTTATATATTAATCATGTAAAGAGAACTAAAATTTCCTGAGTACTGCTATGTGTGCTGACTGCCAGAAAGTATGCTAAGCATTTTTTGTGTATTCTATCCCATAAAATTAACCTTATTACTCTGAGATATGTACATTTATATTTGATGCTAATAAAACTGAAATACAGATGAGGAAACTGAGTTACAGGGAGATTAAGCCACTTGTACAAGAACACACAGCTGCTAAACAGTACACCTGAGATTCATATATAAATCTGAATGAAAGATCTTATTGTTAATTGTATAAATAAATATACATGTCTAATTCAAGAATAGATCCTTTCTTTATGCTGTGACTTAGTAATACAAGGAATAATTATAGGACTAATTTTTCCGTTGATTTTGATACAAAGTGACTTCATGAGACAAATAATTCTGGCATTTAAATTATCTTAGGGCATGGATGCAATCTCAAAAATGACAGAATATCTGTTCGTTTCCAAGGCAAACCATTCAATATCACAGTAATCCAAGTCTATGCCCCAAACAGTAATGCTGAAGAAGCTGAAGATGAATGGTTCTATGAAGACCTACAAGACCTTTTAGAATGAACACCCAAAAAACATGTCCTTTTCATTATGGGGGACTGGAATGCAAAAGTAGGAAGTCAAGAAACACCTGGACTAACAGGCAAATTTGGCCTTGGAATATGGAATGAAGCAGGGCAAAGACTCATAGAGTTTTGCCAAGAGAACACACTGGTCATAGCAAACATGCTCTTCCAACAACTCAAGAGAAGACTCTACACATGGACATCACCAGATGGTCAACACCACAATCAGATTGATTATATTCTTTGAAGCCAAAAATGGAGAAGCTCTATACAGTCAGCAAAAACAAGACCAGGAGCAGACTGTGGCTCAGATCACAAACTCCTTATTGCCAAATTCAGACGTAAAGAGTGTAGGGAAAACCACTAGACCATTCAGATATGACCTAAATCAAATCCGTTATGATTATACAGTGGAAGTGAAAAATATATTGAAGGGACTAGATCTGATAGATAGAGTGCCTGATGAACTATGGACTGAAGTTCGTGACATTGTACAGCAGACAGGGATCAAGACCATTCTCATGGAAAAGAAATGCAGAAAAGCAAAATGGCTGTCTGGGGAGGCCTTATAAATAGCTGTGAAAAGCAAAGGAGAAAAGGAAAAATATAAGCATCTCAATGCAGAGTTCAAAGAATAGCAAGATGAGGTGAGAAAGCCTTCCTCAACCATCAATGCAAAGAAATAGAGGAAAACAAAGAATGGGAAAGATTAGAGATCTCTTTAATAAAATTAGAGATGCCAAGGGAACATTTCATGCAAAGATGGGCTCGATAAAAGACAGAAATGGTATGGACCTAACAGAAGCAGAAGATATTAAGAAGAGGTGGCAAGAATACACAGAAGAACTGTACAAAAAAGATCTTCAACCAAGTTAATCACGATGGTGTGATCACTCAACTAGAGCCAGACATCCTGGAATGTGAAGTCAAGTGGGCCTTAGGAAACATCACTACAAACAAAGCTAGTGGAGGTGATGGAATTCCAGTTGAGCTATTTCAAATCCTGCAAGATGATGCTGTGAAAGTGCTGCACTCAATATGCCAGCAAATTTGGAAAACTCACTAGTGGCCACAGGAATGGAAAAGATCAGTTTTCATCCCAATTCCAAAGAAAGGCAATGCCAAAGAATGCTCAAACTACTGCATAATTGCAGTCATGTCACGTGCTAGTCAAGTAATACTCAAATTCTCCAAGCCAGGCTTCAGCAATACATGAACCGTGAACTTCCAGATGTTCATGCTGGATTTAGAAAAGGAAGAGGAACCATACATCAAATTGCCAACATCCACTGGATCATCAAAAAAGCAACAGAGTTCCAGAAAAACATCTATTTCTTCTTTATTGACTATGTCAAAGCCTTGGACTGTGTGGATCACAATAAACTGTGGAAAATTCTGAAGGAGATGGGAATACCAGACCACCTGACCTGCCTCTTGAGAAAACTATATGCAGGTCAGGAAGCAACAGTTAAAAGTGGACATGGAACAACAGACTGGTTCCAAATAGGAAAAGGAGTACATCAAGGCTGTATATTGTCACCCTGTTTATTTAACTTATATGCAGAGTACATCATGAGAAATGCTGGGCTGGAAGAAGCACAAGCTGGAATCAGGATTGCTGGGAGAAATATCAATAACCTCAGATATGCAGATGACACCACCCTTATGGCAGAAAGTGAAGAGGAACTAAAGTGCCTCTTGATGAGAGTGAAAGAGGAGAGTGAAAAAGTTGGCTTAAAGCTCAACATTCAGAAAATGAAGATCATGGCATCCGGTCCCACCACTTCATGGGAAATAGATGGAGAAACAGTGGAAACAGTGTCAGACTTTATTGTTTTGGGCTCCAAAACCACTGTAGATGGTTGCAGCCATGAAATTAAAAGACACTTACTCCTTTGGAGGAAAGTTATGACCAACCTATTTAGCATATTCAAAAGCAGAGACATTAGTTTGCCAACAAAGGTCCATCTGGTCAAGGCTATGATTTTTCCTGTGGTCATGTATGGATGTGAGAGTCGGACTGTGAAGAAGGCTGAGCGCTGAAGAATTGATGCTTTTGAACTGTGGTGTTGGAGAAAACTCTTGAGAGTCCCTTGGACTGCAAGGAGATCCAACCAGTCCATTCGGAAGGAGATCAGCCCTGGGATTTCTTTGGAAGGAATGATGCTAAAGCTGAAACTCCAGTACTTTGGCCACCTCATGCGAAGAGTTGACTCATTGGAAAAGACCCTGATGCCTGAAGGGATTGAGGGCAGGAGGAGAAGGGACGACAGAGGATGAGATGGCTGAATGGCATCACCGACTTGATGGACGTGAGTTTGAGTGAAATCCAGGTGTTGGTGATGGACCGGTTAGCCTGGCGTGCTGTGATTCATGGGGTCCCAAAGAGTCGGATACAACTAAGTGACCAAACTGAACTGAACTGAGGACGTGGATTCATATTATTGGTTTAAAATTGCATACTTATAAGTATTGCTTCAAAAATTATTTATTATGAGTCAGAAAATATTCTCAGCATATGTTATATCAGCTAATCCTTTCACATAGTTGATGTGGTAATTCTATATCCATTTTACAGTTGAATAAGCTATCCTCAGAGGATTTGAGTAATGTATCTATCTGTATTTAGGTGGCCAGTGAGCAGAGGGGTTGGGTTTTGATTCTAGATACTTGACAGCATTGATCTTATATGTATGCTTCCAAAGTCACTGTGGAAGACTGCAAACACAAAGTTAGACAATGCATGGGTTCCAGCAACAACTAGAGTCTTATGCTTTGGGATTGAAAAAGGACATTATTACAATTTGGTAATATTATAAACTGAAAACCATAAAGAGTATAATTTTCAGGAAAGTATTATGAAGTTTCCCAAAGGAAATATCTCTTGTGGTTTCTAGATTAATGTGTTTTCCTATATTAAACTGTGTTTTACCACAGATGGATTTTTTTTTGTTTAAGTAGAAATGGGCTTAATTTAAGGAAGTGTAAATGGTAGTAGATAATTTTGTGTCTACCACAAAGGTTGATTGCTGCTGGTTGTTATAGTAAACTTTACAAAGCTGCTCTGTATCTTTGAAATTCGTTTATAAAAACAAGATTAGATATTTTACCATCTGATGTAAATGTGTTCTAGGAGATCCAGTTACTGAAGTTTCCTAGTTTTTGTAGTTTATTTCTAACCTATAATTATTTATCTTTTGAAATAATTTTAAAATTTCAATCTTTTTGAATTGTCTGATTCTAAAGGAATGTTATCTAGACAATAAATCTAACAGTTTAATCCAACAGGCCTTGGCTAGTATATCTGAATGTGCTACTAAAGTAGTAAAGAAACTGACTCAAGATCTCCAGATTTTAGTAATTATCTTTAGGAGAAAAACAAATCTCTACAGCAACCTTGGTAATTGAGCAAAGAAGTAGAAAGTATCATCCTAAAGCTCAACGGTCAATACTTAGTATATTTAAATGGCAGTAGTACTCTTGCCTGGAAAATCCTATGGACGGAGGAGCCTGGTAGGCGGCAGTCCATGGGGTCACTAAGAGTCGGACACGACTGAGTGACTTCACTTTCACTTTTCGCTTTCATGCTTTGGAGAAGGAAATGGCAACCCACTCCAGTGTTCTTGCCTGGAGAGTCCCAGGGATAGGGGAGCTTGGTGGGCTGCCATCTCTGGGGTCACACAGAGTTGGACACGACTGAAGCAACTTAGCAGCAGCAGCAGCAGCAGACCTGAGAACCAATCACTTAATCACCCAAAGAATAAAGTATTAAAAATGAATGAATGATGGAAAGAGTAAGCAAATTCGGGTCTATCTGTGGAAAGCCAAATTGGAAATCCACAGATTGCAATATCTTTGAAGATTTGGTCAAAACTAAAATATCTCACTGAGGTCTTACCCTCCATGTGGACTCAACTCATTTGCTTTTGCATTTGTTGTTGGAAGGTCTTAAGTCCCCTGGTCAAAGGATGAATTCTTAAATAACAGCAAAAAAAAAAAAAAAAAAAAAAAAAAAAAAAAAAATTTAGGAGACAATAAAAAGTTGTCTCTGACTCAAATGCCAATTTTGAAGGTTTAATTAGGGTTTTGTTATTTTATTTTAGTTCAGAAACAAGTTTTTCTTTTGCAAAACACATATTATAACACAGAGCTAGTTAAAAATCTACACATTTGCTTAATAAAAGCAGAATCTCCCATGCAGGAATAATCTCCAAGGAAAAGAAGTCCTTCCAAAAAAAACAATCTATGACTATTTCCATTGATAAAATATTAACAGCATTTTGGTTTTTAGCCTTGGAAATATCTGTTAAATTTATTCTTGTTGTTCAGTCATTAAGTCTTGTCCAACTCTTTGTGATCCCATGGACATGCCAGGCCCTTCTGTCCCCCACTATCTCCTGGAGTTTGCTCAAATTAATGTTCATTGAGTTGGTGATGCTATTTAAGGATCTCATGTTCTGCTGCCCCCTTCTCCTGACTTCAATCTTTCCAGCAACAGGGTCTTTTCCAATGTGTCAGCATTTTGCATCAGGTGGCCAAAGTACTGGAGTTTCAACTTCAGGATCAATCCTTCCAATGAATATTCAGGACTGATTTCCTTTAAGATTGACTGATTTGATCTCCTTGCTGTCCAAGGGATTCTTAACAGTCTTCTCCAGAACCACAGTTTGAAAGCATCAATTCTTCAGCCCTCAGCCTTCTTTATGGTCTAATTCTCACATACATAAATGACTACTGGAAAAAACATAGCTTTGGCTATATGGATCTCTGTTGCAAAGTGATGCTGCTTTTTAATACACTGTACATATTTGTCACAGCTTTCCTTCTGATTTTGGAGCCAAAGAAAATAAAACCTGTCACTGCTTTCACTTTTTTCCCCATCTGTTTGCCATGAAGTGATGGGACATGATGCCATGATCTTAGTTTTTTAAATGTTGAGTTTCAAGCCAGCTTTTTGACTCTCCTCTTTCACATTTATCAAGAGGCTCTTTAGTTCCTCTTTATTTTCTGCCATTAGAGTGGTATCATCTGCATATCTGAGGTTTTTGTTATTTCTCCTGTAATCTTGATTCCAGCTTGTGATGCATCCAGCCCAACGTTTTGCATAATGTACTCTGCACGTAAGTTGAATATGCAGGGTGACAAGATACAGCCTTGACATACTCCTTTCCCAATTTTGAACCAGTCAGTTGCTCCATGTCTAGTTCTAACTGTTGCTTCTTGACCTGATACAGATTTCTAAGGAGACAGGTAGTGTGGTCTGCTACTCCCATCTCTTTAAAAATTTTCCACAGTTTGTTGTAATACACACAGTCAAAGGCTTTAATGTAGTCAATGAAGAATAAGTAAATGTTTTCTTTTTCTGGAATTCCTTTGCTTTCTCCAAGATTCAATAAATGTTGGCAATTTGATCTCTTGTTCTGCTGCCTTTTCTAAACCCATTTTGTACCCCTGGAAGTTCTTGGCTCATGTACTGTTAAAGCCTAGCTTGAAGCATAGCTTGTGATCTTTGTCATGGATCATAGCCTTGTTGTGGCAAGGTGGCTTGCATAACTCAATGAAGCTATGAGCCATGCCCTGCAGGGCCACTCAAGACAGAGTGGTCTTAGTGAACAGTTCTGACAAACTGTAGTTCACTGGAGGATGTACTGGCAACCCTCTCCAGTGTTCTTGCCTCAAGAATCCCATGAACAGTATGAAAAAGCCAAAAGTTATGAAACCAGGAGGTGAGCCCCCCAGGTCAGAATGTGTCCAATATGCTTCTAGGGAAGAGTAAAGGGCAATTACTAATAGCTCCCTGAAGAATGAAGCAGTTGAACCAAAGTGGAAATGATGTCCAATTGTGGATGTGTCTGGTGGTGAACAAAAACCCATGCTATAAAGAACAATACATAGGACCTAGAATGTTAGCTCCATGAATCAAAGTAAATTGAATGTGGTCAAACAAGAGATAGCAAGAGTGAACATGGACATTTTAAGAATCAGTGAACTAAAATGGACTGTAATGGGTGAATTTAATTCAGATGACCATTATATCTATTACTGTGGGCAAGAATCCCTTAGAAGAAATGAAGTACCCATTATACTTAACAAAAGAGCCCAAAATGCAGTACTTGGGTACAGCCTCAAAAATGACAGAATGATCTCAGTTTGTTTCCAAGGCAAACCATTCAGTATCACAGTAATCCAAGTTTATGCCCCAACCACTGATGCTGAAGAAGCTGAAGTTGAATGGTTCAATGAAGACCTACAGCACATCTTAAACAGGTACTCTGAGCGTGTTTATACAGATTCCTTACAAATTACCTGAATATAAGGAAATATGCACTTAAATAGTATTTAAGGTGTACTGTATTTGAATGATACTATGAAGACCTATAAGACTTTCTAAAACTAACACCAAGAAAAGATGTCCTTTTTCTTCTTAGGGGATTGGAATGCAAAAGTAATAAGTAAAGAGTACCTGGCGTAAAAGGCAAGTTTGGCCTTGGAATACAAAATGAAGCAGGGCAAAGTCTAACAGTTTTGCAACAGAACACACTGCTCATAGCGAGTACACTGCTCATAGCGAACACACTCTTTCAGCAACACAAAAGATGACTCTACATAAGGACATCACCAGATGGTCAACACTGAAATCAGATTGATTGTATTATTTGCAACTGAAGATGGAAAAGTTCTATACAGTCAACGAAAACAAGACCTGGATCTGAACGTAGCTTGGATCATTAGGCTGTTATTGCAAAATTCAGACTTTAATTGAAGAAAGTAGAGAAAATCAGTAGAACATTCAGATATGACCTAAATCAAATCCTTTATGATTATACAGTGAATGTGACAAATAGATTCAAGAGATTAGATCTAGTAAACAGAGTGCCTGAAGAACTATGGTCTGAGGTTTGTAACATTGTACAGGAGGCAGTGGCCAAAACCATCCCAAAGAACAAGAAATACAAGAAGGCAAAATGATCGAATGCAGAGGTCTTACAAATAGCTGAGAAAAAAGAGAAGTGAAAGGCAAAGGAGAAAGGGAAAGATATACCCAAGTGAATGCAGATATCCAGAGACTAGCAGGGAGAGATAAGAAAGCCTCTTTTTATTTATTTATTTATTTTTGAATTTAAAAAAAAAAATTATTTGTTTTTTTTTTTAATTTTATTTTATTTTTAAACTTTACAATATTGTATTAGTGTTGCCAAATATTGAAATGAATCCGCCACAGGTATACATGTGTTCCCCATCCTAAACCCTCCTCCCTCCTCCCTCTCCATACCATCCCTCTGGGTTGTCCCAGTGCACCATCCCCAAGCATCCAGTATCGTGTGTCGAACCTGGACTGGCGACTCGTTTCATACATGATATTACACATGTTTCAATGCCATTCTCCCAAATCTTCCCACCCTCTCCCTCTCCCACAGAGTCCATAAGACTGTTCTATATATCAGTGTCTCTTTTGCTGTCTCGTACACAGGGTTATTGTTACCATCTTTCTAAATTCCATATATATGCGTTAGTATACTGTATTGGTGTTTTTCTTTCTGGCTTACTTCACTCTGTATAATAGGCTCCAGTTTCATCCACCTCATTAGAACTGATTCAAATGTATTCTTTTTAATGGCTGAGTAATACTTCATTGTGTATATGTACCATAGCTTTCTTATCCATTAAGTGAACAATGAAAAGAAATAGAAAATGTCAGGAAGCATTTAACAGGAGGCTTCCTGTGTGCTGTTTTGGATCTCTCAGGAATTCTCTGTTCCTTATTAATTCCTGAATATTCAGGAATTAAGAGGAGAGGCAAGCCTTTCCAGGGGGCTGAAGAATCCAGGCATTTCCTTCATTAGTTTTTCTATAGGTACCCTCTTCCTTTTTATGAACTGTATGGTAAAAGTGATTATTTACAACCCTCTCTTTTTCATATGGATGACCTCATGTTTCCTTGATAACTTGTAAGTTTTTATTTTTATCTCCGTTGAAAATAGCTATCTTGTAAGACAGTATAAATACCTACACAATGTTGAATAAAACACCTTTGCTCCATCAGAGCTTTGGTCCTCGTGTCTTTCTTTCTCTTTCTCTCTCTCTCAGGCTATTTCTTTGGAGTGCAGAGGCCCTCTGAGTTCACTTTCCTGCCCGGGCTTCTAAGACCCTCTTGAGAAAGCGCTCTGCACCTTCACCCCATTGAGAGGGTGCCTGAGGCCTCCGTGAACAGAGCAAGCCCTGTGTCAGGGACTTTATTGGTTTTCTGCATAAACCAAGGAATATCAGCCTCTTTCTCTCCTTTACTTTCTTATCGTCAACTCCAGACTACCAGGTTCCGGCCTGTTAAAGCACCTCAACAGATAAAAACAATAGAATAGAAAAGACTAGAGATCTCTTTAAGAAAGTAGAGATACCAAGGGAGCATTTCATGCAAGCACAATAAAGGAAGAAATGGTAATAGCCTAACATAAGAAGAAGAGATTAAAAAGAGGTGGCAAGAATACACAGAACTGTACAAAAAAAGGTCTTAATGACCTGGATAACCATGATGGTGTTGTCACTCACCTAGAGCCAGACATACTGGAGTGTGAAGTCTAGTGGGCCTTATGAAACACTACAACAAAAAAAGCTAGTGGAGGTGATGGAATTCCAGCTGAGCTCTTTCAATTCCTAAAAGATGATACTTTTAAAGTCCTGCATTCAATATGCCACAAAATTTGGAGAACTCAGCAATGGCCATACGACTGGAGTTCAGTTTTCATTCCATTCCCAAAGAAGGTCAATGCTAAAGAATGTTCAAACTACTGTACAATTGTACTCATTTCATGTTGTTAGCAAGGCAATGCTCAAAATTCTTCAAGCTAGGCTTCAACAGTACGTGAATGGAGAACTCGCAGATATGCAAGCTGGATTTTAAAAAGACAGAGAAACCAGAGATCAAATTGAAAACATCTGTTGGATCACAGAAAAAGCAAGGAACTTCAGAAAAAAAAAATCTGCTTCAGTGACTATGCTAAAGCCTTTGCCTGTGTGGATCACAACAAACTGAAAAATTCTTAAAGAAATGCAAATATCATTACCTTACCTGCCTCCTAAGAAATCTGTATTTAGGTCAAGAAGCACCAGTTAGAACCCGACATGGTACAAGGGGCTGGTTCAAAATTGGGAAAGGAGTATATCACGGTTGTATATTGCCACCCTGCTTATTTAACTTCTATGCAGAGTACATCATGAGAAATGCCAGGCTAGATGAATCACAACCCACAATCAAGATTTCCAGAAAATATCAGCAACCTCAGATATGCAGAGGATACCATCCTAATGGCAGAAAGCAAAGAGGGAACTAAAGAGCCTCTTGATAAAGGTGGAAGAGGAGAGTGAAAAAGCTGGCTTAATACTAAACATTAAAAAGACTAAGATCATGGCATCCCATCTCATCACTTTATGGCAAATAGATGGGGCAAAAATTGAAACAGTGACAGACTTTATTTTCTTGGACTCCAAAATCCATAAAATTAAAATATGCTCATTCCTTGGAAGAAAAAGTATGACAAACTTAGCATATAAAAAAGTAGAGACATCACTTTGCTGACATAAGTCTGTATAATCAAATATATGGTTTTTCCAGTAGTCATGTACAGATGTGAGAATTGGATCATGAAGGAGGCAGAGTGCCAAAGAATTGATGCTTTCAAACTGTGATGCTGGAGAAGACTCTTGAGAATCCCTGGGATAGCAAGGAGATTAAAACAGTCAATCCTAAAAGAAACCAACCCTGAATATTCATTGGAAGGACAGATGCTGAAGTTGAAGTTCCAATGCTTTGCCACCTGCTGTGAAGAGCTGACTCATTGGAAAATACCCTGATGCTGTGAAAGATTGAAGGCAAAAGGTGCAGCAGAGGATGAGATGGTTAGATAGCATCACCAACCCAATGCATATGAATCTGAGCAAACACTGGGATGTAGTGAAGGACAGGGAAGCCTGGAATGCTGCAGTTCATGGAGTTGCAAAGAGCTAAGCATGATATAGTGACAGGGCAACAACAAAGTTAAAATTCAGCATTGCTTCTTTAAAAGAAGAAATTAAACCCCTCCACTTATCTATGTAAGTCCAGAATATTTTACAGTTGAGCATGTAATTGTATTAGTGTGGATTTATTTATCTCAGCTTCTGTGCCAACATCACCTTTTCTGTGATAGCAAGAGAAGAGGAAACAGGATTTGTTCTGGAATATGGAAACGTATCTAAGAGGTGGAGTCTTGAAAAGTAAGGTGCATGGTGACATCACTAAGCAATAGAAGGACCGGAAGAGCATTGAACATGCCATAAATATATAGCAGTCTAAAATGCTGGTTTAGGGAACTCCCTGGTTGTCCAGTGGTTAGGATTGGACACTTTCACTGATGGGGGCTGGGTTCAATTCTTGGTCAGGGATCTGAGATCTCATGAGCTGTGTAGCATGCCCAAAAATAAATAAATAAATAAATAAATAAAAATAGTGGTTAAATATTGACTCTAGATCAAGAAAGCTGAGGTATGAATTCTGACTCCCCTACAAGTAATGTCACCTTTGGTAAGATATTTAACTTTTTGTGCCTTGGTTTCAATTAAAAAATAGGAATAATGATCATATCTATGACATAGAATTTTATATATATTATTTTGTATTTTATATTAATTAATATATGTGAAATGCAGTGATTGGCATTTGGTTTAATTCTAGGGCATTTAGTTAAAATATTAGCTACTTTTGTTAACTGGAAACTCACAATTTTGCTTTAAGCTGACATTGTTTCTAGGCTTAGTTTTCATAAAAAATGCTTCATCATCAGAAGCTGATCAAAAGTTATCAAGGAAAACCTTAAGAAATGCAAATGTGTGTAACACAGGGATTGTTACACAGAAACCATTTGAAAGCCCCCTGCTGAGCCCAGGTAAATGGCACATGTCCCTTTTGTACATGCAATTCTGTCTCTCATGGGTCACTGCTCTGTCTTACTTTCACAGTCTTCAAGGCAGACTCACTTATAATTATGATCATGCTAATAGTCATGTCCACTTTATAGGTATACTTATTAATGTGAAATTTAGTGCATTTTGGGCTTCCCAGGTGTCACTAGTGGTAAACAACCCACTTGCCAATGAAGGAGACATAAAAGATGAGGGTTCAATTCCTGGGTTGAAAAGATGCCCTGGAGTAAGTCATGGCAACCCATTCCAGTATTCTTGCCTGAGAATCCCTAGGACAGAGGAACCTGACAGGCTACAGTCATAAGGTCCAAAAGAGTTGGACTGAACTGACTTAACATGCTTGCACATAGTGCTTTTTATCCCAAACCAAAAAGGTTTATAACCTCGGCATGTTATAGAAGAAAAATCACTGACTTTGTAACCAGGGAGATCTTGTTTGCAACCAGGGAGATCTTGTTTGCATTCTGACTGACCACTTACTAATTTTGTGATACAGGCAATTTATATCCTTTCTAAGTCTGTTTTTCATCTACAATATGGGATAATAATTTCTACTTTGCAGGATTGTTATGAGGGTTAAATATAGATTACTTTCTGGTTCATAACGTTGGTGCATAGTATTCAATGAATGATAGTTAAAATTATGGATATGATTTTAACAAAAAGCCATAGGAATAAATAATATAATACGGATTCTCAGAATCCATCAAAACAGACTGTAAAAATGACTTAAACATCCACTATGGCAATGACTAACATTTTGAAAACCTTTATTTTTCCATTGAGAACAATAGCCCAACAGTATCTGTGCTTCTGTGCTCCTCTTGCCAGGAAGGATAATATCTGTGATACATTGATGAACTCTAATGAAAATGTTTATTCTTAAGACACAAAATATTTCCTAAGACAGCATATAAGGTCTTTGTGCTCATGTCAGCACTGGAGACAAATTTTCAGGAAAGAAATAGAGACTGCTCATTTTTACAAAACCAAAAGACTTAAGTAAAAATGAAAAAAAAAAAAAAAAAAAAGTTCATGGCAGTTTTTTTTAAATCTCTGAACTGAAAAAATATACCTATCAAGAAACATCTAGCCCATGAATTACAAATTTTCAAAAACAGTGTGTTTTTACATAATGACAGATTCATGAAGTTTTTCTGATGTTCTCCTGTGTTTACTTTCTGGGGCTTAGTGCCTTCCTTGGAGATATAGGCAAGAAAACTATTTCCTCTTCTGAACTAATAAGAGGAAAACAAATGGACCATTTCTCACACACGCCTTGGGGGAGTTCCCTCAATGGGTTTTCTGATCAACCAACTGTGTGTGTGCATGCTTAGTCACTCAGTTGTGTCTGAAACTTTGTGATGCCATGGACTGTAGCCCGCCAGGCTCCTCTGTCCATAGAATTTCCCATGGAAGAATATAGTGGAGCGGCTTGCCATTTCCTACTTCAAGGTATCTTCCTGATCCACAGATCGAACTCTGTGTCTCCTGTGTCTCTTGCATTGGGAGAAGCCACTAGGAAACCCTTCTGATCAACAAATCATTTCAAATAAGCCTTCTTGTTATCCTTTGCATAATACTATTCCTGCTGCTGCCGCTGCTAAGTCACTTCAGTCGTGTCCGACTCTGTGCGACCCCATGGACGGCAGCCCACCAGGCTCCTCCGTCCATGGGATTTTCCAGGCAAGAGTACTGGAGTGTGTTGCCATTGCCTTCTCTGAATACTATTCCTAGTGATACTCAAAAACTCCTAGAAACTCAGCTTTAGAGTAAATTCAATGCATTCTTTTATTTTTAGGAAAAAAACAAAAACAAAAAACCAAGCTGCAGCACAGTCAATTGTTGCCACTTATGGTATTTAATATACTTATGTTAGGATGGTGATTGTACCAAATGCTGAATTGTTTTGTTTCTAGATGTAAATATTACTTTACTTAATGTAATATTTTTCCTTCTCTCAAACTGACTTTAAAAGTAAAGTTTTATCATTTTCCATTGTATTTAAATTTATTACAGAGTGTTTTAGCTGTTGTGTTCTATTTTCACTCAGTTTTTACATGGGCCTTATCAATAACATCTGTATAAGTGATTTTTTTAAATTAATTATGTTTGTGCCCATGACAAAGCTGAGCAATGGCAAGGGTGCTATTTGCCATTGACAAACAAAACAACAACAAAAAAAAATCAAGTTATTTATCCAGTTATTAAGGCTATGTTTTATAGTTATTAAGGTTATTTTATACATATATGTCAATATAGTGGTCATTTCCCTCAGTTCAGTTCAGTTGAGTTCAGTTGCTTAGTTGTGTCCAAATCTTTGCAACCCCATGGACTGCAGCATGCCAGGCTTCCCTGTCCATCACACATACTATTCATTAAAAGTTCCTTATTTACATTTACTGTGTGTACCAAATGAGCAGATTATCCATCTGATGAGCCAAATTTGAGATGACAAGTTGAAATTAAAAGTTGAAAAAAATCTGAAATAAAATTTTAAGTAATGAGGGGAAAAGGGCTACTTTAAAATTACATTATCAAAAAAGGGAATATCACTATTTTGGTCATTAAAAAAAAAATAATAGCTCCAAAATTTTAACTAGGAGTTTAAAATTTAACTAGGAATAATTTTATCTATGCATAGCCCAAGGCCAAGTTTCTTCTCAATTTTTAGAAGGTTTTTGCAGTATGGTACATATTAATATTTATTTTAATCTGAACTTCTAAAAACTCAACTGCAGATATGGATATGTTATCATTATCATGTTTGTAAATCTCCTGATTATAACCTGCCAGGTAGTCTATTTGCATGGGTTTTCTCTGGGAAGAAACTTACTTTTTGCAGAACCAACCTTTTCAATTTTCAGATAGTTCTAAGTATTTGAACATTCTTGCTGATTCAAGTCAAAATATACCTTACTATAAAAATTCATAATCTCTGGCTTTACACTTTAAGTTATATAAGATTGAAACAAATCATTTATTTACCAATCTATCATTTGGTGATAGACTCCACCAAATTTGATGCAATTTATTTGCCAAAATTATCCTACTTAACAATTCCTCCCACTACTGTTTAGGAAAAAAAACACCTCAAGCTTTCTTAGCTACACTTGGAAAAATTATTTTGAACCTCTTTATCATTCTGTTATCTTGTATTTGCACACCTTCTGGTATCTTCCTGCTAAAATATGCATGGAAGCTATGCTTCTAGTGTGATTTCACTAGAGAAAAGTGGGGCTCTTACTGCCTACCCAGATACTAAATTTATAAGAGAAAATCAGCATTTTCCTTGCAACCAAATCACTCTGCTAACTTGGATTCAGCTCAGTTCAGTCATTCATCAGGCATTCAGTCCTGTCCAACTCTTTGTGAAACCATGGAATGCAGCATGCCAGGCTTCCCTGTCCATCACCAACTTTTGGAGCTTTCTCAAACTCATGTCCATCGAGTCAGTGATGTCATCCAACCATCTCATACTCAGTCATCCCATTCTCCTCTCTCCTTCAATCTTTCCCAGAATCAGGGTCTTCTCCAATGAGTCAGTTCTTCACATCAGATGGCCAAAGTATTGAAGTTTCAGCTTCAGCATCAGTCCTTCCAAAGAATATTCGGGCTGATCTCCTTTAGAATGGATTGGTTGGATCTCCTTGCAGTCCAACGGACTCTCAAGTGTCTTCTCCAACACCACAGTTCAAAAGCATCAATTTTTTGGTGCTCAGCTTTCTTTATAGTCCAATTCTCACATCAGATCTAATCCCTTATGATTATACTGTGGAAGCAAAAAATAGATTCAAAGGAATTAAATATGATAGACAAAATATCTGAAGAATTATGGATGGAGATTCATGACATCATACAGGAGGCAGGGATCAAGACCATACCCAAGAAAAAGAAGTGCAAAAAGGCAACATGGTTGTTTGAGGAGGCCTTACAAATAGCTGAGAAAAGAAGAGCAGTGAAAGGAAAAGGAGAAAAAGAAAGATATACCCATTTGAATGCAGAGTTCCAAAGAATAGCAAGGAGAGATCAGAAAGCCTTCCTCAGTGATCAGTGCAAAGAAATAGAGGAAAACAATAGACTGGGAAAGACTAGAGATTTCTTCAAGAAAATCAGAGATATCAAGGGAACATTCCATGCAAAGATGGGCACAATAAAGGACAGAAACAGTATGGACCTAACAGAAGAAGATATTAAGAAGAGGTGGGGAGGAGCCAAGATGGTGGAGGAGTAGGATGGGGAGAACACTTTCTCCCCCACAAATTCATCAAAAGAGCATTTAAATGTCGAGTAAATTCCACAAAATAACTTCTGAAAGCTGGCAGAGGACATCAGGCACCCAGAAAAACAACCAAACTCTTCGAAAGGAGGTAGGAAAAAATATAAAAGACAAAAAAAGAGACAAAAGAGGGAGGGATAGAGTTGCGTCCCAGGAAGGGAGTCTTAAAAAGAGAGAAGTTTCCAAACACCAGGAAACCTTCTCACTGCTGAATCTGTGCCGAGCTTTGGAAGCACAGAGGGCAACATAACAGGGAGAAAAAAATAAATAAACAACTAAAAATCACAGATTGCGAGCCCTACGGTAACTCCCCCAGTGGAGAAGCAGCACAGACGCCTGCACACGCCATTAGCAAGCGGGGGCTGGGCAGGGAAGCGCGGCGCGGGCTGCGTTGCTTAGAGTAAGAATCTGGCCCAAATGTCCTGAGCGCTATCTGAGCGAAATAATTTGGGCTAGCAAACCAGACTGTGGGATATCTACCACGCGAAAAGCCAGCCGTAACCTAAGACACCGCCAGGCCCATGCACAGAACAAAGGACTGAACAGAGATAGCCGGCTGCAGACCTTCCCCCTCCGGTGACAGGCAGCCAGAGCCGGAAGGGGGCAATTGCAGCCCCAGAGAGACACTATCTATAAAACTGTAAGCAGGCTTCTTTGCTAACTAAAACTTCTTGGGGGTCTGGACGGTCAACATCTGCCTGAGAAGGTGCGCCGGTTTTACACCCAGATAACCGAGTGGCGGGGAGGCGATAAGTCGCAGTATTGGCGCTCGCCAAACACCTCATCACCTGAGCTGCTCGGACCTGGGAAGAGCACAAAACGCAGGCCCAACCGAGTCTGCGCCTCTGAGGACTACCCTAGTGCCTGAACCTGAGCGGCTTGGACCTGGGAGGTCAGCCCAGGGCCGGCCTCTGATTGTTCCCGGCGGAACAACCTAGAGCCCGAGCAGTGTGGGCAGGGAGGCTACACGCACCGTGAGCGGGGGCAGACCCAGTGTGGCTGAGGCACTGCGAGCGCACGCCAGTGTTATTTGTTTGCAGCATCCCTCCCTCCCTCCCCAGAGCGCGACTGAACAAGTGAGCCTAAAAAAAAAAAAAAAAAAGTGGCCTCCACCGTCCCCTTTGTGTCAGGATGGAAACCAGACACTGAAGAGACCAGCAAACACAAGAAGCTATAACAGAGGGAAACGCCTTGGAAGCTACAGGCCATAGATTAAAACCCTGTGGTTACTATGGACTACATAGGAAGGGGCCTATAGATATTGAGAAATATAAGTCGGACCAAGGAACTAGCCAAAAATGAACTGAACCCAAAATACTCACAACAAAACCAGAGAAAGACCTAGATATATTTTTACTATTTTTACGATCAATCTTTCTTTCTTTCTTTCTTTTTTAATTAAAAAAAATTTTTTAAGTCCTCTATTGTCCTTTAATTTTCACTTTTATAACGTATTAATTTGAAAAAAAAAAAAGACCCTATTTTTTTTCTTATTCAGCAAACTTCATATATATATTTTATAATTTTTTGACCGTGTTTTTTTTTTTTTTTTTTTCTTTTCTTTAACATTGTATTTTTGAAATTCCAAACTCTACTCTAGATTTTTAATTTTAGCCCTTTGGTATATGTTATCAATTTTGTACCTATATATATATATTTTTTTTTATAATTTTTGTTACTTTTTTTTCCCTCTGTTTCTTTCTCTTCTTCTTTTATATAACATCGTATATCTGCAATTCCAATCTCTACTCAAGATTTTTAATTTATGCTTTTTGGTATGTGATATCAATTTTGTACCTGTATTTTCTTTATAATTTTTGCAACATTGTTTTTGTTGGTTTGTTTGTTTTCTCTCTTTATTTTTCTTCTTTTTTGTTAACATTGTATTTTTGAAATTCCAAACTCTACTCTAGATTTTTAACTTTTGCTTTTTGGTATTAGTTATCAATTTTGTACCTGTAGTTTCTTTAGAATTTTTGCGACCTTGTTTGTTTTTCTTTGTTTTTTCTCTCTTTCTTTTCCTTCTTCTTTTCATTAACATCATATTTTTGAAATTCCAAACTCTACTCTAGATTTTTAATTTTTGCTTTTATGTATTTGTTACCAATTTTGTACCTTTAAGAACCCAATCTTCAGGACCCATTTTTCACTAGGGAGCGAGATTACTGGCTTGACTGCTCTCTCTCCCTTTGGACTCTCCATTTTCTCCACCAGGTCGCCTGTATCTCCTCCCTAACCCCTCTCTACTCTACCCAACTCTGTGAATTTCTGTGTGTTCCAGACGGTGGAGAACACTTAAGGAACTGATTACTGGCTGGATCTGTCTCCCTCCTTTTCATTTCCCCCTTTTATCCTTCTGGCCACCTCTGTCTCCTTCCTCCTTCTTCTCTTCTCTGTATGACTCCATGAACATCTCTGAACGGTCCAGTTGTGGAATGCACATAAGGAAGTGATTACTGGCTAGCCCACTCTCTCCACTATTGATTCCACCTCATCTCATTTGGGTCACCTCTAACTCCCTCCTCCCTCTTCTCTTCTCCATGTAACGCTGTGAACCTCTCTGAGTGACCCTCACAGTAGAGAAACTTTTCATCTTTAACGTAGATGTTTTATCAATGATGCTGTATAGAAGGAGAAGTTTTGAAACTACTGTCAAAATAAGACCGATAACTGGAAATAGGAGGCTTAAGTCCAAACCCTGACTCCAGGGAACTCCTGACTCCAAGGAACATTAATTGACAGGAACTCATCAAATGCCTCCATACCAACACTGAAACCAAACACCACACTAGGGCCAACAAGTTCCAGGGCAAGACATACCAAGCAAATTCTCCAGCAACAAAGGAACACAGCCCTGAGCTTCAAGATACAGGCTGCCCAAAGTCACCCCAAAACCATAGACATCTCATAACTCATTACTGGACATTTCATTACACTCCAGAGAGAAGAAATAGAACTCCATCCACGAGAACATCGACACAAGCTTCCCTAACCAGGAAACCTTGACAAGCCACCTGTACAAACACACACATAGGGAGGATATGCCACAATAAAGAAAGAGAACTCCACAAACTGCCAGAATACAGAAAGGACACCCCAAACTCAGCAATTTAAACAAGATGAAGAGACAGAAGAATACCCAGCAGAAAAAGGAACAGGATAAACGGCCACCAAACCAAACAAAATAGGAAGAGATAGGGAATCTACCTGATAAAGAATTCCGAATAATGATAGTGAAATTGATCCAAAATCTTGAAATTAAAATGGAATCACAGATAAATAGCCTGGAGGCAAGGATTGAGAAGATGCAAGAAAGGTTTAACAAGGACTTAGAAGAAATAAAAAAGAGTCAATATATAATGAATAATGCAATAAGTGAAATTAAAAACACTCTGGAGGCAACAAATAGTAGAATAACAGAGGCAGAAGATAGGATTAGTGAATTAGAAGATAGAATGGTAGAAATAAATGAATCAGAGAGGATAAAAGAAAAACGAATTAAAAGAAATGAGGACAATCTCAGAGACCTCCAGGACAATATTAAACGCTATAACATTCGAATCATAGGGGTCCCGGAAGAAGAAGACAAAAAGAAAGACCATGAGAAAATACTTGAGGAGATAATAGTAGAAAACTTCCCTAAAATGGGGAAGGAAATAATCACCCAAGTCCAAGAAACCCAGAGAGTCCCAAACAGGATTAACCCAAGGCGAAACACCCCAAGACACATATTAATCAAATTAACAAAGATCAAACACAAAGAACAAATATTAAAAGCAGCAAGGGAAAAGCAACAAATAACACAAAAGGGAATTCCCATAAGGATAACAGCTGATCTTTCCGTAGAAACTCTTCAAGCCAGGAGGGAATGGCAAGACATACTTAAAATGATGAAAGAAAATAACCTAGAGCCCAGATTATTGTACCCAGCAAGGATCTCATTCAAGTATGAGGAAGAAATCAAAAGTTTTTCAGACAAGCAAAAGCTGAGAGAATTCTGCACCACCAAACCAGCTCTCCAACAAATACTAAAGGATATTCTCTAGACAGGAAACACAAAAATGGTGTATAAATTCGAACCCAAAACAATAAAGTAAATGGCAACGGGATCATACTTATCAGTAATTACCTTAAACGTAAATGGGTTGAATGCCCCAACCAAAAGACAAAGACTGGCTGAATGGATACAAAAATAAGACCCCTACATATGTTGTCTACAAGAGACCCACCTCAAAACAGGGGACACATACAGACTGAAAGTGAAGGGCTGGAAAAAGATTTTCCATGCAAATAGGGACCCAAAGAAAGCAGGAGTAGCAATACTCATATCAGATAAAATAGACTTTAAAACAAAGGCTGTGAAAAGAGACAAAGAAGGTCACTACATAATGATCAAAGGATCAATCCAAGAAGAAGATATAACAGTTATAAATATATATGCACCCAATAAATATATATGCACCCAACACGGGAGCACCACAGTATGTAAGACAAATGCTAACAAGTATGAAAGGAGAATTAACAATAACACAATAATAGTGGGAGACTTTAATACCCCACTCACACCTGTGGATAGATCAACTAAACAGAAAATTAACAAGGAAACACAAACTTTAAATGATACAATGGACCAGTTAGGCCTAACTGATATCTATAGGACATTTCATCCCAAAACAATGAATTTCTCCTTTTTCTCAAGCGCACATGGAACCTTCTCCAGGATAGATCACATCCTGGGCCATAAAGCTAGCCTTGGTAAATTCAAAAAAATAGAAATCATTCCAAGCATCTTTTCTGACCACAATGCAGTAAGATTAGATCTCAATTACAGGAGAAAAACTATTAAAAATTCCAACATATGGAGGCTGAACAACACGCTGCTGAATAACCAACAAATCACAGAATAAATCAAAAAAGAAATCAAAATTTGCATAGAAACAAATGAAAATGAAAACACAACAACCCAAAACCTGTGGGACACGGTAAAAGCAGTCCTAAGGGGAAAGTTCATAGCAATACAGGCACACCTCAGGAAACAAGAAAAAAGTCAAATAAATAACCTAACTCTACACCTAAAGCAACTAGAAAAGGAAGAAATGAAGAACCCCAGGGTTAGTAGAAGGAAAGAAATCTTAAAACTTAGAATGAGTTGCCAGTCCAGGTTCGATGCACGATACTGGATGTGTGGGGCTGGTGCACTGTGACGGCCCAGAGGGATGGAATGGGGAGGGAGGAGGGAGGAGGGTTCAGGATGGGGAACACATGTATACCTGTGGTGGATTCATTCTGATATTTGGCAAAACTAATACAATTATGTAAAGTTTAAAAATAAAATGAAATTTAAAAAAATAAAAAAAATAATAAAAAAAGAAATAAATGCAAAAGACACAAAAGAGATCATAGCAAAAATCAACAAAACCAAAAGCTGTTTTTTTGAAAGGATAAATAAAATTGACAAACCATTAGCCAGACTCATCAAGAAACAAAGGGAGAAAAATCAAATCAATAAAATTAGAAATGAAAATGGAGAGATCACAACAGACAACACAGAAATACAAAGGATCATAAGAGACTACTATCAACAATTATATGCCAATAAAATGGACAACGTGGAAGAAATGGACAAATTCTTAGAAAAGTACAACTTTCCAAAACTCGACCAGGAAGAAATAGAAAATCTTAACAGACCCATCACAAGCACGGAAATTGAAACTGTAATAAAAAATCTTCCAGCAATCAAAAGCCCAGGTCCAGACGGCTTCACAGCTGAATTATACCAAAAATTTAAAGAGCTAACACCTATCCTGCTCAAACTCTTGCAGAAAATTGCAGAGGATGGTAAACTTCCAAACTCATTCTATGAGGCCACCATCACCCTAATACCAACACCTGACAAAGATCCCACAAAAAAAGAAAACTACAGGCCAATATCACTGATGAGCATAGATGCAAAAATCCTTAACAAAATTCTAGCAATCAGAATCCAACAACACATTAAAAAATCATACACCATGACCAAGTGGGCTTTATCCCAGGGATGCAAGGATTCTTCAATATCCACAAATCAATCAATGTAATACACCACATTAACAAATTGAAAAATAAAAGCCATATGATTATCTCAATAGATGCAGAGAAAGCCTTTGACAAAATTCAACATCCATTTATGATAAAAACTCTCCAGAAAGCAGGAATAGAAGGAACATACCTCAACATAATAAAAGCTATATATGACAAACCCACAGCAAACATTATCCTCAATGGTGAAAAATTGAAAGCATTTCCTCTAAAGTCAGGAACAAGACAAGGGTGCCCACTTTCACCATTACTATTCAACATAGTTTTGGAAGTTTTGGCCACAGCAATCAGAGCAGAAAAAGAAATAAAAGGAATCCAAATTGGAAAAGAAGAAGTAAAGCTCTCACTATTTGCAGATGACATGATCCTCTACATAGAAAACCCTAAAGACTCCACCAGAAAATTACTAGAACTAATCAATGACTATAGTAAAGTTGCAGGATATAAAATCAACACCCAGAAATCCCTTGCATTCCTATACACTAATAATGAGAAAACAGAAAGAGAAATTAAGGAAACAATTCCATTCACCATGGCAACGGGAAGAATTAAATACTTAGGAATATATCTACCTAAAGAAACTAAAGACCTATATATAGAAAACTATAAAACACTGGTGAAAGAAATCAAAGAGGACACTAACAGATGGAGAAATATACCATGATCATGGATTGGAAGAATCAATATAGTGAAAATGAGTATATTACTCAAAGCAATTTATAGATTCAATGCAATCCCTATCAAGCTACCAACAGCATTCTTCACAGAGCTAGAACAAATAATTTCACCATTTGTATGGAAATACAAAAAACCTCGAATAGCCAAAGCCATCTTGAGAAAGAAGAATGGAACTGGAGGAATCAACCTACCTGACTTCAGGCTCTACTACAAAGCCACAGTTATCAAGACAGTATGGTACTGGCACAAAGACAGAAATATAGATCAATGGAACAAAATAGAAAGCCCAGAGATAAATCCACGCATATATGGACACCTTACCTTTGACAAAGGAGGCAAGAATATACAATGGATTAAAGACAATCTCTTTAACAAGTGGTGCTGGGAAATGTGGTCACCACTTGTAAAAGAATGAAACTAGAACACTTTCTAACACCATACACAAAAATAAACTCAAAATGGATTAAAGATCTAAACATAAGACCAGAAACTATAAAACTCCTAGAGGAGAACATAGGCAAAACACTCTCTGACATATATCACAGCAGGATCCTCTATGACCCACCTCCAGAATATTAGAAATAAAAGCAAAAATAAACAAATGGGACCTAATTAACCTTAAAAGCTTATGCACATCAAAGGAAACTATTAGCAAGGTGAAAAGACAGCCTTCAGAATGGGAGAAGATAATAGCAAATGAAGCAACTGACAAACAACTAATCTCGAGAATATACAAGCAACTCCTACAGCTCAACTCCAGAAAAATAAATGACCCAATCAAAAAATGGGCCAAAGAACTAAATAGACATTTCTCCAAAGAAGACAAAAAGATGACTAACAAACATATGAAAAGATGCTCAACATCACTCATTATCAGAGAAATGCAAATCAAAACCACTATGAGGTACCATTTCACGCCAGTCAGAATGGCTGCAATCCAAAAGTCTACAAGTAATAAAGGCTGGAGAGGGTGTGGAGAAAAGGGAACCCTCTTACACTGTTGGTGGGAATGCAAGCTAGTACAGCCACTATGGGGAACAGTGTGGAGAATCCTTAAAAAACTGGAAATAGAACTGCCTTATGATCCAGCAATCCCACTGCTGGGCATACACAATGAAGAAACCAGAAGGGAAAGAGACACGTGTACCCCAATGTTCATCACAGCACTGTTTATAATAGCCAGGACATGAAAGCAACCTAGATGTCCCTCAGCAGATGAATGAATAAGAAAGCCATGGTACATATACACGATGGAGTATTATTCAGCCATTAAAAAGAATACATTTGAATCAGTTCTAATGAGGTAGATGAAACTGGAGCCTATTATACAGAGTGAAGTAAGCCAGAAAGAAAACACCAATACAGTATACTAATGCATATATATGGAATTTATTAAGATGGTAACAATAACCCTGTGTACGAGACAGCAAAAGAGACACTGATGTATAGAACAGTCTTATGGTCTCTGTGGGAGAGGGAGAGGGTGGGAAGATTTGGGAAAATGGCATTGAAACATGTAAAATATCATGTATGAAACGAGTTGCCAGTCCAGGTTCGATGTACGATACTGGATGCTTGGGGCTGGTTCACTGGGACGACCCAGAGGGATGGTATGGGGAGGGAGGAGGGAGGAGGGTTCAGGATGGGGAACACATGTATACCTGTGGCGGATTCATTTTGAAATTTGGCAAAACGAATACAATTATGTAAAATTAAAAATAAAATTAAAAAAAAAAAAAAAAAAAGAAGAGGTGGCAAGAATACGGAGAAGGCAATGGCACCCCACTCCAGTACTTTCGCCTGGAAAATCCTATACAGAAAAGATCTTTATGGCCCAGATAACCACTAGGTGATCACTCACCTAGAGCCAGACATCCTGGAATGTGAAGTCAAGTAGGCCTTAGGAAACATCACTACAAACAAAGCTAGTGGACGTGATGAAATTCCAGTTGAGCTATTTCAAATCCTGAAAGATGATGTTGTGAAAGTGCTGCACTTAATATGCTAGTACATTTGGAAAACTCAGCAGTGGCCACAGGACAGGAAAAGGTCAGTTTTCATTCCAATCCCAAAGAAAGGCAATGCCAAAGAATGCTCAAACTACCCCACACTTGTACTCATCTCACACGCTAGTAAAGTAATGCTCAAAATTCTCCAAGCCAGGCTTAAACAGTATGTGAACTGCGAACTTCCAGATATTCAAGCTGGATTTAGAAAAGGCAAAGGTACCAGAGATCAAATTGCCAACTTCTCCTGGATTATGGAAAAAGCAAGAGAGTTCCAGGAAAACATCTATTTCTGCTTTATTGACTATGCCAAAGTCTTTGACTATGTGGATCACCACAAACTGTGGAAAATTATTAAAGATATGGGAATACCAGACGACCTAACTGCATCCTGAGAAATCTGTATGCAGGTCAGGAAGCAACAGTTAGAACTGGATATGGAACAGCAGACTGGTTCCAAATAGGGAAATAAGTATGTAATGTTTGTATATTGTCACCCTGCTTATTTAACTTATATACAGAGTTCATCATGAGAAAAGCTGGGCTGGATGAAGCACAAGCTGGAATCAAGATTACCAGGACAACATCAATAACCTCAGATAGGCAGATGACACCATTCTTATGGCAGAAAGTGAAGAACTAAAGAGCCTCTTGATGAAAGTGAAAGAGGAGAATAAGAAGGTTGGGTTAAAACCCAAATTTCAGAAAACTAATTTCATGGCATCTGGTCCCATCACTTCATGGCAAATAGATGGGGAAACAGTGACAAACTTTATATTTTGGGGCTGCAAAATCACTGCAGATGGTGACTGCAGCTATAACATTAAAAGACGCTTGCTCTATGGAAGAAAAGCTGTGTCCAACCTAGACAGTATATTAAAAAGCAGAGACATTACTTTGCTAACAAAGGTCCATCTAGTCAAAGCTATGGTTTTTACAGTAGTCCTGTATGGATGTGAGAGTTGGAGTATAAAGAAAACTGAGTGCCAAAGAACTGATGATTTTTAACTGTGGTGTTGGAGAAGACTCTTGAGAGTCCCTTAGACTGCAATGAGATTCAACTAGTCCAACCCCAAGGAAATCAGTCCTGAATATTCACTGGGAGGACTGATGCTGAATCCGAAAGTCCAATACTGTGGCCACCTGTTGCGAAGAACTGACTCATTGGAAAAGACCCTGATACTTGGAAAGTTTGAAGGCGGAAGGAGAAGGGGATGACAGAGGATGAGATGGTTGTATGGCATCACTGACTTAGTGGACATGAGTTTAAGTTTACTCCAAGAGTTGGTGACAGACAGGGAAGCCTGGTGTCCTGCAGTCCATGCAGTCACAAACACTTGGACATGCCTGAGCAACTGAACTGGACTGAACTGTACAGTTCTAAGGGATTTGATTTAGGTCATACCTGAATGGTCTAGTGGTTTTCCCTACACTCTTCGATTTAAGTCAGAATTGGCAATAAGGAGTTCATGATCTGACCACAGTCAGCTTCCGGTCTTGTTTTTGCTGACTGTATAGAGCTTCTCCATCTTTGGCTGCAAAGAATATAATCAATCTGATTTCGGTGTTGACCATCTCGTGATGTCCATGTGTAGTCTTCTCTTGTGTTGTTGAAAGAGGGTGTTTGCTATGACCAGTGGGTTCCCTTAGAAAAACTCTATTATCATTTGTCCTGCTTCATTCTGTACTCCAAGGCCCAATTTGATGGTTACTCCAGGTGTTTCTGGAATTCCTACTTTTATATTCCAGTCCCGTATAATGAAAAGGACATCTTTTTGGGGTGTTAGTTCTAGAAGGTATTGTAGGTCTCCACAGAGCCATTCAACATCAGCTTCTTCAGCGTTATTGGTTGGGGCATAGACTTGGAGTACTGTGGTACTGAATGGTTTGCCTTGGCAACCAACAGAAATCATTCTGTCTTTTTGAGATTGCATGCAAGTACTGCATTGATTCTTTTGTTGACTATGAGGGCTACTCCATTTCTTCTAAGGGATTCTTGCCCATAGTAGAAGATACAATGGTCATCTGAGTTAAATTCACCCATTCCAGTCCATTTTAGCTCTCTGATTCCTAAAATGTTAATGTTCACTTGTGCCATTTCCTGTTTGAGCACTTCCAATTTGCATTAATTAATGGACCTAACCATTGCTGGGAGGGATTGGGAGCAGGAGGAAAAGGGGACAACAGAGGATGAGATGGCTGGATGGCATCACCAACTCGATGGATGTAAGTTTGAGTGAACTCCGGGAGTTGGTGATGGACAGGGAGGCCTGGCATGCTGTGATTCATGGGGTCGCGAAGAGTTGGACACTATTGAGCGACTGGACTGAACTGAACTGAATCGACCTAACATTCCAGGTTCCTATGCACTATTGCACTTTATAGCATTGGACTTGACTTCCATCACCAGTCACATCCACAATTCTGTGTTGTTTTTGCTTTGGCTCTATCTCTTCAGTCTTTCTAGAGACATTTTGTTGACATTTTTGGATTAATTTTTTTTTTTTTACTGAAGAAGTAGCTACATTACTAGGATGTAAGCTCATAGGTGCTGGTGTCCATCTTGCCTTGGGGTAACACTGGGGGCATTTCTGGGAAATGCCTGAAAACATGAAAGAGAAAACCTGAAAGAAATGTACATGATATAAAGGAAATTCAGTTCAGTTCAGTTGCTCAGCCGTGTCCAACTCTTTGCGACCCCATGAACTGCAGCATGCCAGGCCTCCCTGTCTATTACCAACTCCTGGAGTCTACCCAAGTCCTTGTCCATTGAGTTGGTGATGCCATCCAACCATCTCATCCTCTATCGTCTCCTTCTCCTCCTGCATTCAATCTTTCCCAGCATCAGTGTCTTTTCAAATTAGTCAGCTCTTCGCATCTGGTGGTGAAAGTATTGGAGTTTCAGCTTCAACATCAGTCCTTCCAGTGAACACCCAGGACTTATCTCCTTCAGAATGGACTGGTTGGATCTCCTTGCAGTTCAAGGGACTCTCAAGAGTCGTCTCCAACACCACACTTAAAAAGCATCAATTCTTTGGCACTCAGCTTTCTTTATAGTCCAACTCTCACATCCATACATGACCACTGGAAAAACCATAGCCTTGGCTAAACAGACCTTTGTTGGCAAAGTAATGTCTCTCCTTTTCAATATGCTATCTAGGTTGGTCATAACTTTCCATTCAAGGAGTAAGCGTCTTTTAATTTCATGGCTGCAGTCACCATCTGCAGTGATTTTGGAGCCCAGAAAAATAAAGTCTAACACTGTTTCCACTGTTTCCCCATCTATTTCCCATGAGGTGATGGGACCAGATGCCATGATCTTCGTTTTCTGAATGTTGAGCTTTAAGCCAACTTTTTCACTCTCCTCTTTCACTTTCATCAAGAGGCTGTTTAGTTTTTCGCTTTCTGCCATAAGCGTGGTGTCATCTACATATCTGACGTTATTGATATTTTTCCCGGCAATCTTGATTCCAGCTTGTGCTTCCTCCAGCCCAGCATTTCTCATGATGTACTATGCATATAAGTTAAATAAGCAGGGTGACAATATACAGCCTTGATGTACTCCTTTTCCTATTTGGAACCAGTCTGTTTTTCCATGTCCCGTTCTAACTGTTGCTTCCTGACCTGCATATAGGTTTCTCAATAGGCAGGTCAGATGGTCTGGTATTCCCATCTCTTTCAGAATTTTCCACAGTTTATTGTGATCCACACAGTCAAAAGTTTTGGCATAGTCAATAAAGGAAAGTAGAACAAAATTACATGGAGAAATTTCTTACAACCTAGAATAATAGTTGAGCCTGAAACTAGCTCTAAATCTAAATTTTTGATCATAATAAGTATAATATTATAATACTACATTATTATATTATATAATATATAATACTATATAGTATAGTATAATATTATAATACTAAATGTAATATTATAATACTGATAATACTTATGTATTATTTTTAATAATAATACATATGACATTCATATAGCAAATATAATTTTCTGGGCACTATTTTATGTGCTTCATAAGACTCATAATACAGATAATGCATATAATACTCAAAAGGACTCTATGAATAAATAAAAATTAATATACAATTTTTATATTAGACAATAGGAAATAAAGATTAGTTAGTTGTCTTACCCAAAGTAACAGAGCTAATATATAACCTAATTCAAGAATATGTGGTCTTATCCACATCATGATATAGTCTGATGTGCTTCAGTTATAAGAATCAATGCTTTCCATTTTAACTTATGAACATTTGAATGTTTTGTTTGTTTTTTATGGTCTGAAACTAAAATGTCCTGATTAATAGTTTCCCTCAGCAAAAGCAATCCTTTCTTTCTCTGAAATCAACATTTTATATGTATTCATTTATTTTATGTTGGGCTGATAAAGAATTTGCCCTCAATCAGGAGACCTGGGTTTGATCCATGGGTTAGGAAGATTCCCTGGAGAAGGGAAAGGCTACCTATTCCAGTATTCTGGCCTAGAGAATTCCATGGACAGTATAGTCCATGGGGTTGCAAAGAGTCAGACAGAACTGAGTAACTTTCACTTGAAAAACAAAACAAAACTATTTTATGTTGGTCCTCTGATTTCTTGAAATTTATTTATGTGTATACACACACATAAATATTCTTGCTGTTACTAGAATTTGTAGAAATTTCTGGGTATATTGTAAACTGTGTTATTGCCACATCACATTGTAGGAATCAATAATACCTTCAGGATTAAAATCAAATGTCAGAAAAGTCATGTAGTTTAAATATTCAGTGATGTGAAATTGTATTAATTTGGTCCCAAGAGCTAATCTGGAGAAAATATATTTATTTTATTTATGGTAAGTTCTAAGAGTATTTAGTAAATCAAAATATTTCATCTATATCAGTTGAAAAAATGGTTTCTTATATTTTGCTATTCTTAGCACATCATTTGCTTCCTCACACCAGGGTAAGAAAGGTTGCTGCACGTGTTTATTTAGTTTTTGAGCATAATGGTTAATGGCTTTTTCTGTTCTCAGAATTTTTTAAGCCATTAATTTTATCTCAGTCTTTTCTTGCATTCCACACCATCATGCATACTAATTAAGTGTGTAAATTTTTCTTACAACCACATCTCCTTACTAGCCCAAATCAATTAATTCCTCCCCATCACACTTATTCAGGCTCAGTACCCTCTTCTATTATCTCAGTGACAAGTTGACAAAATACAGTGCTTTACATTTATAATTTATTTCTGGTGGTAAAGATATGAAACAATGGATTTAGATTTTCATTTTAGCCATTAGTTAATCATGGGCATATAGGCTCTAACAGCATTCAGAGGTGTTTATTGTCCAGTTTCTGTTGCATGCATGGATTCCATTAACAGAATGAATTCGCAAATATTTAGGTAAGATATATCCAGTACAAGACCTTTCCTTATAGCTCAGATGGTAAAGAATTTGCCTACAGTGCAGGAGACCTGGGTTCGATTCCTGGGTAGGGAAGATCACCCAGAGGAGGAAATGGTAGCCCACTCCAGTAGTCTTGCCTGGAGAATCCCATGGACAGAGAAGCCTGGTGGGCTACAGTGCATGAGGTTGCAAAGAGTCGGGCATAACTGAGTAACTAAACCACCACCACATCCAGTACAAACTTAATTATTTTCTGTTAAGTTGCATTGTATGTCAGCTATAAATGGTGATTAGGATTAGGTCAATACTTTTATAACAAAACTGCCTCGATAAAGAGATGTGATATGATTACTAAGGATAAAATTATTTTAGTAGAAAAGAAGCTATAGCACTCTGCACTGTTCTCAGAATTTTATACATACCATTCCTAATTCAACATGTAACTCATGTACTTTCTAACATCAATCGTCCATATTTTATGGACAGCATAAAGCAGAAACTAGAGATTGTCCTTTTTCCAGTTTTTCCCAGGGGATCTTGGGTCCTCAATCAAAAAATACTTTTAAGTTCCTAGCACAGAGTGAAGACTGAATAATATATATATTTTCCTGTCTACCAAGATTGCATTAAAGTGAGAATAAAGACATAAGATTGTATAAATCTTCAATTAAGAAGGGAACAAGTAGAACACAAGCATCTATTAGAGCAAGCACAAATAAAGAAAGATTTCAATAAAATTCCCATATGCATAAACAATGATGGTAACAGTATAGTATATCAGAGAAAAGCTTAGCCTAGAGTATGTGAGGAATGAATATAATCAAGGAAGAGCAAGTTGCTTTGGCAAAAACTCCGTGTCTTGATGCTCAGACTAGCCAGATACTAAGTAGCCTAAGAATGAAACTTGGGACTGCAAATATTGGGATTAATTTAATGATCATGTACCATAGATATGAAAAAATTTATACATAGTCAGCATCTAGAATTTCTACATGCCTTTAGGGAATGGTAAGAAGTACAAAGGCTTCTAATTTTGGCATTTGGTATTCTTCATCAGTAGCAAAGCTCACTCAGTGAAAAGTACCATGCTGAACTGAGAGTTGTCAGATACCTTTTTTAACCCCATGAAAAGAAGAAAAAAAAAAAAAATGTATAATTGTATGTTCAGTTGAACTATATGTTCAATTTGTAAATTAAGAACTGGGTATTACAAAAAAAAATGGAAAACATTGAATAAATCCTTCAGAATTAAAAATAAATGGTGAAAAAAATATTAGATTTTTTGAAAAATGATCTTGACAAACCTTTGAAAATCATGAGATAGAAATATCAGTGAAATTTCCAATATAATCTTAAGAAATGTTTTGTTTAAAAGTCAGAACAAATAGAAGGAAACAAAAATACATGAGAATGATAAAAACTAAAGTGCATGAGTGTTCAGAATAAATGTGCTCATCAAATTTCCATGACAAAACATTCATGAAATTGAAAACTATTAAATATAAAAAAAAATACTCTAAAGTCTTACAAAGAACAAAGCAAGGACTCTTGCCTTGAATGGTTGACTAAATTTACGTGGCACAAACTTCTTATAAAAAATGATCAAAGTAGTCTGAAGAAATAAATTAAAATATGCATATATTGTAAGAGCTACATGGATAGTAGGGAGTTAGACTAAATTTTAAAATAAATAAATCAGTAACAAAATGGCAGATGATCAAAAATATGTGAGACACAAACAGACATTTTACAAAAGAAGAAATACAAATGGTAGGGCTCATATGAAAATTACTTTACTGCATAAATAATCAGAAATTTTAATTTTACAGATCTGGTAGTTTTAAAATATGCCTACAAATTCTTTTGCATCCTTGTCTTTCAGTGGTAGGGATTTATATCCCTGCTCTTCCATCTGGCCTGGTTTATGACTGCCATGATAGAGTATGGCAAAAGTGATGCCGTATTTTCCAAGGACAGATAACAAAATGCCAGAGAGTTTCCACCTTGTTTACTAAACACTTGTTATCAGAGCTTTTAACCTTCAAAAAGAAGTTGCACTGCTCTGATACCACTATACTGTATAGAATTCCAAGACACACAGATGAGAGATTACTTGTATAAGTGCTTAAGCCACGTACCAATTGAGTCCAACACGTGTCTCATTTCAGCACAGATGCCTTAGGTATAAGTGAAGAAGCTTGCATATAATTCTAGCCTTAAGCTGGTCAACTTGCTCTGTATTGGTTGAGTCCTTTCAGGTAAGTCTCCAGACATCATGAAGCAAAGATGAGACATCCCCTTTGCTCTGTCTAAATACCTGAGCCACAAAAGCCTTGAACATAATAAAAAACTTATTGATTTATGATACTGAACTTTGGGGTGATTTTTTGGCACTAATAAATAGAACAGATCTTGGTGTCTGCAAACAGCTTGTTGCCAAAAAAACTAAAATATGTAGTGTTGATTGCTTGGCCAAGTATTGCTGGAAGAATATTGGACCTTATGGAGGCTAATGGTAAAGGTTTGAGAAAAGTGGGAAATTATTGAATTTAGGAGAAATGAGAACTCTAATTAACTAGTGGAGGACATTGTCACTTGTGATGTAGAAAAGTACCTCATAAATTTGCTCACTGAGCTATTTTGAACACAATGTTGATGATGTCATATGGTTTATTCTGCTTTTCCTATAACAGCATGAGTGAAGAGAGAAATTAATGAACAGAAGTTCATATTTTAAGTAGAATTTAGAGAAATTATATGAAGCACTCAGAAGAGTCAGACATTAAAGAGTTCTTAAAGTAAGAAAAGGCATTAGGATTTTTAATTGGCATTCTAGTGAAAGTCACTCAGTCGTGTCCAGCTCTTTGCGACCCCATGGACTATAGTCCATGGAATTCTCCAGCCAGAATATTGGAGTGGGTAGCCTTTCCCTCCTCAAGGGGATCTCCCCAACCCGGGGATTGAATCCAGGTCTATCACATTGCAGGCAGATTATTTTACCAGCTGTACCACAAGGAAAGCCCAAATTATGGTTCTATTTGTATTTCTAGTGAAAGTTGCTCAGTTGTATCCAAAATTAATTGGCATTAATGAGAAGATTAAAGACTATATTGAGCTCACCAATTGATTATAATTAATTTATTGAATGGTCATCACTAATGTTAATACTCTCACATAATATCTGGTTTTACCTACTGGTTTTTGAAAAACTTCTTATGCTACTTTTATATTGACACTTAGAAAAGTATTTCCCATGTAGAAAGCTGAAAAGTATTATCCTTTTTTTTTTTTTTAAGGTATTCCAGCATTCATTTGTTATTCCGTGATGTAGAATTAATTTTGGATTGAACTCTGATTTGGAATTTATTTTCTTCTAGTCAGAATAATTTATTGCATTTTTGATTATTGCTCTTATTCCATTTTCATATATAGAAGAATTTATCTGGAGATGAAGTCTGTTTTTTTTTTTTTTTTTTTTGGTCTGTATCCGTGGGTTTTCAGTCTCCTCACTTGTATATCTTTATAATTTCCTATTAAACATTATAGAGCTTTTTAAAATTATCCTCTACTCTTTTGGATTTATTTTCTGTATGATCATTATCATATTTTCTTCCTAATGAAACTGGCTGATTCAATTATGTTAACGGATTTATATTCCTTTATTTCCTTATTCAGTTCCTTATCATCCCTTCTCTTCAGCCTGTTTTGAAATCACAAATAAGATGCTTTCTAAAATTTGTTTCTGCTTCCTGCATGTGCATGCTGTTACTTCAGTTGTGTCCGACTCTTTGCGACCTTGTGAACTGTAGCCCACCTGGCTTCTCTGTCCATGGAATTTTCCAGGCAAGAATACCAGAGTGGGTTCCAGTGCCCTCCTCTAGGGGATCTTCCTGACCCAGGGATCAAACCCGTGTCTCATATCTCCTTCATTGGCAAGCAGTTCTTTACCACTAGCACCACCTGGTAAGCCCTTTCTGTTTCCTATGTTATTTGTAAACTATTAGTTCTCATTATTTTAAATGTTATTCTAGTCAAATAAACAGGTGCTGTAACCTAGCTGCCTTAAAAGCACCAGACAAGCAGGAGCCAGGAGCATCAGTATTAGTTGCTGTGGGGTTATTCCCAGAAGTCAAGCAATGACACAAATGGGCAAAATACCTTTTTTACACTTTGATATTTGTTGATCATAAAGCAAAAGTGACAGTGAAGTGTGCTAATTTTTGATAATTTTGGTATCAAATTGGAAATTATTTTGTGGTTAAAAGTTGGACTATAAAGAGGGCTGAGTGCAGAGGAATTGATGCTTTTGAACTGTGGTGTTGGAGAAGATTCTTGAGAGTCCCTTGGACTGCAAGGAGATCCAACCAGTCCATCCTAAGGGAAATTGGTCCTGGGCGTTCATTGGAGGGACTGATGTTGAAGCTGAAACTCCAGTATTTTGGCCACCTGATGTGAAGAGCTGACTCATTAGAAAAGACCCTGATGTTGGGAAAGATTGAAGGCAGGAAGAGAAGGGGACGACAGAGGATGAGATGGTGAGATGGCATCACCGACTCAATGGACATGAGTTTGGGTAAACTCCGGGAGTTGATGATGGACAGGGAAGCCTGGCATGCTGTGGTTCATGGGATCGCAAAGTCGGACATGACTGAGTGACAGAACTGAACTGAAAAATGTTTTCCAGTGGATCAACATCAATTTGAAAAGAGGAAAATAGGAATAATAAGTGACTATGTTGATATCTTACTTTGTGCCAGCTAGACAAAGGAGATAGAATTGTGAACAAGATGTGTTCCTTGACTTCAAGAGTCATACTCCATAAATAGGGAAAATAGTCAACTAGACAACAAGTACAATGCAGAATAATAAGTAATGCTAAAATGATAACAGGATATATGGGGACAATATGTAACAGACATTTAGTGTCATTTAAGTAGCATTAGGAAGGGTGTTAGCTATGAGAGGTATAGCATTCCATCAATAGTGCTAGAATAGTCAACACCTTTATGACTGACTTCGATGAAAACACAACAGATATGCATATCAGATCTATGAGTCACTCAAAAGTGGAAAATACACATTTTGTTCAATATAATTACCACTTCAATATGACATCACTAATTTAAACACAAAATGAATTCAAGCACAAAAGGAGCAAATATCAAAGAACTATATTCATGTTTAAGAAAACTAAAATAATTTAAAATTGGACACTGAAAATATTAAGTAGAAACAAAAGATGATGAAGAAGAAGAGAGGAAGAGGAGAAAAAGGAGGAAAAAGAGGAGGATATATCATGACAAACAAAAACATGCAGATTACTGCTATATATTGAATACTTAGCTTCAATCAAGGTGCTATTTCAGACATTTTTACTCAGGCAAACTTTAGTCTTCATATTAACACAGATGGTGCATGTTCTTAATCAATATTTTATAGAATTAATTTCTCAATGGCCATCATACTTATGGCAGTGAAACCAGTATTTGAATCCAAAACTAATATTAAACTGGTAATACTGGTTTAGGTGAAATTTATTTTAATAAATAAAACATGTATTTTATTCTATTTATAGTATAAATATTTATTTATTTTGCAATTCGGTTGCATTTTAAATGTATAAATTGTATAAAGTGAAAGATATCGTAAGGAAAATGCTTATGTATATTAACACAGTATGTTTAGTTAATACAAAATATTATGTCTATTTAGTTCTTTGGCCCATTTTTTGATTGAGTCATTTATTTTTCTGGAATTGAGCTGTAGGAGTTGCTTGTATATTTTTGAGGTTAGTTGTTTGTCAGTTGCTTCATTTGCTCTTATTGTCTCCCATTCTGAAGGCTGTCTTTTCACATTGCTTATAGTTTCCTTCGTTGTGCAGAACCTTTTAATTTCAATTAAGTCCCATTTGTTTATTTTTGCTTTTATTTTCAATATTCTTGGAGGTGGGTCATAGAGGATCCCACTGTGATTTATGTCAGAGAGTGTTTTGCCTATGTTCTCCAGGATGGGGAGCATGTGTACACCCGTGGCATTTTCATGTAGATGTATGGCAAAACCAATACAATATTGTAAAGTAATTAGCTTCCAATTAAAATAAATAAGTTTAAAATTTAAAAAATAATAAAATATTATGACATATATTAAGTAATATTTGTCACAGTCCAAACAGTATTGAGAAAAGCTGTCAAAATGCAGAGAGCAAGGCTGCCTATTACCAACAGATGAGTGAGCCAATATGTTTCAATTCAAAACAGCTCAAAGAAAGGGTTAGGAGATGATTAAGAGCCTCTTGTTCACTAGAGAAAGAAGGGATCAAAAGGGAAAGTTCTATAAGGAACTGTGAAGGACTTTCCTATGAGAGCTTCTAGGCACATTTCAAGAATATTTCTCATTTAAGAATACTGTCAATAAATCACATACTCAATGAGCCCATATCCTACTAACTGGAATCACCACATAAAAATAACCTTTGCTTAGAAATAGGGATGAACATTCTCTTAATGGCTTTTTGAGTTTGCTTTGATGCTATCAATTTGGCAGCCTAGAAGCTTCATTGTTTTTCCTGCCCCTTGCTGGGACAAAGCCAGTGGGACCCACTCACAGGGAATGAGGCAACTATTTGAAAAAACTAAAAAGATTAAATCCTGAGAAAATGAGCTTAGGGGTGAAAATGGTTTTTGAACATGTGGATTGAACGTAGCATATGCATTTTACTTCCTCCAGAACGTCAAGCCAGATACAAAGTTCAAGTTTGAATTAAGATGAGAAATGATTTTTTAAGAAGTTCAGGAGTTCAATGATCAAAGAAGGCAATGGCACCCCACTCCAGTACTCGTGCCTGGAATATCCCATGGATGGAGGAGCCTGGTAGGCTGTAGTCCATGGGGTCGCTAAGAGTCGGACACTACTGAGCAACTTCACTTCCACTTTTCACTTCCATGCATTGGAGAAGGAAATGGCAACCCATTCCAGTGTTCTTGCCTGGAGAGTCCCAGGGATGGAGGAGCCTGGTGGGCTGCCGTCTATGGGGTCGCACAAAGTCGGACATGACTGAAGCGACTTAGCAGCAACAGCAGCAGCAGGAGTTCAATGATAGAAATGCTGCATGGAGAATTATGTTTATCCATTATTGACAGAATTAAATTAAATGATGCTTGGTAAGGAGTGCTTTGTAGAAAAATTTCTCCTAGAGAATAGCATATGGCAAGCCATGTTAAAGTCCCTCTAAGCATTAAAGTCTTTGATACTAACCATTATGAAAAAAGCAATAAACAAACAAATAATAATTAGATATTGAACCATGTGGATAGATACAAAGTATGCCATTTATTTAAACATGTTCTCTCTAATGAAATCCCTTTTTTATACAAATATATTGCCAAGGGACCTTGTTAAACTGTTTGTAACAAAGATACAAATCTTTCTTTAGTTAATCAGTAGAGAACTATTAAGTAGAATTGAAGTGTGCATATTGTGTCTGTACCTATAGGGATAATTGGAAAAAAGAAAAGATAGACATACAGGATGAATTAAATTACCAAACACTTCAGGAAAATATGTGCAAAGGTAACAAAATTAATGGTTGTTTATTAATAATTGCACTAAACAATCATTCCAGATGTGTAGTCCAACTTTAATGTATAAAATCAATTTAATATGGGTCCAACTCTCACTTCACCAAGTATCTTTACATTCTCTATATGAATCATATGTTTTCTGTTAAATCTGTGTCTATTGTTGTTTATCATTCTCATAAACTAGGGTTTGTGAGTAGATAGGAAATTCAGAATTAACTTGAGACAATTTAAGTCATGAATACCAATGATGTTAACCAAGTTCATAAACAAAAATACATGATTTGCTCAAAACAAATACAAATAATAAACTGTTTATCTCTGGGAGCACTAAAACAGTGGTTGAAATCACTATTTCAAATTTATTTAACACCTTTTCTTTAATTTTAGGATAGGCTACCCACTCTAGTATTCCTGGACTTCGCTGGTAGCTCAGACAGTAAAGAATACACCTGTAATGTGGGAGACCTGGGTTTGATCCCTGGGTCAGGAAGATGGAGGGCATGGTGACTCACTCCAGTATTCTTGCCTGGGGAATCCCATGGACAGAGGAGCCTGGTGGGCTCCAGTCCATGGGGTCACACAGAGTTGGACATGGCTGAGTGATAAAGCACATACATCATTCATTCATGTGTAAAAGAGTGTATAGTAAAAAGATACTTTTTCAGTGTTATTGGAGAGTTGTGAAAAATGTTTTATGGATGAACATAGAAATATAGAAAATAAATTTGATTTTTTTCAATTAGAATATTTCTGTGATGAGTGGAATTTGAAAATGACCTAGATATGACTTAGTTTCCTATATATTACCCTCCCCTTGAGGGTGGGAAGAATATGTTAATATGACTGAATATCTTTTTTATGATCATTTTATATTATAGGCAAGGTTTATAAAGTTTGCAGATGTAATTAAGATACCTGATCAGTTTGACTTTGAATTAACTAAAACAGAGACTATCTTTGGTTAAGTTCAGTTCAGTCACTCAGTCATGTCCAACTCTTTGTGACCCCCATGGACTGCAGCACTCCAGGCTTCCCTGTCCATCACCAACTCCCAGGGTTTACTCAGACTCATGTCCATTGAGTCAGTGATGCCATCCAACTATCTCATCCTCTGTTGTTCCCTTCTCCTCCCGCCTTCAATCTTTCAAGCTCAGGGTCTTTTCCAATGAGTCAATTCTTCACATCAGGTCACCAAAGTATTGGAGCTTCAGCTTAAGCATCAGTCCTTTCAGTGAATATTCAGGGTTGATTTCCTTTTGGATGGACTGGTTGGATCTTCTTGCAGTCCAAGGGACTCTCAAAGAGTCTTCTCCAACACCACAGTTCAAAAGCATCAATTCTTCGGTGCTCAGCTTTCCTTATGGTCCCACTCTCACATTCATACAAGACTACTAGACAAACCATAGCTTTAACTAGCCGGATTTTGTTGGCAAAGTAATGTCTCTGCTTTATAATATGCTGTCTAGGTTGGTCATAGCTTTTCTTGCAAGGAGCAAGCGTCTTTTAATTTCATGGCTTCAGTCACCATCTGCAGTGATTTTGGAGCCCATGAAAATAAACCCTGTCACTTTTTCTATGGTTTCCCCATCTATTTTCCATGAGGTGATTGGACCAAATGCCATGATCTTAGTTTCTGAATGCTGAGTTTTAAGCCAGCTTTTTCACTCTCCTCTTTCAATTTCATCAAGATAAAATTGTAGCCCCAGCCAATACTTGTTTTTCAATTTGTGAGACCCTGAGAACTTTATAAGTATAATTTTGAAATTTTTATCATCTTAATACTCTACTTTTCAAAGAGTAACTCTCTATATTTACTACTCTACTACTTACTTATCAAATATGAATGACATCTTTTGATTTTTGGCCATTAAAGATGAGAAAATCAGCCTTGCCACACAGTCTTCTAATTTCCCTTTGTTGTTTAAAACTTCAGTTCAGTTCAGTCGCTCAGTCGTGTCTGGCTCTTTGCCACCCCATGAACTGCAGCACGCCAGGTGTCCCTGTCCATCACCAACTCCCGGAGTCCACTCAAACCTATGTCCATTGAGTCGGTGATGCCATCCAACCATCTCATCTTCTGTCGTCCCCTTCTCCTCCTGCCCTCAATCTTTCCCAGCATCAGGGTCTTTTCCAGTGACTCAGCTCTTTGCATCAGGTGGCCAAAGTACTGGTTTCAGCTTCAACATAAGTCCTTCCAATGAAGGACCGATCTCCTTTAGGATGGACTGGTTGGATTTTCTTGCAGTCCAAGGGACCCTTAAGAGTCTTCTCCAACACCACAGTTCAAAAGTGTCAATTCTTCTGCACTCAGCTTTCTTTATAGTCCAACTCTCACATCCATACATGACCACTGGAAAAACCATAACCTTGACTAGATGGACGTTTGTTGGCAAAGTACGGACAATATCTTTTCTATGGTAAGAGTTTATTTTTTTTTTACATGGTTCTCACATTTGTTTTGGTCTGAGTTCTAGCATCAGATATATTCATGACTCACTTTTATTCCTTTAACTATGCTATTTCTAGTAATCTTTCAGTTGGGTATATCTCTTCCAGAAGATTATTTATGGGCATATGATATTAGTAATTAGAAATTATTGACTTATTATTTGAAAAAAGAGTTTGGCTGTGTATCAACTTGTTGGCCTCAGATTCTTTCCTTTATTATTTCATAAGTATTGTTTTAATGGTTTTCTGGTGTTTGATGTTGCCTTGTATAAAACTGAGACCCTGCGCAAATAACTTGTTTTTTATATGTGCAAAAACAATTCATCTTTTGAAGTTTAGTAAACTTATTAGCTTATATACTGTTTTAATAATTCTTCACATATATTGTTCTCTTGCAGCATGTACATTTAAGTGTTTTTTCTTCTTAATTCAGAGGTATATTTTTTAGCTTACATCTTTATTTGTTTTCTTTCATATTTTAGCTTTTGAAGGACTCTACCATTTATACATTGAATTTTATTTGTCTCATTTGTATCATTTTTCTCTATCATAATTTTAATGTTTGTTAAATTTTATTTCCTTTGCTCACTTTTATCTAAATTATGTATTTTCCTATATTCTCACCAAACTAGGTGCAGTCTTTCTCTGTGGTCATTGTACAGGTGGCCCTGTATATCTGCAGATTCCACAACAACCACAGATTTAAAATATTGAAAAAACTTTCCAGAATTTCCAGAAAGGAAAACTCGAGTTTGCCACACATTGGCAACTATTTTTATAACATTTATATTGTATTTAGAGCTATTTGCATAGCATCTGGAGCTTCCCAGGTGACTCTAGTGATAAAGAATACACCTGCCAATGCAAGAAACCTGGGTTCGATCCCTGGTTTGGGAAATCCCCTGGAGTAGGAAAATGCATGAGACTCCAGTATTCTTGCCTGGAGAATCCCATGAATAGAGAAGCCTGACAGGCTACTGTTCATAAGGTTGCATAGAGTCGGACATGACTAAAGCAATTTAGCATGCATGACAAATAGCAGTTACATTGTAGTAGGTATTGCAGGTAATCTAGGGGTGATTTAAAACATATAGGGAGATCTAGGTAAGTTACATGCAAATACTATGCCATTTTATATAAGGGACTTGAGCATATGAAATTTTGGTATCCAAGGGGGTCCTAGAACCAATGCCCCCCATAGTTCTTCAGTTTCATGATTTTTCTGTTGTCCCCTTTTTTCCTGTCAACTACTATTTTACCTTCTGTTTATTCTTTGAGTAATTAAATATTTAATTTGAAGATAGGGTAGATTAGTATACACTCAAAAGAGTGGAATCTATCATTAACTGCTGTGTGAACAATAGAAATTTGAGAAAAAATATTTTCACTGAAACAATATTTTGTCTTGTGTTCTTTGTCTCATATTTTTTCCCTGATAATCTGTCATCCTTCAGTATTTATATATAGATCTTCTGTTGATTACTTCAAAATTTTTCAAATTAGAAAGAGCTGACTGTTTTTGTAAGCCAGATATTTGGATTATCTTTTGCTATTAATATAATTTTAAACTTTTAAAGTGACTGTCAAAAAGTGTCTGTGCAATTTTTCAACAGAGAAAAACATTCATAATATTTTATAATTGGAGTACCCATTTAGGGACTTTTAAAAAATAAAATCAGTGCAAAATTGGTGTTAGATAATTTCAGCCCTTTGAAAGCTAAGAATGTCTTTCACTGATTTTACATATGAACAGGAAATAAGATACATACAAAATTTTCAATTAACTTTCCCCAAATTATAATAGGTTACTCTCCGATCTTTCTTGACATTCAGTCTGAGCATTCATTGTCGGCAGTCTGAGCTTTGGATGTTAATGAGAATTCTCTTTTTATTTATTGTCATTGTTATTTGATGTGAGCTTGTTTTACTTGCTGAGAAATTACTGAACAGTTGCTCTTTAGTTGCCCATTGTGATTAATTTATTTAATGCATAAATTTCACTGACTCAACATATTTAAAGATTTTATTTAATTTCATTTAAATAATTCTTCAAAATACTTGACAATAAAATAATTTAAGATTTATTGTGGCAAATTTCTCTCAAATTGATGATACTAATTTTAAATTGCCATGAATAAGTAGGGTAGCTGTCCTGTAACTCCTTTATCAGCATTATGTATTACTGATAGTATTTATGTTAAAGTCTAATAAATTGTATTAATTCAAATTTTTCCAGTTGTTAATGAGCCACTTTTTCTTAGAGTTTGGTGAGGAAACATCAGCAAAGTAGCATCAGCTCTGGAGTCTACAGAAGTCAGGCAGAGTCTGACAGTGGGGTTGAAGTTTGACTTGATCATATATTATTGACTCCAATCTTGGATGTGTCACTCTAATCTTGAATTTCAGTATTATATATGTGGAAAATAATCACATCTACTTCATAGGGTTGTTAGGATTATAACATAATTCTGATAAATAATGTGCATGATAAAGTTTAGGTATATATTTTGATCTCAGAATATGATTGTTATTTTAGTAATTTTTATTGTTATTTTTATATTGTTACAGTACTATTATTGTTCTTGCCATCCCATATTTGTCTTCCTTCTCTTGAAAATAGTATATTCCTTACACTATGTATCTACTGGGCTCTCCTGTTGAGATTCTTTTTACTGATATATACAGCAATTATTATCAGAATATTAACATTTTCATATTTGTAACATGTTTTGTTCTTATTTTTTTCCTTTTATTCCTTTAAGCCAAGTTATCTGTACTACATTTTAAGTTTTTACAAGCTGATGCTATTGGGCTGATGTTTACCTTCTTCTCTTTTTTATTACTTTAAGATCATATGCAAATTGACAAAAATCTCACTATCCAAATCTCCTGTAGAAACCTCAGATTCAATATATACATGATCTTATAGTTTATCCCAAATTCCTCACATTTTTATTAACATTTCAAGCCCTAAATATGTATGTATATATGCATAATATATTTTCCTTATATTAGATTATTGTCTTAGTTTCTATATTAAAGAATACCCAAACAGAAATGGCTTCAAAAAGATAGGTACTTATCTTTTCATATGTAAAATTTAGGGGAAGACAGCTCTATTGTCATCAGAGACTTGGACTCCTATCTCCTTGCTCTTACATTATCAACATTTGACTTTTATTTTGTGTTCCAAGAAGACTGTTTCAACTTCTACCTTCAAATCTGCCTTTCAGTCAAAAGGAGACCATAAATGGAAAGATGAACATCGTTCTTTTCTTTAGGGGACATAAATTAAATATGACACACATAACTTCTGAACATATTCCACTGGTTACAACTTAGTTTCAGGGTCATCTATCTATAAAGGAGGCTGAGAAAGTCCTTTCCTAAGAGCCTGCAGACCCACTAAGATTTTTATTTTGAGTAAATATATGTAAAACGGAGGCTCCTCATTGATCATCAACTGCACACAAGCACTTTCTTTCACTACAGACCACTCACACTATCCCTAATGGACAATCATAAATTCCATCAATGATTATATACCACTCAAAATAGGTCAGTATATGGCCCTTCATGAATGAACTATATAGAAATAAAAAGACTGTGGCTCAAACGGTAAAAAATCTGCCTGCAATGCAGGAGACCAGGGTTCGATCCCTGGGTTGGGAAGTTCCTCTGAAGAAGGGAATGGCAATCCACTCAAGTATTCTTGCCTGGAGAATTGCATGGACAGAGAAGCCCTGTGGGCTACAGTCCATGGGGTCGCAAAGAGTCGGACACGACTGAGCAACTAACATACATACATACAAAGCCTAGGGTTTGGGGAAAATGTGTCATTTGCTTCATTAGGTCAGGATATGGCCCTTCATGAATTAACCATATAGAAATAAGAAGACTTGTTGCATCCTTCTTTCTCATGCTTAGTAAATAATGATTAAGTCATAACATGAATACTGAGGAAAACTCACATTCCTAAAAGGAAAGAAGGCAATGATATAGGAGTATTTGTATATAGAAATGATTAAATATTCCTTGGCAGGAAATAATTATATTTTTTGCTTTGGCAATAGACCTTGATTTATATATCTGGCAGCTGCTAACTTTCTGTCCGAGATAAACTCCTTTTCTCCATTGATCTCTGTGGTCTAGATGCCAGATAAAATACAGGATGCTCAGTTGAATTTGAATTTCAAATTGGGTGATGTGCATTTTTATTTGTTAAATTTGGCAATAGTGCTGTGTGGATCTGGCTTTAGTTTTTGTGCAGGCAATTATCATTTTTCTGTTTTTCATAGTCATATGTGATACAATTTAAGGAGACCTTTATTGTAGGCTGTGAAATTTCTGTATATGGTTTTTCTGCTAGCATAATTTGAGGCCTTGTGACTTGATTTAGAAACTGAGAAATCACAGAATTGTGGGGTGGGGGGAGGTGTCAAAGATTTGTTTTTATTTATAAATACAAGTTCCTCAAATCTAAGTTGAGATAGTGGTCATTTGGTCATTTTGAACATGAAATTCCATGTTCAAAAATTCAAGTCTAAGATCTCCCTTAGACATAGTTTAGACATTGGAAGGTCATTTTCTTTTATTGGTTGCCAATTGTTTTTTCTCAGTTTAATGCAGGTTCTCTTGAGGCCACCTGGAAAAAAAAAAAACGTTGCTATGGGAAAGCAAATTTGTTTTCTGTATAATTGGACAGTCTCCTGACTACTATCAAAGCTACACTTCCTGTAAGTCTCCTCTCTAACTCTACTTTATTGTTCCCTGCTACTGCTACTGCTAAGTCACTTCAGTCGTGTCCGACTCTGTGCGACCCCATAGATGGCAGCCCACCAGGCTCCCCCGTCCCTGGGATTCTCCAGGCAAGAACACTGGAGTGGGTTGCCATTTCCTTCTCCAATGCATGAAAGTGAAAAGTGAAAATGAAGTCTCTCAGTTGTCCATGACTCTTAGCGACACCAAGGACTGCAGCCTACCAGGCTCCTCCGTCCACGGGATTTTCCAGGCAAGAGTACTGGAGTGGGATGCCATTGCCTTCTCCGTAGGCATTTATAAATTATGATATGTGCATAGAAATTTTGAATGTTGCATCTTTGCATTTCCTTTCTCTTTACCTAGAAGTCCTTCTGTAATTGTCCAGATTGTCACTTCATATTTAGCTAAAATGTCACCTCCTCTGTAAAGCCTGAACTGAGTCTTCCAAAAAGCATTCAGTTAGTTCAGTTCATTTGCTCAGTTGTGTCTGACTCTTTGTGACCCCATGGACTGCAGCATGCCACACCTCCCTGTGCATCACCAACTCCTGAAGCTTACTGAAGCTCATGTCCATTGAGTCGGTGATGCCATTGAACCATCTCATTTTCTGTCATCCCCTTCTCCTCCTGCCTTCAATCTTTCCCAGCATTAAGGTCTTTTCCACTGAGTCAGTTCTTCACATAAGGTGGCCAAAGTATTGGAGTTTCAGCTTCAGCATCAGTCCTTCCAATGAATATTTAGGGTTGATTTCCTTTGGGATTGACTGGTTTGATATCCTTGCATCCAAGGAACTCTCAAGAGTCTTCTCGAACACTGCTGTTCAAAAGGTCACCAGACCATCAATTCTTTGGCGCTCATTTTCTTTATAGTCCAATTCACATCCATACATGACTACCAGAAAAACCATAGCTTTGACTAGGCCAAGTAATGTTTCTACCTTTTAATATACTGTCTAGGCTGGTCATAGATTTTCTTCTAAGGAGCAAGTGTCTTTTAATTTCATGGCTGGAATTTCAGTTGAGGTATTTCAAATCCTAAAAATGATGCTGTGAAAGTGCTGTATTCAATAAGCCAGCAAATTAGGAAAACTCAGCAATGGCCAAAGGACTGGAAAAGGTTAGTTTTCATTCCAATCCCAAAGAAAGGGAAAGTCAAAGAATGATCAAACTATCACATGATTGCATTCATCTCTCATGCTAGCAAAGTAATGTTCAAAATTCTCCAATCCAGGCTTCAATAGTACGTGAACCATGAAATTCCAGATGTTCAAGCTGGATTTAGAAAAGGCAGAGGAAGAAGAGATGAAATTGCCAACATCTGTTGGATCTGAGGAAAAGCAAGAGAGTTCCAGAAAAACACTGACTTCTGCTTTATTGACTATACCAAGGCCTTTGACTGTATGGATCACAACAAACTGTGGAAAATTCTTATGGAGATAGGAATACCAGACCACCTTACCTGCCTTCTGAGAAATTTGTGTGCAGGACAAGAAGCAACAGTTAGAACAGGAGATGGAACAACAGACTGGTTCCAAATTGAGAAAGGAGTATGTCAAAGCAGTATATTATCACCCTGCTTATTTAACTTATATGCAGATATATATTGTTACCCTGCTTATTTAACATATATGCAGAGTACATCATGAGAAATGCTGGGCTGGAAGAAGCACATGCTGGAATCAAGATTGCCAGAGAAATATCAATAACCTCATATATGCAGATGACACCACTTGTATGGCAGAAAGTGAAGAGGAACTAAAAAGCCTCTTGATGGAAGTGAAAGAGGAGAGTGAAAAAGTTGACTTAAAGCTCAACATTCAGAAAACGAAGATCATGGCATCCGGTCCCATCACTTCATGGCAAATAGATGGGGAAACAGTGGAAACGGTGTCAGACTTTATTTTGGGGGGCTCCAAAATCACTGCAGATTGTGACTGCAGCCATGAAATTAAAAGACACTTTTTCCTTGGAAGAAAAGTTATGACCAACCTAGATAGCATATTGAAAAGCAGAGACATTACTTTGCCAATAAAGGTCCATCTAGTCAAGGCTATGGTTTTTCCAGTGGTCCTGAATGGATGTGAGAGTTAGACTGTGAAGAAAGCTGAGCCCCGAAAAATTTATGCTTTTGAACTGTGGTGTTGGAGAAGACTCTTGAGAGTCCCTTGGACTGCAAGAAGATCCAACCAGTCTGTTCTGAAGGAGATCAGCCCTGGGATTTCTTTGGAAGGAATGATGCTAAATCTGAAACTCTAGTACTTTGGCTACCTGATACGAAGAGTTGACTCATTGGAAAAGACTCTGATGCTGGGAGGGATTGGGGGTAGGAGGAGAAGGGGACAACTGAGGATGAGATGGCTGAATGGCATCACTGACTCGATGGGCATAAGTCTGAGTGAACTCCGGGAGTTGGTGGTGGGCAGGGAGGCCTGGCGTGTTGTGATTCATAGGGTTTCAAAGAATCAGACACTACTGAGCAACTGAACTGAGCTGAACTGAGAATACATCATGGGAAATGTCAGTCCGGATGAAGCACAATCTGGAATCAAGATTGCCCGGAGAAATCTCAATAACCTCAGCTATGCAGATGATATCACCCTTATGGCCGAAGTGAAGAAGAACTAAAGAGCCTCTTGATGAAATTGAAAGAGGAGAGTGAAAAAGTTGGCTTAAAACTCAACATTCAGAAAACGAAGATCATGGCATTCGATCCCATCACTTCATGGCAAATAGATGGGGAAACAATGGAAAAAGTGACAGACTTTATTTTTTTGGTCTCCAAAATCACTGCGGATGGTGAATGCAGCCATGAAATTACAAGACACTTTTCCCTTTGAAAGAGAAGCTATGACCAACCTATACAGTATATTAAAAAGCAGAGACATTACTCTGCCAACAAAGGTCCTTCTAGTCAAAGCCAAGTTTTTTTCCGTTAGTCATGTATGAATGTGAGAGTTGGCCTATAGAGGAAAGTGAAGTCACTCAGTTGTGTCCAACTCTTTTTGACCCCATGGACTGTAGCCTACTAGGTCCCACAGTCCATGGGATTTTCCAGGCAAGAAGTGGGTTGCCATTTCCTTGAACTGAGTGCCAAAGATTTGATGCTTTTGAACAGTGATGTTCTAGAATACTCTTGAAAGTCCCTTGGACTGCAAGGAGATCAAACCAGTCAATCCCAAAGAAAATCAACCCTGAATATTCATTGGAAGGACTGATGGTGAAGCTGAAACTCTAATACTTTGGCCACCAGATGCGAAGAACTGATGCATTGGAAAAGACCTTGATGCTGGGAAATATTGAATGCAGTAGGATAAGGGGATGACAGAGGATGAGATGGTTGGGTGGCATCACCAACTCAATGAACATGAGTTTGAATGAGCTCCAGGAGTTGGTAATGGATAGGGACGCCTTGTGTGCTGCAGTCTATGGGGTTGCAAAGATTTGGACATGACTGAGCAACTCAACTGAAGTGAATATTTTATTTCCTTTTCCTTTCTGAATTTTGTGAGAATTCACTGTAAGCCAACATCTCTTCTTTGTAAACTGTTCATAAGATGATTATGTAGAAAGATGAATTCTAACTCTTCCCTTTGGCAATTTGCATAGCAAACAAAATGCAATAAATATATACATACATACATACATACATATAAAAAGGGCTTCCCTTGTGGCTCAGCTGATAAAGAATCCACCTGCAATGTGGGAAACCTGGGTTTGATCCCTGGTTTGGGAAAATCCCTTGGAGAAAGGAATGGCTACCCACTCCAGTATTCTGGCCTTGAGAATTCCATAGACTATAGTCCATGGGGTCACACATAATTGGATATGACTAACTCTCACTTTCACTTTTGCGTATAAAATAAGGATAAAAAAATCTTTAAAATATATTACCAAAGAACGTATTAGATGTGTTTTTTCCTCTGTAGAATGAAAGTCACTATTTGTTCATATTTACTCAAATAATTCAAATCTACTTTTCTATTTGCAGGGTTTGGAGACATAGGATCTGACTAAGATCTCTGGAAAGGAATCAGCTTTCATAGTTTTCAATGTCATTACTGGGCTTCATGTTTCTCCCACATTTCACTTTAATGCAAACTCTTACAAGGCTAGTATTCTTAATACACACTTTCGATAATGTAATTCCTTAATACAAAATAGACGGTGGTTCCACATTCAAGAACCTAACTCTTATGATCTCAACTTATCTTTGTGTTGTCAACTACTTGCTTGTAGTTCTCTATACCCCAAACAAGCCTGTCTTAACTGCTTCCTTGCCTTCATTCATCCTTGCACTCAACTTGCAGCAATCTTCCCCATCTCATATTTATCTGTGTGATGTTAGTACTACCTGTCTTTGTAAGCTCAATACCACTGTTCTCTATGAGCCCTCTCCTGAGCCTAATGAAAGTGAAAGTGTTAGTCAATCGGCCCTGTCTGACTCTTTGCGATCCCATGGAGTGTATCAGGCCAGGCTGCTATGTCCATGG